>NC_064644.1:591478261-592118975 GCF_023864345.2 Schistocerca serialis cubense
AAAACCATAATTTCAAAAGTATAAAACACAAAAAAAAACATTACCAACGAAAGAAAATGTATCGTGCCACGTTCCCTCCTCCCACCCGGTGGTGCAACAGATGTCCTCTATCCAAAAATGTACTCAATGGGATCGTAATGTTGCAACCACACACCAGTTGAAATGCTGTGAGGAAGAAACGAGTTAGTACACTTCAAATATGAAAAAGGTCATTTTAAAATCAACATGAAAAACCATAATTTCAAAAGTATAAAACACAAAAAAATCCTTACCAACGAAAGAAAATGTATCGTGCCACGTTCCCTCCTCCCACCCGGTGGTGCAACAGATGTCCTCTATCCAAAAATGTACTCAATGGGATCGTAATGTTGCAACCACACACCAGTTGAAATGCTGTGAGGAAGAAACGAGTTAGTACACTTCAAATATGAAAAAGGTCATTTTAAAATCAACATGAAAAACCATAATTTCAAAAGTATAAAACACAAAAAAATCATTACCAACGAAAGAAAATGTATCGTGCCACGTTCCCTCCTCCCACCCGGTGGTGCAACAGATGTCCTCTATCCAAAAATGTACTCAATGGGATCGTAATGTTGCAACCACACACCAGTTGAAATGCTGTGAGGAAGAAACGAGTTAGTACACTTCAAATATGAAAAAGGTCATTTTAAAATCAACATGAAAAACCATAATTTCAAAAGTATAAAACACAAAAAAAACATTACCAACGAAAGAAAATGTATCGTGCCACGTTCCCTCCTCCCACCCGGTGGTGCAACAGATGTCCTCTATCCAAAAATGTACTCAATGGGATCGTAATGTTGCAACCACACACCAGTTGAAATGCTGTGAGGAAGAAACGAGTTAGTACACTTCAAATATGAAAAAGGTCATTTTAAAATCAACATGAAAAACCATAATTTCAAAAGTATAAAACACAAAAAAAACATTACCAACGAAAGAAAATGTATCGTGCCACGTTCCCTCCTCCCACCCGGTGGTGCAACAGATGTCCTCTATCCAAAAATGTACTCAATGGGATCGTAATGTTGCAACCACACACCAGTTGAAATGCTGTGAGGAAGAAACGAGTTAGTACACTTCAAATATGAAAAAGGTCATTTTAAAATCAACATGAAAAACCATAATTTCAAAAGTATAAAACACAAAAAAAACATTACCAACGAAAGAAAATGTATCGTGCCACGTTCCCTCCTCCCACCCGGTGGTGCAACAGATGTCCTCTATCCAAAAATGTACTCAATGGGATCGTAATGTTGCAACCACACACCAGTTGAAATGCTGTGAGGAAGAAACGAGTTAGTACACTTCAAATATGAAAAAGGTCATTTTAAAATCAACATGAAAAACCATAATTTCAAAAGTATAAAACACAAAAAAAACATTACCAACGAAAGAAAATGTATCGTGCCACGTTCCCTCCTCCCACCCGGTGGTGCAACAGATGTCCTCTATCCAAAAATGTACTCAATGGGATCGTAATGTTGCAACCACACACCAGTTGAAATGCTGTGAGGAAGAAACGAGTTAGTACACTTCAAATATGAAAAAGGTCATTTTAAAATCAACATGAAAAACCATAATTTCAAAAGTATAAAACACAAAAAAATCATTACCAACGAAAGAAAATGTATCGTGCCACGTTCCCTCCTCCCACCCGGTGGTGCAACAGATGTCCTCTATCCAAAAATGTACTCAATGGGATCGTAATGTTGCAACCACACACCAGTTGAAATGCTGTGAGGAAGAAACGAGTTAGTACACTTCAAATATGAAAAAGGTCATTTTAAAATCAACATGAAAAACCATAATTTCAAAAGTATAAAACACAAAAAAATCCTTACCAACGAAAGAAAATGTATCGTGCCACGTTCCCTCCTCCCACCCGGTGGTGCAACAGATGTCCTCTATCCAAAAATGTACTCAATGGGATCGTAATGTTGCAACCACACACCAGTTGAAATGCTGTGAGGAAGAAACGAGTTAGTACACTTCAAATATGAAAAAGGTCATTTTAAAATCAACATGAAAAACCATAATTTCAAAAGTATAAAACACAAAAAAATCATTACCAACGAAAGAAAATGTATCGTGCCACGTTCCCTCCTCCCACCCGGTGGTGCAACAGATGTCCTCTATCCAAAAATGTACTCAATGGGATCGTAATGTTGCAACCACACACCAGTTGAAATGCTGTGAGGAAGAAACGAGTTAGTACACTTCAAATATGAAAAAGGTCATTTTAAAATCAACATGAAAAACCATAATTTCAAAAGTATAAAACACAAAAAAATCATTACCAACGAAAGAAAATGTATCGTGCCACGTTCCCTCCTCCCACCCGGTGGTGCAACAGATGTCCTCTATCCAAAAATGTACTCAATGGGATCGTAATGTTGCAACCACACACCAGTTGAAATGCTGTGAGGAAGAAACGAGTTAGTACACTTCAAATATGAAAAAGGTCATTTTAAAATCAACATGAAAAACCATAATTTCAAAAGTATAAAACACAAAAAAATCCTTACCAACGAAAGAAAATGTATCGTGCCACGTTCCCTCCTCCCACCCGGTGGTGCAACAGATGTCCTCTATCCAAAAATGTACTCAATGGGATCGTAATGTTGCAACCACACACCAGTTGAAATGCTGTGAGGAAGAAACGAGTTAGTACACTTCAAATATGAAAAAGGTCATTTTAAAATCAACATGAAAAACCATAATTTCAAAAGTATAAAACACAAAAAAATCCTTACCAACGAAAGAAAATGTATCGTGCCACGTTCCCTCCTCCCACCCGGTGGTGCAACAGATGTCCTCTATCCAAAAATGTACTCAATGGGATCGTAATGTTGCAACCACACACCAGTTGAAATGCTGTGAGGAAGAAACGAGTTAGTACACTTCAAATATGAAAAAGGTCATTTTAAAATCAACATGAAAAACCATAATTTCAAAAGTATAAAACACAAAAAAATCATTACCAACGAAAGAAAATGTATCGTGCCACGTTCCCTCCTCCCACCCGGTGGTGCAACAGATGTCCTCTATCCAAAAATGTACTCAATGGGATCGTAATGTTGCAACCACACACCAGTTGAAATGCTGTGAGGAAGAAACGAGTTAGTACACTTCAAATATGAAAAAGGTCATTTTAAAATCAACATGAAAAACCATAATTTCAAAAGTATAAAACACAAAAAAATCATTACCAACGAAAGAAAATGTATCGTGCCACGTTCCCTCCTCCCACCCGGTGGTGCAACAGATGTCCTCTATCCAAAAATGTACTCAATGGGATCGTAATGTTGCAACCACACACCAGTTGAAATGCTGTGAGGAAGAAACGAGTTAGTACACTTCAAATATGAAAAAGGTCATTTTAAAATCAACATGAAAAACCATAATTTCAAAAGTATAAAACACAAAAAAATCATTACCAACGAAAGAAAATGTATCGTGCCACGTTCCCTCCTCCCACCCGGTGGTGCAACAGATGTCCTCTATCCAAAAATGTACTCAATGGGATCGTAATGTTGCAACCACACACCAGTTGAAATGCTGTGAGGAAGAAACGAGTTAGTACACTTCAAATATGAAAAAGGTCATTTTAAAATCAACATGAAAAACCATAATTTCAAAAGTATAAAACACAAAAAAATCATTACCAACGAAAGAAAATGTATCGTGCCACGTTCCCTCCTCCCACCCGGTGGTGCAACAGATGTCCTCTATCCAAAAATGTACTCAATGGGATCGTAATGTTGCAACCACACACCAGTTGAAATGCTGTGAGGAAGAAACGAGTTAGTACACTTCAAATATGAAAAAGGTCATTTTAAAATCAACATGAAAAACCATAATTTCAAAAGTATAAAACACAAAAAAATCCTTACCAACGAAAGAAAATGTATCGTGCCACGTTCCCTCCTCCCACCCGGTGGTGCAACAGATGTCCCTCTCTCCAAAAATGTACTCAATGGGATCGTAATGTTGCAACCACACACCAGTTGAAATGCTGTGAGGAAGAAACGAGTTAGTACACTTCAAATATGAAAAAGGTCATTTTAAAATCAACTTGAAAAACCATAATTTCAAAAGTATAAAACACAAAAAAATCATTACCAACGAAAGAAAATGTATCGTGCCACGTTCCCTCCTCCCACCCGGTGGTGCAACAGATGTCCTCTATCCAAAAATGTACTCAATGGGATCGTAATGTTGCAACCACACACCAGTTGAAATGCTGTGAGGAAGAAACGAGTTAGTACACTTCAAATATGAAAAAGGTCATTTTAAAATCAACATGAAAAACCATAATTTCAAAAGTATAAAACACAAAAAAATCATTACCAACGAAAGAAAATGTATCGTGCCACGTTCCCTCCTCCCACCCGGTGGTGCAACAGATGTCCTCTATCCAAAAATGTACTCAATGGGATCGTAATGTTGCAACCACACACCAGTTGAAATGCTGTGAGGAAGAAACGAGTTAGTACACTTCAAATATGAAAAAGGTCATTTTAAAATCAACTTGAAAAACCATAATTTCAAAAGTATAAAACACAAAAAAATCATTACCAACGAAAGAAAATGTATCGTGCCACGTTCCCTCCTCCCACCCGGTGGTGCAACAGATGTCCTCTATCCAAAAATGTACTCAATGGGATCGTAATGTTGCAACCACACACCAGTTGAAATGCTGTGAGGAAGAAACGAGTTAGTACACTTCAAATATGAAAAAGGTCATTTTAAAATCAACATGAAAAACCATAATTTCAAAAGTATAAAACACAAAAAAATCATTACCAACGAAAGAAAATGTATCGTGCCACGTTCCCTCCTCCCACCCGGTGGTGCAACAGATGTCCTCTATCCAAAAATGTACTCAATGGGATCGTAATGTTGCAACCACACACCAGTTGAAATGCTGTGAGGAAGAAACGAGTTAGTACACTTCAAATATGAAAAAGGTCATTTTAAAATCAACATGAAAAACCATAATTTCAAAAGTATAAAACACAAAAAAATCCTTACCAACGAAAGAAAATGTATCGTGCCACGTTCCCTCCTCCCACCCGGTGGTGCAACAGATGTCCTCTATCCAAAAATGTACTCAATGGGATCGTAATGTTGCAACCACACACCAGTTGAAATGCTGTGAGGAAGAAACGAGTTAGTACACTTCAAATATGAAAAAGGTCATTTTAAAATCAACATGAAAAACCATAATTTCAAAAGTATAAAACACAAAAAAATCATTACCAACGAAAGAAAATGTATCGTGCCACGTTCCCTCCTCCCACCCGGTGGTGCAACAGATGTCCTCTATCCAAAAATGTACTCAATGGGATCGTAATGTTGCAACCACACACCAGTTGAAATGCTGTGAGGAAGAAACGAGTTAGTACACTTCAAATATGAAAAAGGTCATTTTAAAATCAACATGAAAAACCATAATTTCAAAAGTATAAAACACAAAAAAATCATTACCAACGAAAGAAAATGTATCGTGCCACGTTCCCTCCTCCCACCCGGTGGTGCAACAGATGTCCTCTATCCAAAAATGTTCTCAATGGGATCGTAATGTTGCAACCACACACCAGTTGAAATGCTGTGAGGAAGAAACGAGTTAGTACACTTCAAATATGAAAAAGGTCATTTTAAAATCAACATGAAAAACCATAATTTCAAAAGTATAAAACACAAAAAAATCCTTACCAACGAAAGAAAATGTATCGTGCCACGTTCCCTCCTCCCACCCGGTGGTGCAACAGATGTCCTCTATCCAAAAATGTACTCAATGGGATCGTAATGTTGCAACCACACACCAGTTGAAATGCTGTGAGGAAGAAACGAGTTAGTACACTTCAAATATGAAAAAGGTCATTTTAAAATCAACATGAAAAACCATAATTTCAAAAGTATAAAACACAAAAAAATCATTACCAACGAAAGAAAATGTATCGTGCCACGTTCCCTCCTCCCACCCGGTGGTGCAACAGATGTCCTCTATCCAAAAATGTACTCAATGGGATCGTAATGTTGCAACCACACACCAGTTGAAATGCTGTGAGGAAGAAACGAGTTAGTACACTTCAAATATGAAAAAGGTCATTTTAAAATCAACATGAAAAACCATAATTTCAAAAGTATAAAACACAAAAAAATCCTTACCAACGAAAGAAAATGTATCGTGCCACGTTCCCTCCTCCCACCCGGTGGTGCAACAGATGTCCTCTATCCAAAAATGTACTCAATGGGATCGTAATGTTGCAACCACACACCAGTTGAAATGCTGTGAGGAAGAAACGAGTTAGTACACTTCAAATATGAAAAAGGTCATTTTAAAATCAACATGAAAAACCATAATTTCAAAAGTATAAAACACAAAAAAATCATTACCAACGAAAGAAAATGTATCGTGCCACGTTCCCTCCTCCCACCCGGTGGTGCAACAGATGTCCTCTATCCAAAAATGTACTCAATGGGATCGTAATGTTGCAACCACACACCAGTTGAAATGCTGTGAGGAAGAAACGAGTTAGTACACTTCAAATATGAAAAAGGTCATTTTAAAATCAACATGAAAAACCATAATTTCAAAAGTATAAAACACAAAAAAATCCTTACCAACGAAAGAAAATGTATCGTGCCACGTTCCCTCCTCCCACCCGGTGGTGCAACAGATGTCCTCTATCCAAAAATGTACTCAATGGGATCGTAATGTTGCAACCACACACCAGTTGAAATGCTGTGAGGAAGAAACGAGTTAGTACACTTCAAATATGAAAAAGGTCATTTTAAAATCAACATGAAAAACCATAATTTCAAAAGTATAAAACACAAAAAAATCCTTACCAACGAAAGAAAATGTATCGTGCCACGTTCCCTCCTCCCACCCGGTGGTGCAACAGATGTCCTCTATCCAAAAATGTACTCAATGGGATCGTAATGTTGCAACCACACACCAGTTGAAATGCTGTGAGGAAGAAACGAGTTAGTACACTTCAAATATGAAAAAGGTCATTTTAAAATCAACATGAAAAACCATAATTTCAAAAGTATAAAACACAAAAAAATCATTACCAACGAAAGAAAATGTATCGTGCCACGTTCCCTCCTCCCACCCGGTGGTGCAACAGATGTCCTCTATCCAAAAATGTACTCAATGGGATCGTAATGTTGCAACCACACACCAGTTGAAATGCTGTGAGGAAGAAACGAGTTAGTACACTTCAAATATGAAAAAGGTCATTTTAAAATCAACATGAAAAACCATAATTTCAAAAGTATAAAACACAAAAAAATCATTACCAACGAAAGAAAATGTATCGTGCCACGTTCCCTCCTCCCACCCGGTGGTGCAACAGATGTCCTCTATCCAAAAATGTACTCAATGGGATCGTAATGTTGCAACCACACACCAGTTGAAATGCTGTGAGGAAGAAACGAGTTAGTACACTTCAAATATGAAAAAGGTCATTTTAAAATCAACATGAAAAACCATAATTTCAAAAGTATAAAACACAAAAAAATCATTACCAACGAAAGAAAATGTATCGTGCCACGTTCCCTCCTCCCACCCGGTGGTGCAACAGATGTCCTCTATCCAAAAATGTACTCAATGGGATCGTAATGTTGCAACCACACACCAGTTGAAATGCTGTGAGGAAGAAACGAGTTAGTACACTTCAAATATGAAAAAGGTCATTTTAAAATCAACATGAAAAACCATAATTTCAAAAGTATAAAACACAAAAAAATCATTACCAACGAAAGAAAATGTATCGTGCCACGTTCCCTCCTCCCACCCGGTGGTGCAACAGATGTCCTCTATCCAAAAATGTACTCAATGGGATCGTAATGTTGCAACCACACACCAGTTGAAATGCTGTGAGGAAGAAACGAGTTAGTACACTTCAAATATGAAAAAGGTCATTTTAAAATCAACATGAAAAACCATAATTTCAAAAGTATAAAACACAAAAAAATCATTACCAACGAAAGAAAATGTATCGTGCCACGTTCCCTCCTCCCACCCGGTGGTGCAACAGATGTCCTCTATCCAAAAATGTACTCAATGGGATCGTAATGTTGCAACCACACACCAGTTGAAATGCTGTGAGGAAGAAACGAGTTAGTACACTTCAAATATGAAAAAGGTCATTTTAAAATCAACATGAAAAACCATAATTTCAAAAGTATAAAACACAAAAAAATCATTACCAACGAAAGAAAATGTATCGTGCCACGTTCCCTCCTCCCACCCGGTGGTGCAACAGATGTCCTCTATCCAAAAATGTACTCAATGGGATCGTAATGTTGCAACCACACACCAGTTGAAATGCTGTGAGGAAGAAACGAGTTAGTACACTTCAAATATGAAAAAGGTCATTTTAAAATCAACATGAAAAACCACTATTTCAAAAGTATAAAACACAAAAAAATCATTACCAACGAAAGAAAATGTATCGTGCCACGTTCCCTCCTCCCACCCGGTGGTGCAACAGATGTCCTCTATCCAAAAATGTACTCAATGGGATCGTAATGTTGCAACCACACACCAGTTGAAATGCTGTGAGGAAGAAACGAGTTAGTACACTTCAAATATGAAAAAGGTCATTTTAAAATCAACATGAAAAACCATAATTTCAAAAGTATAAAACACAAAAAAATCCTTACCAACGAAAGAAAATGTATCGTGCCACGTTCCCTCCTCCCACCCGGTGGTGCAACAGATGTCCTCTATCCAAAAATGTACTCAATGGGATCGTAATGTTGCAACCACACACCAGTTGAAATGCTGTGAGGAAGAAACGAGTTAGTACACTTCAAATATGAAAAAGGTCATTTTAAAATCAACATGAAAAACCATAATTTCAAAAGTATAAAACACAAAAAAATCATTACCAACGAAAGAAAATGTATCGTGCCACGTTCCCTCCTCCCACCCGGTGGTGCAACAGATGTCCTCTATCCAAAAATGTACTCAATGGGATCGTAATGTTCAAACCACACACCAGTTGACCTGCTGTGAGGAAGAAACGAGTTAGTACACTTCAAATATGAAAAAGGTCATTTTAAAATCAACATGAAAAACCATAATTTCAAAAGTATAAAACACAAAAAAATCATTACCAACGAAAGAAAATGTATCGTGCCACGTTCCCTCCTCCCACCCGGTGGTGCAACAGATGTCCTCTATCCAAAAATGTACTCAATGGGATCGTAATGTTGCAACCACACACCAGTTGAAATGCTGTGAGGAAGAAACGAGTTAGTACACTTCAAATATGAAAAAGGTCATTTTAAAATCAACATGAAAAACCATAATTTCAAAAGTATAAAACACAAAAAAATCATTACCAACGAAAGAAAATGTATCGTGCCACGTTCCCTCCTCCCACCCGGTGGTGCAACAGATGTCCTCTATCCAAAAATGTACTCAATGGGATCGTAATGTTGCAACCACACACCAGTTGAAATGCTGTGAGGAAGAAACGAGTTAGTACACTTCAAATATGAAAAAGGTCATTTTAAAATCAACATGAAAAACCATAATTTCAAAAGTATAAAACACAAAAAAATCATTACCAACGAAAGAAAATGTATCGTGCCACGTTCCCTCCTCCCACCCGGTGGTGCAACAGATGTCCTCTATCCAAAAATGTACTCAATGGGATCGTAATGTTCAAACCACACACCAGTTGACCTGCTGTGAGGAAGAAACGAGTTAGTACACTTCAAATATGAAAAAGGTCATTTTAAAATCAACATGAAAAACCATAATTTCAAAAGTATAAAACACAAAAAAATCATTACCAACGAAAGAAAATGTATCGTGCCACGTTCCCTCCTCCCACCCGGTGGTGCAACAGATGTCCTCTATCCAAAAATGTACTCAATGGGATCGTAATGTTGCAACCACACACCAGTTGAAATGCTGTGAGGAAGAAACGAGTTAGTACACTTCAAATATGAAAAAGGTCATTTTAAAATCAACATGAAAAACCATAATTTCAAAAGTATAAAACACAAAAAAATCCTTACCAACGAAAGAAAATGTATCGTGCCACGTTCCCTCCTCCCACCCGGTGGTGCAACAGATGTCCTCTATCCAAAAATGTACTCAATGGGATCGTAATGTTGCAACCACACACCAGTTGAAATGCTGTGAGGAAGAAACGAGTTAGTACACTTCAAATATGAAAAAGGTCATTTTAAAATCAACATGAAAAACCATAATTTCAAAAGTATAAAACACAAAAAAATCATTACCAACGAAAGAAAATGTATCGTGCCACGTTCCCTCCTCCCACCCGGTGGTGCAACAGATGTCCTCTATCCAAAAATGTACTCAATGGGATCGTAATGTTCAAACCACACACCAGTTGACCTGCTGTGAGGAAGAAACGAGTTAGTACACTTCAAATATGAAAAAGGTCATTTTAAAATCAACATGAAAAACCATAATTTCAAAAGTATAAAACACAAAAAAATCATTACCAACGAAAGAAAATGTATCGTGCCACGTTCCCTCCTCCCACCCGGTGGTGCAACAGATGTCCTCTATCCAAAAATGTACTCAATGGGATCGTAATGTTGCAACCACACACCAGTTGAAATGCTGTGAGGAAGAAACGAGTTAGTACACTTCAAATATGAAAAAGGTCATTTTAAAATCAACATGAAAAACCATAATTTCAAAAGTATAAAACACAAAAAAATCATTACCAACGAAAGAAAATGTATCGTGCCACGTTCCCTCCTCCCACCCGGTGGTGCAACAGATGTCCTCTATCCAAAAATGTACTCAATGGGATCGTAATGTTGCAACCACACACCAGTTGAAATGCTGTGAGGAAGAAACGAGTTAGTACACTTCAAATATGAAAAAGGTCATTTTAAAATCAACATGAAAAACCATAATTTCAAAAGTATAAAACACAAAAAAATCATTACCAACGAAAGAAAATGTATCGTGCCACGTTCCCTCCTCCCACCCGGTGGTGCAACAGATGTCCTCTATCCAAAAATGTACTCAATGGGATCGTAATGTTGCAACCACACACCAGTTGAAATGCTGTGAGGAAGAAACGAGTTAGTACACTTCAAATATGAAAAAGGTCATTTTAAAATCAACATGAAAAACCATAATTTCAAAAGTATAAAACACAAAAAAATCATTACCAACGAAAGAAAATGTATCGTGCCACGTTCCCTCCTCCCACCCGGTGGTGCAACAGATGTCCTCTATCCAAAAATGTACTCAATGGGATCGTAATGTTGCAACCACACACCAGTTGAAATGCTGTGAGGAAGAAACGAGTTAGTACACTTCAAATATGAAAAAGGTCATTTTAAAATCAACATGAAAAACCATAATTTCAAAAGTATAAAACACAAAAAAATCCTTACCAACGAAAGAAAATGTATCGTGCCACGTTCCCTCCTCCCACCCGGTGGTGCAACAGATGTCCTCTATCCAAAAATGTACTCAATGGGATCGTAATGTTGCAACCACACACCAGTTGAAATGCTGTGAGGAAGAAACGAGTTAGTACACTTCAAATATGAAAAAGGTCATTTTAAAATCAACATGAAAAACCACTATTTCAAAAGTATAAAACACAAAAAAATCATTACCAACGAAAGAAAATGTATCGTGCCACGTTCCCTCCTCCCACCCGGTGGTGCAACAGATGTCCTCTATCCAAAAATGTACTCAATGGGATCGTAATGTTGCAACCACACACCAGTTGAAATGCTGTGAGGAAGAAACGAGTTAGTACACTTCAAATATGAAAAAGGTCATTTTAAAATCAACATGAAAAACCATAATTTCAAAAGTATAAAACACAAAAAAATCATTACCAACGAAAGAAAATGTATCGTGCCACGTTCCCTCCTCCCACCCGGTGGTGCAACAGATGTCCTCTATCCAAAAATGTACTCAATGGGATCGTAATGTTGCAACCACACACCAGTTGAAATGCTGTGAGGAAGAAACGAGTTAGTACACTTCAAATATGAAAAAGGTCATTTTAAAATCAACATGAAAAACCATAATTTCAAAAGTATAAAACACAAAAAAATCCTTACCAACGAAAGAAAATGTATCGTGCCACGTTCCCTCCTCCCACCCGGTGGTGCAACAGATGTCCTCTATCCAAAAATGTACTCAATGGGATCGTAATGTTCAAACCACACACCAGTTGACCTGCTGTGAGGAAGAAACGAGTTAGTACACTTCAAATATGAAAAAGGTCATTTTAAAATCAACATGAAAAACCATAATTTCAAAAGTATAAAACACAAAAAAATCCTTACCAACGAAAGAAAATGTATCGTGCCACGTTCCCTCCTCCCACCCGGTGGTGCAACAGATGTCCTCTATCCAAAAATGTACTCAATGGGATCGTAATGTTCAAACCACACACCAGTTGACCTGCTGTGAGGAAGAAACGAGTTAGTACACTTCAAATATGAAAAAGGTCATTTTAAAATCAACATGAAAAACCATAATTTCAAAAGTATAAAACACAAAAAAATCCTTACCAACGAAAGAAAATGTATCGTGCCACGTTCCCTCTTCCCACCCGGTGGTGCAACAGATGTCCACTATCCAAAAATGTACTCAATGGGATCGTAATGTTGCAACCACACACCAGTTGAAATGCTGTGAGGAAGAAACGAGTTAGTACACTTCAAATATGAAAAAGGTCATTTTAAAATCAACATGAAAAACCATAATTTCAAAAGTATAAAACACAAAAAAATCCTTACCAACGAAAGAAAATGTATCGTGCCACGTTCCCTCCTCCCACCCGGTGGTGCAACAGATGTCCTCTATCCAAAAATGTACTCAATGGGATCGTAATGTTCAAACCACACACCAGTTGACCTGCTGTGAGGAAGAAACGAGTTAGTACACTTCAAATATGAAAAAGGTCATTTTAAAATCAACATGAAAAACCATAATTTCAAAAGTATAAAACACAAAAAAATCCTTACCAACGAAAGAAAATGTATCGTGCCACGTTCCCTCCTCCCACCCGGTGGTGCAACAGATGTCCTCTATCCAAAAATGTACTCAATGGGATCGTAATGTTCAAACCACACACCAGTTGACCTGCTGTGAGGAAGAAACGAGTTAGTACACTTCAAATATGAAAAAGGTCATTTTAAAATCAACATGAAAAACCATAATTTCAAAAGTATAAAACACAAAAAAATCCTTACCAACGAAAGAAAATGTATCGTGCCACGTTCCCTCCTCCCACCCGGTGGTGCAACAGATGTCCTCTATCCAAAAATGTACTCAATGGGATCGTAATGTTCAAACCACACACCAGTTGACCTGCTGTGAGGAAGAAACGAGTTAGTACACTTCAAACATGAAAAAGGTCATTTTAAAATCAACATGAAAAACCATTATTCCAAAAGTATAAAACACAAAAAAATCCTTACCAATGAAAGAAAAAGTATAGTGCCACGTTCCCTCCTCCCACCCTGTGGTGCAACAGATGTCCCTTTCTCCAAAAATATACTCAATGGAATCGTAATGTTGCAACCACACACTAGTTGACCTGCTGTGAGGAAGAAACGAGTTAGTACACTTCAAACATGAAAAAGGTCATTTTAAAATCAACATGAAAAACCATGATTCCAAAAGTATAAAACACAAATAAAATCCTTACCAATGAAAGAAAATGTATCTTGCCACGTTCCCTCATCCCGCCCTGTGGTGCAACAGATGTCCCTTTCTCCAGAAATGTACTCAATGGGATCGTAATGTTGCAACCACACACAAGTTGACCTGCTGTGAGGAAGAAACGAGTTAGTACACTTCAAACATGAAAAAGGTCATTTTAAAATCAACATGAAAAACCATAATTCCAAAAGTATAAAACACAAATAATCCTTACCAATGAAAGAAAATGTATCTTGCCACGTTCCCTCCTCCCGCCCTGTGGTGCAACAGATGTCCCTTTCTCCAGAAATGTACTCAATGGGATCGTAATGTTGCAACCACACACAAGTTGACCTGCTGTGGGGAAGAAACGAGTTAGTACACTTCAAACATGAAAAAGGTCATTTTAAAATCAACATGAAAAACCATGATTCCAAAAGTATAAAACACAAAAAAATCCTTACCAATGAAAGAAAATGTATCGTGCCACGTTCCCTCCTCCCACCCTGTGGTGCGACAGATGTCCCTTTCTCCAAAAATGTACTCAATGGGATCGTAATGTTGCAACCACACACAAGTTGACCTGCTGTGAGGAAGAAACGAGTTAGTACACTTCAAACATGAAAAAGGTCATTGTAAAATCAACATGAAAAACCATGATTCCAAAAGTATAAAACACAAATAAAATCCTTACCAATGAAAGAAAATGTATTTTGCCACGTTCCCTCCTCCCGCCCTGTGGTGCAACAGATGTCCCTTTCTCCAGAAATGTACCCATTGGGATCGTAATGTTGCAACCCCACACAAGTTGACCTGCTGTGGGGAAGAAACGAGTTAGTACACTTCAAACATGAAAATGGTCATTTTAAAATCAACATGAAAAACCATAATTCCAAAAGTATAAAACACAAATAATCCTTACCAATGAAAGAAAATGTATCTTGCCACGTTCCCTCCTCGCGCCCTGTGGTGCAACAGATGTCCCTTTCTCCAGAAATGTACTCGATGGGATCGTAATGTTGCAACCACACACAAGTTGACCTGCTGTGGGGAAGAAACGAGTTAGTACACTTCAAACATGAAAAAGGTCATTTTGAAATCAACATGAAAAACCATGATTCCAAAAGTATAAAACACAAATAAAATCCTTACCAATGAAAGGAAATGTATATTGCCACGTTCCCTCCTCCCGCCCTGTGGTGCAACAGATGTCCCTTTCTCCAAAAATGTACTCAATGGGATCGTAAAGTTGCAACCACACACAAGTTGACCTGCTGTGAGGAAGAAACGAGTTAGTACACTTCAAACATGAAAAAGGTCATTATAACATCAACATGAAAAACCATAATTCCAAAAGTATAAAACGCAAATAATCCTTACCAATGAAAGAAAATGTATCGTGCCACGTTCCCTCCTGCCGCCCTGTAGTGCAACAGATGTCCCTTTCTCCAAAAATGTACTCAATGGAGTCGTAATGTTCCAATCACACACAAGTTGACCTGCTGTGAGGAAGAAACGAGTTAGTACACTTCAAACATGAAAAAGGTCATTTTAAAATCAACATGAAAAACCATTATTCCAAAAGTATAAAACACAAAAAAATCCTTACCAATGAAAGAAAATGTATCGTGCGCCTTTCCCTCCTCCCACCCTGTGGTACAACAGATGTCCCTTTCTCCAAAAATGTACTCAATGGGATCGTAATGTTGCAACCACACACAAGTTGACCAGCTGTGAGGAAGAAACGAGTTAGTACACGTCAAACATGAAAAAGGTCATTTTAAAATCAGCATGAAAAACCATAATTCCAAAAGTATAAAACACAAAAAAATCCTTACCAATGAAAGAAAATGTATCGTGCCACGTTCCCTCCTCCCACCCTGTGGTGCAACAGATGTCCCTTTCTCCAGAAATGTACTCAATGGGATCGTAATGTTGCAACCACACACAAGTTGACCTGCTGTGAGGAAGAAACGAGTTAGTATACTTCAAACATGAAAAAGGTCATTTTAAAATCAACATGAAAAACCATTATTCCAAAATTATAAAACACAAAAAATTCCTTACCAATGAAAGAAAATGTATTGTGCCACGTTCCCTCCTCCCACCCTGTGGTGCAACAGATGTCCCTTTCTCCAAAAATGTACTCTATGGGATCGTAATATTGCAATCACACACAAGTTGACCTGCTGTGGGGAAGAAACGAGTTAGTACACTTCAAACATGAAAAAGGTCATTTTAAAATCAACATGAAAAACCATAATTCCAAAAGTATAAAACACAAAAAAATCCTTACCAATGAAAGAAAATGTATCGTGCCACGTTCCCTCCTCCCACCCTGTGGTGCAACAGATGTCCCTTTCTCCAAAAATGTACTCAATGGGATCGTAATGTTGCAACCACACATAAGTTGACCTGCTGTGAGGAAGAAACGAGTTAGTACACTTCAAACATGAAAAAGGTCATTTTAAAATCAACATGAAAAACCATTATTCCAAAAGTATAAAACACAAAAAAATCCTTACCAATGAAAGAAAATGTATCGTGCCACATTCCCTCCTCCCGCCCTGTGGTGCAACAGATGTCCTTTTCTCCAAAAATGTACTCAATGGGATCGTAATGTTGCAACCACACACAAGTTGACCTGCTGTGAGGAAGAAACGAGTTAGTACACTTCAAACATGAAAAAGGTCATTTTAAAATCAACATGAAAAACCATTATTCCAAAAGTATAAAACACAAAAAAATCCTTACCAATGAAAGAAAATGTATCGTGTCACGTTCCCTCCTCCCAACCGGTGGTGCAACAGATGTCCCTTTCTCCAAAAATATACTCAATGGGATCGTAATGTTGCAACCACACACAAGTTGACATGCTGTGAGGAAGAAACGAGTTAGTACACTTCAAACATGAAAAAGGTCATTTTAAAATCAACATGAATAACCATAATTCCAAAAGTATAAAACACAAAAGAATCCTTACCAATGAAAGAAAATGTATCGTGCCACGTTCCCTCCTCCCACCCTGTGGTGCAACAGATGTCCCTTTCTCCAAAAATGTACTCAATGGGATCGTAATGTTGCAACCACACACAAGTTGACCTGCTGTGAGGAAGAAACGAGTTAGTACACTTCAAACATGAAAAAGGTCATTTTAAAATCAACATGAAAAACCATAATTCCAAAAGTATAAAACACAAATAATCCTTACCAATGAAAGAAAATGTATCTTGCCACGTTCCCTCCTCCCGCCCTGTGGTGCAACAGATGTCCCTTTCTCCAGAAATGTACTCAATGGGATCGTAATGTTGCAACCACACACAAGTTGACCTGCTGTTGGGAAGAAACGAGTTAGTACACTTCAAACATGAAAAAGGTCATTTTAAAATCAACATGAAAAACCATGATTCCAAAAGTATAAAACACAAATAAAATCCTTACCAATGAAAGAAAATGTATCTTGCCACGTTCCCTCCTCCCGCCCTGTGGTGCAACAGATGTCCCTTTCTCCAGAAATGTACTCAATGGGATCGTAATGTTGCAACCACACACAAGTTGACCTGCTGTGGGGAAGAAACGAGTTAGTACACTTCAAACATGAAAAAGGTCATTTTAAAATCAACATGAAAAACCATAATTCCAAAAGTATAAAACACAAAAAAATCCTTACCAATGAAAGAAAATGTATCTTGCCACGTTCCCTCCTCCCGCCCTGTGGTGCAACAGATGTCCCTTTCTCCAGAAATGTACTCAATGGGATCGTAATGTTGCAACCACACACAAGTTGACCTGCTGTGGGGAAGAAACGAGTTAGTACACTTCAAACATGAAAAAGGTCATTTTAACATCAACATGAAAAACCATAATTCCAAAAGTATAAAATGCAAATAATCCTTACCAATGAAAGAAAATGTATCGTGCCACGTTCCCTCCTCCCGCCCTGTAGTGCAACAGATGTCCCTTTCTCCAGAAATGTACTCTATGGGATCGTAATGTTGCAACCACACACAAGTTGACCTGCTGTGGGGAAGAAACGAGTTAGTACACTTCAAACATGAAAAAGGTCATTTTAAAATCAACATGAAAAACCATAATTCCAAAAGTATAAAACACAAAAAAATCCTTACCAATGAAAGAAAATGTATCGTGCCACGTTCCCTCCTCCCACCCTGTGGTGCAACAGATGTCCCTTTCTCCAAAAATGTACTCAATGGGATTGTAATGTTGCAACCACACACAAGTTGACCTGCTGTGAGGAAGAAACAAGTTAGTACACTGCAAACATGAAAAAGGTCATTTTAAAATCAACATGAAAAACCATGAATGTAAAAGTATAAAACACAAAAAAATCCTTACCAATGAAAGAAAATGTATCGTGCCACGTGCCCTCCTCCCACCCTGTGGTGCAACAGATGTCCCTTTCTCCAAAAATGTACTCAATGGGATCGTAATGTTGCAACCACACACAAGTTAACCTGCTGTGAGGAAGAAACGAGTTAGTACACTTCAAACATGAAAAAGGTGATTTTAAAATCAACATGAAACACCATAATTCCAAAAGTATAAAACACAAAAAAATCCTTACCAATGAAAGAAAATGTATCGTGCCACGTTCCCTCCTCCCACCCTGTGGTGCAACAGATGTCCCTTTCTCCAGAAATGTACTCAATGGGATCGTAATGTTGCAACCACACACAAGTTGACCTGCTGTGGGGAAGAAACGAGTTAGTACACTTCAAACATGAAAAAGGTCATTTTAAAATCAATATGAAAAACCATAATTCCAAAAGTATAAAACACAAAAAAATCCTTACCAATGAATGAAAATGTATCGTGCCACGTTCCCTCCTCCCACCCTGTGGAGCAACAGATGTCCCTTTCTAAAAAATTTACTCAATGGGATCGTAATGTTGCAACCACACACAAGTAGACCTGCTGTGGGGAAGAAACGAGTTAGTACACTTCAAACATGAAAAAGGTCATTTTAAAATCAACCTGAAAAACCATAATTCCAAAAGTATAAAACACAAAAAAATCCTTACCAATGAAAGAAAATGTATCTTGCCACGTTCCCTCATCCCACCCTGTGGTGCAACAGAAGTCCCTTTCTCCAGAAATGTACTCAATGGGATCGTAATGTTGCAACCACACACAAGTTGACCTGCTGTGGGGAAGAAACGAGTTAGTACACTTCAAACATGAACAAAGTCATTTTAAAATCAACATGAAAAACCATAATTCCTAAAGTATAAAACACAAAAAAATCCTTACCAATGAAAGAAAATGTATCGTGCCACGTTCCCTCCTCCCACCCTGTGGTGCAACAGATGTCCTTTTCTCCAAAAATGTACTTAATGGGATCGTAATGTTGCAACCACACACAAGTTGACTGCTGTGGGGAAGAAACGAGTTAGTACACTTCAAACATGAAAAAGGTCATTTTAAAATCAACATGAAACACCATAATTCCAAAAGTATAAAACACAAAAAAATCCTTACCAATGAAAGAAAATGTATCGTACCACGTTCCCTCCTCCCACCCTGTGGTGCAACAGATGTCCCTTTCTCCAAAAATGTACTCAATGGGATCGTAATGTTGCAACCACACACAAGTTGACCTGCTGTGGGGAAGAAACGAGTTAGTACACTTCAAACATGAAAAAGGTCATTTTAACATCAACATGAAAAACCATAATTCCAAAAGTATAAAACACAAAAAAATCCTTACCAATGAAAGAAAATGTATCGTGCCACGTTCCCTCCTCCCACCCTGTCGTGCAACAGATGTCCCTTTCTCCAAAAATGTACTCAATGGGATCGTTATGTTGCAACCACACACAAGTTGACCTGCTGTGGGGAAGAAACGAGTTAGTACACTTCAAACATGAAAAAGGTCATTTTAACATCAACATGAAAAACCATAATTCCAAAAGTATA
This sequence comes from Schistocerca serialis cubense, assembly GCF_023864345.2. Classification (NCBI taxonomy): domain Eukaryota; kingdom Metazoa; phylum Arthropoda; class Insecta; order Orthoptera; family Acrididae; genus Schistocerca; species Schistocerca serialis. Next base: position 591,497,919 of record NC_064644.1, read on the forward strand.
AAACACAAAAAAATCCTTACCAATGAAAGAAAATGTATTGTGCCACGTTCCCTCCTCCCACCCTGTGGTGCAACAGATGTCCCTTTCTCCAGAAATGTACTCAATGGGATCGTAATGTTGCAGCCACACACAAGTTGACCTGCTGTGGGGAAGAAACGAGTTAGTACACTTCAAGCATGAAAAAGGTCATTTTAAAATCAACATGAAAAACCATGATTCCAAAAGTATAAAACACAAAAAAATCCTTACCAATGAAAGAAAATGTATCGTGCCACGTTCCCTCCTCCCACCCTGTGGTGCAACAGATGTCCCTTTCTCCAAAAATGTACTCAATGGGATCGTAATGTTGCAACCACACACAAGTTGACCTGCTGTGGGGAAGAAACGAGTTAGTACACTACAAACATGAAAAAGGTCATTTTAAAATCAACATGAGAAACCATAATTCCAAAAGTATAAAACACAAAAAAATCCTTACCAATGAAAGAAAATGTATCGTACCACGTTCCCTCCTCCCACCCTGTGGTGCAACAGATGTCCCTTTCTCCACAAATGTACTCAATGGGATCGTAATGTTGCAACCACACACAAGTTGACCTGCTGTGGGGAAGAAACGAGTTAGTACACTTCAAACATGAAAAAGGTCATTTTAAAATCAACATGAAAAACCATAATTCCAAAAGTATAAAACACAAAAAAATCCTTACCAATGAAAGAAAATGTATCGTGCCACGTTCCCTCCTCCCACCCTGTGGTGCAACAGATGTCCCTTTCTCCAGAAATGTACTCAATGGGATCGTAATGTTGCAACCACACACAAGTTGACCTGCTGTGGGGAAGAAACGAGTTAGTACACTTCAAACATGAAAAAGGTCATTTTAAAATCAACATGAAAAACCATAATTCCAAAAGTATAAAACACAAAAAAATCCTTACCAATGAAAGAAAATGTATCGTGCCACGTTCCCTCCTCCCACCCTGTGGTGCAACAGATGTCCCTTTCTCCAGAAATGTACTCAATGGGATCGTAATGTTGCAACCACACACAAGTTGACCTGCTGTGGGGAAGAAACGAGTTAGTACACTTCAAACATGAAAAAGGTCATTTTAAAATCAATATGAAAAACCATAATTCCAAAAGTATAAAACACAAGAAAATCCTTACCAATGAAAGAAAATGTATCGTGCCACGTTCCCTCCTCCCACCCTGTGGAGCAACAGATGTCCCTTTCTCCAAAAATGTACTCAATGGGATCGTAATGTTGCAACCACACACAAGTAGACCTGCTGTGGGGAAGAAACGAGTTAGTACACTTCAAACATGAAAAAGGTCATTTTAAAATCAACATGAAAAACCATAATTCCAAAAGTATAAAACACAAAAAAATCCTTACCAATGAAAGAAAATGTATCTTGCCACGTTCCCTCATCCCACCCTGTGGTGCAACAGAAGTCCCTTTCTCCAGAAATGTACTCAATGGGATCGTAATGTTGCAACCACACACAAGTTGACCTGCTGTGGGGAAGAAACGAGTTAGTACACTTCAAACATGAACAAGGTCATTTTAAAATCAACATGAAAAACCATAATTCCTAAAGTATAAAACACAAAAAAATCCTTACCAATGAAAGAAAATGTATCGTGCCACGTTCCCTCCTCCCACCCTGTGGTGCAACAGATGTCCTTTTCTCCAAAAATGTACTTAATGGGATCGTAATGTTGCAACCACACACAAGTTGACTGCTGTGGGGAAGAAACGAGTTAGTACACTTCAAACATGAAAAAGGTCATTTTAAAATCAACATGAAAAACCATAATTCCAAAAGTATAAAACACAAAAAAATCCTTACCAATGAAAGAAAATGTATCGTACCACGTTCCCTCCTCCCACCCTGTGGTGCAACAGATGTCCCTTTCTCCAAAAATGTACTCAATGGGATCGTAATGTTGCAACCACACACAAGTTGACCTGCAGTGGGGAAGAAACGAGTTAGTACACTTCAAACATGAAAAAGGTCATTTTAACATCAACATGAAAAACCATAATTCCAAGAGTATAAAACACAAAAAAATCCTTACCAATGAAAGAAAATGTATCGTGCCACGTTCCCTCCTCCCACCCTGTCGTGCAACAGATGTCCCTTTCTCCAAAAATGTACTCAATGGGATCGTTATGTTGCAACCACACACAAGTTGACCTGCTGTGGGGAAGAAACGAGTTAGTACACTTCAAACATGAAAAAGGTCATTTTAACATCAACATGAAAAACCATAATTCCAAAAGTATAAAACACAAAAAAATCCTTACCAATGAAAGAAAATGTATCGTGCCACGTTCCCTCCTCCCACCCTGTGGTGCAACAGATGTCCCTTTCTCCAGAAATGTACTCAATGGGATCGTAATGTTGCAGCCACACACAAGTTGACCTGCTGTGGGGAAGAAACGAGTTAGTACACTTCAAGCATGAAAAAGGTCATTTTAAAATCAACATGAAAAACCATGATTCCAAAAGTATAAAACACAAAAAAATCCTTACCAATGAAAGAAAATGTATCGTGCCACGTTCCCTCCTCCCACCCTGTGGTGCAACAGATGTCCCTTTCTCCAAAAATGTACTCAATGGGATCGTAATGTTGCAACCACACACAAGTTGACCTGCTGTGGGGAAGAAACGAGTTAGTACACTTCAAACATGAAAAAGGTCATTTTAAAATCAACATGAAAAACCATAATTCCAAAAGTATAAAACACAAAAAAATCCTTACCAATGAAAGAAAATGTATCGTGCCACGTTCCCTCCTCCCACCCTGTGGTGCAACAGATGTCCCTTTCTCCAGAAATGTACTCAATGGGATCGTAATGTTGCAACCACACACAAGTTGACCTGCTGTGGGGAAGAAATGAGTTAGTACACTTCAAACATGAAAAAGGTCATTTTAAAATCAACATGAAAAACCATAATTCCAAAAGTATAAAACACAAAAAAATCCTTACCAATGAAAGAAAATGTATCGTGCCACGTTCCCTCCTCCCACCCTGTGGTGCAACAGATGTCTCTTTCTCCAAAAATGTACTCAATGGGATCGTAATGTTGCAACCACACACAAGTTGACCTGCTGTGAGGAAGAAACGAGTTAGTACACTTCAAACATGAAAAAGGTCATTTTAAAATCAACATGAAAAACCATGATTCCAAAAGTATAAAACACAAAAAAATCCTTACCAATGAAAGAAAATGTATCGTGCCACGTTCCCTCCTCCCACCCTGTGGTGCAACAGATGTCCCTTTCTCAAAAAATGTACTCAATGGGATCGTAATGTTGCAACCACACACAAGTTGACCTGATGTGGGGAAGAAACGAGTTAGTACACTTCAAACATGAAAAAGGTCATTTTAACATCAACATGAAAAACCATAATTCCAAAAGTATAAAACGCAAATAATCCTTACCAATGAAAGAAAATGTATCGTGCCACATTCCCTCCTCCCGCCCTGTGGTGCAACAGATGTCCCTTTCTCCAGAAATGTACTCAATGGGATCGTAATGATGCAACCACACACAAGTTGACCTGCTGTGGGGAAGAAACGAGTTAGTACACTTCAAACATGAAAAAGGTCATTTTAAAATCAACATGAAAAACCATAATTCCAAAAGTATAAAACACAAAAGAATCCTTACCAATGAAAGAAAATGTATCGTGCCACGTTCCCTCCTCCCACACTGTGGTGCAACAGATGTCCCTTTCTCCAAAAATGTACTCAATGGGATCGTAATGTTGCAACCACACACAAGTTGACCTGCTGTGAGGAACAAACGAGTTAATACACTTCAAACATGAAAAAGGTCATTTTAACATCAACATCAAAACCATAATTCCAAAAGTATAAAACGCAAATAATCCTTACCAATGAAAGAAAATGTATCGTGCCACGTTCCCTCCTCCCACCCTGTGGTGCAACAGATGTCCCTTTCTCCAGAAATGTACTCAATGGGATCGTAATGTTGCAACCACACACAAGTTGACCTGCTGTGAGGAAGAAACGAGTTAGTTCACTTCAAACATGAAAAAGGTCATTTTAAAATCAACATGAAAAACCATGATTCCAAAAGTATAAAACACAAAAAAATCCTTACCAATGAAAGAAAATGTATCTTGCCACGTTCCCTCCTCCCGCCCTGTGGTGCAACAGATGTCCCTTTCTCCAGAAATGTACTCAATGGGATCATAATGTTGCAACCACACACAAGTTGACCTGCTGTGGGGAAGAAACGAGTTAGTACACTTCAAACATGAGAAAGGTCATTTTAAAATCTACATGAAAAACCATAATTCCAGAAGTATAAAACACAAAAAAATCCTTACCAATGAAAGAAAATGTATCGTGCCACGTTCCCTCCTCCCACCCTGTGGTGCAACAGATGTCCCTTTCCCCAAAAATGTACTCAATGGGATCGTAATGTTGCAACCACACACAAGTTGACCTGCTGTGAGGAAGAAACGAGTTAGTACACTTCAAACATGAAAAAGGTCATTTTAAAATCAACATGAAAAACCATGATTCCAAAAGTATAAAACACAAATAAAATCCTTACCAATGAAAGAAAATGTATCTTGCCACGTTCCCTCCTCCCGCCCTGTGGTGCAACAGATGTCCCTTTCTCCAAAAATGTACTCAATGGGATCGTAATGTTGCAACCACACACAAGTTGACCTGCTGTGGGGAAGAAACGAGTTAGTACACTTCAAACATGAAAAAGGTCATTTTAAAATCAACATGAGAAACCATAATTCCAAAAGTATAAAACGCAAATAATCCTTACCAATGAAAGAAAATGTATCGTGCCACGTTCCCTCCTCCCGCCCTGTGGTGCAACAGATGTCCCTTTCTCCAGAAATGTACTCAATGGGATCGTAATGTTGCAACCACACACAAGTTGACCTGCATTGGGGAAGAAACGAGTTTGTACACTTCAAACATGAAAAAGGTCATTTTAAAATCAACATGAAAAACCATAATTCCAAAAGTATTAAATACAAAAAAATCCTTACCAATGAAAGAAAATGTATCGTGCCACGTTCCCTCCTCCCACCCTGTCGTGCAACAGATGTCCCTTTCTCCAAAAATGTACTCAATGGGATCGTTATGTTGCAACCACACACAAGTTGACCTGCTGTGGGGAAGAAACGAGTTAGTACACTTCAAACATGAAAAAGGTCATTTTAACATCAACATGAAAAACCATAATTCCAAAAGTATAAAACACAAAAAAATCCTTACCAATGAAAGAAAATGTATCGTGCCACGTTCCCTCCTCCCACCCTGTGGTGCAACAGATGTCCCTTTCTCCAGAAATGTACTCAATGGGATCGTAATGTTGCAGCCACACACAAGTTGACCTGCTGTGGGGAAGAAACGAGTTAGTACACTTCAAGCATGAAAAAGGTCATTTTAAAATCAACATGAAAAACCATAATTCCAAAAGTATAAAACACAAAAAAATCCTTACCAATGAAAGAAAATGTATCGTGCCACGTTCCCTCCTCCCACCCTGTGGTGCAACAGATGTCCCGTTCTCCAGAAATGTACTCAATGGGATCGTAATGTTGCAACCACACACAAGTTGACCTGCATTGGGGAAGAAACGAGTTAGTACACTTCAAACATGAAAAAGGTCATTTTAAAATCAACATGAAAAACCATAATTCCAAAAGTATAAAACACAAAAAAATCCTTACCAATGAAAGAAAATGTATCGTGCCACGTTCCCTCCTCCCACCCTGTGGTGCAACAGATGTCTCTTTCTCCAAAAATGTACTCAATGGGATCGTAATGTTGCAACCACACACAAGTTGACCTGCTGTGAGGAAGAAACGAGTTAGTACACTTCAAACATGAAAAAGGTCATTTAAAAATCAACATGAAAAACCATGATTCCAAAAGTATAAAACACAAAAAAATCCTTACCAATGAAAGAAAATGTATCGTGCCACGTTCCCTCCTCCCACCCTGTGGTGCAACAGATGTCCCTTTCTCCAAAAATGTACTCAATGGGATCGTAATGTTGCAACCACACACAAGTTGACCTGCTGTGGGGAAGAAACGAGTTAGTACACATCAAACATGAAAAAGGTCATTTTAACATCAACATGAAAAACCATAATTCCAAAAGTATAAAACGCAAATAATCCTTACCAATGAAAGAAAATGTATCGTGCCACATTCCCTCCTCCCGCCCTGTGGTGCAACAGATGTCCCTTTCTCCAGAAATGTACTCAATGGGATCGTAATGATGCAACCACACACAAGTTGACCTGCTGTGGGGAAGAAACGAGTTAGTACACTTCAAACATGAAAAAGGTCATTTTAAAATCAACATGAAAAACCATAATTCCAAAAGTATAAAACACAAAAGAATCCTTACCAATGAAAGAAAATGTATCGTGCCACGTTCCCTCCTCCCACACTGTGGTGCAACAGATGTCCCTTTCTCCAAAAATGTACTCAATGGGATCGTAATGTTGCAACCACACACAAGTTGACCTGCTGTGAGGAACAAACGAGTTAATACACTTCAAACATGAAAAAGGTCATTTTAACATCAACATCAAAACCATAATTCCAAAAGTATAAAACGCAAATAATCCTTACCAATGAAAGAAAATGTATCGTGCCACGTTCCCTCCTCCCGCCCTGTGGTGCAACAGATGTCCCTTTCTCCAGAAATGTACTCAATGGGATCGTAATGTTGCAACCACACACAAGTTGACCTGCTGTGGGGTAGAAACGAGTTAGTACACTTCAAACATGAAAAAGGTCATTTTAAAATCAACATGAAAAACCATAATTCCAAAAGTATAAAACACAAAAAAATCCTTACCAATGAAAGAAAATGTATCGTGCCAAGTTCCCTCCTCCCACCCTGTGGTGCAACAGATGTCCCTTTCTCCAGAAATGTACTCAATGGGATCGTAATGTTGCAACCACACACAAGTTGACCTGCTGTGAGGAAGAACCGAGTTAGTACACTTCAAACATGAAAAAGGTCATTTTAAAATCAACATGAAAAACCATGATTCCAAAAGTATAAAACACAAATAAAATCCTTACCAATGAAATAAAATGTATCGTGCCACGTTCCCTCCTCCCACCCTGTGGTGCAACAGATGTCCCTTTCTCCAGAAATGTACTCAATGGGATCGTAATGTTGCAACCACACACAAGTTGACCTGCTGTGAGGAAGAAACGAGTTAGTTCACTTCAAACATGAAAAAGGTCATTTTAAAATCAACATGAAAAACCATGATTCCAAAAGTATAAAACACAAAAAAATCCTTACCAATGAAAGAAAATGTATCTTGCCACGTTCCCTCCTCCCGCCCTGTGGTGCAACAGATGTCCTTTTCTCCAAAAATGTACTCAATGGGATCGTAATGTTGCAACCACACACAAGTTGACTGCTGTGGGGAAGATACGAGTTAGTACACTTCAAACATGAAAAAGGTCATTTTAAAATCAACATGAAAAACCATAATTCCCAAAGTATATAACACAAAAAAATCCTTACCAATGAAAGAAAATGTATCGTGCCACGTTCCCTCCTCCCACCCTGTGGTGCAACAGATGTCCCTTTCCCCAAAAATGTACTCAATGGGATCGTAATGTTGCAACCACACACAAGTTGACCTGCTGTGAGGAACAAACGAGTTAGTACACTTCAAACTTGAAAAAGGTCATTTTAAAATCAACATGAAAAACCATGATTCCAAAAGTATAAAACACAAATACAATCCTTACCAATGAAAGAAAATGTATCTTGCCACGTTCCCTCCTCCCGCCCTGTGGTGCAACAGATGTCCCTTTCTCCAAAAATGTAATCAATGGGATCGTAATGTTGCAACCACACACAATTTGACCTGCTGTGGGGAAGAAACGAGTTAGTACACTTCAAACATGAAAAAGGTCATTTTAAAATCAACATGAGAAACCATAATTCCAAAAGTATAAAACGCAAATAATCCTTACCAATGAAAGAAAATGTATCGTGCCACGTTCCCTCCTCCCGCCCTGTGGTGCAACAGATGTCCCTTTCTCCAGAAATGTACTCAATGGGATCATAATGTTGCAACCACACACAAGTTGACCTGCATTGGGGAAGAAACGAGTTTGTACACTTCAAACATGAAAAAGGTCATTTTAAAATCAACATGAAAAACCATAATTCCAAAAGTATAAAACACAAAAAAATCCTTACCAATGAAAGAAAATGTATCGTGCCACGTTCCCTCCTCCCACCCTGTGGTGCAACAGATGTCCCTTTCTCCAGAAATGTACTCAATGGGATCGTAATGTTGCAGCCACACACAAGTTGACCTGCTGTGAGGAAGAAACGAGTTAGTACACTTCAAGCATGAAAAAGGTCATTTTAAAATCAACATGAAAAACCATTATTCCAAAAGTATAAAACACAAAAAAATCCTTACCAATGAAAGAAAATGTATCGTGCCACGTTCCCTCCTCCCACCCTGTGGTGCAACAGATGTCCCTTTCTCCAAAAATGTACTCAATGGGATCGTAATGTTGCAACCACACACAAGTTGACCTGCTGTGGGGAAGAAACGAGTTAGTACACTTCAAACATGAAAAAAGGTCATTTTAAAATCAACATGAGAAACCATAATTCGAAAAGTATAAAACACAAAAAAATCCTTACCAATGAAAGATAATGTATCGTACCACGTTCCCTCCTCCCACCCTGTGGTGCAACAGATGTCCCTTTCTCCAAAAATGTACTCAATGGGATCGTAATGTTGCAACCACACACAAGTTGACCTGCTGTGGGGAAGAAACGAGTTAGTACACTTCAAACATGAAAAAGGTCATTTTAAAATCAACATGAAAAACCATAATTCCAAAAGTATAAAACACAAAAAAATCCTTACCAATGAAAGAAAATGTATCGTGCCACGTTCCCTCCTCCCACCCTGTGGTGCAACAGATGTCCCTTTCTCCAGAAATGTACTCAATGGGATCGTAATGTTGCAACCACACACAAGTTGACCTGCTGTGGGGAAGAAACGAGTTAGTACACTTCAAACATGAAAAAGGTCATTTTAAAATCAACATGAAAAACCATAATTCCAAAAGTATAAAACACAAAAAAACCCTTACCAATGAAAGAAAATGTATCGTGCCACGTTCCCTCCTCCCACCCTGTGGTGCAATAGATGTCCCTTTCTCCAAAAATGTACTCAATGGGATCGTAATGTTGCAACCACACACAAGTTGACCTGCTGTGAGGAACAAACGAGTTAATACACTTCAAACATGAAAAAGGTCATTTTTAAATCAACATGAAAAACCATAATTCCAAAAGTATAAAACACAAAAGAATCCTTACCAATGAAAGAAAATGTATCGTGCCACGTTCCCTCCTCCCACCCTGTGGTGCAACAGATGTCCCTTTCTCCAAAAATGTACTCAATGGGATCGTAATGTTGCAACCACCCACAAGTTGACCTGCTGTGAGGAACATTCGAGTTAATACACTTCAAACATGAAAAAGGTCATTTTAACATCAACATCAAAACCATAATTCCAAAAGTATAAAACGCAAATAATCCTTACCAATGAAAGAAAATGTATCGTGCCACGTTCCCTCCTCCCGCCCTGTGGTGCAACAGATGTCCCTTTCTCCAGAAATGTACTCAATGGGATCGTAATGTTGCAACCACACACAAGTTGACCTGCTGTGGGGTAGAAACGAGTTAGTACACTTCAAACATGAAAAAGGTCATTTTAAAATCAACATGAGAAACCATAATTCCAAAAGTATAAAACACAAAAAAATCCTTACCAATGAAAGAAAATGTATCGTGCCACGTTCCCTCCTCCCACCCTGTGGTGCAACAGATGTCCCTTTCTCCAGAAATGTACTCAATGGGATCGTAATGTTGCAACCACACACAAGTTGACCTGCTGTGAGGAAGAACCGAGTTAGTACACTTCAAACATGAAAAAGGTCATTTTAAAATCAACATGAAAAACCATGATTCCAAAAGTATAAAACACAAATAAAATCCTTACCAATGAAATAAAATGTATCGTGCCACGTTCCCTCCTCCCACCCTGTGGTGCAACAGATGTCCCTTTCTCCAGAAATGTACTCAATGGGATCGTAATGTTGCAACCACACACAAGTTGACCTGCTGTGAGGAAGAAACGAGTTAGTTCACTTCAAACATGAAAAAGGTCATTTTAAAATCAACATGAAAAACCATGATTCCAAAAGTATAAAACACAAAAAAATCCTTACCAATGAAAGAAAATGTATCTTGCCACGTTCCCTCCTCCCGCCCTGTGGTGCAACAGATGTCCCTTTCTCCAGAAATGTACTCAATGGGATCGTAATGTTGCAACCACACACAAGTTGACCTGCTGTGGGGAAGAAACGAGTTAGTACACTTCAAACATGAAAAAGGTCATTTTAAAATCTACATGAAAAACCATAATTCCAAAAGTATAAAACACAAAAAAATCCTTACCAATGAAAGAAAATGTATCGTGCCACGTTCCCTCCTCCCACCCTGTGGTGCAACAGATGTCCCTTTCCCCAAAAATGTACTCAATGGGATCGTAATGTTGCAACCACACACAAGTTGACCTGCTGTGAGGAAGAAACGAGTTAGTACACTTCAAACATGAAAAAGGTCATTTTAAAATCAACATGAAAAACCATGATTCCAAAAGTATAAAACACAAATAAAATCCTTACCAATGAAAGAAAATGTATCTTGCCACGTTCCCTCCTCCCGCCCTGTGGTGCAACAGATGTCCCTTTCTCCAAAAATGTACTCAATGGGTTCGTAATGTTATAACCACACACAAGTTGACCTGCTGTGGGGAAGAAACGAGTTAGTACACTTCAAACATGAAAAAGGTCATTTTAAAATCAACATGAGAAACCATAATTCCAAAAGTATAAAACGCAAATAATCCTTACCAATGAAAGAAAATGTATCGTGCCACGTTCCCTCCTCCCGCCCTGTGGTGCAACAGATGTCCCTTTCTCCAGAAATGTACTCAATGGGATCGTAATGTTGCAACCACACACAAGTTGACCTGCATTGGGGAAGAAACGAGTTAGTACACTTCAAACATGAAAAAGGTCATTTTAAAATCAACATGAAAAACCATAATTCCAAAAGTATAAAACACAAAAAAATCCTTACCAATGAAAGAAAATGTATCGTGCCACGTTCCCTCCTCCCACCCTGTGGTGCAACAGATGTCCCTTTCTCCAAAAAGGTACTCAATGGGATCGTAATGTTGCAACCACACACAAGTTGACCTGCTGTGAGGAAGAAACGAGTTAGTACACTTCAAACATGAAAAAATCATTTTAAAATCAACATGAAAAACCATGATTCCAAAAGTATAAAACACAAAAAATCCTTACCAATGAAAGAAAATGTATCGTGCCACGTTCCCTCCTCCCACCCTGTGGTGCAACAGATGTCCCTTTCTCCAAAAATGTACTCAATGGGATCGTAATGTTGCAACCACACACAAGTTGAGCTGCTGTGGGGAAGAAACGAGTTAGTAAACTTCAAACATGAAAAAGGTCATTTTAACATCAACATGAAAAACCATAATTCCAAAAGTATAAAACGCAAATAATCCTTACCAATGAAAGAAAATGTATCGTGCCACGTTCCCTCCTCCCGCCCTGTGGTGCAACAGATGTCATTTTCTCCAGAAATGTACTCAATGAGATCGTAATGATGCAACCACACGCAAGTTGACCTGCTGTGGGGAAGAAACGAGTTAGTACACTTCAAACATGAAAAAGGTCATTTTAAAATCAACATGAAAAACCATAATTCCAAAAGTATAAAACACAAAAGAATCCTTACCAATGAAAGAAAATGTATCGTGCCACGTTCCCTCCTCCCACCCTGTGGTGCAACAGATGTCCCTTTCTCCAAAAATGTACTCAATGGGATCGTAATGTTGCAACCACACACAAGTTGACATGCTGTGAGGAAGAAACGAGTTAGTACACTTCAAACATGAAAAAGGTCATTTTAAAATCAACATGAATAACCATAATTCCAAAAGTATAAAACACAAAAGAATCCTTACCAATGAAAGAAAATGTATCGTGCCACTTTCCCTCCTCCCACCCTGTGGTGCAACAGATGTCCCTTTCTCCAAAAATGTACTCAATGGGATCGTAATGTTGCAACCACACACAAGTTGACCTGCTGTGAGGAACAAACGAGTTAATACACTTCAAACATGAAAAAGGTCATTTTAACATCAACATCAAAACCATAATTCCAAAAGTATAAAACGCAAATAATCCTTACCAATGAAAGAAAATGTATCGTGCCACGTTCCCTCCTCCCGCCCTGTGGTGCAACAGATGTCCCTTTCTCCAGAAATGTACTCAATGGGATCGTAATGTTGCAACCACACACAAGTTGACCTGCTGTGGGGTAGAAACGAGTTAGTACACTTCAAACATGAAAAAGGTCATTTTAAAATCAACATGAAAAACCATAATTCAAAAGTATAAAACACAAAAAAATCTTACCAATGAAAGAAAATGTATCGTGCCACGTTCCCTCCTCCCACCCTGTGGTGCAACAGATGTCCCTTTCTCCAGAAATGTACTCAATGGGATCGTAATGTTGCAACCACACACAAGTTGACCTGCTGTGAGGAAGAACCGAGTTAGTACACTTCAAACATGAAAAAGGTCATTTTAAAATCAACATGAAAAACCATGATTCCAAAAGTATAAAACACAAATAAAATCCTTACCAATGAAATAAAATGTATCGTGCCACGTTCCCTCCTCCCACCCTGTGTTGCAACAGATGTCCCTTTCTCCAGAAATGTACTCAATGGGATCGTAATGTTGCAACCACACACAAGTTGACCTGCTGTGAGGAAGAAACGAGTTAGTTCACTTCAAACATGAATAAGGTCATTTTAAAATCTACATGAAAAACCATAATTCCAAAAGTATACAACACAAAAAAATCCTTACCAATGAAAGAAAATGTATCGTGCCACGTTCCCTCCTCCCACCCTGTGGTGCAACAGATGTCCCTTTCCCCAAAAATGTACTCAATGGGATCGTAATGTTGCAACCACACACAAGTTGACCTGCTGTGAGGAAGAAACGAGTTAGTACACTTCAAACATGAAAAAGGTCATTTTAAAATCAACATGAAAAACCATGATTCCAAAAGTATAAAACACAAATAAAATCCTTACCAATGAAAGAAAATGTATCTTGCCACGTTCCCTCCTCCCGCCCTGTGGTGCAACAGATGTCCCTTTCTCCAAAAATGTACTCAATGGGATCGTAATGTTGCAACCACACACAAGTTGACCTGCTGTGGGGAAGAAACGAGTTAGTACACTTCAAACATGAAAAAGGTCATTTTAAAATCAACATGAGAAACCATAATTCCAAAAGTATAAAACGCAAATAATCCTTACCAATGAAAGAAAATGTATCGTGCCAAGTTCCCTCCTCCCGCCCTGTGGTGCAACAGATGTCCCTTTCTCCAGAAATGTACTCAATGGGATCGTAATGTTGCAACCACACACAAGTTGACCTGCATTGGGGAAGAAACGAGTTAGTACACTTCAAACATGAAAAAGGTCATTTTAAAATCAACATGAAAAACCATAATTCCAAAAGTATAAAACACAAAAAAATCCTTACCAATGAAACAAAATGTATCGTGCCACGTTCCCTCCTCCCACCCTGTGGTGCAACAGATGTCCCTTTCTCCAGAAATGTACTCAATGGGATCGTAATGTTGCAACCACACACAAGTTGACCTGCTGTGGGGAAGAAACGAGTTAGTACACTTCAAACATGAAAAAGGTCATTTTAAAATCAACATGAAAAACCATAATTCCAAAAGTATAAAACACAAAAAAACCCTTACCAATGAAAGAAAATGTATCGTGCCACGTTCCCTCCTCCCACCCTGTGGTGCAATAGATGTCCCTTTCTCCAAAAATGTACTCAATGGGATCGTAATGTTGCAACCACACACAAGTTGACCTGCTGTGAGGAACAAACGAGTTAATACACTTCAAACATGAAAAAGGTCATTTTAAAATCAACATGAAAAACCATAATTCCAAAAGTATAAAACACAAAAGAATCCTTACCAATGAAAGAAAATGTATCGTGCCACGTTCCCTCCTCCCACCCTGTGGTGCAACAGATGTCCCTTTCTCCAGAAATGTACTCAATGGGATCGTAATGTTGCAACCACACACAAGTTGACCTGCTGTGAGGAAGAAACGAGTTAGTACACTTCAAACATGAAAAAGGTCATTTTAAAATCAACATGAAAAACCATGATTCCAAAAGTATAAAACACAAATAAAATCCTTACCAATGAAAGAATATGTATCTTGCCACGTTCCCTCCTCCCGCCCTGTGGTGCAACAGATGTCCCTTTCTCCAAAAATGTACTCAATGGGATCGTAATGTTGCAACCACACACAAGTTGACCTGCTGTGGGGAAGAAACGAGTTAGTACACTTCAAACATGAAAAAGGTCATTTTAAAATCAACATGAGAAACCATAATTCCAAAAGTATAAAACGCAAATAATCCTTACCAATGAAAGAAAATGTATCGTGCCACGTTCCCTCCTCCCGCCCTGTGGTGCAACAGATGTCCCTTTCTCCAGAAATGTACTCAATGGGATCGTAATGTTGCAACCACACACAAGTTGACCTGCTGTGGGGTAGAAACGAGTTAGTACACTTCAAACATGAAAAAGGTCATTTTGAAATCAACATGAAAAACCATAATTCCAAAAGTATAAAACACAAAAAAATCCTTACCAATGAAAGAAAATGTATCGTGCCACGTTCCCTCCTCCCACCCTGTGGTGCAACAGATGTCCCTTTCTCCAGAAATGTACTCAATGGGATCGTAATGTTGCAACCACACACAAGTTGACCTGCTGTGAGGAAGAACCGAGTTAGTACACTTCAAACATGAAAAAGGTCATTTTAAAATCAACATGAAAAACCATGATTCCAAAAGTATAAAACACAAATAAAATCCTTACCAATGAAATAAAATGTATCGTGCCACGTTCCCTCCTCCCACCCTGTGGTGCAACAGATGTCCCTTTCTCCAGAAATGTACTCAATGGGATCGTAATGTTGCAACCACACACAAGTTGACCTGCTGTGAGGAAGAAACGAGTTAGTTCACTTCAAACATGAAAAAGGTCATTTTAAAATCAACATGAAAAACCATGATTCCAAAAGTATAAAACACAAAAAAATCCTTACCAATGAAAGAAAATGTATCTTGCCACGTTCCCTCCTCCCGCCCTGTGGTGCAACAGATGTCCCTTTCTCCAGAAATGTACTCAATGGGATCGTAATGTTGCAACCACACACAAGTTGACCTGCTGTGGGGAAGAAACGAGTTAGTACACTTCAAACATGAAAAAGGTCATTTTAAAATCTACATGAAAAACCATAATTCCAAAAGCATAAAACACAAAAAAATCCTTACCAATGAAAGAAAATGTATCGTGCCACGTTCCCTCCTCCCACCCTGTGGTGCAACAGATGTCCCTTTCCCCAAAAATGTACTCAATGGGATCGTAATGTTGCAACCACACACAAGTTGACCTGCTGTGAGGAACAAACGAGTTAGTACACTTCAAACATGAAAAAGGTCATTTTAAAATCAACATGAAAAACCATGATTCCAAAAGTATAAAACACAAATAAAATCCTTACCAATGAAAGAAAATGTATCTTGCCACGTTCCCTCCTCCCGCCCTGTGGTGCAACAGATGTCCCTTTCTCCAAAAATGTACTCAATGGGATCGTAATGTTGCAACCACACACAAGTTGACCTGCTGTGGGGAAGAAACGAGTTAGTACACTTCAAACATGAAAAAGGTCATTTTAAAATCAACATGAGAAACCATAATTCCAAATGTATAAAACGCAAATAATCCTTACCAATGAAAGAAAATGTATCGTGCCACGTTCCCTCCTCCCGCCCTGTGGTGCAACAGATGTCCCTTTCTCCAGAAATGTACTCAATGGGATCGTAATGTTGCAACCACACACAAGTTGACCTGCATTGGGGAAGAAACGAGTTAGTACACTTCAAACATGAAAAAGGTCATTTTAAAATCAACATGAAAAACCATAATTCCAAAAGTATAAAACACAAAAAAATCCTTACCAATGAAAGAAAATGTATCGTGCCACGTTCCCTCCTCCCACCCTGTGGTGCAACAGATGTCCCATTCTCCAAAAAGGTACTCAATGGGATCGTAATGTTGCAACCACACACAAGTTGACCTGCTGTGAGGAAGAAACGAGTTAGTACACTTCAAACATGAAAAAATCATTTTAAAATCAACATGAAAAACCATGATTCCAAAAGTATAAAACACAAAAAATCCTTACCAATGAAAGAAAATGTATCGTGCCACGTTCCCTCCTCCCACCCTGTGGTGCAACAGATGTCCCTTTCTCCAAAATTGTACTCAATGGGATCGTAATGTTGCAACCACACACAAGTTGAGCTGCTGTGGGGAAGAAACGAGTTAGTAAACTTCAAACATGAAAAAGGTCATTTTAACATCAACATGAAAAACCATAATTCCAAAAGTATAAAACGCAAATAATCCTTACCAATGAAAGAAAATGTATCGTGCCACGTTCCCTCCTCCCGCCCTGTGGTGCAACAGATGTCATTTTCTCCAGAAATGTACTCAATGAGATCGTAATGATGCAACCACACACAAGTTGACCTGCTGTGGGAAAGAAACGAGTTAGTACACTTCAAACATGAAAAAGGTCATTTTAAAATCAACATGAAAAACCATAATTCCAAAAGTATAAAACACAAAAGAATCCTTACCAATGAAAGAAAATGTATCGTGCCACGTTCCCTCCTCCCACCCTGTGGTGCAACAGATGTCCCTTTCTCCAAAAATGTACTCAATGGGATCGTAATGTTGCAACCACACACAAGTTGACCTGCTGTGAGGAAGAAACGAGTTAGTACACTTCAAACATGAAAAAGGTCATTTTAAAATCAACATGAAAAACCATGATTCCAAAAGTATAAAACACAAATAAAATCCTTACCAATGAAAGAAAATGTATCTTGCCACGTTCCCTCCTCCCGCCCTGTGGTGCAACAGATGTCCCTTTCTCCAAAAATGTACTCAATGGGATCGTAATGTTGCAACCACACACAAGTTGACCTGCTGTGGGGAAGAAACGAGTTAGTACACTTCTAACATGAAAAAGGTCATTATAAAATCAACATGAAAAACCATAATTCCAAAAATATAAAACGCAAATAATCCTTACCAATGAAAGAAAATGTATCGTGCCACGTTCCCTCCTCCCGCCCTGTGGTGCAACAGATGTCCCTTTCTCCAGAAATGTACTCAATGGGATTGTAATGTTGCAACCACACACAAGTTGACCTGCTGTGGGGAAGAAACGAGTTAGTACACTTCAAACATGAAAAAGGTCATTTTAAAATCAACATGAGAAACCATAATTCCAAAAGTATAAAACACAAAAAAATCCTTACCAATGAAAGAAAATGTATCGTGCCACGTTCCCTCCTCCCACCCTGTGGTGCAACAGATGTCCCTTTCTCCAAAAATGTACTCAATGGGATCGTAATGTTGCAACCACACACAAGTTGACCTGCTGTGGGGAAGAAACGAGTTAGTACACTTCAAACATGAAAAAG
Organism: Schistocerca serialis cubense; assembly: GCF_023864345.2. Classification (NCBI taxonomy): domain Eukaryota; kingdom Metazoa; phylum Arthropoda; class Insecta; order Orthoptera; family Acrididae; genus Schistocerca; species Schistocerca serialis. The sequence continues at coordinate 591,515,722 of NC_064644.1, forward strand.
GTCATTTTAACATCAACATGAAAAACCATAATTCCAAAAGTATAAAACGCAAATAATCCTTACCAATGAAAGAAAATATATCGTGCCACATTCCCTCCTCCCGCCCTGTGGTGCAACAGATGTCTTTTTCTCCAGAAATGTACTCAATGGGATCGTAATGATGCAACCACACACAAGTTGACCTGCTGTGGGGAAGAAACGAGTTAGTACACTTCAAACATGAAAAAGGTCATTTTAAAATCAACATGAAAAACCATAATTCCAAAAGTATAAAACACAAAAGAATCCTTACCAATGAAAGAAAATGTATCGTGCCACGTTCCCTCCTCCCACCCTGTGGTGCAACAGATGTCCCTTTCTCCAAAAATGTACTCAATGGGATCGTAATGTTGCAACCACACACAAGTTGACCTGCTGTGAGGAACAAACGAGTTAATACACTTCAAACATGAAAAAGGTCATTTTAACATCAACATCAAAACCATAATTCCAAAAGTATAAAACGCAAATAATCCTTACCAATGAAAGAAAATGTATCGTGCCACGTTCCCTCCTCCCGCCCTGTGGTGCAACAGATGTCCCTTTCTCCAGAAATGTACTCAATGGGATCGTAATGTTGCAACCACACACAAGTTGACCTGCTGTGGGGTAGAAACGAGTTAGTACACTTCAAACATGAAAAAGGTCATTTTAAAATCAACATGAAAAACCATAATTCCAAAAGTATAAAACACATAAAAATCTTACCAATGAAAGAAAATGTATCGTGCCACGTTCCCTCCTCCCACCCTGTGGTGCAACAGATGTCCCTTTCTCCAGAAATGTACTCAATGGGATCGTAATGTTGCAACCACACACAAGTTGACCTGCTGTGAGGAAGAACCGAGTTAGTACACTTCAAACATGAAAAAGGTCATTTTAAAATCAACATGAAAAACCATGATTCCAAAAGTATAAAACACAAATAAAATCCTTACCAATGAAATAAAATGTATCGTACAACGTTCCCTCCTCCCACCCTGTGTTGCAACAGATGTCCCTTTCTCCAGAAATGTACTCAATGGGATCGTAATGTTGCAACCACACACAAGTTGACTTGCTGTGAGGAAGAAACGAGTTAGTTCACTTCAAACATGAATAAGGTCATTTTAAAATCTACATGAAAAACCATAATTCCAAAAGTATACAACACAAAAAAATCCTTACCAATGAAAGAAAATGTATCGTGCCACGTTCCCTCCTCCCACCCTGTGGTGCAACAGATGTCCCTTTCCCCAAAAATGTACTCAATGGGATCGTAATGTTGCAACCACACACAAGTTGACCTGCTGTGAGGAAGAAACGAGTTAGTACACTTCAAACATGAAAAAGGTCATTTTAAAATCAACATGAAAAACCATGATTCCAAAAGTATAAAACACAAATAAAATCCTTACCAATGAAAGAAAATGTATCTTGCCACGTTCCCTCCTCCCGCCCTGTGGTGCAACAGATGTCCCTTTCTCCAAAAATGTACTCAATGGGATCGTAATGTTGCAGCCACACACAAGTTGACCTGCTGTGGGGATGAAACGAGTTAGTACACTTCAAACATGAAAAAGTTCATTTTAAAATCAACATGAAAAACCATGATTCCAAAAGTATAAAACACAAAAAATCCTTACCAATGAAAGAAAATGTATCGTGCCACGTTCCCTCCTCCCACCCTGTGGTGCAACAGATGTCCCTTTCTCCAAAAATGTACTCAATGGGATCGTAATGTTGCAACCACACACAAGTTGAGCTGCTGTGGGGAAGAAACGAGTTAGTAAACTTCAAACATGAAAAAGGTCATTTTAACATCAACATGAAAAACCATAATTCCAAAAGTATAAAACGCAAATAATCCTTACCAATGAAAGAAAATGTATCGTGCCACGTTCCCTCCTCCCGCCCTGTGGTGCAACAGATGTCATTTTCTCCAGAAATGTACTCAATGAGATCGTAATGATGCAACCACACACAAGTTGACCTGCTGTGGGAAAGAAACGAGTTAGTACACTTCAAACATGAAAAAGGTCATTTTAAAATCAACATGAAAAACCATAATTCCAAAAGTATAAAACACAAAAGAATCCTTACCAATGAAAGAAAATGTATCGTGCCACGTTCCCTCCTCCCACCCTGTGGTGCAACAGATGTCCCTTTCTCCAAAAATGTACTCAATGGGATCGTAATGTTGCAACCACACACAAGTTGACCTGCTGTGAGGAAGAAACGAGTTAGTACACTTCAAACATGAAAAAGGTCATTTTAAAATCAACATGAAAAACCATGATTCCAAAAGTATAAAACACAAATAAAATCCTTACCAATGAAAGAAAATGTATCTTGCCACGTTCCCTCCTCCCGCCCTGTGGTGCAACAGATGTCCCTTTCTCCAAAAATGTACTCAATGGGATCGTAATGTTGCAACCACACACAAGTTGACCTGCTGTGGGGAAGAAACGAGTTAGTACACTTCTAACATGAAAAAGGTCATTATAAAATCAACATGAAAAACCATAATTCCAAAAATATAAAACGCAAATAATCCTTACCAATGAAAGAAAATGTATTGTGCCACGTTCCCTCCTCCCGCCCTGTGGTGCAACAGATGTCCCTTTCTCCAGAAATGTACTCAATGGGATCGTAATGTTGCAACCACACACAAGTTGACCTGCTGTGGGGAAGAAACGAGTTAGTACACTTCAAACATGAAAAAGGTCATTTTAAAATCAACATGAGAAACCATAATTCCAAAAGTATAAAACACAAAAAAATCCTTACCAATGAAAGAAAATGTATCGTGCCACGTTCCCTCCTCCCACCCTGTGGTGCAACAGATGTCCCTTTCTCCAAAAATGTACTCAATGGGATCGTAATGTTGCAACCACACACAAGTTGACCTGCTGTGGGGAAGAAACGAGTTAGTACACTTCAAACATGAAAAAGGTCATTTTAAAATCAACATGAAAAACCATAATTCCAAAAGTATAAAACGCAAATAATCCTTACCAATGAAAGAAAATATATCGTGCCACATTCCCTCCTCCCGCCCTGTGGCGCAACAGATGTCCCTTTCTCCAGAAATGTACTCAATGGGATCGTAATGATGCAACCACACACAAGTTGACCTGCTGTGGGGAAGAAACGAGTTAGTACACTTCAAACATGAAAAAGGTCTTTTTAAAATCAACATGAAAAACCATAATTCCAAAAGTATAAAACACAAAAGAATCCTTACCAATGAAAGAAAATGTATCGTGCCACGTTCCCTCCTCCCACCCTGTGGTGCAACAGATGTCCCTTTCTCCAAAAATGTACTCAATGGGATCGTAATGTTGCAACCACACACAAGTTGACCTGCTGTGAGGAACAAACGAGTTAATACACTTCAAACATGAAAAAGGTCATTTTAACATCAACATCAAAACCATAATTCCAAAAGTATAAAACGCAAATAATCCTTACCAATGAAAGAAAATGTATCGTGCCACGTTCCCTCCTCCCGCCCTGTGGTGCAACAGATGTCCCTTTCTCCAGAAATGTACTCAATGGGATCGTAATGTTGCAACCACACACAAGTTGACCTGCTGTGGGGTAGAAACGAGTTAGTACACTTCAAACATGAAAAAGGTCATTTTAAAATCAACATGAAAAACCATAATTCCAAAAGTATAAAACACAAAAAAATCTTACCAATGAAAGAAAATGTATCGTGCCACGTTCCCTCCTCCCACCCTGTGGTGCAACAGATGTCCCTTTCTCCAGAAATGTACTCAATGGGATCGTAATGTTGCAACCACACACAAGTTGACCTGCTGTGAGGAAGAACCGAGTTAGTACACTTCAAACATGAAAAAGGTCATTTTAAAATCAACATGAAAAACCATGATTCCAAAAGTATAAAACACAAATAAAATCCTTACCAATGAAATAAAATGTATCGTGCCATGTTCCCTCCTCCCACCCTGTGTTGCAACAGATGTCCCTTTCTCCAGAAATGTACTCAATGGGATCGTAATGTTGCAACCACACACAAGTTGACCAGCTGTGAGGAAGAAACGAGTTAGTTCACTTCAAACATGAATAAGGTCATTTTAAAATCTACATGAAAAACCATAATTCCAAAAGTATACAACACAAAAAAATCCTTACCAATGAAAGAAAATGTATCGTGCCACGTTCCCTCCTCCCACCCTGTGGTGCAACAGATGTCCCTTTCCCCAAAAATGTACTCAATGGGATCGTAATGTTGCAACCACACACAAGTTGACCTGCTGTGAGGAAGAAACGAGTTAGTACACTTCAAACATGAAAAAGGTCATTTTAAAATCAACATGAAAAACCATGATTCCAAAAGTATAAAACACAAATAAAATCCTTACCAATGAAGAAAATGTATCTTGCCACGTTCCCTCCTCCCGCCCTGTGGTGCAACAGATGTCCCTTTCTCCAAAAAAGTACTCAATGGGATCGTAATGTTGCAACCACACACAAGTTGACCTGCTGTGGGGAAGAAACGAGTTAGTACACTTCAAACATGAAAAAGGTCATTTTAAAATCAACATGAGAAACCATAATTCCAAAAGTATAAAACGCAAATAATCCTTACCAATGAAAGAAAATGTATCGTGCCACGTTCCCTCCTCCCGCCCTGTGGTGCAACAGATGTCCCTTTCTCCAGAAATGTACTCAATGGGATCGTAATGTTGCAACCACACACAAGTTGACCTGCATTGGGGAAGAAACGAGTTAGTACACTTCAAACATGAAAAAGGTCATTTTAAAATCAACATGAAAAACCATAATTCCAAAAGTATAAAACACAAAAAAATCCTTACCAATGAAAGAAAATGTATCGTGCCACGTTCCCTCCTCCCACCCTGTGGTGCAACAGATGTCCCTTTCTCCAAAAAGGTACTCAATGGGATCGTAATGTTGCAACCACACACAAGTTGACCTGCTGTGAGGAAGAAACGAGTTAGTACACTTCAAACATGAAAAAATCATTTTAAAATCAACATGAAAAACCATGATTCCAAAAGTATAAAACACAAAAAATCCTTACCAATGAAAGAAAACGTATCGTGCCACGTTCCCTCCTCCCACCCTGTGGTGCAACAGATGTCCCTTTCTCCAAAAATGTACTCAATGGGATCGTAATGTTGCAACCACACACAAGTTGAGCTGCTGTGGGGAAGAAACGAGTTAGTATACTTCAAACATGAAAAAGGTCATTTTAACATCAACATGAAAAACCATAATTCCAAAAGTATAAAACGCAAATAATCCTTACCAATGAAAGAAAATGTATCGTGCCACGTTCCCTCCTCCCGCCCTGTGGTGCAACAGATGTCATTTTCTCCAGAAATGTACTCAATGGGATCGTAATGATGCAACCACACACAAGTTGACCTGCTGTGGGGAAGAAACGAGTTAGCACACTTCAAACATGAAAAAGGTCATTTTAAAATCAACATGAAAAACCATAATTCCAAAAGGATAAAACACAAAAGAATCCTTACCAATGAAAGAAAATGTATCGTGCCACGTTCCCTCCTCCCACCCTGTGGTGCAACAGATGTCCCTTTCTCCAAAAATGTACTCAATGGGATCGTAATGTTGCAACCACACACAAGTTGACCTGCTGTGGGGAAGAAACGAGTTAGTACACTTCAAACATGAAAAAGGTCATTTTAAAATCAACATGAAAAACCATAATTCCAAAAGTATAAAACGCAAATAATCCTTACCAATGAAAGAAAATGTATCGTGCCACGTTCCCTCCTCCCGCCCTGTGGTGCAACAGATGTCCCTTTCTCCAGAAATGTACTCAATGGGATCGTAATGTTGCAACCACACACAAGTTGACCTGCTGTGGGGAAGAAACGAGTTAGTACACTTCAAACATGAAAAAGGTCATTTTAAAATCAACATGAGAAACCATAATTCCAAAAGTATAAAACACAAAAAAATCCTTACCAATGAAAGAAAATGTATCGTGCCACGTTCCATCCTCCCACCCTGTGGTGCAACAGATGTCCCTTTCTCCAAAAATGTACTCAATGGGATCGTAATGTTGCAACCACACACAAGTTGACCTGCTGTGGGGAAGAAACGAGTTAGTACACTTCAAACATGAAAAAGGTCATTTTAAAATCAACATGAAAAACCATAATTCCAAAAGTATAAAACACAAAAAAATCCTTACCAATGAAAGAAAATGTATCTTGCCACGTTCCCTCCTCCCGCCCTGTGGTGCAACAGATGTCCCTTTCTCCAGAAATGTACTCAATGGGATCGTAATGTTGCAACCACACACAAGTTTACCTGGTGTGGGGATGAAACGAGTTAGTACACTTTAAACATGAAAAAGGTCATTTTAAAGTCAACATGAAAAACCATAAAATCCAAAAGTATAAAACACAAAAAAATCCTTACCAATGAAAGAAAATGTATCTTGCCACGTTCCCTCCTCCCGCCCTGTGGTGCAACAGATGTCCTTTTCTCCAGAAATGTACTCAATGGGATCAAATGTTGCAACCACACACAAGTTGACCTGCTGTGGGGAAGAAACGAGTTAGTACACTTCAAACATGAAAAAGGTCATTTTAAAATCAACATGAAAAACCATGATTCCAAAAGTATAAAACACAAATAAAATCTTTTCCAATGAAAGAAAATGTATCTTGCCACGTTCCCTCCTCCCGCCCTGTGGTGCAACAGATGTCCCTTTCTCCAGAAATGTACTCAATGGGATCGTAACGTTGCAACCACACACAAGTTGACCTGCTGTGGGAAAGAAACGAGTTAGTACACTTCAAACATGAAAAAGGTCATTTTAAAATCAACATGAAAAACCATAATTCCAAAAATATAAAACACAAAAAAATCCTTACCAATGAAAGAAAATGTATCGTGCCACGTTCCCTCCTCCCACCCTTGCGTGCAACAGATGTCACTTTCTCCAAAAATGTACTCATTTGGATCATAATGTTGCAACCACACACAAGTTGACCTGCTGTGAGGAAGAAACGAGTTAGTACACTTCAAACATGAAAAAGGTCATTTTAACATCAACATGAAAAACCATAATTCCAAAAGTATGAAATGCAAATAATCCTTACCAATGAAAGAAAATGTATCGTGCCACATTCCCTCCTCCCGCCCTGTGGTGCAACAGATGTCCCTTTCTCCAGAAATGTACTCAATGGGATCGTAATGTTGCAACCACACACAAGTTGACCTGCTGTGGGGAAGAAACGGGTTAGTACACTTCAAACATGAAAAAGGTCATTTTAAAATCAACATGAAAAACCATAATTCCAAAAGTATAAAACACAAAAAAATCCTTACCAATGAAAGAAAATGTATCGTGCCACGTTCCCTCCTCCCACCCTGTGGTGCAACAGATGACCCTTTCTCCAAAAATGTACTCAATGGGATCGTAATGTTGCAACCACACACAAGTTGACCTGCTGTGAGGAAGAAACGAGTTAGTAAACTTCAAACATGAAAAAGGTCATTTTAACATCAACATGAAAAACCATAAATAAAAAAGTATAAAACACAAAAAATCCTTACCAATGAAAGAAAATGTATCGTGCCACGTTCCCTCCTCCCGCCCTGTGGTGCAACAGATGTCCCTTTCTCCAGAAATGTACTCAATGGGATCGTAATGTTGCAACCACACACAAGTTGACCTGCTGTGAGGAAGAACCGAGTTAGTACAATTCAAACATGAAAAAGGTCATTTTAAAATCAACATGAAAAACCATAATTCCAAAAGTATAAAACGCAAATAATCCTTACCAATGAAAGAAAATGTATCTTGCCACGTTCCCTCCTCCCGCCCTGTGGTGCAACAGATGTCCCTTTCTCCAGAAATGTACTCAATGGGATCGTAATGTTGCAACCACACACAACTTGACCTGCTGTGGGGAAGAAACGAGTTAGTACACTTCAAACATGAAAAAGGTCATTTTAAAATCAACATGAAAAACCATAATTCCAAAAGTATAAAACACAAAAAAATCCTTACCAATGAAAGAAAATGTATTGTGCCACGTTCCCTCCTCCCACCCTGTGGTGCAACAGATGTCCCTTTCTCCAAAAATGTACTCAATGGGATCGTAATGTTGCAACCACACACAAGTTGACCTGCTGTGGGGAAGAAACGAGTTAGTACACTTCAAACATGAAAAAGGTCATTTTAAAATCAACATGAAAAACCATAATTCCAAAAGTATACAACAAAAAAAAATCCTTACCAATGAAAGAAAATGTATCTTGCCACGTTCCCTCCTCCCGCCCTGTGGTGCAACAGATGTCCCTTTCTCCAGAAATGTACTCAATGGGATCGTAATGTTGCAACCACACACAAGTTGACCTGCTGTGGGGAAGAACCGAGTTAGTACACTTCAAACATGAAAAAGGTCATTTTAAAATCAACATGAAAAACCATAATTCCAAAAGTATAAAACGCAAATAATCCTTACCAAAGAAAGAAAATGTATCTTGCCACGTTCCCTCCTCCCGCCCTGTGGTGCAACAGATGTCCCTTTCTCCAGAAATGTACTCAATGGGATCGTTATGTTGCAACCACACACAAGTTGAACTGCTGTGGGGAAGAAACGAGTTAGTACACTTCAAACATGAAAAAGGTCATTTTAAAATCAACATGAAAAACCATAATTCCAAAAGTATAAAACACAAAAAAATCCTTAGCAATGAAAGAAAATGTATCGTGCCACGTTCCCTCCTCCCACCCTGTGGTGCAACAGATGTCCCTTTCTCCAAAAATGTACTCAATGGGATCGTAATGTTGCAACCACACACAAGTTGACCTGCTGTTGGGAAGAAACGAGTTAGTACACTTCAAACATGAAAAAGGTCATTTTAAAATCAACATGAAAAACCATAATTCCAAAAGTGTAAAAAACAAAAAAATCCTTACCAATGAAAGAAAATGTATCTTGCCACGTTCCCTCCTCCCGCCCTGTGGTGCAACAGATGTCCCTTTCTCCAGAAATGTACTCAATGGGATCGTAATGTTGCAACCACACACAAGTTTACCTGGTGTGGGGATGAAACGAGTTAGTACACTTCAAACATGAAAAAGGTCATTTTAAAATCAACATGAAAAACCATAATTCCAAAAGTATAAAACACAAAAAAATCCTTACCAATGAAAGAAAATGTATCTTGCCACGTTCCCTCCTCCCGCCCTGTGGTGCAACAGATGTCCCTTTCTCCAGAAATGTACTCAATGGGATCGTAATGTTGCAACCACACACAAGTTGACCTGCTGTGGGGAACAAACGAGTTAGTACACTTCAAACACGAAAAAGGTCATTTTAAAATCAACATGAAAAACCATAATTCCAAAAGTATAAAACACAAAAAAATCCTTACCAATGAAAGAAAATGTATCTTGCCACGTTCCCTCCTCCCGCCCTGTGGTGCAACAGATGTCCCTTTCTCCAAAATTGTACTCAATGGGATCGTAATGTTGCAACCACACACAATTTGACCTGCTGTGAGGAAGAGACGAGTTTGTACACTTCAAACATGAAAAAGGTCATTTTAACATCAACATGAAAAACCATAATTCCAAAAGTATAAAACGCAAATAATCCTTACCAATGAAAGAAAATGTATCGTGCCACGTTCCCTCCTCCCGCCCTGTGGCGCAACAGATGTCCCTTTCTCCAGAAATGTACTCAATGGGATCGTAATGTTGCAACCACACACAAATTGACCTGCTGTGGGGAAGAAACGAGTTAGTACACTTCAAACATGAAACAGGTCATTTTAAAATCAACATGAAAAACCATAATTCCAAAAGTATAAAACACAAATAAAATCCTTACCAATGAAAGAAAATGTATCGTGCCACGTTCCCTCCTCCCACCCTGTGGTGCAACAGATGTCCCTTTCTCCAGAAATGTACTCAATGGGATCGTAATGTTGCAACCACACACAAGTTGACCTGCTGTGGGGAAGAAACGAGTTAGTACACTTCAAACATGAAAAAGGTCATTTTAAAATCAACATGAAAAACCATGATTCCGAAAGTATAAAACACAAATAAAATCCTTACCAATGAATGAAAATGTATCTTGCCACGTTCCCTCCTCCCGCCCTGTGGTGCAATAGATGTCCCTTTCTCCAGAAATGTACTCAATGGGATCGTAATGTTGCAACCACACACAAGTTGACCTGCTGTGGGGAAGAAACGAGTTAGTACACTTCAAACATGAAAAAGGTCATTTTAAAATCAACATGAAAAACCATAATTCCAAAAGTATAAAACACAAAAAAATCCTTACCAATGAAAGAAAATGTATCGTGCCACGTTCCCTCCTCCCACCCTTGCGTGCAACAGATGTCACTTTCTCCAAAAATGTACTCATTTGGATCGTAATGTTGCAACCACACACAAGTTGACCTTCTGTGAGGAAGAAATGAGTTAGTACACTTCAAACATGAAAATGGTCATTTTAACATCAACATGAAAAACCATAATTCCAAAAGTATAAAATGCAAATAATCCTTACCAATGAAAGAAAATGTATCGTGCCACATTCCCTCCTCCCGCCCTGTGGTGCAACAGATGTCCCTTTCTCCAGAAATGCACTCAATGGGATCGTAATGTTGCAACCACACACAAGTTGACCTGCTGTGGGGAAGAAACGAGTTAGTACACTTCAAACATGAAAAAGGTCATTTTAAAATCAACATGAAAAACCATAATTCCAAAAGTATAAAACACAAAAAAATCCTTACCAATGAAAGAAAATGTATCGTGCCACGTTCCCTCCTCCCACCCTGTGGTGCAACAGATGACCCTTTCTCCAAAAATGTACTCAATGGGATCGTAATGTTGCAACCACACACAAGTTGACCTGCTGTGAGGAAGAAACGAGTTAGTACACTTCAAACATGAAAAAGGTCATTTTAACATCAACATGAAAAACCATAATTAAAAAAGTATAAAACACAAATAATCCTTACCAATGAAAGAAAATGTATCGTGCCACGTTCCCTCCTCCCGCCCTGTGGTGCAACAGATGTCCCTTTCTCCAGAAATGTACTCAATGGGATCGTAATGTTGCAACCACACACAAGTTGACCTGCTGTGAGGAAGAACCGAGTTAGTACAATTCAAACATGAGAAAGGTCATTTTAAAATCAACATGAAAAACCATAATTCCAAAAGTATAAAACGCAAATAATCCTTACCAATGAAAGAAAATGTATCTTGCCACGTTCCCTCCTCCCGCCCTGTGGTGCAACAGATGTCCCTTTCTCCAGAAATGTACTCAATGGGATCGTAATGTTGCAACCACACACAAGTTGACCTGCTGTGGGGAAGAAACGAGTTAGTACACTTCAAACATGAAAAAGGTCATTTTAAAATCAACATGAAAAACCATAATTCCAAAAGTATAAAACACAAAAAAATCTTTAGCAATGAAAGAAAATGTATTGTGCCACGTTCCCTCCTCCCGCCCTGTGGTGCAATAGATGTCCCTTTCTCCAAAAATGTACTCAATGGGATCGTAATGTTGCAACCACACACAAGTTGACCTGCTGTGGGGAAGAAACGAGTTAGTACACTTCAAACATGGAAAAGGTCATTTTAAAATCAACATGAAAAACCATAATTCCAAAAGTATAAAACGCAAATAATCCTTACCAATGAAAGAAAATGTATCTTGCCACGTTCCCTCTTCCCGCCCTGTGGTGCAACAGATGTCCCTTTCTCCAAAAATGTACTCAATGGGATCGTTATGTTGCAACCACACACAAGTTGAACTGCTGTGGGGAAGAAACGAGTTAGTACACTTCAAACATGAAAAAGGTCATTTTAAAATCAACATGAAAAACCATAATTCCAAAAGTATAAAACACAAAAAAATCCTTAGCAATGAAAGAAAATGTATCGTGCCACGTTCCCTCCTCCCACCCTGTGGTGCAACAGATGTCCCTTTCTCCAAAAATGTACTCAATGGGATCGTAATGTTGCAACCACACACAAGTTGACCTGCTGTGGGGAAGAAACGAGTTAGTACACTTCAAACATGAAAAAGGTCATTTTAAAATCAACATGAAAAACCATAATTCCAAAAGTATAAAAAACAAAAAAATCCTTACCAATGAAAGAAAATGTATCTTGCCACGTTCCCTCCTCCCGCCCTGTGGTGCAACAGATGTCCCTTTCTCCAGAAATGTACTCAATGGGATCGTAATGTTGCAACCACACACAAGTTTACCTGGTGTGGGGATGAAACGAGTTAGTACACTTCAAACATGAAAAAGGTCATTTTAAAATCAACATGAAAAACCATAATTCCAAAAGTATAAAACACAAAAAAATCCTTACCAATTAAAGAACATGTATCTTGCCACGTTCCCTCCTCCCGCCCTGTGGTGCAACAGATGTCCCTTTCTCCCGAAATGTACTCAATGGGATCGTAATGTTGCAACCACACACAAGTTGACCTGCTGTGGGGAAGAAACGAGTTAGTACACTTCAAACACGAAAAAGGTCATTTTAAAATCAACATGAATAACCATAATTCCAAAAGTATAAAACACAAAAAAATCCTTACCAATGAAAGAAAATGTATCTTGCCACGTTCCCTCCTCCCGCCCTGTGGTGCAACAGATGTCCCTTTCTCCAAAAATGTACTCAATGGGATCGTAATGTTGCAACCACACACAAGTTGACCTGCTGTGAGGAAGAGACGAGTTAGTACACTTCAAACATGAAAAAGGTCATTTTAACATCAACATGAAAAACCATAATTCCAAAAGTATAAAACGCAAATAATCCTTACCAATGAAAGAAAATGTATCGTGCCACGTTCCCTCCTCCCGCCCTGTGGCGCAACAGATGTCCCTTTCTCCAGAAATGTACTCAATGGGATCGTAATGTTGCAACCACACACAAATTGACCTGCTGTGGGGAAGAAACGAGTTAGTACACTTCAAACATGAAACAGGTCATTTTAAAATCAACATGAAAAACCATAATTCCAAAAGTATAAAACACAAAAAAATCCTTACCAATGAAAGAAAATGTATCGTGCCACGTTCCCTCCTCCCACCCTGTGGTGCAACAGATGTCCCTTTCCCCAAAAATGTACTCAATGGGATCGTAATGTTGCAACCACACACAAGTTGACCTGCTGTGAGGAAGAAACGAGTTAGTACACTTCAAACATGAAAAAGGTCATTTTAAAATCAACATGAAAAACCATAATTCCAAGAGTATAAAACACAAATAAAATCCTTACCAATGAAAGAAAATGTATCTTGCCACGTTCCCTCCTCCCGCCCTGTGGTGCAACAGATGTCCCTTTCTCCAGAAATGTACTCAATGGGATCGTAATGTTGCAACCACACACAAGTTGACCTGCTGTGAGGAAGAAACGAGTTAGTACACTTCAAACATGAAAAGGGTCATTTTAAAATCAACATGAAAAACCATAATTCCAAAAGTATAAAACACAAAAAAATCCTTACCAATGAAAGAAAATGTATCGTGCCACGTTCCCTCCTCCCACCCTGTGGTGCAACAGATGTCCCTTTCTCCAAAAATGTACTCAATGGGATCGTAATGTTGCAACCACACACAAGTTGACATGCTGTGAGTAAGAAACAAGTTAGTACACTTCAAACATGAAAAAGGTCATTTTAACATCAACATGAAAAACCATAATTCCGAAAGTATAAAACGCAAATAATCCTTACCAATGAAAGAAAATGTATCGTGCCACGTTCCCTCCTCCCGCCCTGTGGTGCAACAGATGTCCCTTTCTCCAGAAATGTACTCAATGGGATCGTAATGTTGCAACCACACACAAGTTGACCTGCTGTGGGGAAGAAACGAGTTAGTACACTTCAAACATGAAAAAGGTCATTTAGAATCAACATGAAAAACCATAATTCCAAAAGTATAAAACACAAAAAAATCCTTACCAATGAAAGAAAATATATCGTGCCACGTTCCCTCCTCCCACCCTGTGGTGCAACAGATGTCCCTTTCTCCAAAAATGTACTCAATGGGATCGTAATGTTGCAACCACACACAAGTTGACCTGCTGTGAGGAAGAAACGAGTTAGTACACTTCAAACATGAAAAAGGTCATTTTAAAATCAATATGAAAAACCATGATTCCAAAAGTATAAAACACAAATAAAATCCTTACCAATGAAAGAAAATGTATCTTGCCACGTTCCCTCCTCCCGCCCTGTGGTGCAACAGATGTCCCTTTGTACAAAAATGTACTCTATGAGATCGTAATGTTGCAACCACACACAAGTTGACCTGCTGTGAGGATGAAACAAGTTAGTACACTTCAAACATGAAAAAGGTCATTTTTAAATCAACATCAAAAACCATAATTCCAAAAGTATAAAACACAAAAAAATCCTTACCAATGAAGGAAAATATATCGTGCCACGTTCCCTCCTCCCGCCCTGTGGTGCAACAGATGTCCCTTTCTCCAAAAATGTACTCAATGGGATCGTAATGTTGCAACCACACACAAGTTGACCTGCTGTGAGGAAGAAACGAGTTCGTACACTTGAAACATGAAAAAGGTCATTTTATAATCAACATGAAAAACCATAATTCCAAAAGTATAACACACAAATAAATCCTTATCAATGAAAGAAAATGTATCGTGCCACGTTCCCTCCTCCCGCCCTGTGGTGCAACAGATGTCCCTTTCTCAAAAAATGTACTCTGTGGGATGATAATGTTGCAACCACACACAAGTTGACCTACTGTGAGGAAGAAACGAGTTAGTACACTTCAAAAATGAAAAAGGTCATTTTAAAATCAACATGAAAAACAATAACTCCAAAAGTATAAAACACAAAAAAATCCTTACCAATGAAAGAAAATGTATCGTGCCACATTCCCTCCTCCCGCCCTGTGGTGCAACAGATGTCCCTTTCTCCAAAAATGTACTCAATGGGATCATAATGTTGCAATCACACACAAGTTGACCTGCTGTGAGGAAGAAACGAGTTAGTACACTTCAAACATGGAAAAGGTCATTTTAACATCAACATGAAAAACCATAATTCCAAAAGTATAAAACGCAAATAATCCTTACCAATGAAAGAAAATGTATTGCGCCACGTTCCCTCCTCCCGCCCTGTGGTGCAACAGATGTCCCTTTCTCCAAAAATGTACTCAATGGGATCGTAATGTTGCAACCACACACAAGTTGACCTGCTGTGGGGAAGAAACGAGTTAGTACACTTCAAACATGAAAAAGGTCATTTTAAAATCAACATGAAAAACCATAATTCCAAAAGTATAAAACACAAAAAAATCCTTACCAATGAAAGAAAATGTATCGTGCCACATTCCCTCCTCCCACCCTGTGGTGCAACAGATGTCCCTTTCTCCAAAAATGTACTCAATGGGATCGTAATGTTGCAACCACATACAAGTTCACCTGCTGTGAGGAAGAAACGAGTTAGTACACTTCAAACATGAAAAAGGTCATTTTAAAATCAACAATAAAAACCATGATACCAAAAGTATAAAACAAAAATAAAATCCCTACCAATGAAAGAAAATGTATCTTGCCACGTTCCCTCCTCCCGCCCTGTGGTGCAACAGATGTCCATTTCTCTAAAAATGTACTCAATGGGATCGTAAAGTTGCAACCACATACAAGTTGATATGCTGTGAGGAAGAAACGAGTTAGTACACGTTAAACAAGGAAAAGGTCATTTCTAAATCAACATAAAAAACTATAATTCCAAAAATATAAAGAAAAAAAAAACCTTACCAATGAAAGAAAATGTATCGTCCCACGTTCCCTCCTCCCGCCCTGTGGTGCAACAGATGTCCCTTTCTCCAAAAATGTACTCAATGACATCGTAATGTTGCAACCACACACAAGTTGACCTGCTGTGAGGAAGAAACGAGTTAGTACACTTCAAACATGAAAAAGGTCATTTTAAAATCAACATGAAAAACCATGATTCCAAAAGTATAAAACACAAATAAAATCCTTACCAATGAAAGAAAATGTATCTTGCCACGTTCCCTCTTCCCGCCCTGTGGTGCAACAGATGTCCCTTTCTCCAAAAATGTACTCAATGGGATCGTAATGTTGCAACCACACACAAGTTGACATGCTGTGTGGAAGAAACGAGTTAGTACACTTCAAACATGAAAAAGGTCATTTTAAAATCAACATGAAAAACCATAATTCCAAAAGTATAAAACACAAAAAAATCCTTACCAATGAAAGAAAATGTATCGTGCCACGTTCCCTCCTCCCGCCCTGTGGTGCAACAGATGTCCCTTCCTCCAAAAATGTACTCAATGGGATCGTAATGTTGCAACCACACACAAGTTGACATGCTGTGAGGAAGAAACGAGTTAGTACACTTCAAACATGAAAAAGGTCATTTTAACATCAACATGAAAAACCATAATTCCAAAAGTATAAAACGCAAATTATCCTTACCAATGAAAGAAAATGTATCGTGCCACGTTCCCTCCTCCCGCCCTGTGGTGCAACAGATGTCCCTTTCTCCAGAAATGTACTCAATGGGATCGTAATCTTGCAACCACACACAAGTTGACCTGCTGTGGGGAAGAAACGAGTTAGTACACTTCAAACATGAAAAAGGTCATTTTAAAATCAACATGAAAAACCATAATTCCAAAAGTATAAAACACAAAAAAATCCTTACCAATGAAAGAAAATGTATCGTGCCACGTTCCCTCCTCCCACCCTGTGGTGCAACAGATGTCCCTTTCTCCAAAAATGTACTCAACGGGATCGTAATGTTGCAACCACACACAAATTGACCTGCTGTGAGGAAGAAACGAGTTAGTACACTTCAAACATGAAAAAGGTCATTTTAAAATCAACATGAAAAACCATGATTCCAAAAGTATAAAACACAAATAAAATCCTTACCAATGAAAGAAAATGTATCTTGCCACGTTCCCTCCTCCCGCCCTGTGGTGCAACAGATGTCCCTTTCTCCAAAAATGTTCTCAATGGGATCGTAATGTTGCAACCACATACAAGTTGATATGCTGTGAGGAAGAAACGAGTTAGTACACTTCAAACATGAAAAAGGTCACTTTAAAATTAACATAAAAAAACCATAATTCCAAAAGTATAAAGAAAAAAAAAAAACCTTACCAATGAAAGAAAATGTATCGTGCCACGTTCCCTCCACCCGCCCTATGGTGCAACAGATGTCCCTTTCAACAAAAATGTACTCAATGAGATCGTAATGTTGCAACCACACACAAGTTGACCTGCAGTGAGGATGAAACAAGTTAGTACACTTCAAACATGAAAAAGGTCATTTTTAAATCAACATCAAAAACCATAATTCCAAAAGTATAAAACACAAAAAAATCCTTACCAATGAAGGAAAATGTATCGTGCCATGTTCCCTCCTCCCGCCCTGTGGTGCAACAGATGTCCCTTTCTCCAAAAATGTACTCAATGGGATCGTAATGTTGCAACCACACACAAGTTGACCTGCTGTGAGGAAGAAACGAGTTCGTACACTTGAAACATGAAAAAGGTCATTTTATAATCAACATGAAAAACCATAATTCCAAAAGTATAACACACAAATAAATCCTTACCAATGAAAGAAAATATATCGTGCCACGTTCCCTCCTCCTGCCCTGTGTTGCAACAGATGTGCCTTTCTCAAAAAATGTACTCAGTGGGATGGTAATGTTGCAACCACACACAAGTTGACCTACTGTGAGGAAGAAACGAGTTAGTACACTTCAAACATGAAAAAGGTCATTTTAACATCAACATGAAAAACCATAATTCCAAAAGTATAAAACGCAAATAATCCTTACCAATGAAAGAAAATGTATCGCGCCACGTTCCCTCCTCCCGCCCTGTGGTGCAACAGATGTCCCTTTCTCCAGAAATGTACTCAATGGGATCGTAATGTTGCAACCACACACAAGTTGAACTGCTGTGGGGAAGAAACGAGTTAGTACACTTCAAACATGAAAAAGGTCATTTTAAAATCAACATGAAAAACCATAATTCCAAAAGTATAAAACACAAAAAAATCCTTACCAATGAAAGAAAATGTATCGTGCCACGTTCCCTCCTCCCACCCTGTGGTGCAACAGATGTCCCTTTCTCCAAAAATGTACTCAATGGGATCATAATGTTGCAACCACACCCAAGTTCACCTGCTGTGAGGAAGAAACGAGTTAGTACACTTCAAACATGAAAAAGGTCATTTTGAAATCAACATGAAAAACCATGATTCCAAATGTATAAAAAATAAATAAAATCCTTACCAATGAAAGAAAATGTATCTTGCCACGTTCCCTCCTCCCGCCCTGTGGTGCAACAGATGTCCCTTTCTCCAAAAATGTACTCAATGGGATCGTAAAGTTGCAACCACATACAAGTTGATATGCTGTGAGGAAGAAACGAGTTAGTACACTTCAAACATGAAAAAGGTCACTTTAAAATCAACATAAAAAAACCGTAATACCAAAAGTATAAAGAAAAAAAAAAAAAACCTTACCAATGAAAGAAAATGTATCGTGCCACGTTCCCTCCACCCGCCCTATGGTGCAACAGAAGTCCCTTTCTACAAAAATGTACTCAATGAGATCGTAATGTTGCAACCACACACAAGTTGACCTGCTGTGAGGATGAAACAAGTTAGTACACTTCAAACATGAAAAAGGTCATTTTTAAATCAACATCAAAAACCATAATTCCAAAAGTATAAAACACAAAAAAATCCTTACCAATAAAGGAAAATGTATCGTGCCACGTTCCCTCCTCCCGCCCTGTGGTGCAACAGATGACCCTTTCTCCAAAAATGTACTCAATGGGATCGTAATGTTGCAACCACACACAAGTTGACCTGCTGTGAGGAAGAAACGAGTTAGTACACGTCAAACAAGGAAAAGGTCATTTCTAAATCAACATAAAAAACCATAATTCCAAAAATATAAAGAAAAAAAAAACCTTACCAATGAAAGAAAATGTATCGTGCCACGTTCCCTCCTCCCGCCCTGTGGTGCAACAAATGTCCCTTTTTCCAAAAATGTACTCAATGACATCGTAATGTTGCAACCACAAACAAGTTGACCTGCTGTGAGGAAGAAATGAGTTAGTACACTTCAAACATCAAATAGGTCATTTTAAAATCAACATGAAAAACCATGATTCCAAAAGTATAAAACACAAATAAAATCCGTACCAATGAAAGAAAATGTATCTTGCCACGTTCCCTCCTCCCGCCCTGTGGTGAAACAGATGTCCCTTTCTCCAAAAATGTACTCAATGGGATCGTAATCTTGCAACCACATACAATTTGATATGCTGTGAGGAAGAAACGAGTTAGTACACTTCAAACATGAAAAAGGTCACTTTAAAATCAACATAAAAAAACCATAATTCCAAAAGCATAAAGAAAAAAAAAAAAACCTTACCAATGAAAGAAAATGTATCGTGCCACGTTCCCTCCACCCGCCCTATGGTGCAACAGATGTCCCTTTCTACAAAAATGTACTCAATGAGATCGTAATGTTGCAACCACACACAAGTTGACCTGCTGTGAGGATGAAACAAGTTAGTACACTTCAAACATGAAAAAGGTCATTTTTAAATCAACATCAAAAACCATAATTCCAAAAGTATAACACACAAATAAATCCTTACCAATGAAAGAAAATGTATCGTGCCACGTTCCCTCCTCCTGCCCTGTGTTGCAACAGATGTGCCTTTCTCAAAAAATGTACTCAGTGGGATGGTAATGTTGCAACCACACACAAGTTGACCTACTGTGAGGAAGAAACGAGTCAGTACACTTCAAACATGAAAAAGGTCATTTTAAAATCAACATGAAAAACCATAATTCCAAAAGTATGAAATACAAAAAAATCCTTACCAATAAAAGAAAATGTATCGTGCCACATTCCCTCCTCCAGCCCTGTGGTGCAACACATGTCCCTTTCTCCAAAAATGTACTCAATGGGATCGTAATGTTGCAATCACACACAAGTTGACCTGCTGTGAGGAAGAAACGAGTTAGTACACTTCAAACATGAAAAAGGTCATTTTAACATCAACATGAAAAACCATAATTCCAAAAGTATAAAACGCAAATAATCCTTACCAATGAAAGAAAATGTATCGCGCCACGTTCCCTCCTCCCGCCCTGTGGTGCAACAGATGTCCCTTTCTCCAAAAATGTACTCAATGGGATCGTAATCTTGCAACCACATACAAGTTGATATGCTGTGAGGAAGAAACGAGTTAGTACACTTCAAACATGAAAAAGGTCACTTTAAAATCAACATAAAAAAACCATAATTCCAAAAGCATAAAGAAAAAAAAAAAAACCTTACCAATGAAAGAAAATGTATCGTGCCACGTTCCCTCCACCCGCCCTATGGTGCAACAGATGTCCCTTTCTACAAAAATGTACTCAATGAGATCGTAATGTTGCAACCACACACAAGTTGACCTGCTGTGAGGATGAAACAAGTTAGTACACTTCAAACATGAAAAAGGTCATTTTTAAATCAACATCAAAAACCATAATTCCAAAAGTATAAAACACAAAAAAATCCTTACCAATGAAGGAAAATGTATCGTGCCACGTTCCCTCCTCCCGCCCTGTGGTGCAACAGATGTCCCTTTCTCCAAAAATATACTCAATGGGATCGTAATGTTGCAACCACACACAAGTTGACCTGCTGTGAGGATGAAACAAGTTAGTACACTTCAAACATGAAAAAGGTCATTTATAAATCAACATGAAAAACCATAATTCCAAAAGTATAACACACAAATAAATCCTTACCAATGAAAGAAAATGTATCGTGCCACGTTCCCTCCTCCTGCCCTGTGTTGCAACAGATGTGCCTTTCTCAAAAAATGTACTCAGTGGGATGGTAATGTTGCAACCACACACAAGTTGACCTACTGTGAGGAAGAAACGAGTTAGTACACTTCAAACATGAAAAAGGTCATTTTAAAATCAACATGAAAAACCATAATTCCAAAAGTATAAAATACAAAAAAATCCTTACAAATAAAAGAAAATGTATCGTGCCACATTCCCTCCTCCCGCCCTGTGGTGCAACACATGTCCCTTTCTCCAAAAATGTACTCAATGGGATCGTAATGTTGCAATCACACACAAGTTGACCTGCTGTGAGGAAGAAACGAGTTAGTACACTTCAAACATGAAAAAGATCATTTTAACATCAACATGAAAAACCATAATTCCAAAAGTATAAAACGCAAATAATCCTTACCAATGAAAGAAAATGTATCGCGCCACGTTCCCTCCTCCCGCCCTGTGGTGCAACAGATGTCCCTTTCTCCAGAAATGTACTCAATGGGATCGTAATGTTGCAACCACACACAAGTTGACCTGCTGTGAGGAAGAAACGAGTTAGTACACTTCAAACATGAAAAAGGCCATTTTAAAATCAACATGAAAAACCATAATTCCAAAAGTATAAAACACAAAAAAATCCTTACCAATGAAAGAAAATGTATCGTGCCACGTTCCCTCCTCCCACCCTGTGGTGCAACAGATGTCCCTTTCTCCAAAAATGTACTCAATGGGATCATAATGTTGCAACCACACACAAGTTCACCTGCTGTGAGGAAGAATCGAGTTAGTACACTTCAAACATGAAAAAGGTCATTTTGAAATCAACATGAAAAACCATGATTCCAAAAGTATAAAACACAAATAAAATCCTTACCAATGAAAGAAAATGTATCTTGCCACGTTCCCTCCTCCCGCCCTGTGGTGCAACAGATGTCCCTTTCTCCAAATATGTACTCAATGGGATCGTAAAGTTGCAACCACATACAAGTTGATATGCTGTGAGGAAGAAACGAGTTAGTACACTTCAAACATGAAAAAGGTCACTTTAAAATCAACATAAAAAAACCATAATGCCAAAAGTAAAAAGAAAAAAAAAAAACCTTACCAATGAAAGAAAATGTATCTTGCCACGTTCCCTCCACCCGCCCTATGGTGCAACAGATGTCCCTTTCTACAAAAATGTACTCAATGAGATCGTAATGTTGCAACCACTCACAAGTTGACCTGCTGTGAGGATGAAACAAGTTAGTACACTTCAAACATGAAAAAGGTCATTTTTAAATCAACATCAAAAACCATAATTCCAAAAGTATAAAACACAAAAAAATCCTTACCAATGAAGGAAAATGTATCGTGCCACGTTCCCTCCTCCCACCCTGTGGTGCAACGGATGTCCCTTTCTCCAAAAATGTACTCAATGGGTTCGTAATGTTGCAACCACACACAAGTTGACCTGCTGTGAGGAAGAAACGAGTTCGTACACTTGAAACATGAAAAAGGTCATTTTATAATCAACATGAAAAACCATAATTCCAAAAGTATAAAACACAAATAAATCCTTACCAATGAAAGAAAATGTATCGTGCCACGTTCCCTCCTCCTGCCCTGTGTTGCATCAGATGTGCCTTTCTCAAAAAATGTACTCAGTGGGATGGTAATGTTGCAACCACACACAAGTTGACCTACTGTGAGGAAGAAACGAGTTAGTACACTTCAAACATGAAAAAGGTGATTTTAAAATCAACATGAAAAACCATAATTCCAAAAGTATAAAACACAAAAAAATCCTTACCAATGAAAGAAAATGTATCGTGCCACATTCCGTCTTCCCGCCCTGTGGTGCAACAGATGTCCCTTTCTCCAAAAATGTACTCAATGGGATCGTAATGTTGCAACCACACACAAGTTGACCTGCTGTGAGGAGGAAACGAGTTAGTACACTTCAAACATGAAAAAGGTCATTTTAAAATCAACATGAAAAACCATAATTCCAAAAGTGTAAAACACAAAAAAATCCTTACCAATGAAAGAAAATGTATCGTGCCACGTTCCCTCATCCCGCCCTGTGGTGCAACAGATGTCCCTTTCTCCAAAAATGTAGTCAGTGGGATGGTAATGTTGCAACCACACACAAGTTGACCTGCTGTGAGGAAGAAGCGAGTTAGTACACGTCAAACATGAAAAAGGTCATTTCTAAATCAACATAAAAAACCATAATTCCAAAAGTATAAAGAAAAAAAAAACCTTACCAATGAAAGAAAATGTATCGTCCCACGTTCCCTCCTCCCGCCCTGTGGTGCAACAGATGTCCCTTTCTCCAAAAATGTACTCAATGACATCGTAATGTTGCAACCACACACAAGTTGACCTGCTGTGAGGAAGAAACGAGTTAGTACACGTCAAACAAGGAAAAGGTCATTTCTAAATCAACATAAAAAACCATAATTCCAAAAATATAAAGAAAAAAAAAACCTTACCAATGAAAGAAAATGTATCGTGCCACGTTCCCTCCTCCCGCCCTGTGGTGCAACAAATGTCCCTTTTTCCAAAAATGTACTCAATGACATCGTAATGTTGCAACCACAAACAAGTTGACCTGCTGTGAGGAAGAAATGAGTTAGTACACTTCAAACATGAAAAAGGTCATTTTAAAATCAACATGAAAAACCATGATTCCAAAAGTATAAAACACAAATAAAATCCGTACCAATGAAAGAAAATGTATCGTGCCACGTTCCCTCCTCCCGCCCTGTGGTGCAACAGATGTCCTTTTCTCCAAAAATGTACTCAATGGGATCGTAATGTTACAACCACACACAAGTTGACATGCTGTGAGGAAGAAACGAGTTAGTACACTTCAAACATTAAAAAGGTCATTTTAAAATCAACATGAAAAACCATAATTCCAAAAGTATAAAACACAAAAAAATCCTTACCAATGAAAGAAAATGTATCGTGCCACGTTCCCTCCTCCCGCCCTGTGGTGCAACAGATGTCCCTTTCTCCAGAAATGTACTCAATGGGATCGTAATGTTGCAACCACACACAAGTTGACATGCTGTGAGGAAGAAACGAGTTAGTACACTTCAAACATGAAAAAGGTCATTTTAACATCAACATGAAAAACCATAATTCCAAAAGTATAAAACGCAAATAATCCTTACCAATGAAAGAAAATGTATCGTGCTACGTTCCCTCCTCCCGCCCTGTGGTGCAACAGATGTCCCTTTCTCCAGAAATGTACTCAATGGGATCGTAATGTTGCAACCACACACAAGTTGACCTGCTGTGGGGAAGAAACGAGTTAGTACACTTCAAACATGAAAAAGGTCATTTTAAAATCAACATGAAAAACCATAATTCCAAAAGTATAAAACACAAAAAAATCCTCACCAATGAAAGAAAATGTATCTTGCCACGTTCCCTCCTCCCGCCCTGTGGTGCAACAGATGTCCCTTTCTCCAGAAATGTACTCAATGGGATCGTAATGTTGCAACCACACACAAGTTGACCTGCTGTGGGGATGAAACGAGTTAGTACACTTCAAACATGAAAAAGTTCATTTTAAAATCAACATGAAAAACCATAATTCCATAAGTATAAAACACAAAAAAATCCTTACCAATGAAAGAAAATGTATCGTGCCACGTTCCCTCCTCCCACCCTGTGGTGCAACAGATGTCCCTTTCGCCAAAAATGTACTCAATGGGATCGTAGTGTTACAACCACACACAAGTTGACCTGCTGTGAGGAAGAAACGAGTTAGTACACTTCAAACATGAAAAAGGTCATTTTAAAATCAACATGAAAAACCATGATTCCAAAAGTATAAAACACAAATAAAATCCTTACCAATGAAAGAAAATGTATCTTGCCACGTTCCCTCCTCCCACCCTGTGGTGCAACAGATGTCCCTTTCTCCAAAAATGTACTCAATGGGATCGTAATCTTGCAACCACATACAATTTGATATGCTGTGAGGAAGAAACGAGTTAGTACACTTCAAACATGACAAAGGTCAGTTTAAAATCAACATAAAAAAACCATAATTCCAAAAGCATAAAGAAAAAAAAAAAACCTTACCAATGAAAGAAAATGTATCGTGCCACATTCCCTCCACCCGCCCTATGGTGCAACAGATGTCCCTTTCTACAAAAATGTACTCAATGAGATCGTAATGTTGCAACCACACACAAGTTGACCTGCTGTGAGGATGAAACAAGTTAGTACACTTCAAACATGAAAAAGGTCATTTTTAAATCAACATCAAAAACCATAATTCCAAAAGTATAAAACACAAAAAAATCCTTACCAATGAAGGAAAATGTATCGTGCCACGTTCCCTCTTCCCGCCCTGTGGTGCAACAGATGTCCCTTTCTCCAAAAATATACTCAATGGGATCGTAATGTTGCAACCACACACAAGTTGACCTGCTGTGAGGAAGAAACTAGTTCGTACACTTGAAACATGAAAAAGTCATTTTATAATCAACACGAAAAACCATAATTCCAAAAGTATAACACACAAATAAATCCTTACCAATGAAAGAAAATGTATCGTGCCACGTTCCCTCCTCCTGCCCTGTGTTGCAACAGATGTGCCTTTCTCAAAAAATGTACTCAGTGGGATGGTAATGTTGCAACCACACACAAGTTGACCTACTGTGAGGAAGAAACGAGTTAGTACACTTCAAACATGAAAAAGGTCACTTTAAAATCAACATGAAAAACCATAATTCCAAAAGTATAAAATACAAAAAAATCCTTACCAATAAAAGAAAATGTATCGTGCCACATTCCCTCCTCCAGCCCTGTGATGCAACACATGTCCCTTTCTCCAAAAATGTACTCAATGTGATCGTAATATTGCAATCACACACAAGTTGACCTGCTGTGAGGAAGAAACGAGTTAGTACACTTCAAACATGAAAAAGGTCATTTTAACATCAACATGAAAAACCATAATTCCAAAAGTATAAAACGCAAATAATCCTTACCAATGAAAGAAAATGTATCGCGCCACGTTCCCTCCTCCCGCCCTGTGGTGCAACAGATGTCCCTTTCTCCAAAAATGTACTCAATGGGATCGTAATCTTGCAACCACATACAAGTTGATATGCTGTGAGGAAGAAACGAGTTAGTACACTTCAAACATGAAAAAGGTCACTTTAAAATCAACATAAAAAAACCATAATTCCAAAAGCATAAAGAAAAAAAAAAAAACCTTACCAATGAAAGAAAATGTATCGTGCCACGTTCCCTCCACCCGCCCTATGGTGCAACAGATGTCCCTTTCTACAAAAATGTACTCAATGAGATCGTAATGTTGCAACCACACACAAGTTGACCTGCTGTGAGGATGAAACAAGTTAGTACACTTCAAACATGAAAAAGGTCATTTTTAAATCAACATCAAAAACCATAATTCCAAAAGTATAAAACACAAAAAAATCCTTACCAATGAAGGAAAATGTATCGTGCCACGTTCCCTCCTCCCGCCCTGTGGTGCAACAGATGTCCCTTTCTCCAAAAATATACTCAATGGGATCGTAATGTTGCAACCACACACAAGTTGACCTGCTGTGAGGATGAAACAAGTTAGTACACTTCAAACATGAAAAAGGTCATTTATAAATCAACATGAAAAACCATAATTCCAAAAGTATAACACACAAATAAATCCTTACCAATGAAAGAAAATGTATCGTGCCACGTTCCCTCCTCCTGCCCTGTGTTGCAACAGATGTGCCTTTCTCAAAAAATGTACTCAGTGGGATGGTATTGTTGCAACCACACACAAGTTGACCTACTGTGAGGAAGAAACGAGTTAGTACACTTCAAACATGAAAAAGGTCATTTTAAAATCAACATGAAAAACCATAATTCCAAAAGTATAAAATACAAAAAAATCCTTACCAATAAAAGAAAATGTATCGTGCCACATTCCCTCCTCCCGCCCTGTGGTGCAACACATGTCCCTTTCTCCAAAAATGTACTCAATGGGATCGTAATGTTGCAATCACACACAAGTTGACCTGCTGTGAGGAAGAAACGAGTTAGTACACTTCAAACATGAAAAAGATCATTTTAACATCAACATGAAAAACCATAATTCCAAAAGTATAAAACGCAAATAATCCTTACCAATGAAAGAAAATGTATCGCGCCACGTTCCCTCCTCCCGCCCTGTGGTGCAACAGATGCCCCTTTCTCCAGAAATGAACTCAATGGGATCGTAATGTTGCAACCACACACAAGTTGACCTGCTGTGAGGAAGAAACGAGTTAGTACACTTCAAACATGAAAAAGGCCATTTTAAAATCAACATGAAAAACCATAATTCCAAAAGTATAAAACACAAAAAAATCCTTACCAATGAAAGAAAATGTATCGTGCCACGTTCCCTCCTCCCACCCTGTGGTGCAACAGATGTCCCTTTCTCCAAAAATGTACTCAATGGGATCATAATGTTGCAACCACACACAAGTTCACCTGCTGTGAGGAAGAAACGAGTTAGTACACTTCAAACATGAAAAAGGTCATTTTGAAATCAACATGAAAAACCATGATTCCAAAAGTATAAAATACAAATAAAATCCTTACCAATGAAAGAAAATGTATCTTGCCACGTTCCCTCCTCCCGCCCTGTGGTGCAACAGATGTCCCTTTCTCCAAATATGTACTCAATGGGATCGTAAAGTTCCAACCACATACAAGTTGATATGCTGTGAGGAAGAAACGAGTTAGTACACTTCAAACATGAAAAAGGTCACTTTAAAATCAACATAAAAAAACCATAATGCCAAAAGTATAAAGAAATAAAAAAAAACCTTACCAATGAAAGAAAATGTATCTTGCCACGTTCCCTCCACCCGCCCTATGGTGCAACAGATGTCCCTTTCTACAAAAATGTACTCAATGAGATCGTAATGTTGCAACCACTCACAAGTTGACCCGCTGTGAGGATGAAACAAGTTAGTACACTTCAAACATGAAAAAGGTCATTTTTAAATCAACATCAAAAACCATAATTCCAAAAGTATGAAACACAAAAAAATCCTTACCAATAAAGGAAAATGTATCGTGCCACGTTCCCTCCTCCCGCCCTGTGGTGCAACGGATGTCCCTTTCTCCAAAAATGTACTCAATGGGTTCGTAATGTTGCAACCACACACAAGTTGACCTGCTGTGAGGAAGAAACGAGTTCGTACACTTGAAACATGAAAAAGGTCATTTTATAATCAACATGAAAAACCATAATTCCAAAAGTATAAAACACAAATAAATCCTTACCAATGAAAGAAAATGTATCGTGCCACGTTCCCTCCTCCTGCCCTGTATTGCATCAGATGTGCCTTTCTCAAAAAATGTACTGAGTGGGATGGTAATGTTGCAACCACACACAAGTTGACCTACTGTGAGGAAGAAACGAGTTAGTACACTTCAAACATGAAAAAGGTCATTTTAAAATCAACATGAAAAACCATAATTCCAAAAGTATAAAACACAAAAAAATCCTTACCAATGAAAGAAAATGTATCGTGCCACATTCCGTCTTCCCGCCCTGTGGTGCAACAGATGTCCCTTTCTCCAAAAATGTACTCAATGGGATCGTAATGTTGCAACCACACACAAGTTGACCTGCTGTGAGGAGGAAACGAGTTAGTACGCTTCAAACATGAAAAAGGTCATTTTAAAATCAACATGAAAAACCATAATTCCAAAAGTGTAAAAAACAAAAAAATCCTTACCAATGAAAGAAAATGTATTGTGCCACGTTCCCTCATCCCGCTCTGTGGTGCAACAGATGTCCCTTTCTCCAAAAATGTACTCAGTGGGATGGTAATGTTGCAACCACACACAAGTTGACCTGCTGTGAGGAAGAAGCGAGTTAGTACACGTCAAACATGAAAAAGGTCATTTCTAAATCAACATAAAAAACCATAATTCCAAAAGTATAAAGAAAAAAAAAACCTTACCAATGAAAGAAAATGTATCGTCCCACGTTCCCTCCTCCCGCCCTGTGGTGCAACAGATGTCCCTTTCTCCAAAAATGTACTCAATGGGATCGTAATGTTGCAACCACACACAAGTTGACTTGCTGTGAGGAAGAAACGAGTTAGTACACTTCAAACATGAAAAAGGTCATTTTAAAATCAACATGAAAAACCATAATTCCAAAAGTATATAACACAAAAAAATCCTTACCAATGAAAGAAAATGTATCGTGCCACATTCCCTCCTCCCGCCCTGTGGTGCCACAGATGTCCCTTTCTCCAAAAATGCACTCAATGGGATCGTAATGTTGCAAACACACACAAGTTGACCTGCTGTGAGGAAGAAACGAGTTAGTACACGTCAAACATGAAAAAGGTCATTTCTAAATCAACATAAAAAACCATAATTCCAAAAGTATAAAGAAAAAAAAAAACCTTACCAATGAAAGAAAATGTATCGTGCCACGTTCCCTCCACCCGCCCCGTGGTGCAACAGATGTCCCTTTCTCCAAAAATGTACTCAATGGGATCGTAATGTTGCAACCACACACAAGTTGACTTGCTGTGAGGAAGAAACGAGTTAGTACACTTCAAACATGAAAAAGGTCATTTTAAAATCAACATGAAAAACCATAATCCCAAAAGTATAAAACACAAAGAAATCCCTACCAATGAATGAAAATGGATCGTGCCACATTCCCTCGCCCCGCCCTGTGGTGCAACAGATGTCCCTTTCTCCAAAAATGTACTCAATGGGATCGTAATGTTGCAACCACACACAAGTTGACTTGCTGTGAGGAAGAAACGAGTTAGTACACTTCAAACATGAAAAAGGTCATTTTAAAATCAACATGAAAAACCATAATTCCAAAAGTATATAACACAAAAAAATCCTTACCAATGAAAGAAAATGTATCGTGCCACGTTCCCTCCTCCTGCCCTGTGGTGCAACAGGTGTCCCTTTCTCCAAAATGTACTCAATGGAATCGTGATGTTGCAACACACACAAGTTGACCTGCTGTGAGGAAGAAATGAGTTAGTACACTTCAAACGTGAAAAAGGTCATTTTAAAATCAACATGAAAACCCATTATTCCAAAAGTATAAAACACAAAAAAATCCTTACCAATGAAAGAAAATGTATCGTGCCACATTCCCTCCTCCCGCCCTGTGGTGCAACAGATGTCCCTTTCTCCAAAAATGTACTCAATGGGATCGTAATGTTGCAACCACACACAAGTTGACCTGCTGTGAGGAAGAAACGAGTTAGTACACGTCAAACATGAAAAAGGTCATTTCTAAATCAACATAAAAAACCATAATTCCAAAAGTATAAAGAAAAAAAAAAATAACCTTACCAATGAAAAAAATGTATCGTGCCACGTTCCCTCCACCCGCCCTGTGGTGCAACAGATGTCCCTTTCTCCAAAAATGTACTCAATGGGATCGTAATGTTGCAACCACACACAAGTTGACTTGCTGTGAGGAAGAAACGAGTTAGTACACTTCAAACATGAAAAAGGTCATTTTAAAATCAACATGAAAAACCATAATTCCAAAAGTATAAAACACAAAGAAATCCCTACCAATGAATGAAAATGTATCGTGCCACATTCCCTCGCCCCGCCCTGTGGTGCAACAGATGTCACTTTCTCCAAAAATGTACTCAATGGGATCGTAATGTTGCAACCACACACAAGTTGACTTGCTGTGAGGAAGAAACGAGTTAGTACACTTCAAACACGAAAAAGGTCATTTTAAAATCAACATGAAAAACCATAATTCCAAAAGTATATAACACAAAAAAATCCTTACCAATGAAAGAAAATGTATCGTGCCACGTTCCCTCCTCCCGCCCTGTGGTGCAACAGATGTCCCTTTCTCCAAAAATGTACTCAT
This sequence comes from Schistocerca serialis cubense, assembly GCF_023864345.2. Taxonomy (NCBI): domain Eukaryota; kingdom Metazoa; phylum Arthropoda; class Insecta; order Orthoptera; family Acrididae; genus Schistocerca; species Schistocerca serialis. The sequence continues at coordinate 591,546,554 of NC_064644.1, forward strand.
TGGGATCGTACTGTTGCAACCACACACAAGTTGATCTGCTGTGAGGAAGAAACGAGTTAGTACACTTCAAACATGAAAGAGGTCATTTTAAAATCAACATGCAAAACCATAATTCCAAAAGAGCAAAACACAAAAAAATCCTTACCAATGAAAGAAAATGTATCGTGCGACGTTCCCTCCTCCCGCCCTGTGGTGCAATGGATGTCCCTTTCTCCAACAAAGAAACTCAATGGGTTCACAAAGTTGCAACCACACACAAGTTGACCTGCTGTGAGGAAGAAATGAGTTAGTACACTGCAAACATGAAAAAGATCATTTTAAAATCAACATGAAAAACCATAATTCCAAAAGTATAAAACACAAAAAAATCCTTACCAATGAAAGAAAATGTATCGTGCCTCGTTCCCTCCTCCCGCCCTGTGGTGCAACAGATGTCCCTTTCTCCAAAAATGTACTCAATGGGATCGTAATGTTGCTTTCACACACAAGTTTTCCTGCTGTGAGGAAGAAACGGGTTAGTACACTTCAAACATGAAAAAGGTCATTTTAACATCAACATGAAAAACCATAATTCCAAAAGTATAAAACGCAAATAATGCTTACCAATGAAAGAAAATGTATCGTGCCACGCTCCCTCCTCCCGCCCTGTGGTGCAACAGATGTCCCTTTCTCCAGAAATGTACTCAATGGGATCGTAATGTTGCAACCACACACAAGTTGACCTGCTGTGGGGAAGAAACGAGTTAGTACACTTCAAACATAAAAAAGGTCATTTTAAAATCAACATGAAAAACCATAATTCCAAAAGTATAAAACACAAAAAAATCCTTACCAATGAAAGAAAATGTATCGTGCCACATTCCCTCCTCCCGCCCTGTGGTGCCACAGATGTCCCTTTCTCCAAAAATGCACTCAATGGGATCGTAATGTTGCAACCACACACAAGTTGACCTGCTGTGAGGAAGAAACGAGTTAGTACACTTCAAACATGAAAAAGGTCATTTTAAAATCAACATGAAAAACCATGATTCCAAAAGTATAAAACACAAATAAAATCCTTACCAATGAAAGAAAATGTATCTTGCCACGTTCCCTCCTCCCGCCTAGTGGTGCAACAGATGTCCCTTTCTCCAAAAATGTACTCAATGGGATCGTAATGTTGCAACCACATACAAGTTGATATGCTGTGAGGAAGAAACGAGTTAGTACACTTCAAACATGAAAAAGGTCACTTTAAAATCAACATAAAAAAACCATAATTCCAAAAGTATAAAGAAAAAAAAAAAAAACCTTACCAGTGAAAGAAAATGTATCGTGCCACGTTCCCTCCACCCGCCCTATAGTGCAACAGATGTCCCTTTCTACAAAAATGTACTCAAAGAGATCGTAATGTTGCAACCACACACAAGTTGACCTGCTGTGAGGATGAAACAAGTTAGTACACTTCAAACATGAAAAAGGTCATTTATAAATCAACATCAAAAACCATAATTCCAAAAGTATAAAACACACAAAAATCCTTACCAATGAAGGAAAATGTATCGTGCCACGTTCCCTCCTCCCGCCCTGTGGTGCAACATATGTCCCTTTCTCCAAAAATGTACTCAATGGGATCGTAATGTTGCAACCACACACAAGTTGACCTGCTGTGAGGAAGAAACGAGGTAGTACACTTCAAACATGAAAAAGGTCATTTTAAAATCAACATGAAAAACCATAATTCCAAAAGTATAAAACACAAAAAAATCCTTACCAATGAAAGAAAATGTATCGTGCCACGTTCCCTCCTCCCGCCCTGTGGTGCAACAGATGTCCCTTTCTCCAAAATGTACTCAATGGAATCGTGATGTTGCAACCACACACAAGTTGACCTGCTGTGAGGAAGAAACGAGTTAGTACACTTCAAACATGAAAATGGTCATTTTAAAATCAACATGAAAACCCATTATTCCAAAAGTATAAAACACAAAAAAATCCTTACCAATGAAAGAAAATGTATCGTGCCACATTCCCTCCTCCCGCCCTGTGGTGCAACAGATGTCCCTTTCTCCAAAAATGTACTCAATGGGATCGTAATGTTGCAACCACACACAAGTTGACCTTCTGTGAGGAAGAAACGTGTTAGTACACGTCAAACACGAAAAAGGTCATTTCTAAATCAACATAAAAAACCATAATTCCAAAAGTATAAAGAAAAAAAAAAAAACCTTACCAATGAAAGAAAATGTATCGCGCCACGTTCCCTCCAACCGCCCTGTGGTGCAACAGATGTCCCTTTCTCCAAAAATGTACTCAATGGGATCGTAATGTTGCAACCACACACAAGTTGACTTGCTGTGAGGAAGAAACGAGTTAGTACACTTCAAACATGAAAAAGGTCATTTTAAAATCAACATGAAAAACCATAATTCCAAAAGTATAAAACACAAAGAAATCCCTACCAATGAATGAAAATGGATCGTGCCACATTCCCTCGCCCCGCCCTGTGGTGCAACAGATGTCCCTTTCTCCAAAAATGTACTCAATGGGATCGTAATGTTGCAACCACACACAAGTTGACTTGCTGTGAGGAAGAAACGAGTTAGTACACTTCAAACATGAAAAAGGTCATTTTAAAATCAACAGGAAAAACCATAATTCCAAAAGTATATAACACAAAAAAATCCTTACCAATGAAAGAAAATGTATCGTGCCACGTTCCCTCCTCCCGCCCTGTGGTGCAACAGATGTCCCTTTCTCCAAAATGTACTCAATGGAATCGTGATGTTGCAACCACACACAAGTTGACCTGCTGTGAGGAAGAAACGAGTTAGTACATTTCAAACATGAAAAAGGTCATTTTAAAATCAACATGAAAACCCATTATTCCAAAAGTATAAAACACAAAAAAAGCCTTACCAATGAAAGAAAATGTATCGTGCCACATTCCCGCCTCCCGCCCTGTGGTGCAACAGATGTCCCTTTCTCCAAAAATGTACTCAATGGGATTGTAATGTTGCAACCACACACAAGTTGACTTGCTGTGAGGAAAAAACGAGTTAGTACACTTCAAACACGAAAAAGGTCATTTTAAAATCAACATGAAAACCCATTATTCCAAAAGTATAAAACACAAAAAAAGCCTTACCAATGAAAGAAAATGTATCGTGCCACATTCCCTCCTCCCGCCCTGTGGTGCAACAGATGTCCCTTTCTCCAAAAATGTACTCAATGAGATCGTAATGTTGCAACCACACACAAGTTGACTGACCTGCTGTGAGGAAGAAACGAGTTAGTACACTTCAAACATGAAAAAGGTCATTTTAAAATCAACATGAAAAACCATAATTCCAAAAGTATAAAACACAAAGAAATCCCTACCAATGAATGAAAATGTATCGTGCCACATTCCCTCGCCCCGCCCTTTGGTGCAACAGATGTCCCTTTCTCCAAAAATGTACTCATTGGGATCGTAATGTTGCAACCACACACAAGTTGATCTGCTGTGAGGAAGAAACGAGTTAGTACACTTCAAACATGAAAGAGGTCATTTTAAAATCAACATGAAAAACCATAATTCCAAAAGTGCAAAACACAAAAAAATCCTTACCAATGAAAGAAAATGTATCGTGCGACGTTCCCTCCTCCCGCCCTGTGGTGCAATGGATGTCCCTTTCTCCAACAATGAACTCAATGGGATCACAAAGTTGCAACCACACACAAGTTGACCTGCTGTGAGGAAGAAACGAGTTAGTACACTTCAAACATGAAAAAGATCATTTTAAAATCAACATGAAAAACCATAATTCCAAAAGTATAAAACACAAAAAAAACCTTACCAATCAAAGAAAATGTATCGTGCCTCGTTCCCTCCTCCCGCCCTGTGGTGCAACAGATGTCCCTTTCTCCAAAAATGTACTCAATGGGATCGTAATGTTGCTTTCACACACAAGTTGACCTGCTGTGAGGAAGAAACGAGTTAGTACACTTCAAACATGAAAATGGTCATTTTAACATCAACATGAAAAACCATAATTCCAAAAGTATAAAACGCAAATAATCCTTACCAATGAAAGAAAATGTATCGTGCCACGCTCTCTCCTCCCGCCCTGTGGTGCAACAGATGTCCGTTTCTCCAGAAATGTACTCAATGGGATCGTAATGTTGCAACCACACACAAGTTGACCTGCTGTGGGGAAGAAACGAGTTAGTACACTTCAAACATGAAAAAGGTCATTTTAAAATCAACATGAAAAACCATAATTCCAAAAGTATAAAACACAAAAAAATCCTTACCAATGAAAGAAAATGTATCGTGCCACGTTCCCTCCTCCCACCCTGTGGTGCAACAGATGTCCCTTTCTCCAAAAATGTACTCAATGAGATCGTAATGTTGCAACCACACACAAGTTGACCTGCTGTGAGGAAGAAACGAGTTAGTACACTTCAAACATGAAAAAGGTCATTTTAAAATCAACATGAAAAACCATGATTCCAAAAGTATAAAACACAAATAAAATCCTTACCAATGAAAGAAAATGTATCTTGCCACGTTCCCTCCTCCCGCCTAGTGGTGCAACAGATGTCCCTTTCTCCAAAAATGTACTCAATGGGATCGTAATGTTGCAACCACATACAAGTTGATATGCTGTGAGGAAGAAACGAGTTAGTACACTTCAAACATGAAAAAGGTCACTTTAAAATCAACATAAAAAAACCATAATTCCAAAAGTATAACGAAAAAAAAAAAAACCTTACCAGTGAAAGAAAATGTATCGTGCCACGTTCCCTCCACCCGCCCTATGGTGCAACAGATGTCCCATTCTACAAAAATGTACTCAAAGAGATCGTAATGTTGCAACCACACACAAGTTGACCTGCTGTGAGGATGAAACAAGTTAGTACACTTCAAACATGAAAAAGGTCATTTATAAATCAACATCAAAAACCATAATTCCAAAAGTATAAAACACAAAAAAATCCTTACCAATGAAAGAAAATGTATCGTGCCACGTTCCCTCCTCCCACCCTGTGGTGCAACAGATGTCCCTTTCTCCAAAAATGTACTCAATGAGATCGTAATGTTGCAACCACACACAAGTTGACCTGCTGTGAGGAAGAAACGAGTTCGTACACTTGAAACATGAAAAAGATCATTTTATAATAAACATGAAAAACCATAATTCCAAAAGTATAAAACACAAATAAATCCTTACCAATGAAAGAAAATGTATCGTGCCACGTTCCCTCCTCCTGCCCTGTGTTGCAACAGATGTGCCTTTCTCAAAAAATGTACTCAGTGGGATGGTAATGTTGCAACCACACACAAGTTGACCTACTGTGAGGAAGAAACGAGTTAGTACACTTCAAACATGAAAAAGGTCATTTTAAAATCAACATGAAAAACCATAATTCCAAAAGTATAAAACACAAAAAAATCCTTACCAATGAAAGAAAATGTATCGTGCCACATTCCCTCCTCCCGCCCTGTGGTGCAACAGATGTCCCTCTCTTCAAAAATGTACTCAATGGGATCGTAATGTTGCAATCACACACAAGTTGACCTGCTGTGAGGAAGAAACGAGTTAGTACACTTCAAACATGAAAAAGGTCATTTTAACATCAACATGAAAAACCATAATTCCAAAAGTATAAAACGCAAATAATCCTTACCAATGAAAGAAAATGTATCGCGCCACGTTCCCTACTCCCGCCCTGTGGTGCAACAGATGTCCCTTTCTCCGAAAATGTACTCAATGAGATCGTAATGTTGCAACCACACACAAGTTGACTGACCTGCTGTGAGGAAGAAACGAGTTAGTACACTTCAAACATGAAAAAGGTCATTTTAAAATCAACATGAAAAACCATAATTCCAAAAGTATAAAACACAAAGAAATCCCTACCAATGAATGAAAATGTATCTTGCCACATTCCCTCGCCCCGCCCTGTGGTGCAACAGATGTCCCTTTCTCCAAAAATGTACTCAATGGGATCGTAATGTTGCAACCACACACAAGTTGACTTGCTGTGAGGAAGAAACGAGTTAGTACACTTCAAACATGAAAAAGGTCATTTTAAAATCAACATGAAAAACCATAATTCCAAAAGTATAAAACACAAAAAAATCCTTACCAATGAAAGAAAATGTATCGTGCCACATTCCCTCCTCCCGCCCTGTGGTGCAACAGATGTCCCTTTCTCCAAAAATGTACTCAATGGGATCGTAATGTTGCAACCACACACAAGTTGACCAGCTGTGAGGAAAAAACGAGTTTTTACAGATCAAACATGAAAAAGGTCATTTTAAAATCAACATGAAATACCAAAATTCCATAAGTTAAAAACAGAATATATGCTTACCAAAGAAAGAAAATGTATCGTGCTCTGCTCCCTCCTCCCTGGCCTGTGGTGAAACAGTGGTCGAAGTATAGAACTCTCCGCTGTCGTTTCGTCTCCAACTGCGGGAGACATCCTCGGAGGTACAGCTTGGATGTCAGCGTTGCACCGCAAGCGTGACAATCGATTACTTTCAATCGACAATGCGTAGAATGCGCCCTCATAATTTTTTCATGTAAAAAATGCGTAATAGAAATCTATCAAACTTAACACCCTCGAAGAACAGAAACATGACAAATTTTTGCAAGTACCTGTAAGCACAGCCGCTAATGATAATACGTCAGTCTCATCCTGGGCTACAAAAGGGGAGTATCTCTTACCTTCATGCCGAGTAGATTTCTATTGGACGGTGAAAACATAAAATAAAATCTTCTGTTACAGATGTCCTTAATAGAATACTGGAAGTTTCGAATTCGCGTTGTATGTAGCTGTCGAAGGCGGAGCAAAAAAGACAAGTCTTGCGAAGTGACAGCTACTTGTATACATACATCATTCAAAGAGCAGTTATTCCTTGCGGGAAAACAGAGAGTAATTAATACGTGGCAGAAAATCAATCAAAGAGTAAATATACGTGGCGGGAAAAACAATCTCGTAGCGAACATGACTAAAAGCTACGTATCAGTCGTACAGATTTTTGACATGAGCTCAAAATATAATATATGAAATCGAGTAGTGTACTGTTTTGTCAATAGCAACATCGATTGCAGTAGCCCACTGTCGACCTATATGTTTACAGAAATTATGGCCAAATTCTTCCATCCATATATAAAGACCAGCTATTTATAAAGACCAAAAAAATGGCTCTGAGCACTATGGGACTCAACTGCTGAGGTCATTAGTCCCCTAGAACTTAGAACTAGTTAAACCTAACTAACCTAAGGACATCACAAACATCCATGCCCGAGGCAGGATTCGAACCTGCGACCGTAGCGGTCTTGCGGTTCCAGACTGCAGCGCCTTTAACCGCACGGCCACTTCGGCCGGCTATAAAGACCAAAGATTCGAAATTCGTTTTTGCTTGACTCAGTGCCGTAACTTTAAATTTTTAGCTGACAGTTCGTTACACCGATAGCTAAACATGTACACAAAAGAGCTGTCAAATTTTACTTTTCCTTTGTTTGTTACAGACTTGTGTAATAAAGAAATAAACTTTTGCAAAACCCTTTGTTTATTTTCACAAAAAGCAACCTTTACACATGATTCATGTGGTTCTGGATTATTAATGATTTATTCCTATTGAGTATGTCGATTTTAAAAGTAGTCTCACGGAAATAGGTGTTACCAGGAACTAGGATATGTGTCAAAGACAAAATAGAAAACTCAGCATAACCAACATTTGTTTGCCCAGTTGTACCTCAACAAGTTTTAATGATAACATAGTGAACGGTCTGCTACGAGCTCATATTGATTTCTTGTCTCAGAGTATGTGCTCTATTGTGGTTAGCCGACATCAACAAGAACGAGAAACATCCCACTTGTCTACATCTACATCTACATGATTACTCTGCACTTCACAATTAAGTTCGTGGCAGAGGGTTCATCGAACCACCTTCGAGCTATTTCTGTGCGGTTCCACTCTCTAACAGCGCACAGGAAAAACGAGCACTGTGCGAGCTCTGATCATGATTATGATTTCTCGCTATGTGGGTGGGTGCCAACAAAATATTTTCGCATTCGGAGGAGAATGTTGGTGATCGAAATTTCACGAGAAGATTCTACCAAAACGGAAAGCGCCTTTTAATGACTGTCACCCTAATTCGGCCATCATTAGCGCTGCACTCTCTCCCCTATTTCGCAACAATAAAAAACGAGCTGCCCTTCTTTGAACGTTTTCGATGTCCTGCGTCAGTCCCACCTGATGCGGATCACACACCGCACATCAATACTCCAGAAGAGGGCGCACAAGCAAGGTATACTCAGTCTCTTTAGTCGATCAGTTGCATTTTCTACATTCTCTACCAATAAGTCGCAGTCTTCAGTTTGCTTTACCCCCAGCATTATCTATATGACCAGTCCAACTGAAGTTATTCGTAACTGTAATCCCCAAGAATTTAGTTGAGTTTACAGCCTTTAGATTCGTGTGATTCATAGTGTTACCGAAATTTAGCGGATTTCATTTAGTACTCATGTGAATAACTTCACACTTCTCTTTATTCAGGCTCAACTGCCACTTTTTGCACCATACAGATATTTTATCGAATTCCTTTTGGTCATCTTTTGGCTTACAAGACGATAAATGTCAGTATTTTCTGCAAACAATCTAGGAGGGCCTAAACACTTCCTTGGGAAACACCATACATTACTTCTATTTTACTAGATGATTTTACATCAGTTACTATGAACTGTGACTTGCCCAACAGGAACACACGAATCCAGCCGCACAACTGACACGATACTTCATAGGCACGCGAGTTGATTAGAAGACACTTGTGAGGAACGGTGCCGAAAGCCTTCTGGAAATATAAAAGTACGGAATCAGTTTAACAACCCCTGTCGACAGCACTCATTACTTCATGAGAACAGAGAGCTAGTTGTGTTTCACAAGAACGATGTTTCCTGAATCCGTGCTATTAGTCAGTAAATCGTTTTCTTCGACATAATTCATTATGTTTGAACACAGAGTACGTTCCAAAAACCTACTGCAAATGGACGTTAGTGATAGGGGTCTGTTATTCAACGGATTACTCATGTTTCCTTTCTCGATGCGAATTGTACGACTTTCCAGTCTTTAGGTACAGATTTTTCAATGAGCGAGCGTTTGTGTATCATTGTTAGATGCGGAACTGTTGCTGAAAGGAATCCGACTGGTATGCAATTTGGACCGGATACCTTGCCTTTATTAAGTGATTTAAGATGCTTCACTACACTGATGATATCTACTTCTAAGAAACTCAAGTTGGCAGGTGTTCTGGATTCGAATTCTCGAAGATTTATTTCGCCCCATTTGGTGAACGAGTTTCTGAAAACCGTGTTTAATAACTCTGATTTAGAGGCACTGTCATCAGCGGCATAGCCATTGTTATTGCGTGGAAAATTATTATACACGCTATGTGATCAAAAGAATCCTGCGCGTTGTCTGCGCGCATTGTCACGGTCCGTGCGGCTACCCCCGTCGGTGGTTCGAGTCCGCACTCGGGCATTGGTATGTGTGTTGTCCATAGCGTAAGTTAGTTTAAGTAGTTTGTAGACTTAGGGACCGATGACCTAAGTAGTTTGTTCCGATAAGACCTTACCACGAATGTTTTTAATAGTATCCTGACACCCCCAAAAACATACTTTTTCATGTTAGGGGCATTGTGCTGCCACCTACTGCCAGGTACTCCACATCAGCGACCTCAGTAGTCATTAGACACTGTGAGAGAACAAAAAACTCACGGACTTTGATCGCAGTCAGGTGTATGGGTGTAACATGTGTCATACGTCTGTATGCGAGATTTCCACAATACTAATCATCCACAGATCCACTGTTTCCGATGTGATAGTGAAGTGGAAACGTGGAGGGACAAGTATAGCACAATCGTACAGGCTGACCTCGTCTGTTGACTAATTGAGACTGCCGACAGTGGAAGAGGGTCGTAATGTGTTATAGGCAGACATCTATCCAGACCGTCACACAGAAATTTCAAACTGCATCAGGATTCACTGCAAGTACTATGACAGTTAGGTGGGAGGTGAGAAAACTTGTATTTCGTGGTCGAGCGGCTGCTCATAAGTCACACATCACGCTGGTAAATGCCAAACGTAGTCTCGCTCGGTGTAAGGAGCGTAAACATTGGACGATTGAACAGTGGAAAAACGTTGTGATCACACTACACAATGTGGCGATCCGAAGACAGGGTGTGGGTATGGCGAATGCCCAGTGAACTTGATCTGCCAGCGTGTGTAGTGCAACGTTAAAATTTGAATGTGGTGGTGTTATGGTATGGTCGTGTGTTTCATGGAGGGGGCTAACACCCTTTGTTGTTTTGCGTGGCACTACCACAGCACAGGCCTACATTGATGTTTTAAGCAGCTTCTTGCTTCCCGCTGGTGAAGAGCAATTTGGGAATGGCGATTGCATCTTTCAACACCATCGAGCACCTGTTCATAATGCATGGCATGTGGCGGAGTGGTTACACGACAATAACATCCCTGTAATGGACCGGCCTGCACAGAGTCCTCACCTGAATTCTATAGAACAGCTTTGGGATGTTTTGGAACGCCAACTTCGTACCAGGTCTTACCGACCAACGTCGATACCTTTCCTCAGTGCAGCACTCCGTGAAAAATGGGTTGCCATTCCCCAAGAAGCCTTCCAGCACCTGATTGAACGTATGCCTGTGAGAGTGGAGGCTGTCATCATGGCTAAGGGTGGGCCAACACCATACTGAATTCCAGCATTACCGATGGAGGGCGCCACAAACTTGTAAGTCATTTTCAGCCAGATGTCTGGATAGTCATGTAGTGTAAGGGTCGCTTAAAAAGTTTCCGTTTGAGGAGCTGCTGCAGCGTATATGCAACATCGCGCGACTCGGATGAGAGTATACAAGCACCAACATGTTGGTAAGGGGTTAGTGTGACATTCTTGTCTTCCCGACACTCGTGTTGTAAATGAGGAAACCTGAAATACGACGACGTTATTACCAAATGTGTCCAAAAGAACCAACCTTTTGTTATTCTGTTCGTGACTGCTGAAGGACGAACACCAGTAGACATCCACCAGAGAATGGAGAATGTGCCGTTGTGGAATGGTGCAAGACTTTTTGTGCTGGTCGCGATTCGACACGAGGCACACTTCAAACTGGGAATCCAGCCTAATTTCAAAGAACCTGTGGCGTCCACCATGGGGGAACATTAACTGTGCAACGCTGGAGACTGTGTAGGATTTTGCTTCGATGGATGTTCTACAATGGCGGGCAGAGAGAGCGGTGTACAAGCCATTTTAAGACAGAACATTATCGATCCTCACACTTTCTTCGGTCAAGCCACAAACTCAATCTTGTGGCTTGCTGTGTCGTCTGAACAAGACACAGTCAGGGCAAAATCACCACAGGCGCAATCTATAACAGATCATCGTCCAGTGCTGACTTAGTCAGGGAACGTCGTTTAGTGAACTCTTAGCGAACAGAGTGTTGTTGCCGGCCGCGGTGGCCATGCGGTTCTAGGCGCTTCAGTCCGGAACCGCGCGACTGCTATGGTCGCAGGTTCGAATCCTTAGGTTTAAGTAGTTCTAAGTTCTAGGGGACTGATGACCTCAGATGTTAAGTCCCATAGTGCTCAGAGCCATTTGAACCAAGACTGTTGTTGTAATTGGATTTGCTATGTACTGTGAAGTTTACCTACAATTATTTGCATTTAGCCATTAGGGGTCTTTTTTTGTGTTATATTACAAGCAGTGTTGCAGACTTCATTGTTCAACAAGTCACAAAGATAAATCAAGCTTTTCAACTTATTTGCGTCACTTCGTTACTAATTTGTTAGGGTGTTTTAGAACGTATCCTGCTACCTGACCCTGGCACATAGCTGTGTAATAGTGGCAGGGAAAAATTGTCTTACCGGTGTACTGCACCAGAAGCCGTTTTACCAACTCACAAGCTCGACCTCCACAGCAGTAGCGACGAGGCCTTTACAAAATTGGCGACGAGGGTTTGCAAAATGCGTTACGATACAAACACAGTGCCGAAAATTAGGAATATTGTTGCCATTGTAAAAGACACTATAAATATTTTTGGAGAATCAACTACACGCTGGATATATGCTTCGAATTTATCACGAATGTATAAGATGAGATGGCCTGAGAAATATGAAACCACCAGACTACTTTCTCAACATCCTGGGAGCTGGAAAAAAAATTTCTGCAGACGGATATTATGCAACGAGAGTATCTGTGTATCAGTTACATTCAGCCAAACCAGTGTTGATCTTAGCTTTACAAACAATAACCAAGTGCCCAGCAGTTTTGGAACCAGTAGTTCATGTCCAACTATCTAACAAGTCTATAGATATGACCTTGGCGAGGGAAAACATCACTGGAATCCTTGACGTTCTCTGTAACGACCGGAAGGAAGCAGATAGAATAATTACAGCATTACTTGGAAAAACACGAACTACTCTAGGGGATCATACAATGTAAGGTTTCACGACCAGTATTGTCTTCACTTAAAACTTCCGGGCTGATAGGTCGTGGTCGAAGTATAAAACTCTCCCCTGACGTTTCGTCTCCGACTGCGGGAGAAATCCTCGGAGGTACAGCTTGGATGTCAGCGTTGCACCGCAAGCGTGACGATCGATTACTTTCAATCGAGAATGTTGGCATTACCAGAGACAATCTCATAGCCGACGCCACGTGATCGACAGTGGCGCCCTCTGTACTGCCTATATAATCAGCGCTTCCTCGAGGTCTCTTAGCAGTTCGCCGCTGTACCTCCGAGGATGTCTCCTGCAGTCGAAACGTCAGGGGAGAGTTTTATACTTCGATCACGGCCTATCAGCCTGGAAGTTGTAAGTAAATACTGTAGAGGAATTGAAAATAGAAATTAATGTTCTATGTTCTGGATGCTAGCAAAAATTCAGAAGCAATCCGGAAAATGACACCGAATACTGGCGTCGTTCACTGATAATACAATACATCGAATCGCTCATATGACAAACTGTGCGGATGAGATACCGATTTTGTAATATCCAGTAATACTGATAAAGCACTTTGAATGAGATAATTTGCCTCGGAAAGTTTTCACAGTGGTTGGCAGAAAATAATGGACATCCAATATTCCGTTTAAGTAATTATTACACTATCCGACCCAAAGTTTCAAATCAAAGTGTACAATTTTACCCCAAACAGGGCAGCACTATTTGTGATGAACGTATACGCCACTAGAAGGAAAGTGCTTGTTTCTCCCTAGGGTCATGCCTGCCTTACACGTGTGAATATCTGTGGTCTATCGGCGGGTCGGGCAAGGATCATTTAATACCTTTTAAATGTCCGACACTAGGCCAATCACCAAAATCATTTATGCGTGTTGAATTAGATAGTGTTTCAGTATTTATTTCTGTTTCCTTTCTTTTTAATGTCATCACCGTCTACTTTGGATGGTCAAGATCAACCGCTCTTGCTCCACCATTTCCTTCACCAACCGGGTCCATGCAACAGCGCCCCTGTCATCCCAGTCTCGATGTGTTCGGAACTGGGAAACTGAAAGACGGCGTCTGAGTCAGACGTGTCACTCCTACGGTTTTATGCAGAGCTGGACTGAGTAACATCTGCTAAGCTTAGCGATCGCAGATGTCAGGCAGTTAGCTTGGACCACAGTCAACATAACCTCATTCAAACATTAGTCGATTTGTGTCTGCATTATAAAGTCGTTCTTGATTGAAAATGTCAGTTTACGAGCCTAATTCTCGTCATTTGCGGGAGGTGTTACTGTTTTGTTTCAGTATGAAGAAAACAACGGTTGAGTATCATCGAATGCTCTCAAGTACTTATGGTAAGGACGCTATTAGCGAAAGAACGTCTTGTGAGTGGCTTCAACGCTTCAAGAACGGTGGGTTTTATTGTCGTAGACCGGCATAGTGGTGGAAGAGAGAATCTTTTCGAGTATGCAGAATTGGAGACATTGCTGAGTGAAGACTCGCGTCAAACTCAAGAAGAATTGGCACGATTAGTGGGAGTGACACAGTAAGCCATTTCAAAACGTCTCAAGGCTAGTGGCATGATTCAGAAAGAAGGAACTTGGGTCCCGTGTGAGCTGAAACCGAGAGACGTTGAATGGCGTTTGTGTGTTTGTGAACAGTTGCTTCAGAGGCAAAAATGGAAGGGATTTCTGCATCGTATTGCGACCGGGGACGAAAAATGGGTTAATTATGATAACCCTAAACGCAAATCAATGGGGTATCCCGGCAATGCTTCCACGTCGACGGCCAAACCGAATATTCACGGCTCGAAGATCATGCTCTGCATTTGGTGGGACCAGCTCGGCGTCGTGTACTATGAGGTGTTAGAACCAAGTGACACAATCACAGGTGCTCATTATAGAACGCAATTAATGCGTTTGAGCAGAGCATTAAAAGACAAACGGCCGCAAAACAGCGAGAGACTCGATAAAGTGATTTTGAAGCACGACAACGATCGACCCCACATTGCAAAAGAGGTCAAAACGTACTTGGAAACGTTAAAATGGGAAGTCCTACCCCACCCGCCGTATTCACCAGACATTGCACTCTCTGACTATCACCTGTTTAGATCAATGGCGCATGGCCTGGCTGACCAACACTTCCGATCTCATGAAGAAATCACAAATTGGATCAATTCGTGGATCGCTTCAAAAGATGCACAATTTTTTCGATGCGGGATTCGTTCACTGCCGAAAAGATGGGAGAAAGTAGTGACCAGAGATGGAAAATACTTTGAATGGTACATGTGTAACCAATTTGTTTCATTAAAGCCTCAAATGACGGGGAAAAATGGCGGAAGAAAAGTTGTATTTGCCATGCACATTTAAAATTAATTTTCAGGGTTATAATGGGCTCATGTGCTGCTCAAAGTATTTTAAAGAAGAACTGTCTTACGTGTATGTAATAGTGTACTCCATTGGCAGTTATGGATAATACAAGTATCGAAGGCCACCTAGAATTAGGTTCCATTAGTTTCCGGCCTGGTCTTGAATACGACCGCGAAGGGGAGCTAGCGACATCTGCCAGTAGATGCTCACACAAACTGCAGTCCGCTGCCAGCCTCAGGCGTATGGTGACACTCCTTTCAGTAAGGTGTTGCTTGCTGCGGTGCTGCAATGGATAAAATCGAGTACCGTGCAGGGATAAAGTTCCTCGGGTTTCCACTAGCTGTGTCCACTTGGATGGTATTATGATGATTTTTCCCCACCATACTTCACAGTGAAGGAATGGTCTAAACAGTTTCGCCTAGGCAGAGAGAGCGTTGCTGATCCCCCCCAATCTGCCCGGGTCCTCCCCCCCCCCCCCCCCCCCCAATGCCCATATGCCGTAGTGCAGTGTTCAGTGTTGTGCGTCCCCTTTTGAAAGTGCTGAGAACAGAACCAGACTGTCGCCGTGTTTCTTAATTGTGCCTGTCTATTTCCTAAGTGTTTTTAATGAGCATCACTGACCTCTTTGTTTTTCATGTTTTCTTCACAACTTTTTCGCCATGTATGGCACCAGTTTTAAACAGTCACCGTTTTATCACCTCCTTTTATTGTTATGTCTCCTCATTATGTTTTTAACTTTATCTGTAGGCTGCAGAGCGGCGTATTACACTGCTGCCAGTCTGTCCCCTCCTTATGGGGGGGGGGGGGGAGGAGACAAATAATAAAAAAAAGGTTGGTCGGCCAGCTGAGATGGCGACTGAGAAAACTATAGCTATTTCTGAAAGTGAAGTTCTGAGCGACAGGCGGTTGAAAGTTAAGGACATTGCAGCAAGGTTAGAGTTATCTAAAACAAGTGTTTTCCGGGCCATGCATGGTCATTTGCACATGAAAAAGGTTAGTGCAAGTCAGGTGCCCAGACTTCTCTTTGCAGTGCAGAAGGAACAGTGCGTGACTCGTGCACCGAGTTTTTGGAGCTGTGCCGTGGCAACGAGAAAGAAGTTCTGGAATGTATGTTACAGGGGATGAATCTATGGTTCTTTATTACGATCCTCTGTCCAAAAGAGAATCTTTTGAATGGCATAAACCTGATGATGCTCCTCAAAGAAAGGTGAAGGCTACTCAATCCACAAAGAAGGTCACGGAACAGTCTTCTGTGATTCCAGAGGAATTCTTTTAGTTCATTTCAAAGAAAGGGATACCACTGTGAACGCACAGTACTATGCTTCACTTCTGCACAAATAACGCGAATCCGTCATACTACAGGGGTGATGAAGGTTGTGACATGGTATTCGTCTTCTCCACGGCACTGCGCCAGTGCGCACAGGGGCAGTAGCGAAGGCTGCAGTAAAGGAATGTGGCTTCTACGAGACTGACCACCCACCTGTAGTCCAGATCTAGCCAACAGTGACTACTCCTCTTCTCCAAACTAAAGAACGTTCTTCGAAGAAGGCCATCTGTTGTGGCCGAGCGGTTCTAGGCTCTTCAGTCTGGAATCGCGCGACTGCTACGGTCGTAGGTTAAAATCCTGCCTCGGGCATGGATGTGTGTGATGTCTTTACGTTAGTTAGGTTTAAGTAGTTCTAAGTTCTAGCGGACTGATGGCCTCAGGTGTTAAGGCCCATAGTGCTCAGAACCATTTGAGCCATTTCTTCGAAGAAGGAAATTTGATGATGATAAAGTGAAAGCTGCTGTAATGGGACATTTTGCCGATACAGTATAAGATTATTTTTTGAAAAGCATAGAGGTGTGAAAAGTATATTGACATAAAGAGTGGTTACGTTGAAAAATAGTACCATTATATGTAGTCAGGCAAGAGAGTTGTGGGACCTACCCCGTATAAGCAAACACCGTCGAATTAGTTGTTGTTTCACTACTGCTCATTTGCTAAAGAGTTCCATTCGTAATCCACTCCGTTGGCATCTCTGTTGATGCATAAAGAATACGTTTTTCCGAAACATGAGATACTTTGTCTCAGTTGTGTCTATTCCGAATATGTAGAGATGCGCACGACGTGGAACAATAAGTACAACGCAATATCATGTACGTCTCCGAGAAAATGTTTCGTGTTGAATGGAGGGTGAAAAACTGATGACGGTGAGAAACTTCATATAAATCTGATTAACGTCACCCACAGCAAACTAACAAAACATGATAACATACGTGTACGTAACTTTGTGTTTGTGAGAATGAAGCCATGTTCAAAATTCAATTTCGACTATCGAACTTTTTTCTTCATAAGTGGCGAAACGACAGCAACTGGATAAAACTGGAGGACCATTTTTCTAAATATACTGGATAAGGACGAAGTTGTTTTCAAATCGGTAGTCCACTTATTTATTGTCTGTCTTATTTCTGATTATGATATAATCATACGAATTTTTAAAAAAATATAATCCATGTAGACAACTGACAGCAAACATTTAATGGCCTTCGCTACAAGATTATTTTTTGCGCCACGAGTTATTTACTATTCTCTCATTGTTTTGTTGCAACACAGTAGGTCCACAGTCTGACCAAGATAAACACCCCCTAACTTCGAGAAATTAATGTTTGCTTTTGATTGTATTTCTGCTTAAGTAAGACATGAATTATCATGAAATAAATGTAAAAAGAGCCAAATCTCGTTGATCCAGTGAACAGCTTATTCAGTGAAGAAATACTTTCGTATACTGAATAACTGTAGCTTACTCCGCTGAAAGCAGTATAACGTAATCACAGTGTTTCATGAATAAGAAGCATGTAGGTACTTATGCAGCTGCCTGTTCTTATTATGATTGCCACTTTCTTGACACGTCTAATGATTAGCACTTTCGTACACGTCACTCGACTTTCTAACACACGGATATTAAGTAAATGTAATTAATTTTTCTTCACAATACTACTGTGCTGAAGATTATCGCTTTTTAGCAAAAACTGTAGCATACGTTTCTTCTGTGTTGGGAAACTGTTTTATAGCTTTTGACGTTTTATTATCACGTCTCTGTGGTGTCCTCTTCAGTCAAAGTTGTTGTGTTGGCTTGTTTGGTACGTTAAATAGGGCAGATATTGCATTCCATATAAGCTTCCTATGTTCTGCGTTCACTTATATGGCTCGAAGTGTAACGAAAAAACTTCACGTTGTTGGGTAGTTACACGAGATCCTTCTGCAAAAGGTCAGGTCTCTTGCTGTTTACCAGTCACATTTTGTTCTTAAAGGAAAGCGACATTCTTCAGTAAATATCTACAAGTTAAAAAAAATTTAAAATGCGTATGGTAGTACTGGCGGGGATTGGGGATTTTCCGCTGCCTGGTGCAGGTCTTTTTAGTTGACGCCACCTCGGCGACTTGCGCGTTGATGATGACGAAATGATGGTGAGGACAACACACAGGCCCAGTCCCGAGCGGATAAATTTTCCTGAGGTGTCTTCCAGACTCTTTTAAGTTACTCATCGTAGTAGAAGACGAGCTTCTTCACGAAGAACTTCGAAATAACTTCTTCATGTACATGAATAAAATACCCTCTCCATTGAAAGAAAAATAAACAAATCTGCTCTAGGAAAATTAAGTAATTTCATTATGGGAAGAAGAGACGTTATGCCAAATTAGTCTGGAAGACACTGAAAAGAAAACGCTTCAAAAAGAAACAGTTGCCACTCCCCTGAAAGAAATAACTGAAACATGTTGGGAAGAAACACAGCGCAAAGACTTTCTATCGGAGATGGTGGAAATTTTTCTTGAGAGAAAAAAATAAGGATTTCCTCGAAGAGTAAGAGAAAATCTCTTGTATAAACCCTCAATCTGCCTGAAAGAGTTGCAAAAAATTGCAGATAAATTCTTTATGTTTCTGTTGTGACTTCTTTTTTAATAGCTTTGCAGTCGTTTAGCAGTGCCAGTCTGGTTGTAATAAATTTTTATTGGTATTGATAAAGGTGCTGTGCAGGTAATATGGGCCATTCTTTTGCGAACCCACGCCCACATTTTCTTTTGATTGACGCACACGGAACGGTGTTCCAGGATGTGTTACAGAGTACACTTAGTGAAATATGGATCCGGTGCCACTCCAACTCGGAACAGGTTCCCTCGCGTAACCACTTTGTCGACAACATCACACTACCATGACTGATGTTGGTGGGGAGAACACTGGGAGTATCACTGATGTTGGTGAGGAATTTTGTCTTTTCTAGTGACAATTGAAGTCCTACCTTGGCAGCTTGGAGTTTAGGCATATTGAGCTGCTTTACTGCTACTTCCACTCAGCTTGCTATAAGTGCCAGATCATCTGTGAAAGCTAAACAGTCTACTACCAGTCCCTTCCAATTGTGTCCAGGTAAATACCGCTCGGTATATTTTGATCTTCCATTTCTTTTCGCCACTCTATGTTCCATAGGATCTCGGTCAACTTGCTAATTGCTTTGTCTCCAGCCTGCTTCCACAGCTCTGCAACTATAGCGTCTTCTCCTGGTGCTTTGTTATTCTTCAGGGACTGAATGATGTTTTTCACTTCTTCTTCTGTTGGAGGGCGAGAGTTTGGTTGTCTGGGACTGTCTCAATAGATAAAGGAGGTTTTAGGGGACTCACAGTTGAGGAGATTCTCAAAATATATGACAAAATATTTGGCCAATATGTGGCAGTTGTCTTTGTCATTATAGGCTATGTTTCCATCTGGTCCTCTGAAGTGTAAGCTGGGTGGGGCATAGCTTCTAATGTTTCGCTTGAAAGTCTGGTAAAAGTTTCTAGTGTTTTCTCCTTGATATCTTCATCTACTTTAGTCAATTGGTCCTGAGTGTACTGATGTTTAACGTGCTTGATGGTTTTGGCAGTTAGCCAGGGCTATTCTATGAACTTCTCCTTATTTGTTTTGGACTTCTGTGAGCTCCATCTTAGCCAAGCTGCTTGTCTCTTTGTGATCGCTTGGTCGCAGGTAATTGGTCCCAGTTGTTGCTTTCATGATCTAGTGTTTGCATTCTCTCTGTAAGCATATTGCAGGTTTTCAGTTTTTCAAAGTCAAATATGGTGAGTTAGGGAGTTTGAGACTTTCTTGTATTCCTAGATAGAAATCGGAGAGGTAGTGGTGTGAGTCCTAGTTAACCTTTCTTAACACTCTCACATTCTGGACTTCTCTACAGGACTTTCTTGAAATGACCACATGATCTTTTTGAAACTCTCCTAGAAGTTTATTGGGTGAAGTCCATGTCATCTGCTTTCTTGGTAGATGCTTAAAGGCTGTTGATTTCATTACTAGGTTAAATGGTTTACAGAGTCCCACAAGCCATTCTCCATTTCTGTTAGTGTGCATGTGAGCTGGGTATTTCCCCACTATATACTTATACTTCCGCTCTTTCCCTAACTGGGCATTAAAATCATGCAGTAATATGATTGTATTCCTCTCTGGAATCTTGCCAATAGTGTCCTCGAGTTTTTTAATTTATTATTACTATTAAAAAGTTTATTTATTTATTTAAAGAGATTTTCAGGAAATCGATCACCACCCCCGCCACCCCATCACCGTCCCCCTCGCCCACTTCACTCTATCCCTTCCATCTGCTACCTGGAAATTAGCGGCTCTGCAGTGGAGAGGAAGGATCTCACGAAGGGAAATTCAAGGGTATATTGTTTTTTATAAAATAAAAGAGTTTGTGGGGCTTGGATTTCACTTGCTCATCATTCTATGCTGTTTGGAAAGATGCAGGTCTTGTGAGAAGTAATTATATCGATCTCATTTCTTTTTTTTATACCGATTACGCGAGGAATACCGTCGTGAAACATCCATAACACGTGATTACACACAGTTAAAAATCTTTGAATCGCGAAGCACACACCGCCCACTGTACCCTGTCCACTGGACCGCACAGGACGCTACCGCACATGCTCCTAGGAGTCAGGATGCACCGTAAAGTGTTGACGTGGCCATCAGCTGCTGAACCACATGCAGGTGTCAGCTCGGGTCCCGCAAGGATGAGATGGTGGCATCCCTTTGACACATGATAGCTGAGAAATACTTGTTGCAGTATGTGCTCACCTAGGACAGTTGCTGGCGCAATGATGCAGAGCTGCAGGTCTAGCGCTTTAGAAATCTGTTCCAATGATCTATCTGCGAGATCATTTTCTAGTTACTCGATGGTTTACAGCAAGCTCCACCTCATTAACGTTTCGAGTTTCCAGAGAATAATTTACGGTCTATATCTTGGAAATTATACTGCACAAGCGATACTGCTAAGCACGCATTATTGCTATGTACTAGATATCGAGAAGTATCACGAAAATGGTATGATATTCTGGCAAGCCGTGTGAAATTACATATGATCTTGTAACCCCAGAGTCTGGAGACTGATGTAGAAAACAAGCAAAGCAAGCAGGTTGGGACCATGAACAGTGACGCCTTTGTGCCAAGGGGAACCGACGCGGCCTTTGTACAACGATTCTTCACGGTATATGTACGAGTGTCTGGTGGTCGATAGCTGTATGAATGATGCGAAAGGGGCGATTTTGTATGGCGCAAGATACGAATTGTATGTTTACTACATCGACACAGTACGTGGTGACATATTTTTGGGTTGGAGGTCTGTTTCATGATCTTTTGTTCAATCTTCCGTCCTCATTTGTGGAGCAGTGTAATTGAGTAAGAATCTTTCCATATTTGACGATCTGTAGGTCACTTTAGCAGGGTTTAACTGTCAGTGCAATATAGCGATCTGTACAAAATAGTTTCGGGACTGAAAGTCTTGTCTGCAGAAAGAAAAAGGCGGACAGTGGTTCTATACTAACAGCATCAGTAATTTGGCAGGTAAATTCAGTAAGTGCTGATCCTAATGCTCCATTCATTCACAAGATATCCTGTGTGACAGTACATAGGAGCCTCTATAAGGGTGGTCCATTGATAGTGACCGGGCCAAATATTTCACGAAATAAGCATCAAACGAAAAAAACTACAAAGAACGAAACTCGTCTAGCTTGATGGGGGAAACCAGATGGCGCTATGATTGGCCCTCTAGATGGCGCTGCCACAGGTCAAACGGATATCAACAGCGTTTTTTTTTTAATAGGAACCCCATTTTGATTACATATTCGTGTAGTACACCGAAATATGAATGTTTTAGTTGGACCACTTTTTTCGCTTTGTGATAGATGGCACTGTAATAGTCACAAACATATAAGTACGTGGTATCACGTAACATTCCGCCAGTGCTGACGGTATTTGCTTCGTGATACATTACCCGTGTTAAAATGGACCATTTACCAATTGCAGAAAAGGTCAATATCGTGTTGATGTATGGCTATTGTGATCAAAATGCCCAACAGGGGTGTGCTTTGTATGCTGCTCGGTATCCTGAATGACATCATCCAAGTGTCGGGACCATTCGCCGGATAGTTACGTTATTTAAGAAAACAGGAAGTGTTCAGACACATTTGAAACGTCAACCACAACAATTGATGATACCCAAGTAGGTGTTTTACCTGCTGTCATGGCTAATCCGCACATCAGTAGCAGACAAATTGCGCGAGAATCGGGAATCTCAAAAACGTGTGTTGAGAATGCTACATCAACATCGATTGCACCCGTACCATATTTGGTTCAAATGGCTCTGAGCACTATGGGACTTAACATCTGTGGTCAACAGTCCCCTAGAACTTAGAACTACTTAAACCTAACTAACCTAAGGACAGCACACACATCCATGTCCGAGGCAGGATTCGAACCTGCGACCGTAGCAGTCGCGCGGTTCCAGACTGAGCGCCTAGAACCGCTAGACCACCGCGGCCGGCGTACCATATTTCTACACACCAGGAATTGCATGGCGACGACTTTGAACATCGTGTACAGTTCTGCCACTGGGCACAAGAGAAATTACGGGACGATGACAGATTTTTTGCATGCGTTCTATTTACTGATGAAGCGTCATTCACCAACAGTGGTAACATAAACTGGCATAATATGCACTGTTGGGCAACGGAAAATCCATGATGGCTGCGACAAGTGGAACATTAGTATGGTGGAGCATTAGTATGGTGTGGTATGTATGGAACATTGGGACCATGAACATCTAGTGGACCATCTAGGGGACCATCTAGGGGACCATGAACATCTAGTATGGAACATTAGTATGGTGCGGCATTATGGGAGGAAGGATAATTGGCCCCCATTTTATCTATGGCAATCTAAATGGTGCAATGTATGCTAATTTCCTACATAATGTTCTACCGATGTTACTACAAGATGTTTCACTGCACGACAGAATGGCGATGTACTTCCAACAAAGGTGGATGTCCGGCACATAGCTCGCATGCGGTTGAAGCGGTATTGAATAGCATATTTCATGACAGGTGGATTGGTCGTCGAAGCACCCTACCATGGCCCACACGTTCACCGGATCTGACGTCCCCGGATTTCTTTCTGTGGGAAAGTTGAAGGATATTTGCTATAGTGATCCACCGACAACGCCTGACCACATGATCAGCGCATTGTCAATGCATGTGCGAACATTACGGAAGGTGAACTACTCGCTCTTGAGAGGAATTGTTGTTACACGTATTGCCGAATGCATTGATGTTGACGGACATCATTTTGAGCATTTATTGCATTAATGTGGTAATTACACTGTAACAGCATGCGTTATCAGAAATGATAAGTTCACTAAGGTACATGTATCACATTGGAACAACCGAAATAAAATGTTCAAATGTACCCACGTACTGCATTTTAATTTAAAAAAACCTACCTGTTACCAACTGTTCATCTAAAATTGTGAGCCATATGTTTGGGACTATTACAGCGCCATCTATCACAAAACGAAAAAAGTGGTCCAACTAAAACATTCATATTTCTTTATGTATTGCACGAATATGCAATAAAATGTTGGGGTTCCTATTTAAAAAACGCAATTGATATCATTTGACCTATGGCAGCGCCACCTAGCGGGCCAACAATAGCGCTATCTGGTTTCCAAAAAAAATGGTTCAAATGGCTCTGAGCACTATGGGACTCAACTGCTGTGGTCATCAGTCCCCTAGAACTTAGAACTACTTAAACCTAACTAACCTAAGGACAGCACACACATCCATGCCCGAGGCAGGATTCGAACCTGCGACCATAGCAGTCGCACGGTTCCGGACTGCGCGCCTAGAACCGCGAGACCACCACGGCTGGCAGAGGTTAATTAATTGATCAATTTAATTAAGTAGTCAATCGAATTGATAAGAGTGAGAGGGGCTATTACAATAACTCAAACCTGAAAGTATACCTGTAGCAGTGAGGGGGGAGCTTTCCTGAGAGGTGGGGGGGGGGGGGGGATGTGGAGGAGGCAAGGAACAATAAGTTAAGGACCTGTCAATCAAAAGGAAGGATTCTTTTAGCAGAACAATAGGTTAAGGGTCTGTCAATCAAAGGAGAACGAGAGGTTAATGACCTGTCAATCAAAGGAGAACAGTAGATTTGCCTCTGAGTGCATACCTGTCCCTTACCTAGGCAACTGGCACTAGCAAAATGCGCTGGTGACTGCTTTGTTCCACTACTCACAAGCTGCTAAGTGAGTGTTACAAGAGAATCGTAAATGATCTATCCTATGATGTACCAGTTGACAGCAATAGAAAAGCTGAATTCCAAGTAACTAGTTTTGTTTTAAGGAGATCAGTAACACAAAATTTGAATTTCGTATTTCAGTGTGGATGAGGAAGTTTCCTTGGCATAAAGGTCAGAATATACGAGTATTACCAGTAAGAGAGTGTGGACAACTGTGATTGTGCCCAGTAAGAACTGCAGGTCTTTGAGATGTGTGTTACTTCCATCCAGATGAGCTACGATACGTGATGAAATGCTCACATGTAGTCTGTGCAACATGTATGAGTCACACATATACTCGAAATGCTGACATTTCAAGAGTTCTCGCTCTTTCACGGCAGTCGTTATCCATCACGTTAACCCATGGGCAAAACCTATACAGTAAGTGAAATTGCTTTTCTATTTATTGATTGTGCGTCGGAACAGGTAAAAAAGTTAGATGTGTTGTTATTACTGACGTAACAGCATTCCGTTGCAGTCATTTCGAATATTTCTTGTCGCTTCCGTTCTTCCGATGTGAGAATCAGGAAATACACGGCACGAATCTGATGACGTCTATTTTGACACAGACGACAATTTTATGTTCATCTTATGGTACATTGTGTGACACGTTAACGATCTGGATTCCAAAACGCTATGGTGAACAAAATGACTACTTTGGAAGTCGTGTCGGTGACGCCCACTTGATGCAATAATACCGTACAGTATTTCCACAGCGTGAACTGATTCCGTCAGGCTGTTGTTTACGTTAGAACTTTACGCTAGAATATATCTGACATACGCAGGTGTGCGGTCCAGTGAAATTAATGATCCGTGATCGTTATCATCCCTGTACTTCCAGTTTTTTTAGTGTGTTGCATGCACTAGCCTCCTGTTATAAAATCCAAATCTCGTCATTGGAGCGCATGTGTGCATTCGGTCATGTTTCAGCAAACCAGCCGAAATCATGGCAAAATCCTTTTCCCCCCACATATCTCCCGTCCAGTGGAATTTCGTTTAAAATAGCCTGAATAAATTTTGTAGATGATAAAACTTACGATAAATTTGTGTGTACAATTCTTTTATTCCTTGCGTTTTTCTAGGTATCACGACTTAAAAATGCGTATGAGTTTGCCAAAACACGTATTTTGCACTAATACATTTGATTTGTCTTGAGTACTTCGTTCCAAGGGCAATTTTGAGAAAGATTAACTGACAAAAATGTAGCACAGCATAAAAGTTGATATAAGTAGTACCGAGGTAATCCTGCGCCCTTGATAGATCTGCCAAAACTGTTTCCAAAAAAGGTTGCAGGAGGAGGGGAGGGGGGGGGGGGGGGGAGAGAAGAGTTGGCAACGGGAAGGTGCATCGTGCTCCCTGTACCACTAACAAATTAACATACTGGCCCCGTGAAGATACAGGATACAGCCTAGGAAAAAGAAGAAGAAGAGCAGATTATTTAAATCTGAACACCATCTTAGTTGATGTGTTACGGTTTACAACCGGAAAGTCAAAGCTATGAAACTGGTGGTTTCCCTATAAATTTGATTTTCACAAACATCTACTTTTCTCAAAACTTTGTGTATGTTATTTGGGCCCTTATGGTTCTCAATGCCTCAATTATGGTCAGAGTTTACGTGAGCAGTCGTGAAATAACCATATACGATATTTACAGTTCACTACAATATTACGCATAGTAAACACGTAATGTTATGGAATACTGGTACTTCTCAGTAATAGGTATTGAATCTAACGGGATTAACGTGGGAAGGTGGGGGTTTTGGACGGGGGCAACTAACATCTAACACAACACCTGCAAAACAGAAAATATACAGAAAACGTAACAAGGGTATAAGCAGGAAATAAGGAGAAAAAAATACTGAATTCCATAGAGTAAGGGCACTACACAGGTAACGAAAATGCAGAAACAAATCTTGGAATCGATAACTAGAATGGAGCTATATAGGAGAGTTCTGCTGATCGATTCCAATATTCATTATTTTCAGCATTGTTTTCATAGTAGGTGTGTGCAGTTCTTTGCTACAGGATTTCTGTTTTTGGTGTCGCTTTCAGTAATACCGTGATAAATAAAATATCTAGGAACCGGTAACTTGATTTCACCTACATAGGTCAATTCCAGTCGTCGATTCCATGGTTTGTTATTTATAGCGTTTTTGCAGTAGTAAAGGAATTAATATCATAAGTTGAATCCTAAAGGAATTAGCAACCTTCGCGTAAAGGAAATGACGTAATAAAGGAACGTAGAATCGGCAATTAGAGCGGTACCACATACGAAAACTCTAAAAGAATGCACTGTAGATTATGCTTTCTTGGTGTTGCTTTCTGTAGTGCTGTTGTTACAGTAGGTGTGTATTGTGCATTCTTTGAGAATTGTCATCCATGCTATCACTCTAATTGTTGATTCCACATTCCGTTATTCTTCATTTTTACTGGCTGTTAATTATTTCGTTAAGGATTTGACTTGTTCGTATCGCTCACTAAGCTACTGGTAAAACGCTAAATATAACAAATGTTGGAATCGACAACTAGACTCGTATAGAGGCAAAAAAAAAGTCGCAGCAGAAATAAACACAAACACTCTATGAAAAATCACGACTTGACTCGTATAGACACACAAAAAAAGTCGTAGCAGAAATAAACACTATGAAAAATCACGAAAAATAATGAACCGTGAAATGGAGAACTGAAATTAAGCTATGTAGCAGTCCTCTTGGATTGCTGCCTAACCACACGCTCGGCGATCGTGCGACATTCTAAAAAAAAGAAAAACAGCCAAATTTTTGTGAGAACCAAGATTATAAATATAGCTTCAAATCGTTTCACATGTAGCAATTTAAGCTTTGCCCTTAGGTTCTTACTCAAAGTCCCCGCCGGAAATCGTGTCATATTCGGAAAAAAGTAGCCATATATATTTAGGAGAACCAAGATTATAATTACGATTGCTACTTGATTAACTCACAGCAATTCGTGCTGTTCACTTAGGTTCCTGTCTAGCCACACCCTCGAAAATAGCGACATATTTGCAAAAAACAGCATATTTTACGTCAGTTACTAAGAGAACCACAGATAACATTTAATAACGACGCCAATACATCATGCAGTACATTCTTCACTTCGTGAACTCATGGCGTCACACAGGATGTGACAGGTAAAAGGCGACAGTTGGAATCACAAATAGCACTTAATACCTGAAATTCATCTACAACCCGTTAGAAATTCTTTTAAAAGTATATTATTTCTTACGATAGGACCCTAGGAAAGGTGTGTTTCAAGACAGCTTGGCGATATACCAAACTTGTCGAACGTTATTTAAACGAGCGAATACGACAAGCACGTGGCACGGGCAGCTCCATATGAGCATTTACAATTTGTAGTATTCCGATCTCACTCTAATTACAAGATTTATAAAATTAATTTGTCTCCATTACAAACTGCTTTAGACTAACCGCGATAAACAGTCTGGACGATTGGTTTGCATAATTAAATCACCCTGAATATAATTGCTGTGTCGAAGGTCTCTATTTCATTAAACATATATGACGTGAGAATATGTGTTATGCGTCCGCAGAAATGAACAATTGATCGACGCCTCTAGTTTTGGCTGCTAAGTATTCACAGAAGTAAGATGCTGGTTCGTGACTTACCAGACACCGCCATTGTTGCCCGTGCCCCTACTGCATTTCACGAACTTTGAAGGTTTTGCTGAATGCGGTCAGGAACACCCGAGTTGCTCACCATTCGAATCGTCTCAGACTGTTGCTAAGATACGGCCCGGGACGTTAAAGAGACCGCAGTATTGTTGAAAACTGCGTCACATGGCTATTTGTGTTGTTTACTCTAAGAGGGTATGCGGACAGTTGTCACCGTACAATTAAAGAAACTGCAAGCGATCATGACAGGGGCACGAATGGTTGTGGCGTCTGGGGCAATGCCGCCGAGAATGAGGTCTGCCTGGCGCCCGAACGAAGGAAAGAAAGAAAACATAATAAAAACATTACAACAGGAGGGAAAGATGGATAAAAATGGTAAAATGAATCAGCCAAAACAAAGTTTTCGCTACGTTAACGTAATCAAAATAATTTATTGAAACTTCTCGACAGATTAAAAATTGTTTTCGGGATCGAAAACCTAAATCGGAGCCTTTGCATTCCACTGACAAGTACACTACCACCAGAGCTATCCAAGCGCGACTTACAGCCGCTTCTCACAGCTATACTTCCGCCAGTATCTCATCTAATACTTCCCAAACTTCACAGAAGCTCTCCTGCGAAACATACAACACTAACACGCCTGGAAGAAAGAATATTACGGAGACACGGCTTAGCCCCAGGCTATGGCTAATCCGTGCCACCACAATATCCTTTATCCCAGGAGTGCTAATCTTGCCTAATGAGGAACTGAAGGGAGTAAAGCTGTGAGGACGTGCTCGGGATAGCTGACTAGCGCATTTGGCCCCGGCGGCTGTGGCGAGAGAAGCGGGTTGTGCTTACGTCTCCGCTGCTGGTAGCCGTGTGGTGTTCAAAAATGGTTCAAATGGCTTTGAGCTCTATGGGACTTAACATTTGAGGTCATCAGTCCCCTAGAACTTAGAACTACTTAAACTTAACTAACCTAAGGACATCACACACATCCATGCCCGAGGCAGGATTCGAACCTGCGACCGTAGAGGTCGCGCGGTTCCAGACTGAAGCGCCTAGAACCGCTCGGCCTCACCAGCTGGCCGTGTGGTGTTGTCAGTGAGTTTAACGCCGTTGAACTTTCGTAACTTATTGCCACAGATCAGACAGCATTTTTGATGGCAGAACCTGTAAGGAAGGACACTTTGAAGTTCATATTTGACAATAACTATGCACGACCTAAGCCGTTTGTGTTAGAGGACTTTATGGAAGAAGCAGTTAACAGTTGAGGATATAAGTGGAATCCTTCCTTCGACCAGTAGTAGACTATCTTAAGCTAAAGAATCCCGAAAAATGTGATCTAATTGTGGAATTATACACCAAGTGATCAAAAGTATCCGGACACCTGGCTGAGAATGAACTACACGTTCGTGGCGCACTTCATCGGTAATGCTGGAATTTAGTATGGTGTTGGCCCACCCTTAGCCTTGATGACAGCTTACACTCTCGCAGGTATACGTTCAGTCAGGTGCTGAAAGGTTTCTTGAGGAATGGCAGCCCATTCTTCACAGAGTGCTGCACTGAGGAGAGGTATCGATGTCGGTCGGTGAGGCTTGGCACGAAGTCGGTGTTCCAAAACATCCCAAAGGTGTTCTATAGGATTCAGGCGAGGACTCTGTGCAGGCCAGTCCATTACAGGGGTATTATTGTCGTGTAACCACTCCGCCACAGGCCGTGTATTATGAACAGGTGCTCGATGGTGTTGAAAGATGCAATCGCCATTCCCAAATTGCTCTTCAATAGTGAGAAGCAAGAAGTTGCTTAGAACAACAATGTAGGCCTGTGCTGTGATAGTGCCACGCAAAACAACAAGAGGTACTAGCCCTCTCCATGAAAAATACGACCATACCATAACACTACCGCCTCCGAATTTTACTAATTTCACTACAAACGTTGGCAGATGACGGTCACTGGGCATTCGCCATAACCACAGCCTGCCATCGGATCGCCACATTGTTTGCTCTGATTTATCACTCCACACAACGTTTTTCCACTGTTCAATCGTCGAATGTTTACGCTCCTTGCACCAAGGGAGGCTGTCGTTTGGCATTTACTGGCGTGATGTGTGTCTTATGAGCAGCCGCTCGACCATGAAATTCATGTTTTCTCACCTCCCGCCTAACTGTCATAGTGCTTGCAGTGGATCCTGATGCACTTTGGAACTCCTGTGGATAGATGTCTGCCTATTACACATTACGACCCTCTTCAACTGTTGGCGGTCTCTGTCAGTCAACAGACGACGTCGGCCTGTACGCTTTTGTGCTGTGCGTGCCCCTTCACGTTCCCATATTTCTATCACATTGGAAACAGTGACCTAGTGTGGAAATTTCGCGTACAGGCGTATGACTCAAGTGACACCCAATCACTCGACCACGTTCGAAGTCCGTGAGTTCAGCGGAGCGGGCCACTCTCGTCTCTCACGATGTCTAATGGCTACTGAGGTCACTTATATGGAGTACCTGGCAGTGGGTGGCAGCACAATGCACCTAATATGAAAAACGTATGTTTTTGGTGGTGTCAGGATACTTTTGATCACATAGAGTTGCTGAAATTCATCCGTCGACCAGTAGTAATCCGTCTATCTTAAGTTAAAGAATCCCGAAAAATGTGACCTACTTGTGGATTATACTGAACATTCTGTCGGCAATGTCGGTGATGCTACTGTTATGAAAACGAGACTTGGACTGTTCCCTCACGTATAATCGTCTGTGGATATAGTGCTATAATATTTATGAGGGGCAGCCTACAGCATGCACTGGATGTGGTTCCTCGGGGCATGTACCCTTTCAGTGTCCGGAGCGCCGAGTGAGCCAACTACCGACGAGGGAGGCAGCTGTCCCACCCATTATGTCGCAACTGCCAACTACTGATAACGTACACTCTTTGACATAAAACTCGACCGGCGGCCGGCCGCTTCAGAGCTAAGTCCGCGCCGATCGCGACATGGGACAATAAAACTGGCCAACTCGCTAATTCTCTAAGTCTGGTTATCTGCACAATCTGGCAACACTGCAGACTGCGGCACTTCCTGGAGGAAAACTTGTCCCATGATAGAGAAACACTAGGCTGATTACGCCTGTGGTCTAGCGGTAGCGTGCGTTGTTTCTGTTCGTAATGTCAGTGGATCGAGAGCAGCTGGCATAAAATATTTTTATAGCCTCTTCTGTCTGAATGCTGAAGACGTGAATGTAATTGTAGCGCAGATTCAATCTATTTCGCTTTCTGACACACCTCTGTCAAAATTTCATCCAGTAACGATTTTGCGGCAGATTTCCTGCAGACTGTCCTCCTCTGGACGCCGTTTGCAGCAAAGCTCCGGGATCCATTTGCTGGCTACCGGCAGCGGCCGTGGCGACAGCAGCGGCGCTGCACTCCCACGTTCTTTATCGAAAGCGCCTGCTCCCGCTCATCGATTTTCATGATTTATAACGCTTTATTATTAAATGTTGCTCCACAGAAAATTTCTACGATTTCCATTCACGCTCAAAAGCAACAGAGACAGACACCCTGATTAGTAGGCGGGTATTACATTACATTAATCGGCAAGAGCTGAGTATGGCCCGAAATTAATTTTATAGACTGGGACGAAATTAAACCACCTCGCTACATTCGATGAATTTATAAATGCTTCATACCTCGTTTCTTTTCCTTTCAAACTCAATTATTTGTGCAACTTTTGGTCAATGTTCGGATGTTTTCGTCAAGCCGGGGTGAGCGTCTGTGGTGTAAAGTGTATTACAGTTCTTGTTTCATTCCTTATGGTAACTCTATGCGATAAACTGTGTGAATACCTTGCAATGCATGCTCTGTAGCAGTGCAGGAACACTGCACATTTTGAGTTCCATGTATGCGTTCATGAAGTATTTAATGTTGATCGGAAGTGATAGTTAAGGTCATCAGATTTAGACCAGAAAAATTTGTCGTTTTGGAGGTTTCAGAGAACGGAAAGGAATTGCTAACGCCGGTGTTAGAAAACGTCTACAGTTAAATGCTATTGCAAAAATTTAGAAGAGGGGAACTATATTAATCAACATGTGCACTTCATAAACAACCTTCTGACATGTTAGACCTATATGACGAACAAAACTCAAATTTATATCATTGACAGTCGCTTTGAATCTTTTCAGGATCTATTTTACAGTGAAGCACCTTGGCATTTGCAAAGCAGACATCCATGATATTAACTTAATTTACTAAGTCGAATCGGACGAAGATTGATGTTTAAAGGCATTCTTCAGATTTCGTATAAAGAATTTTTACTAGCCGTTTGCAACTCCATTAATTAAAATGGAAAATAAAAGGTTGTAGTCAGCGGCTTCCACCGAGATTGGAACTGCTATGTCATACAGTACGACCTCCGCAACGCACAAGGGAACCTCTTTTTTTTTAATTTTGCTTTTTTCTTATACTTTTTTTGACGATTACCCCTTTTTTCTCTCTTATTTTAAAGCCCCTTAGGAAAATGGCAATAAAAAAAGAAACTAAGTGCCACCGCCACTTTTCAACCTATAACAAAAAAAAAAATCTGGTCCACTTCAGGCGTTGGCTCCTGACTAAACCTACCCCAAGAGCTGCCTATATACCAGGGGAAATATGGGAATTCAAGGTTAGGGCTATCATTACAAACAAAACAAAATCTTCGTTTTTCTGAATTTTATTTTGATTTTGATTTTTGTTTTGTTTATTTTTGTTGTGTAATTGATCAGACGCCTTCTGCGCCCCGCTGGTAATATGTTGAGTCACGTCTTCTCGAAATTGGTGTGTTCCGTTCAGTAGTTCAGAAATGTTCATTGGTTCAAACTGGAAACCTCCTTCACTCTTGGCTTAACACATTCCAGCTGCGAGGCGGGTCGTGGAAAGCACTCCCAAGGAAGTTCGAGAAAAATTGTCTGTATTTTGGGTGGCGGACAACGACATAATGACGGTCGTTGAGGTATGTCCAAAAATCGAGTAGAGAATCTACAGTTTGTCCAACTAGGTAGAGAATGGCATGTCCGCGAATCCAATTCACAGCATTGGTCTTTGTCCGAGGAAAATAGTCATGTCCCGGAACTAATAATGAAAGGGGAGTATTCCGATTCAGAATGTCCCGCGTTAGAAAAGCCACAATATGACGAATAACCTCTGAGCTAACGACACACTGGCGACCAAGGACAGACTATAGTCACTGCGATGTTGCCTGAGCGTCAAAACGCAACCTTAAAACACACAAACAGGTGTTACTTATGTGAAGAACACCGTTCTTGGAGTCCAGAAATTAATTTTACTTTCTAAGTGTCTCATCTTACAGTGGATTCTATCGTACGAGTCTTCGATGTGGAAAACTAATGTCAAGTGAATTTAGCGAGGTAACGCCGGCCTACACCCGGAAGTAAATGCACTATCAGAGTGTTGACAAATACTTGCTACGACGCTGCCATTTCTCGGTTCTCTTACGAGGCAGCTCTTCAGCGAAATGCTTGCAGTGATTCTCCGATACGGTCCTTCAGAGTGGAGACGTGCGCGCACGTTTGGTTTTTATGCGACGTTCTCCCCTGATGGTTTCTGACGTCGCCTTGTGGGCTATGTCTACATTTGAGACATTCAATTATCATTAATCCAGAATGATACAAGTTTCAGCTTCCGGCGTGGAAGAAGGCAGTTGACGCCGACATTATATCATTTCAACGTAGGGAAAGCAAAACGGGTCATTCAATGTTTCTCATTCAACACAAAGCATGTGAGATAATTTTCCGTAACGTCCATAATCATCTAAAAATACAAACGAAGTAAAAATACGTCTGAAGCTTATTCGAATTGAATATAATGTAAGGTACCAAACGCTTTGCACCTCGATGTCGAATTTGTCCACGTGCAATCTTTTGCAGCATACAAAAAGAATGTCATGATTACCACGAGAATGAAGAAATATGTTGGTACGGATGGAAGCAAGGAGAGACGCAGTCAACAAATATTCGATTCCTCATGGCATTCATTTCATTTGAGACGTAAGAAGAGTTAAAGCGGGATATTACTTTCGTTAACACGAAAGATATGCCGCACATATTGATAACGAGGAAGTCTGCGTCTTCATATGTTTCCTCCTTGAAATCTGTATGCTCTCTTATATACTAAGTAGCCTGATCATTGTTTCAGTAATGTTACCCTCTTGTTTGACCCCGTAACGATGAACAGATTCCAAATGCATGTCTCTGCATGAAAGTAGCTGTTCGAACCCTTCCTGGGTTGCTTTTTGTGTTTTATTGCTCGGAATTCCTGAAGCAGACCACTGTGCCTTCTCCCCTTGTGGGTTAGGTCTCAAAACTAAACCGCTTTTTATCCAATGGCATAATTTATTCAGACAGCATCAGCACAAGACTGTCAAACAAAGCCTTTCATTTACAGTTGCAACACTCTAACCAGCACTGACCGAAGTGTAATCCACGGTCATGGTCCGAAATTAGCAGCTGTCTGCTACTGTGGCAAAGTCCGTACTACACTTTCGATTCCGCAGCGCCATTTTATCTGGTAACACTGTGTAGTTGCAGAGTTGTGCCAGCATGTCTGTCCTCACACTGTCAACTTTATGTATCTCACTTCTCCTGCAGCGTTGATCACGAGGAGCAGAAGTAAATGAGTGTATTCTGCATGACGTAACATGCAGTATTCCCTTTTTTCATAGCCACTCTTCATGTGCATCGATACCAAATAGGAATGTGAAAACTCTTGCGAGTGAGAGAATGACAATAACAATCGTAACAAGAACAATCAAATAATGAATGATGTTTATTCCAACGCAGAACGAGAATGGCTTTAAATATAAAAATCTATATCTATATCCATATATTTGGATCTTTGAGTTGGCACAATGCAAATATATTCTTAGCATTTAGTTACTGAATTTAGTTCGGGATGTTTGCAGACAAAAGGAAAAGTCGGTACTTCTCGCTAGTGTAATATAATGTGAACCAGCAACTACCCTTTCCTTAGAACACGACTCAAGCAGGTCCCCAAGTAGGTGCCAAGGCACTGCTGCATTCTGTTCCCTGACATTGCTCTGATGACGGTTAATGCAGATAGTTCCGATTATGAAATACAGAACGTATTGCAGGTTAGTTCCTAGGATAGTAACATTAAATTTGCGTTGTAGACGGCACATGAACGTGACGACTATCCATATTACTCATCAATATAAAAAGACAATATTATGGGAATTTAGCAGGATTACTCAACATGAATTCTGAAATTGGTTGACTGACCGCACAGGTGCTAACCGTCGTCAAGAGTATACGATGTCCTAATCGCATTAGGAATATGAAGATCCTCTTCGACAGCTCGCAACTTTCACATTGCTATCTCCACCCTACTCCAGACAGCCCTCGGTGGAGTTGCACTAAGTTGCCGATGCAATGTAAGGCCTTCAAACCGACAACAGACCACATATTGAAAAATACAAGCGAGTTCTCTTGCAGCGTAAGCTTATTGTAACTAATCTAAAAATTATTGGACAGGAACATTGTCCTATTCAAAAAAAGCTGTCCAGCAGGTCCTCTAATCGCTTTTTGGTACAGTCGTTTGACTATTGAAAATGGTTCCAACAAGTCACCACTAGAAAACACTGCTCTGTACCGCAGTAACTCAAGATGTAAAGTAATACCACGGTACTACAAATATCAGGGAACACCTTATCACAGATAAGACTGTCCTTAAGGCTTGTAAGCTCACATTTATTACAATAAATGACATACTTGAAATGTTACCACTCTCATTATTACGTCAGATTGGTAATGCACGTAGTAAGTTCGTCGTATTCATGATTTCCTCTTCAAAGTAACATACCGTACTTATTATTTAACACAAAATGACATTAAAAATTTAAGTTATTCACGAGCAGCTAGTTGAGAATATGTATGAACTTCAAATGACACGACGAACCGTCTTGTTCCGCATATGGATTCAAACCCAGCTCATGCAGACTAAGCAAAAATTTCGTTACTGACGGAAACTAACAGTCATTCCTGATTAAGCATACAGAGAGTCATATACCTCGATTTTAGACAGTATCAGTTAGCAAATATCAACTTTAAATTGCTTAACGCAAACATGTGTAACAGACGCGTATTCCTACCCATCATCTATTGTCCCTGTTAACGAACTACGAGAGATGTTAAATATTGCTTCTTCACAAGTAACTTACTTGAAATGCCGTGAGGTAAAGCTTTGTGTTGGACACGGATTCGAACCCAGAACCTAATCGGATTGCTATCGAAGCACAGTCAAATGTGACATATCGGATTTTCGCGGCAGTAGCTAGATGTTTTAACTGAAATGACGAGACGAAACATTAATTTTTTCCTTCCCAGGACTCCTACCCGGCACCTATCGCTGTTATATTCTAGGGAAAACGAACGTTAAATATGGGTTTGTTGCGCCAGCAGCGATATGTGAGCATGTTTGAACTAGAAATAATATGACGAAGAGTTCAGCGCTCACTGGGAATAGAGCCCCATATATATCGTTGTTGACTACACACAAAGAGACGTCAGCTACCGAATTTTTCTCCACCAGCTGCTCAGAATAACATCTTGAACTTACAGTCATCTCGCAAATAGTTCTGTGTCTCACTGGGAGTTAAAAACGTCAGATATCGTTAGTGTTGACAACGAATGAAAATACATTAAAAATCAAAATTCTTATCCACCAGCAGATAGGTGTTCTCATGCTAGAGCTTGATAATACATAATTAAATCTTTAGTGCCGGGCCAGGATTCGATCCCATTCACGCGTAATATGTGGAGATGTTGAGGAATCTGCAGTTTTGAACAAACAACAAATTGTAGCCGAGCTGTATTGTCACGAAGGGATCAAATTCCGCGTTAAGGGCGGTCTGAGTTGCATTCCCAGTTCAGAACCAATCTTATCGACATACAGAAGCTCAGATAAAAGATGGAATAAGTGTCCTGTGACCATACATAGCGTTTGTTTCGTCACTAGAAATAAATAACTAGTATAAGAAAGGTTACTGGTGATAGAGTTTCTACATGTCGCCACTCCAGACTTTATTGTGGTTCAACCTACCGTCTACTTGGTAGAGAAGGAAAATCATCTTTAATGTGAATTTTCAGACCACACTGCCATTACATCTTCTTCACTTGGTGTAGCCAGGAGAGAATGGACTCTGTCTCTCCCTATCTAAAATCATTGACAGAAGTGGGAATCCAACCCAGACCATAGGTATAACAACCTACCATCCGTCCAACAGACCACGAAATCCTCTTCTCTCATTTTTCTATCGTAACGCCGTTGCGCCACACTGGTTGAGAATTCTGACACACAGGCGTCCTGTAGTAATTTGCACCATGTTCAGTAAATTCATTTACTTGTTTGACCGAATCACCATGAACTAGCTGCCTCGGCTACCCAGTGCATACATTCCACTCTATATTTTGTAATCACCGAAATAAAATCACGTAACTGCCACCTACACAGAACTGCCAACAGTGTAGGACGCAGAAGATTAAATAGGAAGTGTTCCTTTCCACTTGAGCTATTCTATTGCGCTATCTGTTTGTAGAAAACGTCGTTCAGTAAAAAAAAAAAAAAAAAAAAAAAAGAAAAGCTGTAACTGTTTGTCTCTCAGAAGTCAAGACCTGGCCATATGCATAATCCCACAGTGCTGTGGAATCAAAAAGTTCTGGAGGAATAGTTGTCGAGCTCTAGAGCTGTTGTAGCTACGTGTCAGCTAGTAGCGTAGATAAGATGTCGCGAGTTCGAATACATTCAGTGCTACATTTTTTAAAACGCAATTCTGCTGTCTGTTGAAGTTGTCAATCTAATGGAACTTTGAACATACTTCCCTTCACTTCGCAACCTAAAGTCGTCGCATGTGGAAAAAGGGCTAACTACTGTGACATTTTGTTCTGTTCAGGTTTAATAGACAGCAGGCAGCAGATGCATCTCGAAGATGTGTAGGGAGAGCGCATCATGCCATAATATGTCAGAAAAGTATTTTCTACATTAGCTGTCGTGTGGTAGTGAGATTTTGTTTGACAGCTTAAACTCAGAACAAGTTTTCTACATGCATGTAATCAATAAACTGCTCGTGCATTGTCATACTGTCATAGATAACATCAGAGAATTCGCATATATCGTTGATGATTAATTTCTCTCTCATGTTTACTATTGTTTTAACAACACTAAAGGAAACCTTACGAAAATTGTGCACTGTATTATAAGAAATGAAATAAAACTAACCACGATAACCTTACGACGAAAGTATGTTTTAATAAAACCGAGTATCTGTACACAAATGTGCCTCTGTTGACACGAATTAGTAAAATACTACTCACTTAGATTTTGATTGGGTCTGTGTTTCATTGGTATGCTGTGTCGTACTCAAGAGGTGTGCAAATGTGGCATTTCATAAATATAGTTACGTATTCCTAGAAACCCAAAATTCGCTTGTCAGCAGCGGAAAGAGGCGTTACCTGTTGTGCAGCATTGTAAGTTTTTCAACATTGCACTATGAGCCGAAAGTATTTTCTTGCGATTTCCTTATTGATGTTTGATCCGACTCCTTGTAGCTCTTTCACAGAAGGGATAAAAACGTTGCAGTCAGTGAGACTGGAACTGCAAACCATAACAGACGCTTTTCCACAGGTCTTTTTTTTATTTTATTTTTTTCTTTTTTTTTCTTTTTTTTTGTTTTTTTTTCTTTTTTTTCATTTTTTTTGGACGAGAACCGGTGTATTTTTTTGTTGTTTTTTTGTTTTTTTGTCTTTTTTTGTATTTTCTTTTTTTTTATTTTTCTTTTTTTTATATGAAGACTAAAACTGGAACCTCATCCTATTACTCAGTTACTCTCTTTCTGTAACTTTGTCCATTTTATTACTTTTTCCAAAAATAGTCATAGGTATACTTGTTTACAGGCTGGCACATAACAAAGATAGACTAATGAATGGGAACTGGTTATATTTCACCAGCTAACACTAACTATATATCTAAACTTAATTTTGATAAACCTGCGCGTAAGACGCAAATAAGGTCAGTGTGCGCATCATCAAAGCTCAATGGCGAGACTGAAAGACCATTAATACAAATAAAAGGGGCTCGGAATCATCTTACAGTTGTTTCGCATACGCATGATGCAATGCAGATGATAAAAAATTAGCAAAATATTCTTTGTGTTTATTACTATTTTTGATCTTACAATATTGGTCCCAAATATGAGTCAAAAAGGTGAGCCGATCGTGAATTTGCCGGTCAATGAGGGCGTAAACAGTGTGGCCCAACAACCACACAGCAGTATTGTGTTTTGGCCGCGGGAAATATTTGAAATCAGGTACAATGACACTGTCAACTGAGACGTGCGCCGGAGTAGTTCGCGTGATGAGAGCCACCATTATCTGGCAAGTCCTCCACACATCGGAAACAGCTTGGCATTGCAGACGGTGTTCTCTGGTGTCAGGCATGCCACATCTGCTACAGTTGGGGGAGGCAAGAAGCTGAATATCGGCTAAACGCTGATTGGTGGGCAGTGTGTTGTTGACTAGTTTGTACCACAACGCAGACACATCGGACGGCAGAATACTGCTATTAACATTTGACCACACTTGTTTCCAGTTAACAGTAGGTAAGCGGACTTCCAATTTACTAAGGGGGGGTTGTCCCATCAATTCAATATAGAGTTGCCGTGCTGTCCTGTGTGGATTCGTGGCCGTGCGGAGGACGTAGCTTTTATTTAGAATATAGTCTCGTACAAAGGACATACGGTAAGGGATGTTGGCCACCGATACTGGGGCGCTTTCAGATTCTGGCCGATAGATTTCTAGCAGGGATGCTGTCGATCCATCGGGAAAGCCGGCCTGCATTTCAGCGGTGCGGTTGACGAGCAACGCTGCACATTTGCGACTGAAGTCTACTAGCCTGAGTCCTCCATGTGACGGGTCCAAGACACAAACTGCTGCTCGCACTTTAAAAATTTCGTGGCGCCAGAGTAACCAGTATACTGCCTGAGATATAGCGCGTCCTATTTGTTTTGGCACGCTAAGCAGCTGCGCCATATACCACGCCTTGGAGAGAATAAAGGAATTGATTAGTTTGACTTTCTGGTGCAAGTTAAGGTGCCGGGTTGCGTGGCATTTGCAGAGGCCCTTAATGGAGTTGAGAATTCTTCTCCAATTTCGTTCTTGCATATGCTGTGGGCACGCAGTTATGTCTAGACCCAATACTTGATGGTCTCTCACTATTCTGTACCATGGGCGGACAATATCGGTGGCTAGCAGACCCAGTGGAAGTAGAACAGTTTTATTAGTATTTATCGCTGCTCCAGACGCCCTTTCATACTGATGAAGGGAGGTGCGTATCGAGTCTATGTCTGCTGTGTGGTCAATAAAAGCGCCTACGTCGTCTGCATATGCCACACATTTAAAGGGAGCATTGTGTATTTGTACACCTTTTGACGTCCTGCCTATTGTTCTGAGAAGCGGGTCTATGGCGATCACGAATAAGAACATTGACAGCGGACATCCTTGCCTGACAGAGCGGCAAATAGGGATCGGTTTAGTTTGCCATCCGTTTAATGTGACTATTGATCTTGCTCCCGTGAGAATATTTTCAATAATTTTGATAAATTCTCGGCCGAATCCCATTTTTGTCATTACCTGTAGCAAGTATTTGTGGCTTATGCGATCGAAAGCGTTCGCAAAGTCAATGGATAGAATAGCTGTCGATAATTTATGGACTGCCGTGTGAGCTACTATGTCTCGGTATAAGGACGCTGCGTGGAAAATGTTGTGGTGTGTTACTCCACACGTTTGGTAAGAGCTGATAGCTTTGTTCATGACTGGCTTCATCTTTGCTGCAAGGCACCTTGCAACTATTTTGTAGTCAGTATTGAGTAACGTGATGGGCCGGAAATCTTGGACACGACATGTATGTTGCGTTTTTGGGACGAGCACAACTCGACCTTCCAGAAATTTTGCGGGAATATCGGTGCCACGAATTACTTCATTTACTATGTCGGTGAGTTTTTGCCCAAAGATGTCCCAGTAGACCTGATAGAATTCAGTTGGCAGGCCATCAGGTCCCGGCGACTTTCTTTTAGAGCACAATTGTACGATAGGTTTTGAGTTCTGTACTGTCATCTCTGCTATCAACTGTTCTCGGTCCGCGTTCGAAATGTCAGTCTGCAGGTCGCATAACAAATAATTTGGCGCTACGTCGTCTGTCGCAACGTCTCGAAATAAGTCCGTGTATTGGGCTGTAATATGTTGGAGAATGTCTGTTTTCCGCGTAAGGCGCTCGCCTGACGCAGTCGTTATCGATTCTACATGTTTACGCCTTGCCCGTGTTTTTTCACGCGCGAGATGATAGGACGACGGTTCTTCGTCGTCCAGAGCGCACAAGGCGCGACTTCGGACTAAAATTCCTTTTGCCTTTTCGTTGTGTATACGGAGAATCTTTGCTTTAATACGATTTAAGCGAAGGCGGAGATTTTCATTTGGTCCGACGGGGGCGTTTAACGCGTCTTTGAGGCATTGTTGGTAAAATTCTGTTGTGCGCTGCGTCCAGAAGGATACCTCCTGGCTATAACATTGAGCAATCATCCTAATTTGTGGCTTTGCGTAGAAAGTCCACCACTCTAGTGCTGAGCTGTAGTTTTTCTCTTTCTACAGGCAAAGCTGCCATACAGATTGCATTTTCGAGCGGAAGTCTGTCGCGGCAAGATGTTTTGTATTAAGCTTCCACAACCTGGGAGTAGGTGTTTCATTTGTACGCTGTAGGTGGATGGCAGCAACATAACCGCAGTGGTCGCTAAACGCGACAGGGATGATGTCTACACTATTTAGGTTGTTTGCAATCTGTTGAGAGACGTATATGCGGTCTATTCTGCTTGCTCCACTATTGTTTATGTGCGTATACTGCGTTGTATGTGGGTGGAGGAGACGCCACGTGTCTCGCAGATCTTTGGCGGTCAACAGTTTCACTAATTCAGGACACATAGTGGCCGTAGGGTGCTGGTCGGATGAGTCTGTTACACAGTTAAAATCGCCACCGAGAATTATTGGACGTGTGGTATCAAACAAGGGAACTATCTCGTGGTTGAAAAATGCTGCGCGCATTCGTCTATTATCTGTCCCTGAGGGGGCGTAAATATTGATAAATCTCATGCTTTGTATATTGCACGCAATTGTGCGTCCGCTTGGCAACGTTTGGACATTGTCTGGCTCTAGGGAATTTTTGTATAAAATCGCGGGACCGCATTTTATATTATTGTTAATGTTATAAATAACATCATATCCATTTATGTTATTGAGGATGTTTGCGGTAACTTCCTGAAGGAATATTACGTCAAAACGACTGTAATATACAAAATCGACTAGGGATAAAATTTTGTGAACTGCAGAAATCCCGTTTATATTTAAGGTAAGAATAGATAAATCTTTTATTTGCGTATAACAGACCGGCATTGGAAGTGGGGAAAGAAACAGAGAAACATTAGCTACGTGAGGCAGGGTATAAATGGAGATCATTTCATTCTGCGAATGGTTTGTTTGGTATGTGACGAGTGTTGCAACTAATTTTCAACCGAGTTTATACTCAAACATCTTCGGACCAAACAGTACTGCGTTGTTGATCTGAGGG
The DNA here is from genome assembly GCF_023864345.2 of Schistocerca serialis cubense. Classification (NCBI taxonomy): domain Eukaryota; kingdom Metazoa; phylum Arthropoda; class Insecta; order Orthoptera; family Acrididae; genus Schistocerca; species Schistocerca serialis. The sequence continues at coordinate 591,589,345 of NC_064644.1, forward strand.
GGGGGGGGGGGGGGGGGGATCATTGTTGGTTTCCATCGGTACGTGCATATGTGGCGAATCGATTTGCATGGCATGGCCGGCACGAATGTCGTCCGTCGGGACGTGGGCTGTGTGCCGAGCACGACACTCGTGCATATCGTCTGCTTTCCTTTTAATTGGCGCTGATAATACAGCCTCAGTTACGAGCGGTTGTACGCTGATTTCTTTCTCTTGCTTATTTAGAAATTCCCTTAGATGTCGAACAGTTGCCTCGCGCCGGCGATCTGCTTCTGTTTCATGCGACGCAACAGGGACGACTGGCACAGGGCATTGTTGATCGGATTTAGAACTTACATCCGAAATTCCGTTTCCACGGCCGCGTCTATGTTTCCTTTTCGAAGATTTATTCGGTGAATGGCTCACCGATCTCCTGCTCGGGGATGGACTGGGGTCTTTACGTGAAACACGCTTTTCTGAGGGGACAGCAGCAGGGCTGCGTCCAATCTCTGAATTTTGCGTGTTGGTCGGAAAAATATCTGATGCAGTATCGTCGCTTTTTGGCGGCTCTGGGTGAACGTCAGCCACAACCGTAACATTTGTCGCATTATTGCGGAGAGAATTTTCTGGAATGACGGCTTTTTCATCAATTTCTGTTATGTCCATGACATTGTCCGTGTTCGCCGGGGTCGCAGCCGATTCGCACGCAGCCTCAGTCACAGGGAGTGACGAGGGTCGAATCGGAGCAACACCCAACGCTACAGACGCATACGAGTTTTTCTGCGTTTGTGCGCTATCACCGCCGAGCGGGAGCTGCACAGGGCGACGTCTGTTCGGACAATTTTGTCGAAAATGATCGGTTGCATTGCAGTACGAGCACGTCTGTGGCTGTCCATTGTATGATATAAAAGCCCTGTAACCGCCTATGACAAGAAAAGACGGGATGTGCTGTTTCAGTTCAATAAGAACACTTCTTACTCCGTTGTAAACTTGTAGTCGGAAACCACTACCCCATTTCTCATTTGTCACTGAAAGCACATTCCCATACGGCATGAGACCACGAGCGATCATTTGCGTAGGTATTTCAAAGGGAAGATTGAAAATACGAACTTGACGAATACCATAACCCGCGTGGCACACGGTCACGTCGCAAACGCTTCCGTCACGATATTTAAACTTGCGTTTTCCACCGTTTTCATTTACGATCTTTTCGCACATTTCCGGATCATTGAATTTCATAAACAGGGTTCCGGTAATAAAGTCCCACTGGACTCCGTACGTTTCGGTGTCGGTAAGACCGAGTTCGTCAATAATCCAGTCGTGAGCTTCGTATGCCGTAGGGCGTACAGCTTCTTTGTCGAAAATAACGTCCAGTGTGTTCGATCTGTTTACGTTTTCCATTTTCAAACCGTTACTTAACAACTACGCAAAAACGCGCGAAAATGAGAAACTCGACAGCGGAACGCAACGCGGAGATGCCAACAGAGCGGCCGCTAGCCGTGCACTAAGAAATTTGCTGAATTTGTGAAAAATCAAAAAGGGCTTCACATCCAGCCTATGATGCCTAGAAGCGTCTTTACATCCTGCTGACATGAGAATAGCATAATCTCTGCGTCAGAAGCATGCTTCTACTTAACCATTTAATAGACTCGCATTTTTTCCACCGTGATTAATTTTGTAAGCTAAGCACATCATCTGTTACAGCACACTCCAGGGGCTGGGAAATGTGGCCGCAATGGTCTGGTGGAACGAACTATCACAGGTGCAATTCGTGGGTTCAGGCATTTGGTTTTAAGAGGCACAAACAGATTTATTTTACCTCTGGTAACCTCAAGAGAAAGACGTTATAATCCAGAATCAGCATTAAGCATCACGTTCCTTCATTACCAAGTGGGCAGAGCCGGTTTACGTTGGGAAATGACATAGGCGGAAGTCATTGTAAACAGAAATACAGTCGCCAGGAAGCTTACTTACATTAGCAAATTTTATTTTATTTGATGAACCGATAGCCATTTAAAGGGACAGGGCTCTTAGTTTACTTGTGCTTGATTGAACTAGAGACCTTGAAAAATTTGGTGCTGGACTGTGATTCGCATTCGTATCTCCTCTTTCGAGGATCTGAATCTCTCGGAACAGTATAGTTCAATCATTTCGTTCCTTTTCCCAAGACTGCAGTCTTCTCTAGGTCTCCTCCAAAGGTAAATATGTGGGTCCGAATCCTGATCCAGTACAAAAATATTCATAATTTCATTTCCAGCTCTATCAAGTGCACACCCACCTGCTAGTGAAAATTAACGCGCATTTTTAATGTCTGTTCATGTGTTGCCAACAATCGCAATAGGTGTCGTTATTTCTGGTCAAACACGCACACATCTTACTATTCATGAGTAAGAAACTGATACTTAAGCTACGTTCGTGGATGCACAGTAGGTGTGCAGTTCGATTGTCTCTTAGGCACAAAAGTTTGTATCCTTATTTTAGATTCAGACACCTAGCGGGTCGTAAGAAAAACCGATACGTAACATTTGATTTTTCTTAGTTAACAATCCGATTACATGTTGGGTTTGTATCTCCGTCACAGAACTTCAAATCATGCACTTCATCTTTAAATGCATGCACACTTTGTTACTTCAGAATGGAGGTATATGAGACATCTTTCGTGGTTAGATAACAGGGACGAAAGGGTCTTGATAGGAGTCACGGTTTATTACAAAACTTGTCGTCTTTTATTTTCAAGTTTAGATTTTGTTACTGGTATTAGCAAAAATTTCGGTAATTCATGACTCTTTATGGCTAGTTACCAATATGATGTATTTAGATTAGATTACATTACATTAGATTACTTCTTGTTCCGTAGACCATGAATACGACATTTCGTAATGATGTGGAACGTGTCATTACAATGAAAGATTTCTTTAAATACCATGATTCAATTTCTTTACAACAATTTTTTACACACTCATTCTTTTTCTCTCTCTCTCTCTCTCTCTCTCTCTCTCTCTCTCTCTCTCTCTCTCACACACACACACACACACACATATAAACATTCTTTTTTATTTTTATTTGTTTGTTGTGCTCGACTATCGGCGAGGCACGAAAACGCCTGTGAATGAGTTTCTTAGTTTTGAGTACACTTACTAAAGAAATATAAAAACAACAATGAGAGTTACTGATTTATAATGCTTAGTTTGCAGTCAGTTCTGAGTATTATTAGTAACTACGCTCCAATCCCTAAACCTAGATACAGTAAGCGAGTCAGACGCATTACGTATTCCAGGCCGTAGCAGCCGCGACTTGGAGACACCAGCCATGGTCACTTCCCAGCCCGCTGTAGGATCACATCGGTTCGTCTTCTTCCTGCTGGTACTGTAACTGAGATTTGGCAACAAGGCAACGTATGTTTGGCAACTCTGTGATCGACGAGTTACTTCCTGGTGTGCACGGAATTAAGCCTCAAAGTTCACTTGATTTTACCTGTCATTTCCATTGAATAATCTGAGTTGTTATCGCTTGAAGGGTAGCAAAAGATTGTAAATTTACGGTTTTCAGCCCAGGCAAGTCGTTGCAGGTGGAAATCGCAACTAATCTCGACCTTTAAATAGCGGTTTACGAGTTCTAGCCACTATCGCCCTCGTAAGAGGAAGCTCAGACCCATACCTCTTCGCCAGCTCTGTGGTAACGCACTGACCTGTGGAAAAACGTCTGTTATGGTTTGCAGTTCCAGTCTCACTGACTGCAACGTTTTTATCCCTTCTGTGAAAGAGCTACAAGGAGTCGGATCAAACATCAATAAGGAAATCGCAAGAAAATACTTTCGGCTCATAGTGCAATGTTGAAAAACTTACAATGCTGCACAACAGGTAACGCCTCTTTCCGCTGCTGACAAGCGAATTTTGGGTTTCTAGGAATACGTAACTATATTTATGAAATGCCACATTTGCATACCTCTTGAGTACGACACAGCATACCAATGAAACACAGACCCAATCAAAATCTAAGTGAGTAGTATTTTACTAATTCGTGTCAACAGAGGCACATTTGTGTACAGATACTCGGTTTTATTAAAACATACTTTCGTCGTAAGGTTATCGTGGTTAGTTTTATTTCATTTCTTATAATACAGTGCACAATTTTCGTAAGGTTTCCTTTAGTGTTGTTAAAACAATAGTAAACATGAGAGAGAAATTAATCATCAACGATATATGCGAATTCTCTGATGTTATCTATGACAGTATGACAATGCACGAGCAGTTTATTGATTACATGCATGTAGAAAACTTGTTCTGAGTTTAAGCTGTCAAACAAAATCTCACTACCACACGACAGCTAATGTAGAAAATACTTTTCTGACATATTATGGCATGATGCGCTCTCCCTACACATCTTCGAGATGCATCTGCTGCCTGCTGTCTATTAAACCTGAACAGAACAAAATGTCACAGTAGTTAGCCCTTTTTCCACATGCGACGACTTTAGGTTGCGAAGTGAAGGGAAGTATGTTCAAAGTTCCATTAGATTGACAACTTCAACAGACAGCAGAATTGCGTTCTAAAAAATGTAGCACTGAATGTATTCGAACTCGCGACATCTTATCTACGCTACTAGCTGACACGTAGCTACAACAGCTCTAGAGCTCGACAACTATTCCTCCAGAACTTTTTGATTCCACAGCACTGTGGGATTATGCATATGGCCAGGTCTTGACTTCTGAGAGACAAACAGTTACAGCTTTTCTTTTTTTTTTTTTTTTTTTTTACTGAACGACGTTTTCTACAAACAGATAGCGCAATAGAATAGCTCAAGTGGAAAGGAACACTTCCTATTTAATCTTCTGCGTCCTACACTGTTGGCAGTTCTGTGTAGGTGGCAGTTACGTGATTTTATTTCGGTGATTACAAAATATAGAGTGGAATGTATGCACTGGGTAGCCGAGGCAGCTAGTTCATGGTGATTCGGTCAAACAAGTAAATGAATTTACTGAACATGGTGCAAATTACTACAGGACGCCTGTGTGTCAGAATTCTCAACCAGTGTGGCGCAACGGCGTTACGATAGAAAAATGAGAGAAGAGGATTTCGTGGTCTGTTGGACGGATGGTAGGTTGTTATACCTATGGTCTGGGTTGGATTCCCACTTCTGTCAATGATTTTAGATAGGGAGAGACAGAGTCCATTCTCTCCTGGCTACACCAAGTGAAGAAGATGTAATGGCAGTGTGGTCTGAAAATTCACATTAAAGATGATTTTCCTTCTCTACCAAGTAGACGGTAGGTTGAACCACAATAAAGTCTGGAGTGGCGACATGTAGAAACTCTATCACCAGTAACCTTTCTTATGCTAGTTATTTATTTCTAGTGACGAAACAAACGCTATGTATGGTCACAGGACACTTATTCCATCTTTTATCTGAGCTTCTGTATGTCGATAAGATTGGTTCTGAACTGGGAATGCAACTCAGACCGCCCTTAACGCGGAATTTGATCCCTTCGTGACAATACAGCTCGGCTACAATTTGTTGTTTGTTCAAAACTGCAGATTCCTCAACATCTCCACATATTACGCGTGAATGGGATCGAATCCTGGCCCGGCACTAAAGATTTAATTATGTATTATCAAGCTCTAGCATGAGAACACCTATCTGCTGGTGGATAAGAATTTTGATTTTTAATGTATTTTCATTCGTTGTCAACACTAACGATATCTGACGTTTTTAACTCCCAGTGAGACACAGAACTATTTGCGAGATGACTGTAAGTTCAAGATGTTATTCTGAGCAGCTGGTGGAGAAAAATTCGGTAGCTGACGTCTCTTTGTGTGTAGTCAACAACGATATATATGGGGCTCTATTCCCAGTGAGCGCTGAACTCTTCGTCATATTATTTCTAGTTCAAACATGCTCACATATCGCTGCTGGCGCAACAAACCCATATTTAACGTTCGTTTTCCCTAGAATATAACAGCGATAGGTGCCGGGTAGGAGTCCTGGGAAGGAAAAAATTAATGTTTCGTCTCGTCATTTCAGTTAAAACATCTAGCTACTGCCGCGAAAATCCGATATGTCACATTTGACTGTGCTTCGATAGCAATCCGATTAGGTTCTGGGTTCGAATCCGTGTCCAACACAAAGCTTTACCTCACGGCATTTCAAGTAAGTTACTTGTGAAGAAGCAATATTTAACATCTCTCGTAGTTCGTTAACAGGGACAATAGATGATGGGTAGGAATACGCGTCTGTTACACATGTTTGCGTTAAGCAATTTAAAGTTGATATTTGCTAACTGATACTGTCTAAAATCGAGGTATATGACTCTCTGTATGCTTAATCAGGAATGACTGTTAGTTTCCGTCAGTAACGAAATCTTTGCTTAGTCTGCATGAGCTGGGTTTGAATCCATATGCGGAACAAGACGGTTCGTCGTGTCATTTGAAGTTCATACATATTCTCAACTAGCTGCTCGTGAATAACTTAAATTTTTAATGTCATTTTGTGTTAAATAATAAGTACGGTATGTTACTTTGAAGAGGAAATCATGAATACGACGAACTTACTACGTGCATTACCAATCTGACGTAATAATGAGAGTGGTAACATTTCAAGTATGTCATTTATTGTAATAAATGTGAGCTTACAAGCCTTAAGGACAGTCTTATCTGTGATAAGGTGTTCCCTGATATTTGTAGTACCGTGGTATTACTTTACATCTTGAGTTACTGCGGTACAGAGCAGTGTTTTCTAGTGGTGACTTGTTGGAACCATTTTCAATAGTCAAACGACTGTACCAAAAAGCGATTAGAGGACCTGCTGGACAGCTTTTTTTGAATAGGACAATGTTCCTGTCCAATAATTTTTAGATTAGTTACAATAAGCTTACGCTGCAAGAGAACTCGCTTGTATTTTTCAATATGTGGTCTGTTGTCGGTTTGAAGGCCTTACATTGCATCGGCAACTTAGTGCAACTCCACCGAGGGCTGTCTGGAGTAGGGTGGAGATAGCAATGTGAAAGTTGCGAGCTGTCGAAGAGGATCTTCATATTCCTAATGCGATTAGGACATCGTATACTCTTGACGACGGTTAGCACCTGTGCGGTCAGTCAACCAATTTCAGAATTCATGTTGAGTAATCCTGCTAAATTCCCATAATATTGTCTTTTTATATTGATGAGTAATATGGATAGTCGTCACGTTCATGTGCCGTCTACAACGCAAATTTAATGTTACTATCCTAGGAACTAACCTGCAATACGTTCTGTATTTCATAATCGGAACTATCTGCATTAACCGTCATCAGAGCATTATCAGGGAACAGAATGCAGCAGTGCCTTGGCACCTACTTGGGGACCTGCTTGAGTCGTGTTCTAAGGAAAGGGTAGTTGCTGGTTCACATTATATTACACTAGCGAGAAGTACCGACTTTTCCTTTTGTCTGCAAACATCCCGAACTAAATTCAGTAACTAAATGCTAAGAATATATTTGCATTGTGCCAACTCAAAGATCCAAATATATGGATATAGATATAGATTTTTATATTTAAAGCCATTCTCGTTCTGCGTTGGAATAAACATCATTCATTATTTGATTGTTCTTGTTACGATTGTTATTGTCATTCTCTCACTCGCAAGAGTTTTCACATTCCTATTTGGTATCGATGCACATGAAGAGTGGCTATGAAAGAAGGGAATACTGAATGTTACGTCATGCAGAATACACTCATTTACTTCTGCTCCTCGTGATCAACGCTGCAGGAGAAGTGAGATACATAAAGTTGACAGTGTGAGGACAGACATGCTGGCACAACTCTGCAACTACACAGTGTTACCAGATAAAATGGTGCTGCGGAATCGAAAGTGTAGTACGGACTTTGCCACAGTAGCAGACAGCTGCTAATTTCGGACCATGACCGTGGATTACACTTCGGCCAGTGCTGGTTAGAGTGTTGCAACTGTAAATGAAAGGCTTTGTTTGACAGTCTTGTGCTGATGCTGTCTGAATAAATTATGCCATTGGATAAAAAGCGGTTTAGTTTTGAGACCTAACCCACAAGGGGAGAAGGCACAGTGGTCTGCTTCAGGAATTCCGAGCAATAAAACACAAAAAGCAACCCAGGAAGGGTTCGAACAGCTACTTTCATGCAGAGACATGCATTTGGAATCTGTTCATCGTTACGGGGTCAAACAAGAGGGTAACATTACTGAAACAATGATCAGGCTACTTAGTATATAAGAGAGCATACAGATTTCAAGGAGGAAACATATGAAGACGCAGACTTCCTCGTTATCAATATGTGCGGCATATCTTTCGTGTTAACGAAAGTAATATCCCGCTTTAACTCTTCTTACGTCTCAAATGAAATGAATGCCATGAGGAATCGAATATTTGTTGACTGCGTCTCTCCTTGCTTCCATCCGTACCAACATATTTCTTCATTCTCGTGGTAATCATGACATTCTTTTTGTATGCTGCAAAAGATTGCACGTGGACAAATTCGACATCGAGGTGCAAAGCGTTTGGTACCTTACATTATATTCAATTCGAATAAGCTTCAGACGTATTTTTACTTCGTTTGTATTTTTAGATGATTATGGACGTTACGGAAAATTATCTCACATGCTTTGTGTTGAATGAGAAACATTGAATGACCCGTTTTGCTTTCCCTACGTTGAAATGATATAATGTCGGCGTCAACTGCCTTCTTCCACGCCGGAAGCTGAAACTTGTATCATTCTGGATTAATGATAATTGAATGTCTCAAATGTAGACATAGCCCACAAGGCGACGTCAGAAACCATCAGGGGAGAACGTCGCATAAAAACCAAACGTGCGCGCGCGTCTCCACTCTGAAGGACCGTATCGGAGAATCACTGCAAGCATTTCGCTGAAGAGCTGCCTCGTAAGAGAACCGAGAAATGGCAGCGTCGTAGCAAGTATTTGTCAACACTCTGATAGTGCATTTACTTCCGGGTGTAGGCCGGCGTTACCTCGCTAAATTCACTTGACATTAGTTTTCCACATCGAAGACTCGTACGATAGAATCCACTGTAAGATGAGACACTTAGAAAGTAAAATTAATTTCTGGACTCCAAGAACGGTGTTCTTCACATAAGTAACACCTGTTTGTGTGTTTTAAGGTTGCGTTTTGACGCTCAGGCAACATCGCAGTGACTATAGTCTGTCATTGGTCGCCAGTGTGTCGTTAGCTCAGAGGTTATTCGTCATATTGTGGCTTTTCTAACGCGGGACATTCTGAATCGGAATACTCCCCTTTCATTATTAGTTCCGGGACGTGACTATTTTCCTCGGACAAAGACCAATGCTGTGAATTGGATTCGCGGACATGCCATTCACTACCTAGTTGGACAAACTGTAGACTCTGTACTCGATTTTTGGACATACCTCAACGACCGTCATTATGTCGTTGTCCGCCACCCAAAATACAGACAATTTTTCTCGAACTTCCTTGGGATTGCTTTCCACGACCCGCCTCGCAGCTGGAATGTGTTAAGCCAAGAGTGAAGGAGGTTTCCAGTTTGAACCAATGAACATTTCTGAACTACTGAACGGAACACACCAATTTCGAGAAGACGTGACTCAACATATTACCAGTGGGGCGCAGAAGGCGTCTGATCAATTACACAACAAAAATAAACAAATAAAAATCAAAATCAAAATAAAATTCAGAAAAACGAAGATTTTGTTTTGTTTGTAATGATAGCCCTAACCTTGAATTCCCATATTTCCCCTGGTATATAGGCAGCTCTTGGGGTAGGTTTAGTCAGGAGCCAACGCCTGAAGTGGACCAGATTTTTTTTTTTTTTGTTATAGGTTGAAAAGTGGCGGTGGCACTTAGTTTCTTTTTTATTGCCATTTTCCTAAGGAGCTTTAAAATAAGAGAGAAAAAAAGGGGTAATCGTCAAAAAAAGTAAAAGAAAAAAGCAAAATTAAAAAAAAGAGGTTCCCTTGTGCGTTGCGGTGGTCGTACTGTATGACATAGCAGTTCCAATCTTGGTGGAAGCCGCTGACTACAACCTTTTATTTTCCATTTTAATTAATGGAGTTGCAAACGGCTAGTAAAAATTCTTTATACGAAATCTGAAGAATGCCTTTAAACATCAATCTTCGTCCGATTCGACTTAGTAAATTAAGTTAATATCATGGATGTCTGCTTTGCAAATGCCAAGGTGCTTCACTGTAAAATAGATCCTGAAAAGATTCAAAGCGACTGTCAACGATATAAATTTGAGTTTTGTTCGTCATATAGGTCTAACATGTCAGAAGGTTGTTTATGAAGTGCACATGTTGATTAATATAGTTCCCCTCTTCTAAATTTTTGCAATAGCATTTAACTGTAGACGTTTTCTAACACCGGCGTTAGCAATTCCTTTCCGTTCTCTGAAACCTCCAAAACGACAAATTTTTCTGGTCTAAATCTGATGACCTTAACTATCACTTCCGATCAACATTAAATACTTCATGAACGCATACATGGAACTCAAAATGTGCAGTGTTCCTGCACTGCTACAGAGCATGCATTGCAAGGTATTCACACAGTTTATCGCATAGAGTTACCATAAGGAATGAAACAAGAACTGTAATACACTTTACACCACAGACGCTCACCCCGGCTTGACGAAAACATCCGAACATTGACCAAAAGTTGCACAAATAATTGAGTTTGAAAGGAAAAGAAACGAGGTATGAAGCATTTATAAATTCATCGAATGTAGCGAGGTGGTTTAATTTCGTCCCAGTCTATAAAATTAATTTCGGGCCATACTCAGCTCTTGCCGATTAATGTAATATAATACCCGCCTCTAATCAGGGCGTCTGTCTCCGTTGCTTTTGAGCGTGAATGGAAATCGTAGAAATTTTCTGTGGAGCAACATTTAATAATAAAGCGTTTTAAATCATCAAAATCGATGAGCGGGGGCAGGCGCTTTCGATAAAGAACGGGGGAGTGCAGCGCCGCTGCTGTCGCCACGGCCGCTGCCGGTAGCCAGCAAATGGATCCCGGAGCTTTGCTGCAAACGGCGTCCAGAGGAGGACAGTCTGCAGGAAATCTGCCGCAAAATCGTTACTGGATAAAATTTTGATATCGGTGTGTCGGAAAGCGAAATAGATTGAATCTGCGCTACCATTACATTCACGTCTTCAGCATTCAGATAGAAGAGGCTATAAAAATATTTTATGCCAGCTGCTCTCGATCCACTGACATTCCAAAGAGAAACAACGCACGCTACCGCTAGACCACAGGTGTAATCAGCATAGTGTTTCTCTATCATGGCACAAGTTTTCCTCCAGGAAGTGCCGCAGTCTGCAGTGTTGCCAGATTGTGCAGATAACCGGTCTTAGAGAATTAGCGAGTTGGCCAGTTTTATTGTCCCATGTCGCGATCGGCGCGGACTTAGCTCTGAAGCGGCCGGCCGCCGGTCGAGTTTTATGTCAAAGAGTGTACGTCCCAGCAGTTCTTGGAACCCTAGCTAAGACATCAGAGGAAGTTACTGATGATCCTGCGGGCCATTTCGAAGAGGACACACGAATGGAAAAGACCAAAGCAGAAAATGCAGATATGCGGCCCCACGACAATAAACGAGGCAGTGGTGGAGATAATGCGCACAACAGCGCAAACGACGACGACATGACCGCAGCTCCAAATACTCAACTGAAGTCCGCACATGAGACTGTATCACAGATGACAAACGACGAAACGACAGAAAGTTCCACCACAGAAAACAAAAAACGGAGGATTGCCCATCACGGAATTGAAAAAAGTGCGCCCACCTGAGAGGAAAAGAGAAGCAAGCACTACAGAAACTACATGACACACCATCGGGAAGACAATAAGATCACCAATAAATGGCGAAGAAATCATGGGTAGCAGAACTGTCAGACCGTGAAATAGGAAAATTAGAGGAATACAAAAACACCACAAAAATTAGAAAAAGAAAATTTCAGCAAATACGAACAACCAACCTACAGAGGCACGAAATGAGAAAAAGGGAACACGGAAAGCCAACCATCCACAGGTATCGGAAGACGATAAGGAAGAAGGTGTTAATAACCAGGCAATGGCGGCGACTCTAGAAGATGAGGTTCGAAGAATTGGAAAAAATTTCAGGAGAAACCCCAAAGCAAAGAATGCCAAATGGCTGGCGTAGAACACAGGGCCGTATTGAAAATCTCATTCCGTACAGCAAGGACGTGTCTGCAACATTACACGACAATACACGTAGGCATGAAGAAATGGAAGAGTGTAATCTGCCAGCAACACACGGTGGCAGACGCAATACAGGAGCGCTCGGTGGCATGGGTGCAGACATGGAAGACGACTTCTATTAAAGCACAGCTGTGAATCGAGGACTGACCAAAATGAGTATTGGCACTGATTTACAATCATATAGAACAGCTTGTGAGACCTGAGTTTCTTCTGGCGTATACAACTTTCAAATAACTTACGGGATTTCAGCCAGGTAACACTTTCAGCGACCGTCGACATTTCGGCGGGAGAACACCCCGCCATTTTCAAGGCAAACTACAACGGACAGGCGACGTACATGTAAATTATGTTATATAATAACACAGAGATATTGACTTGTACGTCCAGCTATTGGAGGCAGTTGAGATTAAAGTAGCGAGCAACCACGGTAACAGGGATGGAGGTTTTCGTTTAAACCCCCTTGTCAAAAAACAGAGGGACAGAGTCAATGCTACCTCACCTGCGAGTTCGTAGTCTCACTATCGACAGCTCCGACTATGATCATCTTTGGTGGCACTAGTGTTCAGTGTGTGTGTTATCTTTCCTGCATCAGTCCGAGAACCAAGGTTTTAAATTTGCATGTACGTCGCCTGTCCGTTGCAGTTTGCCTTGAAAATGGCGGGGTGTTCTCCCGCCGAAATATCGGCGGTCGCTGAAAGTTTTACCTGGCTGAATTCCCGGAAGTTATTTGAAATATAGAACAGCTACCGTTAGCATTAACAGAATCTCTAATCTGACTAAAATAGAGTGCATACGAGATTTTATATATACTTTCGGTAAGACAGTCATGTTGCACGAAGTGTGCGTAAACAGGGTGGAACATATCGCGATATACAATGCTATCCTCAATAGAGGACCTAAAAGCGGTACCCCCACGTTATTCAAGGATGGAACTATACCTAGACGTGTTAAAAAGTTAGTAAGTGGACGAGTAATTTCTGCCGAAACAGACACAGCTCGGTTCGAAAGCCACACTGGCTAAAACTATCTTCTTTCAGGAAAGCATAGTTGAATTAATCAATCCCGCGAAACAAAACTCCAACCTTGCTGGTGATTTCAACCGTGTTCTTTCCGCCGCCGACCAATCACCCGATCCCAACATAGGATCAGATCTGGGAGGCTTAGTGAAGGGATTGCACCTCGCTGACATCTTGCACAGCTAGCCAAGAGGGAACCCAGGGTTCACCTATATTGCTAGCCACTCTATGAGCAGAATAGACCAAATCTACGCCTCTAGTACCCTGAAAGCGTATTCAGCGCTGAAGCTTGTCCTGTCAGTTTTTCTGCTCTTTTGGCAGTTGTGTCTAATATTAACATGCCAAGGCAGAGGACATTTAGCGGTAGGAGTGTGTGGAAATTCAATATATCACACCTGATGGGCACAGCTTGAGCACGAGTTAAATTGAGGTTGGTAAATGTGCTTAAGGAACATACGGCGCTGCAGAACTAAACTGGAATGGTGTGTAACACACACAAAACCTAATATACGAAATTTACTAAAAATGGTGGGAAACACACACAATGGAATTCTACTTCCGGTGTCTAAGAGAATTACATGGAGATGCTGCAAATATGCCACGTCACATCATGAAAATAAAACGGGTCACGCTGTGAAACGTCAACAAATATTTGGAGTTAAAATAAGATCGAGAGGCAAAAGCGACGTCGAGCATGAAATGGTGATTGATGACTACTTATCCACCTACAGTACATCAAAAATTTTGTCCAACGAGACTATATTCTGCAGAAGACACTGACGACAACGACAATTTTGAAGGTTTTTTAAACTGCACTGAACCGACTATGACGGGTGTTATATCCTAGCCAGTAATGCTACCCGAGCCCGCTGCCAAAAGGTTGGCAGCATCAAAGTCCGGACGCCGTCCGCATAAGCAGCGCCAGCGAGACAGGAAATCGCCGCAAGTCTGCGCGCGCCACCGCTGGCTTCTGGTTTCTTAAGCGCTGGAGTCGCGAGCGCTAGGACAGTTCTGTATTCGCCGCTCAGTTGTATACTCGCCACCGAATTGTGTACTTGCTAGTCAGTTGTGTGTTCATCGCAGCAGAGTTGTTGTTTGTCGTCAGCCGACGCTGACCTAGCGGCTCCGACTCACCTAGACAGATTTCTGTAGACACGGAGTTCACTACCGTGTTTCTGTATCTTCGTTAATAAAGATAAGTACCGACTTTTATTTAATCAGAGTGTTTGGGTTTTCATCTTTCTGTTCACTGTTCCAGCGGACCGGTCGGCCCGCTATTAAAAGTGTGGCGGTGACTTCGTAAGCCGTTTCTACAGCGAATTGTTTGTCGCTACGAACGCCGCCACAAAAACGGGAGCAGAAAATGCAGATCTGGACTCTCAGATTACTGAAGAGAACTGTACGAAGCGTTCAAAGGAACCCCGGGAAACAAACACGCTGAACCTGATGGATTACGGATAGGGCTTACTTAAAGTACTGGAATTTGATCGTCAATATGTTGACCGCAGTGCTCAACGAAAAATGTACGTCTGCCGCCGGCCGGGTGGCCGAGCGGTTCTAGGCGCTACTGTCTGGAACCGCGCGACCGCTACGGTCGCAGGTTCGAATCCTGCCTCGGGCATGGATGTGTGTGATGTCCTTAGGTTAGTTGGGTTTCATTAGTTCTAAGTTCTAGGGGACTGATGACCTCAGAATTTAAGTCCCATAATGCTCAGACCCATTTTGTACGTCTGCCACACTTCCTCTTGAGTTTTTAGAGGAGCTCATAATGTTGATCCCTAAAGAGAACTGCGCTAATGATTTGCAAAACACTCGTCCTAAATCGCTTCTAAACGCTGACTACGAAACTAGCTGTTACCGTATTGCTTCATCGACTGAACACCATTGTTGGTCTCCTCATAGATCAGTATCAGACGCGTACCGTCCCTAGGAGGACAATATAGCACGCGCCATAGGAATACCGTGATCTAACGGCTGTCGCTTCGGCATCCAACTGCAGAGTGACCATCATGTTGCTAGGCATAGACAAAGCGTTTGACAGGGTCCATCACAACTACCTGCTACGTGTCATGTCGAAAATGAGATTGAAGCCATTTTTTGTAAATATCATCAGGAGATTATACATTCATTAAACTTCAAGAATTCTTGTAAATGGACAATTAACATAAAGAATTCCCATTCTAGCGTCGATACGACAAGGCTGCCCCCTCTCGATGCTACTGTTCTCAATATCAAACGAGCAAGCTCTACGACCACTATCTGGGAAGCTTAATGGAAATGAAACTGGAGGCAAGAAATATGTTTGTAGATGTTGCAGTGATAACCTGGCCGTGTACATGTCTGATCCAACCGATGTTATGAAGATATGAAGATACAAGACGTGATTCAAACATGTAGTTACTATTATGGAGCTAAAGTCAATGTTAGTAAATCCAGCATTTTGCAGTTAGGTGGAGGGATATGATTAATTGAAACTGGACCAGTAGAGAAGCAGATAGCATCAAACTTTTAGGGATGTGGTTTAGCAAATGTCCTACGATTAGCCGCATCCGGTAGGCGCACGGTCTACGGCGTCTTGTCACGGTCCGCGAGACTCTCCCCTTCGGAGGTTCGAGTCCTCCCTCGGGCATGGGTGTGTGTTGTCCTTAGTGTAAGTTAGATTAAGTAGTGTGTAAGCTTCGGGACCGATGACCTCAGCAATTTGGTCCCATAAGACCTTACCACAAATTTCCAATTTCCTACCGAGACAATAGCCTTGAATTTTAAAATGAAGCTCATAACAGCTGAGCGATATTAAGAAAGAATTCCACTCGTCTTCTAGTAATAACAGAAAAAAATCATGCTGATAAATCATGCTATGCTACCTAGGGTGTACTCCCTCGCAAGTATTTTCCCCTTGCCTCCAACAATACAGAAACGCAATGAATCTGTTCCAGCGTGGTTCATATGGACATGGTGTGTCCTTATGGTTAATTACCAAACCATGAATCTACCTGAAACAAATGGTGGCTTAAGGCTAACCAACGTTAGAGATAAATGCAGAGCTCTGTTGATATTTAGGACAGCAAATGTCCTAGCAACAGGTGACGGAAATCCCACAGCAGACGTTGTGAATGTTGCGTCTCCTCCAGATAGCAGGTTTCCAGCTATGGTCGGCCATATTAGTTATAGGTTGTTGCATATTAAAACCATATTATAGACAATAGGTACGTCAGATAAAGGGCAAGGAACTGAACAAGCAAGGAAGTCTATAAAGGGCTGGCAGAAGATAAGTGTGTAAGCAAATTAGCAAATAACTTCCCCACAATCACTTGGAGTAAAGTTTGGCAAAATATTCATGTTACAACCTTACTGTCGCATGTATGAGCTACGTGATTCAAATGGTTCTAAGCACTATGGGACTTAACATCTGAAGTCATCAGTCCCATAGACTTAGAACTACTTAAACCATCACACACATCCATGCCCGAGGCATGATTCGAACCTGCAAGTATAGCAGCAGTGTGGTTCCAGGCTGAAGTGCCTAGAACCGCTCGACCACAGTGGCCGGCAGCTACATGGTATTGCGCTTTATACAACACCACAAGCACAAATGAGCGTCTATTCAGGATCGGCTTGTCAAATACTGGACTGTTAGAACACTGATACACTCCTCCACCGTTTTATTTGCAGTGCTGCTAACGAAATATGGAAATGGGCATAACATAAACTTGCCATTATGATCTGTACGACTGACAATAATATATGTGCTGGCTTAAGCTGTCGCTAGCGCACCAAGTGGCAAACAGGTTGCGAGAAGATCGATAGTAGGCACAAGCAATGCACCTATGAAGAGAGAGGCCAAAAACAGACTAAAAGGCGACGCGCCGCCAACGGCCTCTCGGCCGCCAGTATTTAGATAGCCGCTGTAGACCGGAGGGCCTGGTCAACCCTGGGCAGCCATCCAGTGAGTCAACGAGTCGAGTCATCAGTCGCAGCCCAAAGGGAATTGCATTCGCAGTTAGCTCAGCCTCTAACTCAGAGTCAGTCAGTACCTAGTGACCAGGGTAGTGTGCATAGCGGGACGTGTACTTCACCAGCAGTGAGGCTAACAGAAGAACTGGTACCACAACACCTGGACTGTCTTAAGTGACTTCTTGTTCTTATGAATAAAGAACCTTGTTAATACAAGCGTGCAGTTTGTGTTATAGAAGAAGATACCGGCCACCAAACAACATTGTCTCCTTGCTTCCCAGGGTACAAGCCTACTGTGACAATGAGTCGACACAAAAACTGGCGGCGAGTATAATTCAGTGCAGATTTACTTGGTTTTCTTGTGTTTTTACTTGTAGGGGTGCTCGTATTCAAGTGTTGCTAATCTCTTATTGTATTCTTATATGTATTCCAGGAGGGGAGCCGCAGAACTAATCAAATTTCTCTTTTCAGAGGCTTTGATTGCTTTTTTGGTATAACATATTTGTGTAAGCCATGACTACCCCACCCCCTCTACCCCAGCCCCAGCGCCTCAGCCGCAGAGGGCCAATGTGATGGATCTAACACAAGCTTTTCAGTTTCAGAACCAACAAATTGCTGCTTTGATGACGACAGCACAACAACTTGTGGCTGCACAAGCCACGTCGGCCACACAACAGCAACCGACTGATTGACTAGCGCAACAAGTGCCGCTGACCAGCATACCAGCGTTCCGGCAATTTAACGACACGGAAGAGGAATGGCTCGAATACCTGATACAGTTCCCAGCACATTATCAAGTTCATAGTGTAGAAGGTACTTTATAGCTACAATACTTTCTTCTGATTGAGGGGTCCCCATTGTTCAGGTTAATACAAAAACTATTCCCAATTGTATCTCCCTCTAGCACTACAGAAGAAATCTGATTTAATACGTGCATTCTTATCTTAAAAGAAAGATATCAATCCTTAATATTGTATTGTATGTTAACCGGGGACCTAGAAACGACGGAGGGGCTCCGTCCCCACCGCAGCCGCAGTGGTCCACAACCTCACAACGACCACTGCAGTCCACTTCACCCCTCCGCCGCCCCACGCCGAACCACTCTTTCAGGCTTACTGTGCGGCTCGGCCCCCGGTGGACCCCCCCCCCCTCCCCCCTCCCCCCATTGAACGTCTCACATCAGACGAGTGTGTAACCCCTATGTTTGCGTGGTAGAGTAATGGTGGTGTATGCATATGTGGAGAACTTGTTTGCACAGCGATCACAGACATAGTGTAGCTGAGGTGGAATAAGGGGAACCAGCCTGCATTCGCCGAGGCAGATGGGAATCCGCCTAAAAACCGTCCACAGACTGGCCGGCTCACCGGACCTCGACACAAGTCTGCCAGGCGGATTTGTGCCGGGGACCAGACACTCCTTCCCAGGCCGGAAAGCCGTGGGGTCTAATGATGCACGGCTAACTGGGTGGGCATCCTCAGCATTCTTTTATATACACATAAGGAATATGTTTAAATTTTCAGGAAGTCTGTTCATTTATGGGTGCATAACTCACTGTAAGTGTACTTAGAACATGTCTTATTTTTCGAGGAATGTAAGAATGCATTTCAGCTCTCAGGCAACAGAGATACCTGAAACCACCATTTCTGTTTGATTGTTGTAGTATCATCTGAGTTTATTTCTCTGTTGAAGACGACATATGATAAAAAAGAAAAAAAGTTCTAGCAGAGACCTTCGTCATTATCAGCGCCAACGAAGATGGAAATGTGCACCTCCTGGCGAGTGGCGCGCTCCAAGTTAGGAGAAGTGGAATTAGTAAACAAAGAAAGAATAGTCCTTCACGCATGTCAATTAATTGTACTTGAAAACAAGTGCATTGAAGTCAGGTGTGTGTGTGTGTGTGTGTGTGTGTGTGTGTCTGTGTGTGTGTCTGTGTGTGTGTGTAAAGTATGGTATAATGGTTAGCACTCTGAATCCAAAGGAAACAAAAGTTGGTAGAGCACATGGCTGCAAAAGGCAACGGTTCCGATTCGATTATCAGTCCGGCATACAGTTTTAACCTGCCAAGAAGTTTCATATCAGGGTACAGTCCGATTCTGTATGAAAATTTCATCTTGGAAACATCCTACAGGCTGTGGTTAAGCCATAACTCCGCAGTATTCTTTTTTCCACGATGCTAGTCATGCATGTTTCGCAGCAGAGCTTCTATGAACTTTGGAATGTAGGAAGTGAGGTATCTCCGCAAGCAAAGCTGTGAGAAGGGGTCGTGAGTCGTGCTTGGGTAGCTCAACTCCAAGAAAACAAGACTAGATCCCTCAACTGCTTCCAAAGAGTGCAGTTTATAAATATGTATGTTCTTAGTAGAAAGTGTTACCGAAACCCACTGACACTGCTCACAAGCTTCTTGCTTTTTTTTTTTTTTTTTTTTTTTTTTTTTTTTGAGAAAAAAATATCTTCAAAACTCCAGTTCAGATAACACTGGCTCGCCATGCAGGCAGGTTAGGTACACTACTGGCCATTAAAATTGCTACACCAAGAAGAAATCCAGATGATAAACGGGTATTCATTGGACAAATATATTATACTAGAACTGACATGTGATTCCATTTTTACGCAGTTTGGGTGCATAGATCCTGAGAAATCATTATCCAGAACGACCACCTCTGGCCGTAATAACGGCCTCGATACGCCTGGGCATTGAGTCAAAAAACAGAGCTTGGATGGCGTGTACAGGTGCAGCTGCCCATGCAGTTTCAACGCAATACCACAGTTCATCAAGAGTAGTGACTGATGTATTGTAACGAGCCAGTTGCTCGGCCACCATTGACCAGACGTTTTCAATTGGTGAGAGATCTGGAGAATGTGCTGGCCAGGGCAGCAGTCAAACATTTTCTGTATCCAGAAAGGCCCGTACAGGACCTGCAACATACGGTCGTGCATTATCCTGCTGAAATGTAGGGTTTCGTAGGGATCGAATGAAGGGTAGAGCCACGGGTCGTAACACATCTGAAATGTAACGTCCACTTTTCAAAGTGCCGTCAATGCGAACAAGAGGTGACCGAGACGTGTAACCAATGGCACCCCATACCATCACGCCGGGTGACACGCCAGTATGGCGATGACGAATACACGCTTCCAATGTGCGTTCACCGCGATATCGCCAAACACGGATGCGACCATCATGATGCTGTAAAAGCAACCTGGATTCATCCGAAAAAATGATGTTTTGCCATTCGTGCATCCAGGTTCGTCGTTGAGTACACAAACGCAGGCGCTCCTGTCTATGATGCAGCGTCAGGGGTAACCGCAGCTACGGTCTCCGAACCAATAGTCAATGCTGCTGCAAACGTCGTCGAACTGTTCGTGCAGATAGTTGTTGTCTTGCATACGTCCCCATCTGTTGACTCAGGGATCGAGACGTGGCTGCACGATCCGTTACAGCCATACGGATAAGATGCCTGTCATCTCGACTGCTAGTGATACGAGGCCGTTGGGATCCAGCACGGAGTTCCGTATTACCCTCCCGAACCCACCGATTCTATATTCTGCTAACAGTAATTGGATCTCGACCAACGCGTGCAGCAATGTCGCGATACGATAAACCGCAATCGCGATAGGCTACAATCAGTCCTGTATCAAAGTCGGAAACGTGATGGTACGCGTTTCTCCTCCTTACACGAGGCATGACAACAACGTTTCACCAGGCATCGCCGGTCAACTGCTGTTTGTGTATGAGAAATCTGTTGGAAACGTTCCTCATCTCATCACGTTGTAGGCGTAAACCTTGTGTGAATGCTCTGAAAAGCTTATCATTTGTATATCACAGCATCTTCTTCCTGTCGGTTAAATTTCGCGTCTGTAGCACGTCGTCTTCGTGCTGTAGCAATTTTAATGGCGAGTAGTGTATACGGATGTACGCACTCAGCGTCTTGCGGTCTTCATTCATAGAACATCCAAAATAATCGGCAGCTACCAGACTGGGATATACGAGAGACTATTCACCTCCTTAATACCTCAGGATGTGACGCCGCCAATCAACGTTGGGCACACCAACCAAAGGCTGGGATACGTCAGCGTCTACTTCACGGAAACCAACTGCCGGCACCTGTCACCTCATCGTTTTAGTACATCTACACTTTACTTTGAGCTGACAAAGAGACAACAACGAAATCCGATCGAGAAGAAAAACCCGGGTAAAACACGTAAACGTATATAGGCGAACATCACCAACCCCGTTCTTGTGTCGGTCATAGGTGCTGTATGGTATGACATTGTAACTAAAAAGATCTCCACAGGCGAAAAGGTGCATAAAATTAAACTACGCCCTACACCATACTGTAACCAATGTCACTTCATAGATACAATGGCTCACACCTTCGTTTGTGGAGAGAACATCGTGATATGGAACTGACGAGGGAAAAGTTATCGATTATTAACAGGACGACAGAGAATGCGATCACTGTGGACGATGTGTTACACCCGGACTAGCACTTGGTCCCTGCCGCGAAGAACAATAGTTATACCTGGCCATCGGAAAACGTGCGTAGTACATTGTCACCCAACAGCATGCACTCCTCAAAGCATTCATTTTGTATGTTCAGGAGCAACATCGTAATTTGAAAAAACATCCTAAGTATTAACATTTGTTCCAAAACTTTTTTATTTGCGTTTTACCTCAAAACTGAGAGTCATTCCACATCGTACAGGGTGTCCAAAAGTCTTTCCCTGATTACAAAAATTGATATCTCAGGCTAGAAGTAAGATAGACATATGAAACTGGTGTCTAATTGTTTACAAACTATCAAAGTTTTTTTCACACATCAGTAAACTTCCACATGAGCACCCTTGGTAGCACGTAGCACATCTAGGCGATATTTAATTTCCGTGTGAATGCTCTGAAAAGCTGATCATTTGCATATCACAGCATCATTAGCCAACATCACTGGAGGTATCGATTCAACGACTGTGGTTATCCGTTGCCGCAGGGTTTCAAGATCTGGTACACGTGTTCGGTAGACCTCGTCCTTGACATAACCCCATAAAAAGAAGTCTAATGGGGTTAACCCCATAAAAAGAAGTCTAATGGGTTTATGTCAGGAGAGCGTGGAGGCCAAACCGTTGGCCCATCACGGCCAATCCATCGCCCAGGAAAGGTCATATCGAGATAGGCACAGACGTCCAAACCCCGATGAGGCGATGCACCGTTTTGCTGAAACAAGACATCGGGGTGATACTGAAGCAGCTGAGGAACAGCATACAGTTGCAACATGTCCAGATACACTGCAGATGTGATGGTTGCCTCAGCCAAGAAGAATGGTCCGATAATTCGATCGTGCAATAGCGCGCACCAAACATTCACCTTTGCACTGCCTCTGGTGCACTCCATGACGTCGCCAGGGGATTGTGAACCCCAAATGCGCACATTCTGGCGATTCACTACTCCACTGACAAAAAACGTTGCTTCGTCGGAAAAGGCAATTGGTCTGAGATAACCATCATCGTCCTCAATATGTGATAGTATTTCGACCGCAAAGTCATATCGACGTGTACTATCATTGGGCAACAAGGCCTGAACGATTTGCACTTTGTATGCACGAAACAATAAACGTTTGTGTAAAATGTCATGGAGAGAGCTTTTAGGCATCTGTAATTCAGGTGAGGCCCAGGGCACCGATTTCTTCGGACTTCGCAGAAAAGACTGCCTTACAGCTTCCACCCTGTCTGCTGAGGTTCTTGGTCGACCACAGGTCAGTAACCGATCCTGTGTTCTTGAACTTCTCATTGTTGATGTTGTTGTGGTCTTCAGTCCTGAGACTGGTTTGATGCAGCTCTCCATGCTACTCTATCCTGTGCAAGCTTCTTCATCTCTCAGTACCTACTGCAACCTACATCCTTCTGAATCTGCTTAGTGTATTCATCTCTTGGTGTCCCTCTACGATTTTTACCCTCCACGCTGCCCTCCAATGCTAAATTTGTGATCCCTTGATGCCTCAAAACATGTCCTACCAACCGATCCCTTCTTCTAGTCAAGTTGTGCCACAAACTTCTCTTCTCCCCAATCCTATTCAATACCTCCTCATTAGTTACATGATCTACCCACCTTATCTTCAGCATTCTTCTGCAGCACCACATTTTGAAAGCTTCTATTCTCTTCTTGTCCAAACTAGTTATCGTCCATGTTTCACTTCCATACATGGCTACACTCCATACAAATACTTTCAGAAATGACTTCCTGACACTTAAATCTATACTCGATGTTAACAAATTTCTCTTCTTCAGAAACGATTTCCTTGCCATTTCCAGTCTACATTTTATATCCTCTCTACTTCGACCATCATCGGTTATTTTACTCCCTAAATAGCAAAACTCCTTTACTACTTTAAGTGTCTCATTTCCTAATCTAATTCCCTCAGCATCACCCGATTTAATTTGACTACATTCCATTATCCTCGTTTTGCTTTTGTTGATATTCATCTTATATCCTCCTTTCAAGACATTGTCCATTCCGTTCAACTGCTCTTCCAAGTCCTTTGCTGTCTCTGACAGTATTACAATGTCATCGGCAAACCTCAAAGTTTTTACTTCTTCTCCATGAATTTTAATACCTACTCCGAATTTTTCTTTTGTTTCCTTTACTGCTTGCTCAATATACAGATTGAATAACATCGGGGAGAGGCTACAACCCTGTCTCACTCCCTTCCCAACCACTGCTTCCCTTTCATGCCCCTCCACTCTTATTACTGCCATCTGGTTTCTGCACAAATTGTAAATAGTCTTTCGCTCCCTGTATTTTACCCCTGCCACCTTCAGAATTTGAAAGAGAGTATTCCAGTTAACATTGTCAAAAGCTTTCTCTAAGTCTACAAATGCTAGAAATGTAGGTTCGCCTTTTCTTAATCTTTCTTCTAAGATAAGTCGTAAAGTTAGTATTGCCTCACTTGTTCTAACATTTCTACGGAATCCAAACTGATCTTCCCCGAGGTCCGCTTCTATCAGTTTTTCCATTCGTCTGTAAAGAATTCGCGTTAGTATTTTGCAGCTGTGACTTATTAAACTGATAGTTCGGTAATTTTCACATCTGTCAACACCTGCTTTGTTTGGGATTGGAATTATTATATTCTTCTTGAAGTCTGAGGGTATTTCGCCTGTCTCATACATCTTGCTCACCAGATGGTAGAGTTTTGTCATGACTGGCTCTCCCAAGGCCATCAGTAGTTCTAATGGAATTTTGTCTACTCCCGGGGCCTTGTTTCGACTCAGGTCTTTCAGTGCTCTGTCAAACTCTTCACGCAGTATCTTATCTCCCATTTCGTCTTCGTCTACATCCTCTTCCATTTCCATAATATTGTCCTCAAGTACATCGCCCTTGTATAAACCCTCTATATACTCCTTCCACCTTTCTGCCTTCCCTTCTTTGCTTAGAACTGGGTTGCCATCTGAGCTCTTGATATTAATACAAGTGGTTCTCTTCTCTCCAAAGGTCTCTCTAATTTTCCTGTAGGCAGTATCTATCTTACCCCTCGTGAGACAAGCCTCTACATCCTTATATTTTTCCTCTAGCCATCCCTGCCTAGACGTTTTGCACTTCCTGTCGATCTCATTTTTGAGACGTTTGTATTCCTTTTTGCCTGCTTCATTCACTGCATTTTTATATTTTCTCCTTTCAGCAATTAAATTCAATATTTCTTCTGTTACCCAAGGATTTCTATTAGCCCTCGTCTTTTTACCTACTTGATCGTCTGCTGCCTTCACTACTTCATCCCTCAGAGCTACCCATTCTTCTTCTACTGTATTTCTTTCCCCCATTCCTGTCAATTGTTCCCTTATGCTCTCCCTGAAACTCTCTACAACCTCTGGTTCTTTCAGTTTATCCAAGTCCCATCTCCTTAAATTCCCGCCATTTTGCAGTTTCTTCAGTTTCAATCTGCAGTTCATAACCAATAGATTGTGGTCAGAATCCACATCTGCCCCTGCAAATGTCTTACAATTTAAAACCTGGTTCCTAAATCTCTGTCTTACCATTGTATAATCTATCTGATACCTTTTAGTATCTCCAGGATTCTTCCAGGTATACAACCTTCTTTTATGATTCTTGAACCAAGTGTTAGTTATGATTAAGTTATGCTCTGTGCAAAATTCTACAAGGCGGCTTCCTCTTTCATTTCTTCCCCCCAATCCATATTCACCTACTATGTTTCCTTCTCTCCCTTTTCCTACTGACGAATTCCAGTCACCCATGACTATTAAATTTTCGTCTCCCTTCACTACATGAATAATTTCTTTTATCTCGTAATACATTTCATCAATTTCTTCATCATCTGCAGAGCTAGTTGGCATATAAACTTGTACTACTGTAGTAGGCATGGGCTTTGTGTCTATCTTGGCCACAATAATGCGTTCACTATGCTGTTTGTAGTAGCTAACCCGCACTTCTATTTTTGATTCATTATTAAACCTACTCCTGCATTACCCCTATTTGATTTTGTATTTATAACCCTGTATTCACCTGACCAAAAGTCTTGTTCCTCCTGCCACCGAACTTCACTAATACCTACTATATCTAAGTTTAACCTATCCATTTCCCTTTTTAAATTTTCTAACCCACCTGCCCGATTAAGGGATCTGACATTCCACGTTCCGATCTGTAGAACGCCAGTTTTCTTTCTCCTGATAATAATGTCCTCTTGAGTAGTCCCCGCCCGGAGATCCGAATGGGGGACTATTTTGCCTCCGGAATACTTTACCCAAGAGGACGCCATCATCATTTAATCATACAGTAAAGCTGCATGTCCTCGGGAAAAATTACGGCTGTAGTTTCCCCTTGCTTTCAGCCGTTCGCAGTACCAGCACAGCAAGGCCGTTTTGGTTAATGTTACAAGGTCAGATCAGTCAATCATCCAGACTGTTGCCCCTGCAACTACTGAAAAGGCTGCTGCCCCTCTTCAGGAACCACATGTTTGTCTGGCCTCTCAACAGATATCCCTCCGTTGTGGTTGCACCTACGGTACGGCCATCTGTATCGCTGAGGCACGCAAGGCTCCCCACCGACAGCAAGGTCCATGGTTCATGGGGGAGGGGGGGGGAACTTGTCATACCAGGCTTTAATGCTCTTGACATCAGGTGGATTCCTTCCAAATGTTGTCTGGAAGTGTCTCTGCACTTGTAACGTCCACCCTCGGCGTACGTTAACTCTTTAAAGCCTGTACTATGATAAGTTGACGGGCTTCACCTTGTAGGAAAGGATTTTAGTACTTATGTTGACCGCGTGTACCTAAATGGAAGCAAAACCGGACTTATACCCAGTCAGTAACAACAATGATACGTCAAGCAAGTATAAGTGCAATTACACCTTAGACAGGTAAGAAACGTACACTGCAGATGCCACTGATGTTTAATAATACGGTCGCCAGCTTAATTAGCCATTGAGTGAGTTTTGCCCTTGTAGAAGTAGATGTACGTACAAGCATAACCACACGTAGTAATACTGTATTATATGGTGGATTTTAGTGCCAGAAAAATCTACTGAATTAAGATTTTCCCTTTTTGTACTAGTTTGAACAAGCTATAAATACACAACATTACTCTACAATGATTACTACGAACTGCGTTTTGTCTATTGATCCGACTGAAATCGGACATAGGTCACCCTAGAAATAGCACTTTTGACACACACACATACAATGTCAATTTTAATAATGGTAAAACACCGATAAATTTAGGTTTTATCTAGACTTTAACTTTGCTGGTCAAATCAGTGCAATCACTTCAGAATTTAAATGAATAGAAAAGAAAAGAGTGAAAGAGTGGGGGGAGGGGGGGGGACCCTGAAACTGTTATGATCACAATGTTGAAACCATTAACTATTGGAAACATTAATTACTCAAGATTTAAAAAATATGAATTATTACTCTTATTGTCCAATTACTTCCTCATTTAACTACCATTATTTTTGTCTCAAATTAATTAAACTTCCTTACTAAGTCAATTCCAAATTTATCTTAGTACTCTGTCAGACCTTTGCTGTTTACTCATATTTTCATTAACAATAAAGCTCATTAAGATTCATTCTAGCATAAATAGGTCTGCAGTTAATTCTTATTAACATAAACTTTAAATCTTCATTTCGGGACACTCGGATTGCACAACATGTGGAAAGGACCCTGTCTAGGTTAGTGATTAGGATAATTCATTGATAGAACAAATCTGGTAAAAGTTAAGTTATTATTGAACAGTCAGGAACAAAATTAACACTGGTCCACACGAATACAATTCTAAAGATTCAACCTGTGCCAGTCGATGCGGCGGTTGGCGGGCGGCGAGATGGCGAGACGCACAGCACACATACAATCACAGCTATGGCTTTTGCTGTAGCGGCACTTTGCTTCTTCTTGGCGTCGTAATCCTTTTCAATCCAGTGCCATTAGAATATAGCCATGCTGTATAGTCGTCGGACACGGCACATCCGAGGCTCAATGGAACCACTTTTTCCAGGATAGCCTCCTCGATCCGGTACGTGTTCCGCAGACCGATGCCCAACTCCGACTAGTACCGCTGCTGAGCCCGTTATGCCGTGCCGCGCCCGTGTGCATTTTCCCGCGCTCGCCTGCCATCCACCTTTTTCCGCTCCCCTACAGATAGGGTATTCACCAAAGGTTTTACATTCCACATATCTTAATACATTGCCTACGCATGGACCAGGCGCACAAATACAATTTCAAACATGTTACAACAGATTCAACAGGGATTACACCTCAATTTTGTTATAGCATTGCTTGAAATCTGACATAAATATTAATATTCACATCTAAAGTTGCTTACATTTTCTTTAACATAATTACACGAAAAGAAAAAGAAATGAAATTAAAACATTACGTACATTAATTCATCGAAATTCCAAAGAAAAAATTTATTATATGTTCAGTAGTTGTTGTTACACACTGTGGTTGGTGATCGTGTCTCATGGTACCACAGGACACACTGTGCCTTCTCCTGATTGGTTAACATGGCTTCTTGGGCACTGCACCTCATCCACTACTTACGTACTGCGAACCTAAAACAGAAAAAAAAACTTTGATAGTTGTAAACAATCCGACACACGTTTCATATTTGTATCTTACTTCTAGCCTGAGTTAACAATTTTGGCAGTCAGGGAAAGTCTTTACGGACACCCTGTATTACTTCATGTTCGGAAAAGCATCTTACACATAGCTGACGAGCGCAAGCACAACAAAGTCACATGTACACACGCCAGTCGAGAAAACTGTAAATAGTCAAACGAGAAATGTTATGTAATTTGTTGGAGAAATCTTTTTTTTTTCTTTTTTTTCTTTATTTTAAACTGACGCTTATATATTGCTGCAAAGTAAATTTCATTTCCAAATGGTGAGAAGCTACCATCACAGGAGAAGCAACTTTCCTTCCGTTTCTTTACGTTTATTTGTTGTGAATAGCATTCATCCACGATATTAAGAGAAGAAACTCATTACATGAACGTGATACCCTCCTCATATTCTGATGCGAAAGGATCTTTCAGAGTGTGACGCTGAGAGTTCAGAGAAGATAAACAGAGAAATCCAAACTCGGGAAACCAGAGTGTGGATACATACTTGCCACGAAATGGAAAACCAAGAAACTACCCTTCGAGAAGACCAACTTGGAGCACTCACTCAGCTGGGATTTCTCGTGCAGCGGAGGCGGGCGTAGACGGCTGCGGCTACACTTCACGCGGATACAACATTCACCCGTCCGCCACCGGTAGCTGAGTGGTACACCGGCACGGTGGCTCAGCGTGTTCGGTCAGAGGGTTAGCTACCCTCTGTAATAAAAAACTAAAAAAAACTGAGTGAACGGATCAACGAACAACCTGAACGGGTTCATGAGAAGTCCGCCCCGAACGTATACAACGAACAAAACAGAACAAAATGGGATCAACAAAGGAAAAAACAGTGGTCAGCGTGACACAATGTCAATCCTAAGGGCCCGGGTTCGATTCCCGGCTGGGTCGGTGATTTTCTCCGTTCAGGGACTGGGTGTTGTGTTGTCCCAATTATAATAATTTCATCCCCATCGACGCGCAAGTCGCCGAAGTGGCGTCAACTCGAAAGACTTGCACCCGTTGAACGATCTACCCGACGGGAGGCCCTAGTCACACGACATATATTTAACACCCACCTGATCGACGGCTGTCCTTGGTAAGAAGAAACCTGAAGCTGTACGTCTCCTGCAGCGATTGCGATCTTACTATGAAATAATGAAATGAATACTGAATGTCATGCACGTCTTTAAAAGTGTAGTCAGTCTGCTGTTGGCCACTCTTGAACGACTTTCACTTCCAGGGGAGTTGGAACGCCCTATCCCAATAATGTTAAATTTATTGACTTGGTTTCCCTGTATTTAAGGAACTACTGTAGCCATTGACATGAAGCTTTTACAGGGCATTAAACTGTATGTTCTGTGTCTACTGATCTACAATAATTGCATTTCAGCAACTGCTTTCGGAAATACAATTTTTTAATTACACGGTTAGAATTTTGTGTACTTTTTTGTACGTTATCCTAAATAATTTTAATTGTACATAACATTATGTTCTTCTTTTAGTTCAGTGGACTCAGGATATGTATCTTATTACTCCCTGAAAATTTGAATACTCTACTCGAAGTGGTATCTGAGATTTAGGGAAAATGCAACAGAAAATGTAAATTTTCAGGAACGGCTTCTAAAGTTTCAAAAGACTGTAACTCACTTAATATATGCTTGATTTTTTTTTTATTTTTCGTCACTCAGAAGCACCCTACACCATACTGTATATCATCCTCTTGATCTTTTTCCAAGTTTTTTCTTCTTTCTGCTCCTCAGTGGCCAACTGTGATGCATACTCTGCTTTATCAATGCGAGCCTTGTCCATCCGTCCAAGTTCTCTGATGCATTTTGCTCCAGGATTAATTCCCATATGCTGTAGCACTTTCACCCTACCCATGTTGCCATCG
Source organism: Schistocerca serialis cubense (assembly GCF_023864345.2). Lineage (NCBI taxonomy): Eukaryota > Metazoa > Arthropoda > Insecta > Orthoptera > Acrididae > Schistocerca > Schistocerca serialis. Next base: position 591,619,485 of record NC_064644.1, read on the forward strand.
TTAAAAGCAATAACAGCATCACTGACCCCCACGGTCCGCAGCTCGTGGTCGTGCGGTAGCGTTCTCGCTTCCCACGCCCGGGTTCCTGGGTTCGATTCCCGGCGGGGTCAGGGATTTTCTCTGTCTCGTGGTGACTGGGTGTTGTGTGATGTCCTTAGGTTAGTTAGGTTTAAGTAGTTCTAAGTTCTAGGGGACTGATGACCATAGATGTTAAGTCCCGTAGTGCTCAGAGCCATTTGAATTTTTTTGACCCCCACGTTAGTGTCTTTATTCCAACAAAAACATTTTTTGGTAAGCGAGTCCATGTAAGATTATTGAACAACTCATTGGGATTTTGAGTCTGACCATACAGACACTTCTTCAGCAATTCAGGATTTGCTAGGTCTCTGTAAATAGGTTTTATGATGAAACTTCCTGGCAGATTAAAACCGTGTGCCCGACCGAGACTCGAACTCGGGATATGATATCCATGACTGCTGTTGGGTTGGAATGTTTACGGCTCTATGAACTTTTTAAGTGATGGGCATTTCGGTAATTGCACCATGAATTAGGTCCCGGAGGGTTTTTCATCAGTTGACAGTCTGTGGAAGACGGTAGCCCATACTGCCTGCTTCATTTTCAACAAATCCTCAGTATTATTTCTGATGGTCATCCCATAATATTGCTGTAGTTAGTCAATCATTTTGTCTGTTAGCCTGTTTCTTATGGTTTTACGATCAGAAAGGTTCTTGCCTCTCAAACTTTGTTCCAACTTCGTCAACCTGGTGCCCATCCTGTTCTGGACATGACCAACACATCGCAGCCTTCTATACAAAAATTTAGCGATTTTATTAAATCTTGAAGTAATGCATGTAAAAATTTTAACGTTTTCAACCAGTGTAGATTATATTTCAAAAAGTAAAATAAAAGACTTCCCATGCGAGTTTGTTCGGAAAATTGCAAATTTTATGAGATAAAAATCCGACAATGCGAAAAATTTGTTTACGTTCTAACTCCCCTTATTGGTCAACCTCTGTAATATAGTTGGTGAAAAAAAAAAATGCCCGCAGAAGGTAAAGGTCCCGAGTTCGATTCTCGGTCTGCCACGCAGTTTTAATCTGCCAGGAAGTTTCATACCCACGCACGCTCCGCCGCAAAGTGAAAATTTCGTTCTGGAAAGTGATTTACTTATTTTTATGTTATTTTATACTTGTGGTTCATCAGGACCAAACTGAGGAGCAAATCTCCGTGGTTATGGAACGTGTCAGTACATGAAATTAACATCAGAAACGTAAATAACAGTTAACGTTTACACGAAGCGTATGCAACTGACAAACTGATGAGTAAAAACTGGCATAATCAACAATATAACACACGAATTCCCGTCACACAAGAAGGAGTGAGCTTTGACAGAATTCTTCATGGTAGCTTATTGAAAATGGATGCACCATAATACTGCACGCCTTTCTTCACAAAGAGGAAAGGAGGTGCGAGTAAAATGCAGGCTGGATTTCTGCCTAGTATTAACTGAGGGAAAGCTGCTACTTCTAGAGAATAAGCTTTTGTTGTTAACAGCGAACGAAATTAAAGAAAACGTATACCGAGAGGCCTGTGTCAGAATTCCAAGACTCTTGAACGGGGGCCGAGAAGAGGTTCGCGAAGGTATATCACATTTTGCTCGAACTCCCCATTTCTGAGCCAAAAACACACTTTGAGAATGGAAAGAGTTGTCCAAGAGTGTAATACGATATGCATAAGCGAATGAAACTAAACAAAGTACTCTAATTCCCGTGTTGGTCTATCACTTAGCTCAGATACTGTTCTAATGGTGGTAAATGTAGTAGCATTAAGTTTTTGAACAAGATCTTGAAAAGAATTCCATGACAGTTTACCAGCTATCCGAATATCTAGGAATTTGGACTGTTCAAATTCATAAATCATATGCTCATCCTGTATAATCAAAATAGCAATTTTAGTTGAATTCTGTGTAGGAAACAGTGAAATCTGGGTCTTATTGTGATTTAGCAACATTTTCTTTCTACAAGCCACGAACTGTACTGTTTGGTACTTTGCCTATGCTGCACTCGATATCCTTCACTACCGAGTTAACAGAAATGTTTCAGAGTCACCTGTCATATTAAAAAGTATAACATTTATACATATAAGAAGCGGGAACGGTCCCATCACCAACACCTTAGCCCCCCTCCTCAACCGTCTCTCAGTCAGGCTCCACGTCTTAGCCGTTCTCATTACTGTGGATGTATGACCTTCCGCTGTATATTCTGAAAGTATGAGTGGAACCAATTGCGTGTTACTGGTCTTATTCCAACTTCTCCAGTAATATTTTGTGAACAACACAACCGAACACCTTAGTTAAATCAAAGAAAACACCTAGTATCCACGAGTTTTTGTTTAATCCAAGTGACTCACAGAGAAAAAAAGAATACATTATTTTCAGTTATTAAACCACTTCTAAACCCAAGCTGATCTTTTGACAGCAAATTATGTGAACTGAAATGATTAATTATCGTTATGTATACAGCTTTTTCCATAACTTTAGCTAACACCAATGGTATAGGATTACGTCTGAAACTGTGTACGTTATCCCTTTCTCCTTTTTTATATACCGGTCTCACTACTGAGTACTTTAATCGTTCAAGAAACTGACTATTCCTAAAGGAAAAGTTGTAAATGTGGCTAAGTACTGAGTTAATATATGCAGCACAGTGCTTTAGTATTCTCCACGTAACCCGTCATATCCATGAGAGCCCTAATACTCCAACGATTTAATTATTGACTCAGCCTGCCCCTTGTCAGTATCACGAAAGTATATTTCAGAGAATAGTCTTGGAAAGTCATTTTCTAAGAGAGTTATGTGAGTCTCCTTGGAAACTAAGGTATTATTTAGCTCACCTTCTATATTGGGAAAGTGATTGTGAAATATTGTAGCTAAATCCGACTTATCAGTAACGGAATCTGTATTAAATACTGATTTTATGTCCTTGGCCTTGTGCTGCCGACCAGACACTTCCTTCAATACAGACCGTATGGTTTTAATTTTATCCCGGGAATTAACTATTCTATTAGCATATCACATGCTTTTTGCCTTCCCAATAACATTTTTAAGTACTTTACAGTACTGTTTGTAATGGGCTACTGCAATTCTGTTGTGACTATTTCTAACATTATATAATTCCCACTGTGTTCTACAAGATATCCTTATCTCACTAATCAGCTACCTCGAATGCCTGTTTGTGCTAGTATCCAGTATAGAGTGCTCTAATGGAAAGCAACTTTCCAACACCATGAGAAATATGTTGAGGAAAGTATTATATTTACTTGTTGCCGATGTTATCAGCTCTATAAACGTCCTGCCACTTTTGTTCTTTAATGAATTTAGAAAAAGTCTCTGTTGCCGCTTGATTAACTTTTCTAAATGCTTTGCGATTATATTTAACATTTGTGTATGCACAAATATTATCTGTGGTTGTGCTACCGTACCCTGCACTCTGGTCAGAAAGAACATAATCAACGTCAGATGACATGAATTTAGCAGATCTTTCAACGTTGTTTTTATTGCACAGTGACGTAAAATTAATATTAAAGTCACCATATAAACTAATTTTTGGTACTTTCTATAAAGTGAGCTTGAACGGAAATTTCCTGAAATCCGAATTAGGGGACCTATAAATAATTAAAGTTTAACGTTAAGTTTCAATAAATTCAGCTACTCCTGCACAACAGTCGAAGACCTATACAGTGCAGTGCTTTGCTACGTCAGTAGATTCAAATGGAATATCGTTTTCCATGTACATAGCCACCTCTTACTCCGAAAAGCGCTCCTTGTAAAACAGACGGGTAACCTGTAACGTGGTAAAGGTAGCATCTGAAATGTCACATAGGCGGCCATTGTGGCAGAGCGGTTCTAGGCGCTTCAGTCCGGAACCGCGCTGCTGCTACGGTCGCAGGTTCGAATCCTGCCTCGGGCATGGATGAGTGTGCTGTCCTTAGGTTAGTCAGGTTTAAGTAGTTCTAAGTCTAGGGGACTGATGACTTCAGATGTCAAGTCCGATAGAGCTCAGAGCCAATTGTAGTGCCCTGATATACCAACAATGTCTGAATCAACATTTATAAGCAGCTCACTCACTATGTTTGCATGAGGCTCTCAAATCCGGATTTCGTGGACCGATTTCACAATTACGTTTCAGGCTGGCCATATAAACACTTCAAAATTTAGTTTTCAGAGGAGAAAACAAGTGTGATGGGCAGAGTATGCGCTCATCACAGGTAAACACCACAGCCCAAGCTTTGTTCGGTCCAGGCGCCTGCGCATTGCTTTCTGGCAGTGTGCGAAGACATCGTTATTTTGCGATAGATACACATTTTTATCTTGTTTTTTTCCCGTCTGTTCATATATCTTTGATGTTGTAGAGCATTTTTTTTCTTTTGTCGTGTAATATAGAGATAAAAGTTGTTTTCTAGATGTAATACGTAACTGGAAATTATTTATTTTTTGTAAGTAGATAAATATGTTTAGAGTTTATTGATTGTGGAAAGCTTTAATTTTTTTTGTGTTTATCGTTTACTGTAATAAGTTTGGTAGAAAATAGTTGTGTGAAGATATATGTAATACACTTTGTTGTTGTATAAACTGTGGGCGAGAGTATTGAGAAAGAGAGAGAGAGCAATATCAATAGTCGATTCAACAAAGTGTGTGTGTGTGTTGTTGGGTAGCTAGAAATGCGGACACCCGACACATGTTTTCTGTGAGAGTTGTGACTTTTACGAACTGGTGAAGATTGAGTTTAGTGACAAGCGATGTACGTTTTGAATGACTGTTTTATACCAGTACGTGATATGATAATAGTGAGTGTAGAAACTGGGCGAAGTATATTCTGAGACTGTGCCGTGAGACGAAGTAACTATGACAATGCAACCGTGAATGGGCGGTATTGTAGGTCTGTGTCTGTGAATTGAATTGCACTTGTATTTTGACTGTTTTTTCGTACACTCAAGCACTGTGAACTTACATATTTATTCGCGTTTCGATGAACTGTCGGACGCCTATAATCAGTAACAGTCGTTCTGGACTTAATACTAACTGTCTATTGTGTGTGAGTACATTCCCGCCCAGGACGGTTTTTCGCGATCGCGGCAGTCATAATATGAATTGACTTTCTATAGAATTCGCCGTCGGCAAGTTTTATAAACTGTGTGTGGCATAAGTAAACTTAAATTGTGTGTGCCAGAAACAATACTGTGCACATACGGACCGATGTTTACGCACGAGTTTTCCATCAGATCGTGTCTCCTGGGGATACTAACAATGTAGAAATGCACTCGAGGCATCCTTTTGATTGTTTCCTTTAGGATTCTCGTTGCAAGCCAAGTTTCATTACAGTAAACATCATCTGCGCCTCCTATTATGATGCAGCTGTTACCCGTCGTTAATATGTTGTCACTGTTTTTCAGAATTTCGCGTAATGTTGCGCCTGGTTTGATGATGCCTGTTACATTAAGGTCTGGGTGATTTCTTCTCATAATTTCCGTAACTCTTCTCCCATGACTATCTGCAAAAATATATGTCTGTTGCTTGTATCCTTGCTTATGCATAACGTGGTTGTTTACTTTTTTTTCTTTACGAATATTTACCTTGTTTTTTTCTCCGTTTAATCCACTTGTATATTTTTGTGTGGATAGTTTGTTCATATTTTTATCCATAGATGCACTAATAACACTTTCTTTTCTTGCGTTTAATTCACTTGTGTCTTTTTGAGTGATCAGTTCGTTCATATTTCTAGTTACAGTCGTACTGTTTACACTTTGTACATTTGGTTGTGCAGGCCTACGAATTTTATGGCTAGCACTAATGAGATCTTGTTGCCTTGACGATTCAGACAGTTCCCGTATGGTTAGTACCAAATTTTCCATTGTTTTTATATATTTTTTTATAATGTCAAGTTCTTTTTGAAGTTCGTCATGCACGCTGTCTTCTATTCCCGCGTAGCACTTTTCACTCGCGATCTCGCGGCCGTTACACTCTATGTCACATTTGCACTGTATTTGTAAATCTTCTTGAGCATAGCAGTGTGAATGGCACCATTTATGTTTAAACACGCATATTCTAATTCCATTTAGCACTTTTTCGTCACAAACAATACACTTGATTGAAATTAAGTCCTCAAATACTGCAGAGCGGTTTAAAGTTACGTGCACACTTGCCGCCATATTGATACTTCTCGTTCCTTATTTCTGTCGTGTGCAGGCGATATTTGCTTTATATAGTAAATGTTACACTGTTGACGTGAACAACACTGCTTTATATAGTAAATGTTACACCGTTGACGTGAACAACACAGCATAAGGAACGCGGCTTCAAACGTTTTTCTGGTCTTAAATGCGAATTTGATACAGTAATACGACACGAAAATATGACGCTTCTGGCCTCAGCACTGTAATTCCTTTTTGTTTATACACTTAGAATCTTGTATTACACCTGTAGCTGTTTTTTGTAGGCTTTCCTCATCCCGTGATTTGATTAGGATATTTGTGTCATCTGCAAAAAGTACTGTTGTCCCTTTAGTAATTTTTGCTGACAAATCATTAACATAAAGAATGAGAAGAATTGGCCCAAGGACTGGCCCTTGAGGAACTCCATATGTAATGTTTTGTGCATTACTGTAAAAATTACAAATTTTTTGTGTTTTTATGTCTTTGTATATTATTTGAGTGATCTGTTGACGGTCATGAAGGTAGGAATGTATCCACTTGTTTGGCAGGCCTCGTATTCCATAATTACCTAGCTTCTGCAACAGAGTGTTATGATCAATTACATCGAAGGCTTTACTACGGTCAAGAAATATGCCAGACACATGTTGCTCATTATCTACTGCAGTTAGAATTTCATTTAAGAAGGTATAAATAGCTGACTGTGTTGATCTGACAGTTCTGAATCTATGTTGCGCATCACTTATTATGTTTTCTTTATTTAGAAAGGCTGTCAGCCTTCTACGAAATAGTTTTTCAAGAATTTTAGCAAAGCCTGACAATACTGATACAGGTCTATAGTTTGCAGCTTCATGTTTGTCCCCTTTCTTGTACAGTGGTATCACTTTTGCTATTTTCAGATTTTTCGGGAATATACCACTCATGAATGATGAATTGAAAATATCCATTAATGGTTCTATGATATATGTTATACTTGCTTTGATGATAATATCTGGTGTTTCATCAGTACCTGCTGAATACTTATTGGGTACCTTTTTATAATGACAAATAATTCCTCAGGTGTTGTTGGAGACATGAATAGGGTTATTGTAAGAAGTTTTGTATCTGACTGGAGTGTATTGCTGTCTGGTTGTGAGTTGTAATGTTTGGTAATCAGGTGGTGTGCTACATTAGAAAAGTGGTTGTTAAATTTATTAGTCACTACTGTGGGGTTGATTATTTTATTGTTGTTTTCATGAAGTTCTATATTTTTGTGTGCTAATGATGTAGTACCTGTTTCTCTTTTTATGATACTCCAGGTTGTTTTAGTCTTATTCCTGGAATTTTTTATTTGTTTGTCATTTTCCATTTTCTTTGCTTTTGTTATAACTTGTCTAAGTATTTGTTTATATTGTTTAAAGTAGTTGATAAATACAGGATTTGTGGTTTGCTTTGAGTATTCATATAAGTTCCTTTTATTCTGACATGATATTTTTATTCCTGTTGTGATCCATTTATTTGGATTTGGTTTGTGCACAGAATTTATAAGTGATGTTTGTTTAGGAAAGGCTGTTTCAAAAAAAAAAAAAAAAAAAAAAAAAAAAAAAAAAAAAAAAAAAAAAAAAAAGAAGAAGAAGGAGTTTGTATGTGGCCATAAAATTATCAAACTTGTCATCTGTGCTGTTTGAACTGTAAACATCAGTCCAGATTTCTCTTCTCAAGAGAGAACAAAAGTAATCTCTGTTTTCATCATTAAACTTCCTCACAATAGTTCTAGTTTTGTGGGATTTCGTGTTTCCTGGAATAGCGATTGTTAGTATATGGGCATTGTGATCACTAAAACCAGTGTTTGCAGCCTGTGTGTTGCAGATATATTTATTTGTGTTTACAAACACCTGATCTATGGTTGTTGCAGATGTAGTGGTTGTATGATTTGGGTTGGTTATAGTTGGTTTTAGGTTAAAGGACTTCAGCAAGTCTTTGATTTCATCTTTAAATTTACTGGGTTTGGAGAAATCAACATTGAAATCTCCACATATGATAATATTTTTTTAAAGGGTGTTGAAGTCCTCTAACAGCTCTTCCATGTGATTATAAAAATACTTTTTTATCACCATCTGGTGACCTATATACACAGATGATTACAGAATTGCTAGTTGGCAGTTCTGCTATTGAGAGTTCTATGTCTCTTTCTTTAGATAAGCTGTCAAATGTGGTTATGTTAGTGAAGTCTATATCTTCTCGAACACATTGGCAGCTACCACCATGCCTGAGTACTTCTCTACAAAATGTGGCAGCTAATTTAAACTGAGGTAGGTATGCTAGTTCTATCATGTCTTTATTTAGCCAGTGTTCAGTAAAGCATAAAACAGAAATATCACTCATATCATTTAACAAGATTTGTATTTCATTCAGTTTATTGGAAAGAGACTGAACATTCTGGTGGAACAATTTAAAGTATGAAGCAGGGACTGTATTGTGTCTTGCTTGACCACTTACCTCTTTTTTTACATCTAATATTGTTAGCTGTAAAAAAGCCCCCTTGATTTGAGGTGTGGGTGGTGTCTTCTTGCTAGCTGGTTCCCTGGATTCTGGGTCCTGCCTTTCGTGTGCTGTGGTGCTTCTAATGGTAATCCACTTGTCAAGGCAATTGTTTCATTTTAGGCATTTGTATTGCACTGGTTTTCACATTGTATCTATTTTGGTGAAACACTGATTTCTTCAGATAGACTGGTCAATTCAGAGATACATGCATCTGGTTTGTACAATTGTTAATTTTAATTAATGAAGACAGTCTATTGTACTGTTGTGTAGTCAATGGTCACTGTGATGTATGGTGGAAATGGAACAGGACGTTGAAGACATTGGACGTATGCAGCCAATGAGAGAGCAGCGAGCAGACAATATGTTTGGAAGCAAGACACAGTCCAACATTCTCACATCACTAAATAAACAAAATCCTATTTGTATATACATAAAACCAGCTGTGTTCTCAGACTGCAAGCTAACCACAGCCCCAGAAATTGCAACATATTCAGTAGGATCAGTCAAATTTTTGTGACAGTGAAGAAAAAAATTTCTCAGCTGTGCTATAAGGATGATGATGAGTAAAAAATACTGGTACTACAGATGACAGGGTTGATAAGTGAAAAATGTAGAAAAGAAAACAGTCTGCAAATTAATGTAAACAATTTTTCTTCATTTATTTTATTTCTCCTTGTATTATCAAAATGTAAACAATCAATAAATGGCATAAATTTAGCATAGGTATTATGTTAACTTTTTAGACAGATACAATAACTGTTTGCAATTTTGGTTAGTCAGAATATGTTAAAAATAATTTTTCTCAAGAAGCCCCCTGAAAATGGGGTCACCATCTAATCAGGGTTGTTTTATACTTGGATAAATGTGGTATATGTTTATCATTCTTTTTTAAATACTGGAGAAACTTTAGAAATTTTTGAGGGAATCTGGAAACACTCAAGATGTCAACATTTCTTAGGTATGGAAGCCAATGGTCTACATATTAAATCTATTGTTTTCTTTATCATGTAATTGGACAGCCAGTAACAACCCATACTTCTAGAGTTTGATAGTTTTGAGACCTCTTTTAATTTCAGTGGCTGTGATACTTTATCAATTAAAACATGATCTTCTGGTGGATGGGCACTGAGTAAATTTCATGCAGATGTGGCTGTAGGAAGTAATAAATGAAATACAGTAGTTAGAAGAAGCAACAATCTCAACTTCTTACTGATTACTAGTAGGAGTGACGTCCATTTGTCTGGCAAACTATAGTCCTTCTTCGGACAGCTGCACCTATAGTGCATCCGCTAATCTTCACCTATTGGAATGTAGAACTAATAGAACTCCATTCTAGATACTCTGGAGATACACCATGTGGTTGAAAGGAATTTGTGTAAATTTTCCCCCTTTCCAAAAGTGTGCATGTATGACTCACTATGGCAGTCATATTACTGGCCAATATGCAGTGTCCTCTAACACATTCAGCACACCACAGCAGAGGTTTTTCTTCAAAGCCAATGATGATGGGTGATGTTATCAGTAAGGATTCATCAACAGAACCTGTTGTCCAACTTTGTACGGAGGTAACTTACTGACACACTGCCCTGTCTCTTCCTGATGCTTTCAGCACCTTTGCATCCACTTTTCTTTACTCTCTATGACACATAGTAGAGAAGTTTCCAAAAATTTTGCACTGAATCCCCATGTTTCCCAAATAGAGGTTTTTCTACCTCAAAAGGCAGAGGCATCTTCCTTCCGTATACTATTTGATAGGGTGAGAGCACAATACTGCAGTGTTCTTTACTGTTATATGCTGATACAGAATACGGGAGCCACACTCCATCATTTGGTTGATGTTCACTTAAAAACTTAAAATTTGGAAATTGTATGATGAAAGTGGTCTCTTCTTCCATTTGAAGGGAGCTTCTAATGCTAAGCTTGTGAATACTTAGCAAATTTGGTAACTTTTTCATCAGATCGGACATAAAGTTGATAGCTTGAAATGATTATTGTGCCAGGAACACAAAATTCTAGTAGTGCTGTGGAATTCTGTTGAATGGTCTGGCAACAGCCATCACCACTATTTCAAATGCTTTGGATGGTTCTGGCAACCTTAGCAGTTGATGTCTGAGAGTGGCATGTTGTGTGCATGGTATATGGTTTCTAACCTATTACTCTAAGTTGTGCTGCTGGTCCGTGGCCTACATTTTTTGGATACTCGTCAATCAGTTGCTATCCAACCTCCAAGACCTGCCAAAACATTGTCATATGTATGCCTTAGTATTTTCCAGTTTCTCATTCTGTGCAACAAGCCTTTGTGTGTCACAGACCATGGCTGCGCCCCAAATTCTGCAGTCAGTATTAGCAGACCATGCCTCTTGCCACTCAGCAATGCTCTTATCCACTGCTCACAGTTCTCTTACTCACAGTAATCTGGCTGAAGAGCGTTTTAATCCTAGATACCACTTCAACACAGCATGGCCTGTCACAACTTAAAATTTTCTTCCATGCAGGCAACAATGTAAGTACATAATAATGTTGTCAAATAATTACACTGCACGTATTAAACTGCCACTGCGTATTATTTGCCATCTGTATCTTGTCTGAGAATTCATCTGACAGCCAAACAACTTGCATCACATAATAAAATTAGTTTTTAAAGTTGGAAACACCAATAATGGGCTTCTCAATAATGCTCATTTTACCTTGTGGAACACAGACTGACAGACAGTGGACCACTGAATTTTTGCTCCTGTCCTTAAAGAACAGTATAATGGCTCAGAAACTTTGACATAACATTGAAGGATTTTTCTGTGTTAATTAAAAAGTCCTAGAAATGATTGAAGCAGCTTTTTCTGATGTGGAAAGAACTCATGTATAGTAGAAATTAAATCTGGTTCAGTTTCCACTTGCTCTTGACTAATTTGCAGCAAAATGACATTTATCAATTCACACTGTTAAATGTGCTGTACAGTCTGTTGAATAACTATTCCAAAAACTGTACATACTCTTCCATACCTTAGAAAGTGGAATTATGTAGTCAAGCTAAGCCATCCATTGCTTTGGTTTTAGTCAGCACACTATCTAACAGGCTTTGGAAAGTAACTGGTGTAGTCTTTAAGACCAATAGCACCCAGTGATATTAATTGCACTTCCATGGGACAGTGAGTGTACCGGTAGTATTTGGCCAATCTGTAAGAACTACTTGCTACTAGCGATAATGATTTTCAAGTCCATCATCGAATAGTATGTACACAGACCCAAACTGTTCGCACCCTCTGTTACATTTGGTATATGATATGCATCAGTTGCTGTTTGTATGTTCAGTTATTTGTAGTTGCATCAAAAGCTATACTTCCTTGTTCCATCTGATGACTTTTTGGACAACAATTAGAACAACTGACCCTATGGATTATCACTACACTCAATAATGCCATAAGCAACCTGTTGATCGAGCAGTTCTTCCATTATATACGGTAGGTTTTCAGAATTCTGTATAGTTTATCATGAATTGGACCATTACTACCCACTGGTATCATATGTTGCTTTGCTGTTGTTGCTGGTAATAGTCCACCAGGATTTAAAAAAGTCTGCATCATAGCACTGAAGCTTCGATCACTGTTCTGTTTTTTTCCACAAAGCAAATCACCTTTTCATGTAATGTAGGTGCATTGACAGTCTGCATGGGACTAAGGTCTCCACTCATCATACCTAAATCATCATCCTGCAGGATGTCCAAGTTGAATTCCTTGGCAGAAAGACCTCATCTGTGCCAAAGTTATCCACACACCTCAGGACTATAGAATATCGAACTACTTCTCTTACACTTGCTATATTACTATGCAGAAAATAATAAAAGGTATTCATTTCCTTATTGGACTCCAGCAGCTCCACAGCACACATCATCTCACTTAATAGCTCATAACCTACATTCACCAAGACGATCATTTCTGTATCACTTGGTACCATACCATGCAAACTGAACTTTTGTGGACATGTCTCTTGTTATTTGGTACCATTTTTATAACACGTGAAACTTGTGACAATGTTACACTAGCAGTGGTTGTTCACAGCTGGAATGTTGCCCCATATCCAGAAAATCTAGGTCCAAGACCACACAGTATCCATCACTATGTAAGCCTGAAAATTTCTTGCTCCTAGAATGAAACTAAGCCATGATGATCCCAATGACAACACATCACTGTCTCCTACTCCACACCACCTATATCATGTAGTCTCATAATGTCCCCTGGAAATGCTCATAAAAAATACATCCATAATCGAGCCTCCAGCAGAGTAAGTCTTACCAGTGGTTTACCTTAACGCATGGCTTTGTGCATTGACCTTCATAATTATGTCCGAAAATGCTTCTACAGATTGATTCCATTTCTGCAACAACCCATTAAGCTGTTCTCTTAAAGACATCACTCCATTCTGTTTGCAATACAACTGGGAAAGACCTTAATAAGCTGTTCAGATGTCTGTTGATTAGTCAATCCTTCACAGTACATGACGATATTTTCGTGTAATCATTCAATTGTAACTTAGCAAACTAGCCAGTTGAGACATGCCTGCATATGTCTTATTTAGGGCAGCTTTCAAATTGCTAATAAATACTGACACATTCTCAGAGAATTTGCAAATAAAAGGAGGCGTCAAATTAGCTGCAAAAGGATCCGTAGGAAGTATAGAGATACTCAACAAGGCTTTTATCTCTTCTGACTCTGCTAGCCATTAATGAGTGTGGACTAGCTAAGTGCCAAAGGGCTCCTGTGATGCAGTATTACTTCTCCATAGCAGAGTTGCTGAAAAATATAGCCATGCTACTTGCAGTTTCAAAAATTCAATCACGTCATGCATTTGTGCTGTACACATTTACATTACTTGTGCAATCTCCATTTGATGATACAAAAAATAAGCTGGATCACCACAGTAAACAAACAACCAGGGACTGACTAAGATTAAATCTTACATGTAATACTTGTAGATAATTTGGCAACTGTTCTCTGACTCTTGTCAGGCCATCATACAGTGTAACTGGCATTGTCATTGTGTGTGGCAACTTGTTACTAGACAAACTGCAACAGTGACACCTAACTGAATGCTGATAGTGTTCTCTACAGCTACTCCTAAACTGTGAAAGGCCCGCAGGTTTGTGCAACTTCAGCAAAGAGACTTTTAAGTTGAGGTGAGCATCCTGTGCTTGTAACACAGAAAACAAAGTCAAAACCAAGAATCACTCACAAAAGTGTAGTGCTGGACTGTGAGAACAGACAGAAGTTGCGTCTGATAGCAGATGACTTATGTTACCAGATGTAATATTGGTAGAGCCGGAACATTGGGTGGCCTCTGAGGGCTGGCTGGGTTCAGGAGGCTATCCAACTGTCACATCAGGTGTGAAGAGTTGATTCTGGTCTGATGCCTATGGGCATTAGTAAAGCAGCATTAAGACACAAAACTGATTTTGTTGATAGAGTACAATGCTCAATGTTTCTACACTCCAGGCAGCTGGTTTTGGCCTGGACAGAGGCAGGAGGCATCCATCTGGTACATGCTGACCGACTTGAGTGGCGGCAGCATCAGCTCTGGCTGTGAGATGGCACCAGGCCTGTCAGTGCAGTGCAGCAGACACTTCTAAAAAGTGCCTTAGTAACTGGATATATTCTGTGCAGGCTTGATCCATGAAACATTATGAACCTTCCTGTCTTATCTTTCCTTTATACTGTGTAAGTCTGAACATTTCAGTACCTACCCCTTCTGTCTGGAGTGACTGTTGATGACTTTTAACCTTGTGATCTAGTTTTGATTAACTTCTGTGATTATATTAGATTAGATTAGTACTTGTTCCATAGATCATGAATAAGACACTTCCTAATGATGTGGAACGTGTCAGGTTAATAAAAGGTGTCTGTACAAGATAATACATTACACAAAATATTACATGACACTTAATATTTTTATTTTTTTATTTTTGTGGGGGTTGGGGAAATTACCCACTTACTACATCCAAAAATTCATCTAAAGAGTAGAAGGAGTTGCCATTAAGAAATTGTTTTAATTTCCTTTTACATGCTGTATGGCTATCTGTCAGGCTTTTGATGCTACTAGGTAAGTGACCAAAGACTTTTGTGGCAGCATAATTTACCCCCTTCTGAGCCAAAGTTAGATTTAACCTTGAGTAGTGAAGATCATCCTTTCTCCTAGTGTTGTAGCCATGTACACTGCTATTACTTTTGGATTTGTTTGGATTGTTAATAACAAATTTCATAAGTGAATATATATATTGTGAGGCTACAGTGAAGATCTCTAGCTCTTTAAATAAGTGTCTGCAGGATGATCTTGGATGAGCTCCAGCAATTATACTGATTACACGCTTTTGTGCAATGAACACTCTTTTACTCAATGATGAGTTACCCCAGAATATGATGCTCTATGAAAGCAGAGAATGAAAATAGATGTGGTAAGCTAATTTACTGAGATGTATATGGCCAAAATTTGCAATGACCCTAATAGCATAAGTAGTTGAACTCAAACGTTTCCACAGATCTTCAGTGCATTTTTTTCATTTCAACCGTTCACCAGTGCATACACGTAGAAATTTTGAATATTCTACCTTAGCTACTGATTTTTGATTGAAGTCTATATTTATTAATGGTGTCACTCATTATGTGGAACTGTATGTACTGTGTTTTGTCAAAGTTTAATGAGAGCCCATTTGCAGAGAACCACTTAATGATTTTCTGAAAAACATCATTTATAATTTCACCACTTAATTCTTTTCTGTTGGGTGTGATAGCTATACTTGTATCATTGGCAAAAACCACCAGCTTTGCATCTTCATGAATATAGAACGGCAAGTCATTAATATATATTAAGAACAGTAGAGGACCCAAGACCAAACCTTGTGGTACCCCATTCTTGATTGTTTCCCAGTTTGAGAAATCACCAGTTTTTTGCATATTATGTGAACTGCGTATTTCAACTTTCTGCACTTCTCCAGTTAGGTATGATTTAAACCATTTGAGCACTGTCCCATTCATACCACAGTACTTAAGCTTATTTAGAAGTATTCCATGATGTACACAATAAAAAGCCTTTGAGGGATCACAAAAAATCCCAACAGGTGACTTCTGGTGTTTTTCACATTCAGTAACACATGGGTCTGCAACACTTTTAAGATACTACCAGTTCACGTGCACACACTTGAGATGTCCGAATGCTGTTCTGTCAGTCATGACCCGAGAGTTAATAGACGTAAATTAATGTCACGCAGCAGTTAATTGTATCAAAAACACATTACCCAACATCAACGCGAAAGGATCTCCAAGTTAATGTCACGAGCAGTGCAAAATTGCTAATTTAATAATTGTGGAAGGGGCTAGGCTATTCCCGTAACCAAGTGAACTTCCCATAGCTACATTTACTTAACATTTTCGTGACTAGAACAGCTTCTTACATCATACACGTGACAAGAATTTGGGATAGGCAGAGTAGTCAACAGGTATGAATTATTGCAAAATTTTCATGTATATTGTAGTTTATTACAATTATTGAATGATCTCCCAAACTTTCTAAGCACAAAACAAAATCCTTACTGATTGAGCTCTGATTAACTTTACATTCTATACTCTTTCAAGAAACAGCTGAATTGTAATATTACTGTAGCAGACCGTAATCACAATAAAAGTGTGGGTGGAAGTATGTTGTATTTGGTTCCACTTCTACATGTTCCAGAAATAAGCAAGCAAATGTTCATTTATTTTGGAATATTATCACAAACTATGTGTTTAGGAGATGCAGAGACAGAAGTAGATTATGCTGTGTAGAAGTCCATATGGGTACAATAAGTTTCCCTCACTAACACGAGATGAGGATAGCATACATGTTTGAAATGCAAATTAGGGCTGCATAATTTAATATGTGTAAGGATACAACTACTTGTCTACTATGACCCTAGTTACTAAGTTTGCATACGTATGCTATGGTCATGCTGTTAGTACCAACATATGGACACAGTGAAATTTCATCCTCTTTTGTCCATTATTGCTCAATGATGACAAATTCCAAAATATTTTACCTACATAGTCGTGCATGGTATCATTAAAACCTCTGTGAAAAGGTCTGCACACTTGCCTTGCTTAAAATGAATCTATATAAAATTCACAAATATGTGGCAATAAGATGCTGCCCACACGACACGTTTCAAATAAGTGATGATTTCTTAGACTTAAGTGATGAGTTCATTCTCTATGTGTCAGTCATATAAGTTAGCATGAAAATGCTGTTAGATTGTTTTAGCTGAGGTATGTATCGAATTAAAGAACCACATAGTGGCTGGACTCGGAGGTTATAGCTCACACAAATAAATCTAATTAACATCTGAATTAAATACACACATCATTTTATTTCTACCATCTCTTAATAAATGTTGACTTTAACAGCTTGTTTCTTAATAAATGTTGACTTTAACAGCTTGTTTCTTTAAGGGCCTCCTAAGCTAGGACGAAGTCTGGAACTGTAATTATGTCAGCGCAAACAAAGTGGAGTTTACAATGAGCATTTACTCCAAAACAGGTCAAATAAATTAATTCGACAGCCCTACATTTTATTGTGGATCAATTCTATCTAGTAACATGAGGAAATTAAACCTGATCATGAATTATCAAAACTTTTTTCTTAGAAGACTGCAGAGCTTTGCAAAATGCATTAGACACTCACCAGGTCCTGGACAGCTTTGCCACTCAGGCCGCCTGAGATTTTGTGGGGTAATTGGAAGGAAGACAATTGCCACTAGCTGCTCTTCCCCCATGGGTAGCTGGCCATTCTCTCACTTGAGGCAACCTCTCTGAATCTGCTTTGAGACTGGAAGTAATTAAGTTGGTACCCAGAACCTACACCACTGTACTACCATCAGACCCTGATGAAGCACAGAGGAAATGAGCTTCCAAACCTCGTTGTTTTTGCAGTGTCACACAGGAAGAAGAGAATAGAATGGAAGGGAAGGAAGACAGGCAGCATTTAAAGAAATATATATATGTGAGCCTTTTGTGTCACCATTGGCAGAGCAGTCAACTTTCAGTAGTAAAACACAGTTAGTTGCTGACCAAATTATGCCCCCCCTCCCCCCCCCCCCCCCCCCCCCACACACACATAGAGAGTGAACATCACAAGAGTGGGAAATACTATCTCCTTTCAATGTGATTTCACTTGTGCTGTCAGAGGCAGCTGGCAGCTTTGGAGTGAGTGACTGGGGATCTGGACGTGGGCATCCAAGACAGCTTGCCTCCTCGTAACAATGGGAGAACAGCTGAATTTTGCTGAATGGAAACCAGGGTCCCTCAGGGTGGAAGGCAGCAACAGTCACACTGGAGGCCTCCAAATGGTCTGCTAAGACTCTGAGTGGACTTCAAAAATTTTTCAGTATAGGAAACCAATTAAATATGCCAGAATTTCAATCAAGAACTGATTCTAGTATTAATTATTTAATTTAGATGCCATCGGTTTAGTGAAGCAACTGAAATCACATAATAAAGACAAGTCCTGCAATCTAGATTATATATCATTTAGATCACTTTGAAAATGTTGATATAATATCTCCTCATTTCAAAATCTTATACAACTGCTCACTTGCTGAAAGCCACACAGATCACACCACTAATTAAGGAAGGAACGAAGAGTGATCCAATGAATTATGGACCCATATCATTGACTTCTGTTTGCCACATTATTTTGGAATATATACTGTATTTGAACATTGTGCATTACTTCCTGAAGATAAAGAGCTAGTTGGAGAGGGCGGGAGAGGGAGAGGGGGAGGGGGAGAGGGGAGGGGTGTGATAAGTGACTTGAGATGGCAATAATTAAAATGAGGGCATTTTTTGTTGAAGTGAGATTTATGTAGAAATTTCAATCTACAAAATACTCCTCAGAATGTGGAAATACTCGGTTGACCTCCATGTAAGTACAGAGAAATTGCCATTGTAATAATTTATGAGAGATCGGAGCCCACACGGAAAGATATAAGAGTTTGTCTTATCTGTGTGCTGTTAGAGAATTGAACTGTAGAGAAATAATATGAACGTGGTTTAATGAAGCCTCTTCCAGGCACTTTGATGCTGTTAGTGTTGTACATCATCGATCTACATTTACATGACTACTACACAACTCAACTAGAGTCTTGCTTTGCTCCAGACTGACATAGCTGCACTGGAAATGAGCAGTTTAATGTGATGCCACTCCATGTTCAATATGCACCTGGCCTGCTTTGCTTGTCTGATCAGCTTTCCTGAATACTTTTCAATGTCCCAACATTACATTTCAGTCACTCTGGCTATTGTAGCCTCAGTATACTGCGTATGCATGTAAGTTACACTTTCTTGCTTAATCATGCATGGTCAACAGAATGACAACACCTCTCTCCTAAAATAATTTGTTTCATATGTATCTTAGGCTATGCGGTTCATGTGGTATGCAGCAATGTGTTCCATAATGCGAACATACTAATTGCAATATCAAAGGTCTCCGCAATCTGAAACTCCACTCCATTACTGTGGTTTGGCCTGCTTTCCTCTGCTTCCTGAGTTGCCAGGGAGGATGTCTGAATTTTTACTTGGCTGAACCAATATGTTCTTTCACACCACAGCACTTCATAGCAGACTCTTATCAAGCTTCCAGTAGAAAATTTATATACATCAGCTGGCTATCCATTGATGAGTATCATTTCAGTATTTGATGTTTTTCCAACAGAAAAGAATTGGTTATCAGATTTCACTCACTAAACACCAGGAGTAAATCTCTTCAAATTTTACAATGGGTATTTTTCTCACATGCAGAAAATGTCTGGCTTCTGCCGCACTCCCCTCATTCTAAACTTCGAACACATTTTGTATGTACACAATCAGTGTTTGAGATAGGCAGTTAATCATGACATTGATTCAGGGTTCATAATGGAGATGATTCAGGTACTTGAAAAATAAGAGAATGCATCCCAAATGAGGTTACTATTTTCTATCTCTCAGTACTGTTATGGAGACCCAATCAGATTCCCTTCGTCATAGTGTGAAGTGGGCCATCTCCTCTCTACATCTGAATATCACATTGGCCCCATCAGCAGAGTGCACGTACAGCTGCTGAAGCAAGGTTGTTGTCTGACCCAAACCAACATCACAATCGAGGTGAATCAGTCAACTTGTAAAATCAAAATTTGATGACAGACTATACAGATTTCTGTATGTAAGCAACCAGTTCAGGTAACTTGACATGAACACATGTTGTGTAGCTGTTTCTGGACTAGCCATGATTGAAGTATATGGAACTGATAGGCCACATTGTGTTGGGCAGATGTATATGCTCTGGATAGAAATTAGAGGTTAGTATTTCCATATCACATTTCTGCACTGAGATGTTTGCAGCAGTATTAATTGCAGTTCTCTCATAAACAGCATTGATGTAATTATTTGAATAGCCTGAAAGGTCAGGCAAAACAGGGTTATGGTGCTTGCCATTGATAGCATTTGCATGTGCCAGCCAATCAATTTATGTAGCAGATAATACAAGAACAGGATATATATTGCTAATGTTGAGGTGTCATGTGGGAACAGGGTGCATCTCTATTCATAAAGGCATGGAATGAGTAAAAACCTTTTTTCTCAGTTTGATTTAGACTGGAAGTTAATCCACAATTGACATTCATACTACTTTTGGTTTTCGAAAGATCAAAGAAAGATTTTATTGCTGTAATAAAACCTTTTGGAAAGGAAACAATCCATCATCACCAATGAGATGTGTTGAATGTTTCCAAGGATATCTTTTATAATATTCTCCTGTATTGTAATATTGGTTCCAAATCCGTTACACAGAAGTGAACATTTATCTTTTGAAGGTCTGGAGTTAATGACATCATTGATATATTGAACAACTTCAGTAGTGTCCTTGTGTAGAGCATACTTCAAGACCTGAACTGTTAGTCATGAAAATATGAATGATGACATCCATTCTGCACTGCTCATCCACTTACACTAAAGTACATTTTGATAATCTGGTGTGTTATTGTTAAATCACTCTTTTGGTGTTAACAAATGATAGAGAAACTTTCTAATTTTCAAACTATCACACAGGAAAATGTCTCTGTCTGTGTACTCACTCTGGTACAATTTCAACAGGTGATTGTTGAAGGAAACACACATGCTCCTGCTGTTACCTGCTGGATTCAGAAAATAGTTCAGTAATATTTTTTGCACTGTATCTTATGTCAGAGCTACAAGAAATATTGTACGTTCTTTGACAGTTTTGATGATACTCTGAAGCAAACAACTAGTCATTACTATATACTAATTTTAATAAACTCATTGCTTATACAACCTGTGAATAGTGACAACCTGTACATTGGAATGTGTATCAAATGCCATGAAGGGCAACACTTCAGATGTATGGAGGAATTTAATTGCAGGTCTGAAAGATCTTGTACATCTATTATTGGGGGTCATAGTTAGAAAAGGATTTTCTTACTTTCATAAGTGTGTAATTTTGGGGAGAGGGCCTGTAAAATTAATGCGTGGGCACTGTCCTCTGTTGCTGCTTAACAGACCAGACATAAGTATAGAAAGTGTTCTGTCATAATGTTTTGTGCCTGTACAAATATGAAGTGTTTTATCTTTCACTGAAAGAAAACTGCAGAGAGCATTTCGTCTTCTTATCAAACCTGTAAAATCCTTCTAGTTCACATCTCTCTCTCTCTCTCTCTCTCTCTCTCTCTCTCTCTCACTCTTCTTTGGTTGACGTTTTGCAATATGAAGCTCAGTTATAGATTGTCTGGATCTGAAGAACCAGCAGCATTACCAGTTGTTGTTTTCAATACCTCAGCAGATTGTTTATGATCAGAAAATGACATTCTGGCCTTACCTGTTTTTATGTAGATGCGGTGAGAAACCTCTGTCACCTCTACTCAGATAAAAATTACTTGATAGTTGACAATACACATGTTGGAGTTGCTTTCCTTCAATCGGAGCACTCAGCATCATGCCTCAACTGCTCACTGCTGCCAAACTATCACAACAATTGGCCAGTTCACTTCCAGTTCTTTGTTCAGTTATTTTTCGTGACGTGTTTGGATCCCAAATATTGGGTTTGGCCCACTTAGATCACATTTCATCACATGTGACATACCAAAACAAACACACACACACACACACACACACACACACACACACACTGATCTCTGTAATTACAATAAGTTTCACATGACATTTTACTGTCTCATTTTCATCATCAAATTGAATTTTCAATTTTGTCTTATTTCTCTTCCTATCATTCTTTTCTCGTTTGGAACCATCATGTGTGCCTACAACATGAAAGCAAGTGGCAACCTAGACAGCTCATTAATTGGTTACAGGATATCTCATGTAGACAGCGTGAGGATAGTTTGAGGTAACCAATGAGAGTAAGAAATTACAATTTGCTTTTAGTGCTGATACTGAAATTTTTCTCTTTCCTGAGTTGCTAATAGATATTAGCCTGAAATGCTGTGACAAAAGTGATTGTGATTTTAGTTTGGCTGTGGATTGTTTACCACCATTTTCTCAGCTTAAATTAGGGACTCATCTGCACCAGTTAAGTCATTGGTCACTTCACATTAGCTGTAGGCAGACCATCTTGCGTTTGCATCATACCTAATGGTGGCTACTTTGGAAAGTGCTCCATGTTACACATTAACAGCATTTTCAAAGTGACCCACTGTGTTTGTGTGCCACCTATAATGGAGCAGCAACTGGCTGCCAATGTGGCTTCACTGCAGCGGCAAGTGACATACATAAACTGTCTTAATTTTGAATTTCAAAATTTTCCTGGCGAACTGACTGTTCAAACAAATTTTGAGCTTGCAGCCAGTGGTCGTTTAATACTTTGCATGATATTTCAACTGGGTACCTGTCAGTCATCTTAAGGTGAGCCGCTGCAGACTGGCGAAAATGTCCTCCGTTCTGCAATATATAGCGTACTGTAACTATTCTGCGCATGCGTCGAAAACTTGATAGATGAACCACACTGCCCGCCGGCAGCGCTCTCGCTGGTGGAATAGCGGAACTCAGTCGCCCTTTGCGTTGCTGTTTGCCAAGGCCATCGACGCACTCTGTCATCTTCGATTTGAGCAAATCGTGGAGATGATGGGATTCCATGCACTGTCCAGCTGGTAGCCGCTGTCACGATTTAACAGATTTTCCGCCAGTCGTATTTCTATGGATTCTTTAATAATGGAGTCCCAGAAAGACGTTGCTGTGGTCAAAATCATTGTTTTCTCATACTCCATTGAATGTCCAGTAGAAATACAATGTTCAGCAATAGTGGACTTACTTAGCTGCAAAAGGTGGGTGTAACGTTGATGTTCAGTGCAGCGTTCTTTCACGGTGCGTGTGATTTGACCTTTGTAAGCCATACCACATTGGCATGGTATCTTGTAAATTCCAGCCTGGACCTTGTGGGATCAGTTAAGGACAATCTGTTACTACGAAAGCCCGGAATTTACAAGATACTGTGCCAATGTGGTACGGCTTACATAGGTCAAACCACATGCACCGTGAAAGAACGCTGCACTGAACATCAACATTACACCCGCCTTTTGCAGCCAAGCAAGTCCGCTATTGCTGAACATTGTATTTCTACTGGACATTCTGTGGTGTCACCGCCAGACACCACACTTGCTAGGTGGTAGCTTAAATCGGCCGCGGTCCATTTAGTACCTGTCGGACCCGCGTGTCGCCACTGTGTAATCGCAGACCTAGCGCCACCACCAAGGCAGGTCTCGTGATACGAGAGAGCACTCGCCCCAGTTGTACGAGAACCTAGCTACCGACCAGATGTATGAAGCCTTTCTCTCTCATTAGCCGAGAGACAGAATAGCCATCAGCTAAGTTAATGGCTACGAACTAGCAAGGCGCCATTAGCCATACAGTGATTGTACTTAAAGTCTTCTGTGTATCGTCAAGATCGATGTACCACAAGGAATGAGTAAAGTTAAGTATTAAACCTGCTCCGTACTTTTCTTCCTAACATTAATTACGTATCCTGTTCCAGTACTTCACGCCCGTCTGCGTTAGTCTAGCTTGCCTTTTCAGCCATCTCAACTTCACGGTGTCGGCCCAGATACCGACACAACACATTCAATGGAGTATGAGAAGACAATGATTTTGTCCACAGCAATGTCTTTCTGGGACTCCATTATTAAAGAATCCATAGAAATATAACTGGTGGAAAATCTGTTAAACCATGACAGCGGCTACCAACTGGACAGTGGAATCCCATCATCTCCACGATTTGCTCAAATCGAAGACGACAGAGTGCGTCGATGGCTGTGGCAAACAGCAACGCAGAGGGCGACTGAGTTCCGCTATTCCACCAGTGAGAGTGCTGCCAGTGGGCAGCGTGGTTCATCTATCAAGTTTTTGACGCATGCGCAGAATAGTTACAGTATGCTATATATTGCGGAACAGAGGACTTTTTGCCAGTCTGTGGCGGCTCACCTGAAGATGACTGGCAGGTACCCAGTTGAAATATCGTGCGAAGTATTGGACGATGACCGGCTGCAAGCCTGAAATTTGTTTGAACTGTCTTAATTTTAATCTGACTATAGTTACAATATCTTGTCTCAAAACACAGTTTTCAAATTTTGTACTTGTTGTCCAGTCTGAAGACTGATTTGGTGCACCTTTCTTTAACAATACACAGATACCATTTACTGCCAGCTCTGTTTCTGCACCACTGCAGTTGAATACTGCTTGTTGTTCAGTTAAATAATCTACCCTTAAAATGATGTGTGGGGTAAGAAGTGCAAATATGAGAAAGTTGCTGCTAACTTAGCTCATTGCCACAGGTAGTTCAAAGTAATTCCCATTCAAACTTTTCTCCTCCCCCACATCTGTTCTCGTAAATTTCATTATCGATTTTGACTGGTTTTGATAGGTACCAATTTTCTCACAACTACCAAATA
The DNA here is from genome assembly GCF_023864345.2 of Schistocerca serialis cubense. NCBI lineage: Eukaryota > Metazoa > Arthropoda > Insecta > Orthoptera > Acrididae > Schistocerca > Schistocerca serialis. Next base: position 591,644,176 of record NC_064644.1, read on the forward strand.
CAGTATCACTAAAAGAGCAAAACAGGATATTGATTATCAAGAATGCAAGAGAGAAAGACTTCATTGGTGAAAATCAGGACAGGGTGAACCACAGAGGCCTGATGTCTAGCGTCTGCATCTGACAACAATCCCTGTATATCTGCAAGATCTACAAAATCAATGCTGCTAAATCAGCTTCCTCACTCCTCACTGTTGCATCAGTTACTATCTGACATGTCATTGCTGTGAGAGACTTTCTCTTGTAGGATTATTTCCTGGGTTCACGGATGTAACCTTAACAATCTTTACACCATTGTATGCCACTGGTCTCTCTGGGTCATGGCTGTTTATACTGCACTTAACTTCTATAATTATTTTTATGCATTCATGGGGTACCAAAGCCCTCATCTCTGGCAATCAGATTGTACATAAATATCATAAACAAGTGAGAGTTTAGTTATTTGGTCTGCGCGGCTGAATTTGTGTGTCCTCGGTAGGTAGTCGACGGTATCAGTCAGAAACCAAAGCTAACAAAGTCTTGTTTTTCTAGAAGGCTTTGGAATGCTTAAATATCATCCTTGCAATGGCTTGCTGGTATCACATGTCTTAGCCTAACAAGTAACTTCGTCAAATATATGATAAATCATAGTTTCTCACAATCCATGTAGTCCTGCAGAACTGATTCTTTTGAAACATGTATCTGAGGAAATGGGCAAGACTTCTAAAAAATCAGCATGATGTTGTTTGATATCAGCTTACATTGCCTGCCAGCTCCTCATCAGATACTACCACCACAGCAGGTAAGCTGAAAGGAACAACTTGACAGGAGATGTGACACTTGTAAGGTAGGGGCCAGATGCTTGTAGCCAATTCCCCTTCTAAGAACCTGATCATTATCAGTACGGCACAATGGAGTCAGTGAGTAATGAAACACTTGTATCCAAGTGCTAGGGTGGATATTACTACCTGTATTCCAGAACACTTGAGGCTGTCAGACAACAAAGGAAAAGAGTGAACTGAAAACTGTGGAAGTCTTGTTGCTGCAAGTTTTTTCCTGATCTGTCGAATTGTGTGATGAATATTTTGCCTCTGAAAAAGGTCGTACTCATGGGAGACTAATCTTAATATGGGGAGTCATGTTTGTTGTGGCACCAATCATTGCTTACTACTGTTTTAGCTTCCTCTACTGAAGACCAATTTTTTGTTCCACCTCCTTCATTTGGAATGGAAGAACATTGACGAAATTGGGTTCTGAGTCTGATCGCATGAGGAGATCTGGCACCCATGGCATAACGGGGTAGCATTCTCCTGAAATTTATTTGGTTTCTCTCTCTCTCTCTCTCTCTCTCTCTCTCTCTCTCTCTCTCTCTCTCTCCCCCCCCCCCCCCCCCCCGCCCCCTCCCTCTCTCTCTTTAACTTCTTTGAAGTACTGGAACATTAGAGGGCTTACCTGCTGTGGCAGTAGGATCTGATGAGGAGCCGGCAGCCATGGGACTTACAGTCCATGTCTCCTTCAGCCACTGGCTGCTATCAGGTCGCTGTACAATCTGCTAGTTTTTATTCATAGTAACAAAATTATGAAGTGAAATGAGGCAGCTACAGGTGTGTGCTTGTCCTGCAGTGGTCGAATAGTAACAAATTTGATTTCATTTGATGCCGAGACACTATTCCAATACAATTAGAGAGCCTCTGCAATGCTGTTAGCTTTGGGAATACAAAGTGGACTGAGGCATGAATGGAAATATGGACTGAGGAGGGAAGCCCGCAAGGGTGGTCAGTGCAACTGTGCAAAACGACTGTGCCAGGTTAATGTATTGGTTATTGCATCTGCCTAATGAGAAAGAGGACATTAATAAAAATTTTAGTCTTCATATAGACAAAACTGGTGTTTGAAGTCTCTGGAACTATACAGAGTGGTCCATGGATAGTGACCAGGCCAAATATCTCATGAAATAAGCATCAAACGAATAAACTACAAAGAACGAAACTCGTCTAGCTTGAAGGGTGAAACCAGATGGCACTGTGGTTGGCCTGCTAGATGGCGCTGCCACAGGTCAAACGGATATCAACTGCATTTTTTTAAAATAGGAACCCCCATTTTTTATTACATATTTGTGTAGCATATAAAGAAATATGAATGTTTTAGTTGGACCACTTTGTTCGCTTTGTGATAGATGGTGCTGTAATATTCACAAACGTATAAGTACGTGGTGTCACGTAACATTCTGCCAGTGCAAATGGTATTTGTTTCGTGATACATTACCCATGTTAAAATGGACTGTTTACCAAATGTGGAAAAGGTCGATATCATTTTGATGTATGGCTATACTGATCAAAATACCCAATGGGTGTGTGCTGTGTATGCTGCTTGGTATCTTGGACATCATCATCCAAGTGTCCGGACCACTCACCGGATAGTTACGTTATTTAAGGAAACAGGATGTTTTCAGCCACATGTGAAACATCAACCACAACCTGCAACAAATGATGATGCTTAAGTAGGTGTTTTAGCTGCTGTCGTGGCTAATCCACACATCAGTAGGAGACAAACTGCGCTAGAATCGGGAATCTCAAAAATGTCGGTGTTGAGAATGCTACATCAACATCGATTGCACCCATACCATATTTCTTGGCACCAGGAATTGCATGGTGGTGACTTTAAATGTCATGTACAGTTCTGCCACTGGGCACAAGAGAAATTATGGGACAGTGACAGATTTTTTGCACACATTCTATTTAGCGACAAAGTGTCATTCACCAACAGCGGTAAAGTAAACTGGCATAATATGCACTATTGGGCAATGGAAAATCCACAATGGCTGCAACAAGTGGAACATCAGCAACCTTGGTGGGTTAATGTATGGTGCGGCATTATGGGAGGAAGGATAATTGTCCCCTATTTTATCCATGGCAATCTAAATGGTGCAATGTATTCTGATTTCCTACGCAATGTTCTACCAATGTTACTACAAGATATTTCACTGCATGACAGAATGGTGATGTACTTGAAACATAATGGATGTCCGGCACATAGCTCATGTGTGGTTGAAGCGGTATTGAATAGCATATTTCATGACAGGTGGATTGCTCGTCAAAGCACCATACCGTGGCCCTCACATTCATCGGGTCTGACGTCACCGGATTTCTTTCTGTGGGGAATGTTGAAGGATATTTGCTATCATGATCTACTGACAACACCTGACAACATGCGTCAGCACATTGTCATTGCATGTGCAAACATTACGGAAGGTGAGCTACTCGCTGTTGAGAGGAATGTCGTTACATGTATTACCAAATGCATTGAGGTTGACGGACATCATTTTGAGCATTTATTGCATTAATGTGGTATTTACAGGTAATCACGCTGTAACAGCATGCCTTTTCAGAAATGATAACTTCACAAAGGTACATGTATCACATTGGAACAACCGAAATAAAATGTTCAAACGTACCTACATTCTGCATTTTAATTTAAAAAACCTACCTGTCACAGGAAGTGCAAAATGGCTAAGCAGGGATGGCTAGAGGACAAATGTAAGGATGTAGAGGCTTGTCTCACTAGGGGTAAGATAGATACTGCCTACAGGAAAATTAAAGAGACCTTTGGAGAGAAGAGAACCACTTGTATGAATATCAAGAGCTCAGATGGCAACCCAGTTCTAAGCAAAGAAGGGAAGACAGAAAGGTGGAAGAAGTATATAGAGGGTTTATACAAGGGCGATGTCCTTGAGGACAATATTATGGAAATGGAAGAGGATGTAGATGAAGACAAAATGGGAGATAAGATACTGTGTGAAGAGTTTGACAGAGCATTGAAAGACCTGAGTCGAAACAAGGCCCCGGGAGTAGACAACATTCCATTAGAACTACTGATGGCCTTGGGAGAGCCAGTCATGACAAAACTCTACCATCTGGTGAGCAAGATGTATGAGACAGGCGAAATACCCTCAGACTTCAAGAAGAATGTAATAATTCCAATCCCAAAGAAAGCAGGTGTTGACAGATGTGAAAATTACCGAACTATCAGTTTAATAAGTCACAGCTGCAAAGTACTAACGTGAATTCTTTACAGACAAATAGAAAAACTGGTAGAAGCGGACCTCGGGGAAGATCAGTTTGGATTCCGTAGAAATGTTGGAACACGTGAGGCAATTCTAACCTTAAGACTTATCTTAGAAGAAAGATTAAGAATAGGCAAACCTACATTTCTAGCATTTGTAGACTTAGAGAAAGCTTTTGACAATGTTAACTGGAATACTCTCTTTCAAATTCTGAAGGTGGCAGGGGTAAAATACAGGGAGCAAAAGACTATTTACAATTTGTACAGAAACCAGATGGCAGTTATAAGAGTCGAGGGGCATGAAAGGGAAGCAGTGGTTGGGAAAGGAGTGAGACAGGGTTGTAGCCTCTCCCCGATGTTATTCAATCTGTATATTGAGCAAGCAGTAAAGGAAACAAAAGAAAAATTCGGAGTAGGTATTAAAATTCATGGAGAAGAAGTAAAAACTTTGAGGTTCGCCGATGACATTGTAATTCTGTCAGACAGAGCAAAGGACTTGTAAGAGCAGTTGAACGGAATGGACAGTGTCTTGAAAGGAGGATATAAGATGAACATCAACAAAAGCAAAACAAGGATAATGGAATGTAGTCAAATTGAATCGGGTGATGCTGAGGGAATTAGATTAGGAAATGAGGCACTTAAAGTAGTAAAGGAGTTTTGCTATTTAGGGAGTAAAATAACTGATGATGGTCGAAGTAGAGAGGATATAAAATGTAGACTGGCAATGGCAAGGAAATCGTTTCTGAAGAAGAGAAATTTGTTAACATTGAGTATAGATTTAAGTGTCAGGAAGTCGTTTCTGAAAGTATTTGTATGGAGTGTAGCCATGTATGGAAGTGAAACATGGACAATAACTAGTTTGGATAAGAAGAGAATAGAAGCTTTCAAAATGTGGTGCTACAGAAGAATGCTGAAGATAAGGTGGGTAGATCATGTAACTAATGAGGAGGTATTGAATAGGATTGGGGAGAAGAGAAGTTTGTGGCTCAACTTGACTAGAAGAAGGGATCGGTTGGTAGGACATGTTTTGAGGCATCAAGGGATCACAAATTTAGCATTGGAGGGCAGCGTGGAGGGTAAAAATCGTAGAGGGAGACCAAGAGATGAATACACTATGCAGATTCAGAAGGATGTAGGTTGCCGTAGGTACTGGGAGATGAAGGAGCTTGCACAGGATAGAGTAGCATGGAGAGCTGCATCAAACCAGTCCCAGGTCTGAAGACCACAACAACAACAACAACAACCTGTCACCAGCTGTTTGTCTAAAATTGTGAGCCATATGTTTGTGACTATTGCAGTGCCATCTATCACAAAGCGATAAAAGTGGTCTAACTAAAACATTCATATTTCTTTACATACTACTCGAATATGTAATAAAAAATTGGGGTTACAATTTTAAAAAAACACAGTTGACATCTGTTTGATCTATGGCAGCGCCATCCAGCGGGCCAACTATAACGTCATCTGGTTTCCCCCTTCAAGCTACACAAGTTTCGTTCTTTGTAGTTTTTTCGTTTGACGCTTATTTCGTGAGATATTTGGCCAGTTCATGATCAATTGACCACCCTGTATAGTTTCATTTGAGTAAATTATCTTGCTTTAGTGTCTCTACTTCTAATGTAGGTGTCCGGTTGTGCAACTTCGCATTGTGTCCTAAAGAAATGTGTAATCATAAAGGCCGAGCCTAAGGAAAAGTCAATGACTAAATTCCAAAACACAAATAAATGTCAAATTTTAAACTGACTAATACTGTAACAGCCTATTAGAACAGGGATCTACTGACAGCTAATATTATACACAGTGCAATAAATGTAATTTGAAGTAGCAGTAAGGTCAGAAGAATCAGAGAATGCACAGGCAGCAGTGAACGTGTTCCAGTGTCCTTGTGCAGTGCGCCAGAACATTTTGACAGAAAAAAATTCCTACTTTCAGTAGTTGATGACGAATTGCCATTCAGACTGGCCTCATTGTTCAGTATCCAAAGTCAGTATTAACAGAATGAATACAAATTATCAAGTTGCAGACTGATACACTGAAATGACTATGTCCAATCTAGCTGCAGCACAGGCTAACACTGAAGCACTGAGATAGCTCATAATATGCTGAAACACTTAACACCTTACCCAGCCAAGAACAATGACCAAAAGATGATGTTACATGCTCTGCCTGCTCGCTCCTCAACTATCTCACATCACTGACATCCTTTACCAAGAGTTACTATGTGCCTTACCACCATTCCAAATACAATACAGTTTTTAAAATACTGCCAATGTGTAGAATATACTTGTTCAAATAGTGGTAACTGAAGACCATTTATTTTTAGGTACATATTGTTAATATGCTAACATAAATACGTTTCATATTATGCATGAACTGGAAATGGGATAGCTGCTCAATGGATCACCTTAATTTTTCTCTTACTGGCTTTATATTATGTTGTTCATTTATCTTTGTTATAAATGTTAATCCATGTATTTCTGATTGAATGAACATAAAAATACAAACGTGTTACATATGGTAAATAATGGTGGTACTGCTAATAACCTGGTCATGATAGTGACATCACAATTAGTGGCACAAGTCAACACCATAGAGATGGGCTATAAAATGCTACTGCTTTTTCTAGGTTTCAAGATAAGAGAAGGAGGCAAGAGTTAAAATTTTTGGGGCTTACATTGATTAATTATTGTCCCACACTTTGACGACTGAGGGGTGTGGGGAAGGGGGGGGGGGGGGGGGTTATTGTGAATGCGATTGACATAAATTGTTTGGATGCTTCTTGAAAGCTCGTACACTTCTAACTTTATGCTCCACAAAGTGGTGGGTTTTACACACACACACACACACACACACACACACACACACACACACACACAAAGAAAACAGCACTGGCACTTGAAGCACCGTCTGCATCAGGATCACCATTTTTTTAATCACCTTTAGAATTTCAGCCAGCACTTTCTTCAATCTGATATTACATACAAATTTTTCTGTAAAATGCTCACCTTCTACACCTCTCAAAAAAGAATTATTACTTGTTTTTGCTGAGATGCACAGCTTTACTGCATTTGTTTCCCTCTGATAATCCTTAAGGAGCATATAATACATTATTTTTGCTCCACTGTTATGTACTGAATTTCAAAATCACACTCTTCAAGAGGGGTTGGTCTGCTGTTCATTAGTTACCAATTTAGTATGAATGAAAGTATTTTATGACCTGTAACAATATGTCAGCTGAGTAAAAGCAAGACTTTCAGATGGAAAGTGCATCTCCTCCTGTAACAATGTGCTTGCTCTCCCAGTGAGTGAGTGAGCACATGAGTTGTGAAAACAACAGTAATATTTTTGATGACTCTAGTACTGGTTCCATTTATTTTTTCCTTGGTGCAGAAAAGTATGAGGTTAACAATGTAGAAATTTTTGCTTGAATCAGGACAGTGAAGTACATGTGCCTCTATATAAATCTTCTTTCATGTTAGTTACACATTTGAGCTTGATAGTGTTTATTGTGACTTCTGACCATTTCCCACAACTTCAGTTTTGGAAAGGGACATTCCTAAAACTTTATTTAGGTTAATGAACCTTGAATTCTCTGATTATGATTTGGGCTTGTGGTACATTCTGGCCATTGATTTTGCACTCTGTCTCCGCCAGGTGCTGGAATTTTTAATTTTATGTTCCATTGTTTTTCTCAAGACCAAAATTTCTTTAAGACTGCAGTTTCAAATTCTTCATATTTGGAATAATTTTTGGATACACAAATGTCCCAGAGATATGCTTAACATTAAACCAAACAATCTAAAATAAACACGTGTTAGTCACATGAAATGTCTCTGAAATAAATGTTTGAACTGTTTGATAAAGGGCACAGCATGTATACGTTGGTTGGGTTCATTGTCCTGAAAATTCCATTATCTAAAATTATTTGAGGCACGTTATCATTGTTAGTCTCCACTTTGTTCAATTCTGCATTAATTTTGTGCAGTAGAAGCTCTTCATTTATTCAGTTCGATCCTTGGTCAGAGTCTGTGACTTTACAGTGGATGCTATTTCCTTCAGTACCCACTACTGCTCACCCACAATCTCTACTGAATTTTTTCACCATGGACACTATTGCATAAAGTTGCTGTCAATGATATTACATTCCAACATGTACATGTACTTTTCCTTTACAGTGGGTATCCTGGTACTTCGTATTGCTGATATCACATCCTAGTCACTTTCCTCTTACATGTAGCTGATCTCCATTATTTGTTTGACTTTACTGTTTAAGCTTGTTATCAACATGGTTGTCCAACAGTATCTTCCCTAGAATTTGGCAGTTGGTTTGACTAATGCCTCCTATGTCAGTTGACATATTTTAGTATTTGCTCCCACGGTGTGAAGCTGCTTTGACCCCTGAAATACTTTTATTAACCTTTGTCACTTATGAAACTTCTTAGGCACATCTTATCTAAGATAAGCTGTCTATAAACATAGAGTACAACATAGTGATTCAAGAGCAAGATACGTAATTCAGTTTTGAATAGATAAATACTATTCCTTAAGATTTTAAGTTCAATGGGAAGAAGGTTGAAAATTTTTACAGCAACATATATGCTATATATAGCATCTCTATACAGCAGAGAGAATTCATGTAATTCTTTTGTTTAGTGCCACACCTGTGAATTGCTGAGTTTTGTTACCAAGGATCTGGTCTCTAGGAACATGATACATTAAAGAAAATAAGCGTTTAGAAGCAGTAGTAAATATTCTCAGGTGGCTAAATTACTTGCAATGGAAGGTTCACAGACTCACTCTACATATGACTCCAATCTCCCTACTAAGCAATGAAAATATTTTGAGTAAGTAAAGAGTTCCCCCAGGACGTAGAACAATGTGACACTATTGAATGCACAGAAGTGGGATAAGCCGCCTTTCTGACCTCTTCATCTCCAGAATGAGAGATCAAAAGCTGCTGAGCTGATAAATGTGATGTTTCCAATGTGATTTGCAGTGTAAGTGAATGCCCAAGCACTTGATGGTATCAACTCTTTATCTGCTGGTAATTGTGTATCATGGAGTGTATCTCACTTTTTGTGACTTGGTGTAAATTGCATAAATTTTATCTTACTTAGGTTGGCAGGAAGAAAGTTAACAAACCCGCTACATAACTTTGGAGAAGTGTCATTAATATTTGTCTTTGACAGATGTTCCATTACAATAATGGTGTCATGAGCAAACATGGTACCATTTCCACTTTACACCTGTCACAACTGAAGGCAGAACTTAGCATAAATCAGAGATGCTGAAGGACCAAGAAGGACAGAAGGTGTTTCTCTACCCAAACACTATTCCAGATAAATTATTATTAAAAGACTAATAAGGTTCATAACACCTAGTACCAGTTGCATGTAGCCTATATAACTGCTTTCTTTGATTTTCATTATTTCATGCAAACATGGAGTGAATTTAAATTCCTTTCATAATTTGGTACTCAAGAGGTATGATCTTACGACAAATGTTTAACACCATAGGATGAGTATTACAGTCAGTAATTGCATATACATCTTGAGACATTGTAGCTCAACTTGAATGAATTATGCACACTATATATACAGGGTGACCATCTGAAGTTTCGGATGAGATTATCTCGAAAACTATACATCACATAAAGTTAGTGGGTAAGGCAACTTTGTAAGCTCGAAGGGGTACATTGTAGATTGTAGATTGTATTTTATTGGTCCTGTTGTCTACATAGCAGCTTATGCATAAGACATTGGACAAGTCAAGTTATAAATATACAGGCTGAAAGTAATTTCAAGGCATACATATTTAAGCTTACAATAATACATATTTAAGCTTACAATAATACACTTTACACACAAGTATTTATATAACACATTTCATAAATTTAAATATTCTTCAATGGAATAAAAGCAGTGATGCTGTAAATATGACTTTAGAGATTTTCCAAATGTATTGACCTCAGTGATAGCTTTTATGTTTTCAGGAAGTTTGTTATAAAGCTTAACTCCCATGTGAAAAGTACCTTTTTGGCACAGTGCTGTGCTGATTTGAGTCATATGTAAGTTCCTGTTTTGTCTGGTAAAGTGCTCATGTATATCACAATTTTTTGTAGCCTCTGGTCCTTGCCTATTACATTTAATTTAAAGAACAAAAGGGTTTCCATAATGTATACACACAGTAATGGGGGAATACCAGATTTCTTAAACAGGGGTTTACAAGAGTCTCTAGGCTTGCACCCAAACAAGATTCTAATGGCCCTTTTTTGTAGTTTAAAAGTGCTATTAGCTATTTTAGAGTTTCCCCAGAAGGTGACCCCATATCTAAGACGAGAATGAAAGTACGCATGATATGCATTCATTACTGTTTTCTCACTACAGCATGATTTTAATGAACAAAGAAGATAACATGTTTTGCTCAGTTCTGTATTGAGACATTCAATATGCTTATTCCATCTGATGTTACTCTGCAGCAAAGTCCTAAGAATTTGGTTTCAGTACTGTTACCAACTGGTTCGTCATTGATAGAGACTGATGGGATAAACATGTCCTTGTTAGGAACATTGTGGAATTTTAGAGCAACGGTTTTCTTACTGTTTATTACAAGCTGGTTACTCTGTGCCCAGCTGCTAAGTTGTTTCGTGACCGTGTTTACTGTCTGCTGTAACTGTTCATCGTTGTCTCCTTTTAATAGAATCGTGGTGTCATCTGCAAATATGATTGATTTGTATGCATCAATATTTAAGCTTAGATCATTTATGTACAGAAGAAACAGAAGGGGTCCCAATACGGATCTTTGAGGTACACCACATTTTATTTGTTTATAGTCAGATAAGTGATTAGATACAGTTTTTAGTTCAATATTTGTGTGCTTGACGCACACTGCCTGCATACGATTTGTCAGGAAGGAACTGATCCACTTGTTGGACAGACCTCGAATACCATATCTTTCTAGCTTTCTTAGCAGAATTTTATGGTCCACCATGTCAAAAGCTTTTGACAAGTCAATAAAGACTCCTATTGTTTCCTGTTTTTTATCCATCAGGTTTAGGATGGAATTGATGCACTCATAGACAGCAGTTGTCGTTGACCTCTTATTTCTGAATCCATGTTGTTCATTACATAGGATGCTGTTTTTATTTATAAATTTCATAAGTTTGTCATACATAACTTTTTCCAGTACTTTAGAGATGCAGGAGGAAATTGTGATGGGTCTGTAGTTATTTACATTGTCTTTATCCCCTTTTTTATATACAGGAATAACTTTTGATGTTTTTAACACATCAGGGAAAGTGCCTGCCTGAAGCGAGCAGTCGCATAAATGTGTGAGTACTTCAATTGGGTTTGATGCGCTCTTCTTTAACATTGTTGCAGGTATACCATCAATACCTGCCGATTTGGAATTTTTTAGTCCTTTTATTGCTTTAGCTACTTCATCTTGTGAAACAGAACTGATGTACATTGATCCTCTACATGTACTTATTTTATATTCATTTGCCTGGATGCTCTTAAAGTTTGATTGTAACATATTTTCAGCAACACCTGTGAAAAAGTTGTTAAATGTGTTAGCTACTTCTAAGGGGTTTGTTACTTTTTTATTTTTATGTGATAGTGTTATATTTTTCCAAGGTTGTCTGTATTCTCCACATTCTTTTTTTATAACACTCCACATAGCCTTTGATTTATTAGCTGAATTATAAATGATTTCATCATTATGCATTATTTTTGCTGCTTTTACTACTTTTCTTAATATTTTGGAGTATCTTTTATAGTATGCGCGTACTACAGGTGAGGAATTTTTTGAGTTACATATTTCATGAAGTAGTCTTTTCTTCTGGCATGAAACCCTTATTCCCTTTGTGATCCAGCTGTTTGTTCTAGAGTTTCCCCGTATGGTTAATGTTTTCAGTGGGAATGCAAGTTCAAAGAAATGGGTTAATGTATCAATGAAAGTGTCGAATTTTTCATTTATATCGTTCATTTTGTACACTCCTAGCCATTTTTCTTTCTGTAATAAGTTGTTGAAGTAGTTCACATTATGCTGATTATAGCTTCGATATGCTTTTCTAAGAGGCTTAATATTTGAGCAAGATGATCACTAAAACCTGCATTGAAAATTTTTAGTCAGGTGTTGTGTAAACTCTTCTTTACTAGAAACTGATCAAGAACTGTTTGACAAGTGTCTGATACTCGGGTAGCTGCTTTTACTTCAGCCTTTAAATTGTAGGACGTTGCAAGTTTCAAAATGGTCTCCCTATTTCCACTATTCGTGAGGAAGTCAATATTGAAGTCACCACAGATAATCAATTCACAATCTATTTTATTTACTTTATTTAGCAATGACTCCATTTTGTTTAAGAAAAGTTCAAAATTCCCGGACGGTGATCGGTAAACTGTAGCAATAACCAGGTTGAACTGAGTAATTTTTATAGCTGCAATTTCATAATCCTTTTCGACATTTGCCCTAGTTAAGTCAGGTAGTGTAATAAAATCTACATTTTCCTTTGTGTAAATTGCTACCCCACCCTGTTTGCTGTTTTTCCTGCAGTAGTAAGCAGCCAAGACAAATTTGTTTATTTTCGTATTCTGGATTAATTCTGGGTTAAGCCAGTGCTCAGAAATGCATAACACTGAGATATCGTTAAGTTCATGTGTTAATAGAACGTTAATTTTATCGATCTTATTACGCATGGATTGCACATTATGGTGATAAATTTTTAGTTCGGGCGTATTCACGATTTGGTAATTGGGAATCATATTTACAGCATCATATACCTCTAGTTTAAATTAGGAACGTCAGCAGCGTTGTATTTTCGTTCTTCTTTCTTGTTTATTTTGTTTTCCTCGCTGTTGGAATGATGTTCAGGAAGCTGATAAATTGTTCTATCCCTTACAAGTCTTTCTTTGATTATTTCACTAACACGATCACAAACAAATCTTTTCCCATCATAGTTCAAATGCATTCCATGCTTCGTGTGCAGATTTCCATGCAGCTTGCTTATATCCAGTACATCGCACTTAGTGTATTGAGAACACAGTTTCCTTATTTTAATGTTTGTTTTCCGAATTTCTTTGTTTACACACGAATTATAAATCAGATCATGCCTATGAGGAAGTGTGGCAACTACTGTATTTCTGCATTTATTAGCTTGTAAAAAATTCTGTAGCGTTTTCACGCAAACCTCTGCTTCATTTTTTGCCACATCGTTTGAACCCATTATACAGACGATAAAGTCATTTTGTTGCATTAATTTCGTCTGAGAGTTAATGTCTACAACATTTTTACATCCCACTCCCGGTTTCACTACACTAGTTACTGCTATGTCGCGATTTTTCTCACGGAGCATGCTGGATAGATTCCTGCCATGACTGTCTGCTAGTAATAGTACATTTCTCTTTTTCCCTGATGATCTGTGTTTGTTGTTGACATTATTTGAAAAAACGCTATTCATTTTCAGTTCACTGTCTTTTTCAAGTTCACGATCATTTGGAGAGTCGTTATCACAGTCACTTGTTTGCAAAACATGATATTTGTTTTTCTCCGAAAATGTGACATTTTTAGCAGACTTTGTTGTTCTTTTTGTAATTGGAACACTATTTTTGTACGGCACTTTTACCCACTCGGATGATATATTACTTTTGTCTTGCATCACTTCACTTAGTGTTGGCTTCGATCGCAGATCCCGATTTTCTTTCTTGAGTGAGTCGATATCGCTTCTTAAGGAACTGACTATGAATTGTAAGCTAGCAATTCATTCTTTTAGGGTTGTTATTTCAGTGTTACAATTCTTACAAACTCCCTTTTTAACAGCATAACTATAACTATTTCTCAAGTTAGATTCACACACTTCTACACTCGGGGCCATCTTGATGTGATCTCCAGCCCCGACCCCCTTGGGTGGGGTGGGGGCAACTTTTAAATCTTAAATGGAAACCCTCATTTTTTATTGCACATTCGGATTCTCTATAAAATAAAAGCAAGCAAGTTTTGTCTGAAACATTTTTTTAAACCATTGACAGATGGTGCTGAAATTGAGAAAAAGTAGAATTGGGGAAGAACTCTGACTTACTTAGAATTATCCAAGAAAGATGCATGAAATCAATAAAAATGTGCACCATTTCTTTCGTTATGCCAAATTAAGCTACTTTTGTGCAAAGTGCACTGTATCCTACTTTTAGCGTTACCCAGGAATGACGACATGGACATAGTAAAATGTGTTCATTAGTGTGAAGCCCCTTGCCTCTCACAAATTGGGGTGCTTAATTAACGAAATTATCCATGAAGAAATTGTTCAAAATTATCCCCATTTGCTTCAACCCATAAATTCAATCATCTGTGAAAGTTGTCCACAGTTTTGAGTAGCACATCCTGTGGTATGGCTGCACATACTATTCAAATGCATTGCTCCATATCGTTTCAAGTTGTGGGCTGTCTTTCATAAACAATATTTTTTAACTAAACCCACAAGAAAAAAATCAGGAGATGTTAAGTTTGGTGAATGTGGAGGCCACTGAATTGGTCTGCCGTGTCCTATCCACCAACCACGGTACCATAAATTTAAAATGTTCCGCAAATTTTTCGCATAATGGGGAGTTGCTCCGTCCTGTTAGAACCACATTTGTTGCTTAGTTTCTAAATCAACATCTTCCATTAGCTCCAACAAATCATCATGGAGAACTTTTTGATAAGATTCCCAAGTAACATTTCGGTCAAAAAAATATTGTCCTATCAATAACCCATTTAAAATTCCACATTAGACCATTAACGACCATTTGTGTTGATTGTCAGTGGGTCTGTGCATGTGTGGATTGACAGGGGACCAATAATGACAATCACAATGATTTAATTCGCCATTGTTTTTGAATGTGGCTTCATTGGTGAACATAACATATCTAAAAAAAAAAAAAATCATTGGCACTTCTTATAATTTCCAAGGCCCATTGACAGAAATGCATGCATATTTGCATATTTTTCTGTGTTAATGCCTGTGCCAGTGTGATATGATATGCATGATATTCATGTGCCTTCAAAATCCTCAAAACAGTTGATTTCGGTATTTCAGTTTGTCTCTGAATCACACGACTACTAAATTAGGGATCCAGTTGAACACAGGCGAGAACGGTATGGGTATGAGCTTAATTTTCATTGTATTCACGAAGACGAGGTGGATGGTGCATGTATCCATTTTGAGCTCATTGAGTGCAAATTCAAATAATGTTTCCACTTGGATGTTGTCTGTTTGGGAAACAATCCGCATACAATTGCACAGCTGCAGCGTAATTGTTATGGCATTCACCTAAAGTTAACATCATATCAACAATCTGTGCAGGGGGATAGTGGGCAAGTTTCACTAAAGAATAATTTACTTTCATCAGTTGATGTTTACGGTTCACAATCTGAAAGTGAAGTGATGTCTGATCGCATTGCACTGACCTTTATACTGAGCCATAGTTCACAGTTTGGCCATGGTAGCACCACAGTCAGGTGAGTAATGCAATTGTGAAGAGTTCCCTAATGAGATTTTAATATCATTCCACCTCCCTCCATCAAAAACTGTGGCAGGTAG
This sequence comes from Schistocerca serialis cubense, assembly GCF_023864345.2. Taxonomy (NCBI): domain Eukaryota; kingdom Metazoa; phylum Arthropoda; class Insecta; order Orthoptera; family Acrididae; genus Schistocerca; species Schistocerca serialis. The sequence continues at coordinate 591,659,787 of NC_064644.1, forward strand.
GACACATTTTGTAACAAAATAGTTTAATTTGGCATAATGAAAGGATTGGGGCACATTTTGTATCAGTTTGATGCATCCTTCTTGGATCATTCTAAATAAATTGGAGTTCTTCCCACATTTTAATGTATCTTGATTCATCGCCATCTGTCGATGGTTTAAAAAAATGTTCCAGACAAATCTTGACTACTTTTTTTTATGGAGAATCCTAATCTGCAATAAAAAATGAGGGTTTCCATTTAAGATTTAAAAGTTGTCCCCCGCCCCACCCAAGGGGGCCGGGGGCTGCGGGTCACGTGTAGTATAATTTGCTGTACCCCTTTGAGCTTACGAACTTGTCTTACCCACTATTTTTACCTGATGTATAGTTTTGGATATAATCTCATCTGAAACTTCAGATGGACCAACCTGCATATCTCCAAAATTTCATAATGAGAGCACTTTGTGATTTCCAAAAAAATTTAAACCTTTCCTCATTGCTTAACATCAAATTTAACACAGTTGCATACTTGCAAAGCAGTCAGAAGTCTGAAGTTTTTCTCTACATTGGAGTTTGAGTCTTTAAACATACTGAAGATGATTTATCTGGAAGACATTTTTATGCATCATAATTTGAGAATATTTTTATAATAATGTTATAATAATCACTTACAGCAAAAATTCTCTTACCAAGATGTATCTAATAATCAAACAGAATGTATATTATTGTACTTTCAGTTATAGGTTACTCTTACAATTGTACTTTATAGATAAGTAACTGATGTATGTATATGCTGAAATGTATCTGTGCCATTGTCCTAATTATCTGAATGTTAGTAGTCTGTTACACTGATACATGAATTACAACTTGACCAAACAGATTGTGATCTGTGTATATTTCTGTTAAGCTACGGTCTTTCCAAGAATGACACAACACTTCAGTATTATAAAATACGCATCATATTAGTGTATCAGAGGTTGACATGGGAATTGTGTGGGACTAGATATTATCACCCTTCTCACTGTGTATACTATGTAATCTTCCTTGGCATATGGTATGGGAAGACTTGTATATTGTCTTTTAGTGTGTCTTTGGCAGAAATTGAAACAGGTGATTAATCCTTCATTCTATGTGTTGATGTTACTAGTAGATTTTAATACTTGTGGTTCACAATGGTACAGTATGGTCCAGCAGTGTAAGGACAGAATCTTTGTCCTTCAGTTATAGTTACACCTAATTTACCGTTCTTTCCTTTGTATTTGATACATATATACAGCTTTTCATGTGTGGTTATGTGTGTAGACTGGGAATTTTATCTGTATGTCATATCTCATGCAACATAGTGCATACTGTTAATGTATTTATAACTACAGCCTCCAACAGACATTGCTTTCTTCTACAAAATGTTCACATGCAGGTCCTCAACCTCCAAATTAGGTTATCAAACTTGCTAAATGGTATATACAGAAATTTTTGGTCAAGGTGGTGTAACTACAGTTGGGAATTTATTAATGACCTTGTAAGTATATGGTTGTCATTACTTTTTAAACTTTACTTACTCATAGAAAACTTACTGTAACATAATCTAGAAACACACAGATGAAGTTCTACGAAGCAGTATTTACTTTCTGTTAATTAACCTGTGAATACAGGCAATTACTATATTTTACCTTGGTTAAATTGTTATACAGCTACCAAAATGGTAGTACGTTTTTGTACAAATTGTCTCCATCAGTTGAAACACGCTAATTCTAATATCTCTCAACTTTGTTATTTTATATGATGTTTTTCCACGTTTATTTTTTATTTTATTTATTTATTTAGCATTCGTGTCATCGCACAAATGATATTGGACTTGTCATACACAGAAATTAACAATATAGAATATACAAAATGAAATTGTCTACAGTTGGATTTGTCATACACAGAAATTAAAATATAGAATGTACAAAATGAAATTGTCTATAATAAATGACAGCAAACTTACAATTTCTTTCCACATAAATGGTTTATAGTAATTTGTTTCTTAGTTACAATACATAACTTTATAACTATATAAAGTATAATAAAAGCTGAAACAAACGAAGATCAAAAATTTTGGAGGTTAGTGTGTAAAGTCATTTTCTTGGTCTTCAAGATATTCATTTATTGAGTAGCAACATTTATCAATTAAAAATTTTCTAAGTTCAAGTTAAAAATTTGTATTGAACTTTAAATCTTTAATGTACTGAGGCAGTGCATTATAGAGCTAAATACGCATGTCTCTTACATGCTTCAGAGTTCATGTTCTTTTTACTTGTTCTATGTGGAGATCATTCTTGTTCCTTATTTATAGTTGTCCCCCCATGAACCATGGACCTTGCCGTTGGTGGGGAGGCTTGCGTGCCTCAGCGATACAGATGGCCGTACCGTAGGTGCAACCACAACGGAGGGCTATCTGTTGAGAGGCCAGACAAACATATGGTTCCTGAAGAGGGGCAGCAGCCTTTTCAGTAGTTGCAGGGGCAACAGTCTGGATGATTGACTGATCTGGCATTGTAACATTAACCAAAACGGCCTTGCTGTGCTGGTACTGCGAACGGCTGAAAGCAAGGGGAAACTACAGCCGTAATTTTTCTTGGGTAAAATATTCTGGAGGTAAAATAGTCCCCCATTCGGATCTCCGGGCGGGGACTACTCAAGAGGACGTCATTATCAGGAGAAAGAAAACTGGCATTCTACGGATCGGAGCGTGGAATGTCAGATCCCTTAATCGGGCAGGTAGGTTAGAAAATTTAAAAAGGGAAATGGATAGGTTAAAGTTAGATATAGTGGGAATTAGTGAAGTTCGGTGGCAGGAGGAACAAGACTTTTGGTCAGGTGATTACAGGGTTATAAATACAAAATCAAATAAGGGTACTGCAGGAGTAGGTTTAATAATGAATAAAAAAATAGGAGTGTGGGTTAGCTGCTACAAACAGCATAGTGAACGCATTATTGTGGCCAAGATAGACACAAAGCCCTTGCCTACTACAGTAGTACAAGTTTATATGCCAACTAGCTCTGCAGATGATGAAGAAATTGATGAAATGTATGATGAGATAAAAGAAATTATTCAGGTAGTGAAGGGAGACGAAAATTTAATAGTCATGGGTGACTGGAATTCGTCAGTAGGAAAAGGGAGAGAAGGAAACATAGTAGGTGAATATGGATTGGGGGGAAGAAATGAAAGAGGAAGCCGCCTTGTAGAATTTTGCATAGAGCATAACTTAATCATAGCTAACACTTGGTTCAAGAATCATAAAAGAAGGTTGTATACCTGGAAGAATCCTGGCGATACTAAAAGGTATCAGATAGATTATATAATGGTAAGACAGAGATTTAGGAACCAGGTTTTAAATTGTAAGACATTTGCAGGGGCAGATGTGGATTCTGACCACAATCTATTGGTTATGAACTGCAGATTGAAACTGAAGAAACTGCAAAATGGCGGGAATTTAAGGAGATGGGACTTGGATAAACTGAAAGAACCAGAGGTTGTAGAGAGTTTCAGGGAGAGCATAAGGGAACAATTGACAGGAATGGGGGAAAGAAATACTGTAGAAGAAGAATGGGTAGCTCTGAGGGATGAAGTAGTGAAGGCAGCAGACGATCAAATAGGTAAAAAGACGAGGGCTAATAGAAATCCTTGGGTAACAGAAGAAATATTGAATTTAATTGATGAAATGAGAAAATATAAAAATGCAGTAAATGAAGCAGGCAAAAAGGAATACAAACGTCTCAAAAATGAGATTGACAGGAAGTGCAAAATGGCTAAGCAGGGATGGCTAGAGTACAAATGTAAGGATGTAGAGGCTTGTCTCACTAGGGGTAAGATAGATACTGCCTACAGGAAAATTAGAGGCCTTTGGAGAGAAGAGAACCACTTGTATGAATATCAAGAGCTCAGATGGCAACCCAGTTCTAAGCAAAGAAAGGAAAGCAGAAAGGTGGAAGGAGTATATAGAGGGTTTATACAAGGGCGATGTACTTGAGGACAATATTATGGAAATGGAAGAGGATGTAGATGAAGATGAAATGGGAGATAAGATACTGCATGAAGAGTTTGACAGAGCACTGAAAGACCTGAGTCGAAACAAGGCCCCGGGAGTAGACAACATTCCATTAGAACTACTGATGGCCTTGGGAGAGCCAGTCATGACAAAACTCTACCATCTGGTGAGCAAGATGTATGAGACAGGCGAAATACCCTCAGACTTCAAGAAGAATATAATAATTCCAATCCCAAAGAAAGCAGGTGTTGACAGATGTGAAAATTACAGAAGTATCAGTTTAATAAGTCACAGCTGCAAAATACTAACGCGAATTCTTTACAGACGAATGGAAAAACTGGTAGAAGCGGACCTCGGGGAGGATCAGTTTGGATTCTGTAGAAATGTTGGAACACGTGAGGCAATACTAACCTTACGACTTATCTTAGAAGAAAGATTAAGAAAAGGCAAACCTACGTTTCTAGCATTTGTAGACTTAGAGAAAGCTTTTGACAACGTTAACTGGAATACTCTCTTTCAAATTCTGAAGGTGGCAGGGGTAAAATACAGGGAGCGAAAGGCTATTTACAATTTGTACAGAAACCGGATGGCAGTTATAAGAGTCGAGGGGCTTGAAAGGGAAGCAGTGGTTGGGAAAGGAGTGAGACAGGGTTGTAGCCTCTCCCTGATGTTATTCAATCTGTATATTGAGCAAGCAGTAAAGGAAACAAAAGAAAAATTCGGAGTAGGTATTAAAATTCATGGAGAAGAAGTAAAAACTTTGAGGTTTGCCGATGACATTGTAATTCTGTCAGAGACAGCAAAGGACTTGGAAGAGCAGTTGAAAGGAATGGAGTCTTGGAAGGAGGATATAAGATGAACATCAACAAAAGCAAAACAAGGATAATGGAATGTAGTCAAATTAAATCAGGTGATGCTGTGGGGATTAGATTAGGAAATGAGACACTTAAAGTAGTAAAGGAGTTTTGCTATTTAGGGAGTAAAATAACTGATGATGGTCGAAGTAGAGAGGATATAAAATGTAGACTGGCAATGGCAAGGAAATCGTTTCTGAAGAAGAGAAATTTGTTAACATTGAGTATAGATTTAAGAGTCCAGAAGTCATTTCTGAAAGTATTTGTATGGAGTGTAGCCATGTATGGAAGTGAAACATGGACAATAACCAGTTTGGACAAGAAGAGAATAGAAGCTTTTGAAATGTGGTGCTACAGAAGAATGCTGAAGATAAGGTGGGTAGATCATGTAACTAATGAGGAGGTATTGAATAGGATTGGGGAGAAGAGAAGTTTGTGGCACAACTTGACTAGAAGAAGGGATCGGTTGGTAGGACATGTTTTGAGGCATCAAGGGATCACAAATTTAGCATTGGAGGGCAGCGTGGAGGGTAAAAATCGTAGAGGGAGACCAAGAGATCAATACACTAAGCAGATTCAGAAGGATGTAGGTTGCAGTAGGAACTGGGAGATGAAGAAACTTGCACAGGATAGAGTAGCATGTAGAGCTGCATCAAACCAGTCTCAGGACTGAAGCCCACAACAACAATTTATAGTTGTGACAGTCTGTATTTGTGCAGAATTGCTTAGATTAGCTTTGTTTAAGAGTACACATTTAGGTATAGAGATTGATGGCAGAGTAAGTATTCCTAACTTTTTGAAAAGCGGTCTGCAGTGAGCTTGTGTTGGACTGTGGGTAATTATTCAAACAGCCCGTTTTTGTAAAATAAAAATGTCTTTCAAATCAGATTTTGAGCTGGCCCAGAACATTATTCCAAATGAGGCAACAGAATGAAAGTATCCGAAGTATGCCATTCTGATGCCTTCTAGAGTGCAAACATTTGCAATAACTCTCAGTGCAAAGCAGGCTGAGTTTAGTCTGTGTGTAAGAAATTTTACATGGTGTTTCCAATTCATAGCTTCATCTATATGCATTCCTAACACTTTTGCAAAATTCACTCTCTATTAGTCTGTCATCCAGTTCTAGATTAATGTCTTCATCCTAAATCATTTTACCAAACTGTATGTAATTTGTTTTCTTTACATTGAGTGTAAGTTTATTTGCACTGAACCAAGTCTCAATACTTTTTAGGATTTTGTCAGTAGTTGACTGTAACGAGTTTTTAAAGTTGCTCACTATCAGACTTGTGTCATCTGCATATAGTACAATTTTGGCTGTATCATATTGTAACTGTAAATCATTGACATACATGAGAAAGCATAGTGGTCCTAAGATGCTGCTCTGGGGTACTCCTAAAGGAACTTCTTTTGCTTCTGAAACTAACCTTATTTTTTGATTTGAATTTACAGTGGTGAGCTCTACAATCTGAGATCTGTTTTTGAGATATGACGCAAACCACATTTTAACTCTGCCTCTAATTCCTACTGCTTTCAGCTTATCGAGGAGGATTTCATGGCATACCATATCAAAAGCTTTAAATAGATCTAAATTGATTCCTACTACACTTTTGTTTTTCTCCAGTTTTTTAATTATTTCTTGGGTGTAGTCTATGACTGCAGTTTCTGTGCTTTGTTTCACATGAAAACCATGTTAATTACTATTCCAAAGTTTATTATTGTCTAGGTAACTAGTGACTCTCAATTTCATCAGTTTCTCTAATATTTTGGAGGAAGCAGGAAGAAGTGACATGGGACAGTAGTTTTCTATTTTATGTCTGTCTCCATTTTTAAATAGTGGCCTCACTTGTGAGATCTTCAGTCGCTGAGGAAACACACCTTCACTAAAGAATAAATTTGCAATATGTGCTAAAGTTTTAGCAATCTGCACTGTAGTCCTTATTATGATTGAAACTGATACTTCATCAACACCTGTTGCAATTATTGGTTTTAAACTTCTAATCACTCTAATTACTTCCTGTTCATTTGTTGAAGGAATATTCAATCTGCAGGCAACCCTTGCAGCATGTATTATTTTTTGTTTCATGAAGTTTAAGTTTAGTGAATGTGGTACATTTAAAAAATAGTTATTAATATAGTTTGCCATTCCCTTCTTTTCCATATTGCAATTTTCGCTGCTTTTGAGTGTTATTTATTCCTCTTCTCCCAAGGCAGTAGTTTCATTCCTCACAATGTCCCATATAGTTTGTGGTTTGTTGTCTGAGTTACTGCTTAAATTTTCATTATATAGCAACTCTGCCTTTGCTATCACCTTTCGGTATATTTTTCTGTATGTTTTTACATATTCTACAACCTATGGATCTTGCAACTGAATTCAGGCTCGTTCACTACCTATTTTTCACGTGGCTCATCTCCAAAGGGGTTGGTAGTAAACGGTTGCATTTACGCCCCTACTATTGAGTCATATATTGGCTAGCTTTTGAACAGCAGTGAATTGAACTATACACGTTCAGATTAAAACTTATTTATTCAAAAGAAACACTTTAACTTTGTGGCCATGCATTTTTAAGTTCACAAAAATCCAATCTGTACAAATAATAATTGATGCAATTCATACACTGTTTATTGTCTTGCACCTACACACGTTCATGTTGTTCCTTCACATACACTGGCGTCCATGCTTACACACACTGCACTTTACCGCTCCCAACTTACCACCATAACGGACAATGACCAAAGACCCGGTTTTCCCGCTCATATCCACAGTCCTGAGTCAGGTCACGTGACACTACATTAGTCAAAATAATCCCTAAACAAGGCCACAATTCATTTACAATTTTTATAAGATTTAAATACTTAAATCTAAATACATTATATAATTTTACACGTTTATTGCCACACTTTTATAATTCATTGCAATTGAAAGAAAACCAAAACACTATGCAATGGAACTACAATGCCCATCAAAACACAAAACAAGTATTTTCCGGTCTATTTTGCACAGCATATTATCTCTGCTGCTGTGCCTTAAACTTAAATTATGAACTACTTGAAAGAGCTCCATATTATCCCCTGTTACCTTACATACCCTCACTTCATGGAGACATTACCTTAGTAATGGCAACATGAAGTAGCACCAAACAGAGCCAACCCATATTACTTTATATATAAACATTTTAATTATAACTATAATGGCGCCAAAACATGTAGAACAGTGTTATAGTGGTGAGTTAATCAGAGTAAATACTGTCATCAGAAAACATACAAACATTATCCAACAATGTATCCAACTCAAATATACACTTAGATAGTCTCCTCTTGAATCTGGTTGGGCTGGCAAAATGCAAAGAAATTTACATAATATAAATGCCCATGCTAGTCTATATGTAGGTTGCACAATCACTGCACATTAACACTTCCACTCTTTACACATTTGTTTCTGTTGTTACACAAGGTGGTTGTAACCAGATCCTTGTGTTCACAGCTTTATGCATTGGAATGCAGGCTTCCCAAACTTGTCAGTTAGCAGTACTGTGCTTCCTCCTGTTAGCCAAATCATCCTATCAAAATTTAGTCAAATCCTCATAAATCTTGCCTAGACATGCAGACCCACATTTCCCAGGAGTCAGGCTATCCAGCCCCTCCCTGGAATATCATGTGTTCGCTGATCAGCCCTTATTGAGGTTTATACAAATGACAAACATGCACACAAATCAAACACAAACATGGCATAGTTAAATATATTCTATTTCACCCTTCAAATGTTCCCAGATCAGGAGCTTTGACATTTCTACCCCCCACACCAAGAGAATTTATTCCCAGATGCAGATTATTATGTTTTTAAGCACCCATTCAGCTATATCACTGTACATAAATAAGCTCAATTTTTTTCCATGAATTCCTATATCAATTTTCACGTAATATTTTGTAATATCTTGAAACCCATTCTTTTCTGCCATTTCCATGGCTAACTAGATTTTATTAAAATCTCAATAATTTTTTAAACAAACTGTTTGCAGATTTCCTCCCTCCTATAATCTCCACACATTTATACGGAAATAAAGACCATATATACAATAGGTTTCAGTTCCTGTATGACTTTTTCAACAAGGCTTCTATCACACCCACACCAGTTCTACAAATCTATTGGACAACGGATTCCCTTATTGCAAATACATACAGTATAATGAAGTTTGTTGACCACCAACAGTGGCATTGCAACATATACAGTAACACAAATAATACTTCAGCTATAAATACATGTACACATAGATCCCAATAATTATTTTTTTATAGCTTCATATAATAGTCATACCCCACATGCAAACACACACTTTTTTCTTTTTAACTAGACAATAGTATACATGAGAATCTCACTTCCTTACCCTTTATTCTTTCACCACATATTTTTTCAACTCCGTTACATTTCTGAGTCCAAATGGCACTGGATATACCAACCTATATGCATTAGGGTGTGGACAACCAGTTATCTCAAAGGGTCCATGGTACAATTCAAATAACTTTTTGATTTCGCCATAAATGTCACTGATTTCACCATAAATGTCACAGATTTTTTCTTGTTCCTCACCAGCACCTTATCTCCCTCCTTTAACTTTGTTGTCTTATACCTTTCTCCGTGCCTCCTCTGTCTCTCATGTTCTTCTTTCTTTCTTTCTTTCTTTCTTTCTTTTTTTTTTTTTTTTTTCTTTTTTTTTTTTTTTAGAATTTGTTGTCTGGCCATCTGCATCTTCTCTTGACTTGTCAAGCCTTGAGATGGAGGAAAATATGTGTGTTCTGCTATTAGATTGTCTGGCTTGATATCTTTCATGAGCTCATAGGGTGAGAATCCTGTTACACAACTCATCACTGTGTTCATAAGATCCTCAAACACAATTATATATTGTGCCCAAGTACTATGCTTTTTACTGCAGTGTGTCCCGCATAGCCTACCCAGCTCCCCCATATACCTCCCAGCCAGGTTTCCCACAGGGTGATAGACTGAAATGCTTATATGCTTTATCCCAGATCTTTGCACAAACTTCCGCCACATACTAGATACAAATTGTGCTCCGTTATCAGACAGAACATTCTCTGGTTTTCTAAATGATTAATTGAAAATCTCATATAAAGATGTGAAACAAATACTAATAAAGAGATAGAGGGGCTGGCCAGTACTTACCTCAGCTCAGTACAGCCGATAGATACACAAAAAACAGAACCGAAAATTTACGTTCCAAGCTTTCGGAACAAATGTTCCTTCATCAGGGAGGAGAGAGGGGAAAGAAAGGGAAGAAGGGAGAGTAGATTCAGTTACTCACAACCCAGGTTATGAAGCAATAGGGAAAGGAAACAGGGAGGGTAGCAAGGATGGAGGCATGGTTGTCAGAGGGAAGCCAAAGATATTCTACTGTAAGTACTGTGCCAGCTTCAAACCAAAGAGGATGCATACAGAAGTAAAGAGGTATATAGTATAAAGATAAACACAACTATGTAGGATGAAAAGATGCGTGAATGGCTAAAGAGGAAAGGGAAAGAGGAGAAGACTGAAGAGTAAATGGGAATGAGGTTGTGTAACGTAGGTTCAGTCCAGGGGGATGGCGGGATGAAAGGATGTGTTGGAGTGCGAGTTCCCATCTCCGCAGTTCAGAGGGGCTGGTGTCGGGTGGGAAAAGCCAAGTGGCACATACAGTGTAGCAGGTTCCTAGGTCCCTAGAATTATGCTGTAGGGCATGCTCCGCTACTGGGTATTGGACATCTGCTAGGCGGACAGTTCGTCTGTGTCCGTTCATGCACTCAGCCACTTTAGTTGTTGTCATACCGATGTAAAAGGCTGTGCAGTGCAGGCATGTCAGTTGATAAATGACATGTGTAGTTTCACACGTGGCCCTGCCTTGAATTGTGTACGTTTTACCAGTAGCGGGACTGGACTAGGTGGTTGTGGGGGAATGCATGGGGCAGGTTTTGCAGTGGGATCAGTTACAGGGGTAGGAACCGCTGGGTAGAGAAGGTAGTCTGGGAATATTGTAGGGTTTAACAAGGATGTTACAGAGGTTAGGGGGGTGATGAAAGGCAACTCTGGGTGGTGTGGGGAGAATTTTGTCAAGGGATGATCTCATTTCAGGGGTTGACTTGAGAAAGTCATATCCCTGGCGGAGTAATTTGTTGATGTTTTCGAGGCCAGGATAATATTGGGTGACAAGGGGGATGCTTCTGTGTGGTCTGGGGTTAGGAACATTGTTGTTGAACGGGGAAGAATGTATTGCTCGGGAGATCTGTTTGTGGACAAGGTCTGCAGGATAGTTGTGGGAGAGGAAAGCACTGGTTAGGTTATTGGTGTAATTGTTGAGGGATTCGTCACTGGAGCAGATACGTTTGCCACGAATACCTAGGCTGTAGGGAAGGGAGCATTCGATGTGGAATGGATGGCAGCTACTAAAGTGAAGGTACTGTTGTTTGTTTGTGGGTTTGATATGGACAGAGGTGTGGATGTGAGCTTCAACAAGATGAAGGTCAACATCCAGGAAGGTGGCTTGGGTTTTGGAGAAGGACCAGGTGAAATTCAGATTCGAAAAGTAGTTAAGGTTATGGAGGAAATTAAGGAGTGTTTCTTCACCATGAGTCCAGACCACAAAGATGTCATCTACAAACCTATACCAGGCCAGGGGAAGCAGCCGTTGGGTCTTCAGGAAAGCCTCCTCCATGTGGCCCATGAAGAGGTTGGCATAGGACGGAGCCATCCTGGTTCCCATGGCCGTTCCCCTGATTTGTTTGTAGGTCTGGCCTTCAAAAGTGAAGTAATTATGGGTGAGGATGAAGTTGGTAAGTGTGATAAGGAACGAGGTTTTTGGAAGATCTTCGGGTGGGCGTTGGGAGACGTAGTGCTCAAGTGCAGAGAGACCATGGGTATGTGGGATGTTTGTGTAAAGGGATGTAGCATCTATGGTGACAAGAAAGGTTTCAGGTGGGAGAGGAGTGGGAATGGATTTGAGGCGTTCTAGGAAGTGGTTTGTGTCTTTGATGTAGGATGGCACTCTGCGGGTGATAGGTTGGAGGTGTTGGTCTGCCAGAGCTGAGATATGTTCTGTTGGGGCTTTGAAGCCTGCTACAATGGGACGGCCAGGGTGGTTCTCTTTGTGGATTTTGGGTAATAGGTAGAAGGTAGGGGTACATGGCTCAGGTGGAGAGAGTAAGTCTATGAAAGCCGTTGTGAGGCCTTGTGAGGGACCTTGGATTTTTAGGATTTTCTGCAGCTCAGTCTGGATGGAGGAAATGGGATCCTGGGTAACAGCTTTGTAGGTTGAGGTGTCGGAGAGTTGACGCAGTCCTTCTGCCACATACTCCACATGGTCAAGTACGACAGTTGTGGAGCCTTTATCCGCCGGGCGGATGACAATAGGGTGGTCTATTTTCAGCTCCTTAATGGCACGGGATTCAGCTGGGGTGATGTTGGGGGTTGTCCAGATGTTCTTCAAGAAGGACTGAGAGGCAACACTGGATGTGAGGAATTCCTGAAATGTCTGCAAGGGATGGTTTTGGGGGAGGGGAGGAGGATCCCTTTGAGAAGGCGGTCGGAACTGTTCTAGACAGGGTTCAACACTGGGTCTAGTATTTGGGGGCTGTGTTTGGGTAGTGAAGTGATATTTCCAGTTGAGGTTCCGGGTGAATGAGAGGATATCTTTAACCAGGGCAGTGTGGTTGAATTTAGGTGTGGGGCTAAAGGTTAAGCCTTTTGATAGAACAGATGTCTCTGGAGGAGAGAGGGATCTGGATGAGAGATTTAGAACTGAATTGGGACTGGTGATATGTGGCATTTGTCTGTGGTTATAGTTGAGATTTGGTCTGTGTGGGGCATGTGCTGGGATGGGGAGATTGAGTAGGGTGGCTAGGCTAGGTTTGTTGACTATGAGGGGGGTTTGTTGAAGGTTCTGTTGTGGTTGGTGTTTGTGAGGGATAGAGAGAGGGACCCCACTTCTTAGGTGTTGCACTAGCACTGTGGATAGTTTTTTCAGGTGGTGTGTGGCATGGAACTCAAGTTTGCAGCTGGCTTCTAGGATGATGTTCCTGAGTGTGTTCTCCAAGCAAGGGTTTGAGAGGTAGAGGACTTTGAAGAGAGATAGGAGCTGTTGGGATTGGTGGTTACATGAAGTAGTATAGAGATTCAGGACAAGTTGGGTAAGGGCTAAGGATTGAAGGTTCTGGAAGTCCAGGAGAGACTGGTGGAAGGAGGAATTGCACCCAGAGATGGGAACTTTTAAGGTAAGTCCTTTAGGGGTAATTCCAAAGGTTAAGCAGGACCGAAGGAACAGTATGTGGGATTGCAGTTTGGCTACAGTGAATGCATGTTTCTGGAATGAATGTAAATAATGTGGTATAGGATTAGGGTACATAGTGGGTAACTGGTGGGTAGGGAAATTAAATAACTAAAGTTAAAATAGTAATCATAAGAAGGAATAAAACATGGAGGGAAGGACGAGAAAGAAAGAAACTGTGTTGGTAATGTTCAATACCAAAGGAAGACCACTAAATAGGAAAAATACGGAAAAAGTTGACCAGACCAAGCAAGTATGTCCAGATCAGGGGAAAAGAACACACGTTGCTCAAAAACAGAGATAGCGAGTGGCGAGAAAAAAAAATCGCGCGTGCCGCAAAAGAGATCGTGCGTGCCGCAAAAGAGATCGTGCGTGCTGCAAAACAGATCCCATGTGCCGCAAAAGAGATCCCACGTGCCGCAAAAAATATCGTGCGTGCTGCAAAAAAGATCACGGGTAGCGCAGAAATGTCTCAAAATCTCTGGTTTTATAACATTCACAAAGTAATCTTTCTCTAGCTTGTTAATTATATTCTGGCTAGTCGCCTTTTTTAGTGGATACAGCTTTACAAACTTTGAGAATACATCAACAGCTAAAAGAACATACTTTACACCCCATCGACCTGTTGGCAGCCTCCCAAATAAATAAATAGCCAACAGTTCACCATTTCTTTTAGGAACAATATTCTGCATCTCTCCTTGTACTGCAATAGTATTATACTTCACTTTTTGACATTTGTCACAAGAAGCCAACTGTCTCTTTACCCTCCTGGCCATGTTGTTAAAAACTAACTTGCAGTATTTCCAAACATTTCTGAGCCCCATAATGCCCATGGCTAAGGTGGATGTAATTGATTAATTTTTCCACGTGCTCATCTGGAAATCATACCTTCCACTCCTCTTTGTCGAAATAAAATCCCCTTATAAATTCTATAATTTTTTCATGTTCTTTACTTCCCTTCCAAAGTTTGTTTTGATAAACTTCAGAGGTTTGGTCCCATTCTTAAGTCTTCTCATGTCCTTACAGATGGATTTGATTTCCTTCTCTCCACCCAGTCCTTTCATATACAATATCTGTAGTTCTTTCTTGTCTCCATTCCCTTCATGTTCTTCTCTAATGAAAGGTATGCTTGATAAGGCATCAGCCACATTGTTGTCTGTGCCTTTAATATATCTTATCTCATAGTTAAACTGCTGCAGAAACATGGCCCATCTCATGAGTTTTTTATTTAACAGCTTACATTCTTGCAAATAGCTCAGAGCCTTATGGTCTGTGTAAACAATCACTTCCCTGCCTTCCACATATATCCTGAACTTATGAAATCCAAAAACTATGGCTAAAAGTTCCTTCTCTGAGATACCATACATTAATTCATGTTTGGACAGCATTCTGCTTGCAAAAGCGATTGCCCTGTGCTCAGTCTTCCCATCTACTACCCTCTCCTGAAATAGCACTGCCCCTATCCCATAATCTGAGCTGTCTGCCCCAATACAGAAAGGCAAAGACAAATCTGAGTAGTACAAAATTTTGCTATTTTTTAAGCTATTCTTTATGGCTTTAAATTACCTGTCACACTCAGATGTCCAGCACCAGGTTACACTTTTCTTTAATAGTCTACATAAGTTAGGTGAATTCAGGCTATAATTACTTATATACTTCCTGTTGAATGAACATAGTCCTATAAATGACTTCAGTTGTTTCCTGTTTGTTGGCAGCCAACAATAGCCTTGATTTTCTCTTTATTGGGCAAAATGCCATCAGGAGTTAACTGATGACAGATAAATAGTAATGTTGCTTGAAAAAATTCACACTTACTTAACTTAAGGGTCATCCCCCATTTATACATAGCCTTGAATACATCCTCCAACAGCTGACAGTGCTCTTCCCAGTTGCTACTCATAATCAAAATGTCATCTACATACACTGTCAATTTTCTCATTAGTTCATCACCCAACACATGACTTAAAGCCCTTACAAAAAGTGCAACAGGTATTGATAAACCAAATGGCACAACTGTAAACATATAAGTCCTGCCCTCAAATAAGAAAGTAGTGTACTTTCTGCTCTCTTCAGCCAATTGCACCTGCCAGAACCCAGAAGCAAAATCAACACTTGACAGAATTTTATCATTATAAAATTTTTGCAACAGCTAATTCATGTTCTCTGGCTGATCATTTTCTTTGACTATTATTTTATTTAACTTTCTTGCATCCAATACCATTCTTATAGAGCCATCCTTCTTTTTCACCACCACTACTATTGGATTACAATACTCACTCCTCCCCATTTCCAGTATGCCCCACTTCAACATCATCTTTATCCTCGCCCTTACAGCCTCTCTATTAGCTATTGCTATAGGATAAGGTTTGGCCCTTATTACTACATGTGGCAATCCCCTCAAAACATAACTGAAATCTGCAACTTTTCCAGATCTGTCAGAGAACACATGTTTATGTTTACTCAATAAATCTGTAAACTGCACCTTTTATTCCTCATTTAAATGTCCCATTTCATTTACTTTGTCATATATCTGCTGTTCAGTGCACATTTCATCACCTACCTCATCTGTCCTTTGTAAATGAGTCATTGTCTCACCTCCTTTTAATTCCCCTTTAAATTTTATTCTTCGTCCGTTTCCACCAGCATGAAATTCTACCACTCTGTCCTTTACAAAAATGCTACTGTCATACTTGTACAAGAAGTCCATACCCAAAACTACATTCAATGCCAAACCCTTCACCACAAAGCAACTAATATCAAAACAATACTCATTACTATTAAATTCCAGTAATACTTCTCTGGTGATGGGCTTGCTACATGTCCCAGTTGCTGTCTTAATTTTGACTCCTGTAACTGGTAATTCCATTAATCCTAAAACCTTTAATTTGCTGCCAGAAAGATTCAGAAATTGCAGATGAACTTGAGCCAGAGTCTAATAATGCTATACCTGTAATTCCTCCCACATTGATATCAATTATTGGCTGTATCACCTCTATTTCTACTCTGTTCTGCCCTTATTCCTGTAATAAATCTCTTTCTACTTCACTCCTGCTTTCCTCTTGCATAATGCAAATATCTTTAGGCCTTTCTCCAAAACATACATCAGTATCCCCTTCAAACAGATCCTTAATAGCAAACTCAATATTCTCTTCTTCACTTAGTACTTCCAATTTTCTGGCAATTTTAAATTTTATTTTACCCCACTCCTCAGGCATCAAAGCTTTATGTAATTTTGCATAGGACACCCAATCACTCAAATCATAATCAGCCTCCTCCTTTCCTAACCATCTACAATTAACATCTTTCAGGCTTGCATCCTCATCAGTTAAGAAAACATGGGTTTCAATTTTATCTTCTGGGCAACCTACAGTGACATTCTCCATATTATTACACATTTCCATATCCACATTGAACTCATTATCACTACCACAGTTAACACCTGCTCCCACAAGCACATTAGTAGATAATTTACTAGCATTTTCCACATTGTCAAATACACCACTCATATTAGCCTTCACATCACACTGAGTAACCCCCTCCTCACCTTTTCCACAATCCTCCATACTATTTCCGATAGACATCTCTACCCATTCATCACATCCATCATTACTGTGAACATTGCCCCTTTATTCCATATCCACCTCCGTTTCCCATTTTGGTGAAACCACCTCTGTCTCTGATCTTTCAACGAATTTTGCTGTACACAAACAAATATTGTCCTCTTCTGCTTGTTATTTCACTTCCCTCTTAAACATGTCATCAAAAACTCAAACTGTTCATTGCTGATATTAGACTCGTTCTATTTTTTCCTCTTATACCTTTTATCTGTGTTTCTATAATTGTTAAAACCTCCCCACAGATTTTCATTTCGTAAGACAGCATCCATATGACACATACCAATTTCCCTATTTTCCTAGTTTTTTGATTCCCTACCCTGTCCATTTGTATCTGGCATTCCTATTCTCATACCTTCTCTATCACTCCTCATCTGATCAAAATTGTCTCTTATCCCCCCCAAAATTTCTGTTATATCTTGGTGGCCTGCTTCTCCAATCTCTATCCTGATTATTCTGATCACTTCTATCTTCTCTCCACCTTTTATGATTATTACTGTCTCATAATTAATACTGTTTCCCCTTTCACGATACGTTCAACTCTCCCTCTGTTCCATGTATTTAGGTCTGTAACACAATGCCCTGTCCATATTATCCACAAAATTAAGAAATTCTTCCACTGAATCTGTTGCACTGTGAATCAGATCCCATTGCAAATTCTCTGGTAATCTTCTCTTTGGTGTAGGTATTTCTGTTAATACACCCAGTGGCCTATCCAGATGATTTAATTTATTCAGTTCTCTAACACAGAACTCTCTTATACTTTCCTTTCCACTCTTGTAACTGGGCCCATTCAAAAAATCGTTTTGCAATCTCAATTGTTTTGCCTGGCCCCAGTATTAGTTCAAGAACAGGTTTTCAAAGGTTTTAAAATCACAAAATTTATCATCATTTTGGTTTGCCGATGTCTGAGCTCCCCCTTCCAGCTGCCTCTTAACATATTTATTTTTTGCCTACTCACTCATCCCTGTCATAAAGTTATCCTTACACGCAGTTAGAAAGTCAACTGCATGGTATTTATTCTCCACACTAAAAGGTTTTGACTGAAATCCATGCCCCATAGGATATCCCAACAATAAATTTCCGTTCCCTGCTGCCACATTATTAACTGTTTCCCTCAAGACATTTATTTCCCCTTATAATTCCTTCTATTCTCAGTAATCCTCTTATGGCAATCCAGCAGTCCTATCCTAATGGATTCAATGTCTGCCTCTGTTTGTTTTTTAAATAATGTGCATTTCTGTTCCTGTACCTAAACCTGCCCCACAAGATCACTTTGCACAGTGTCCACCTTGGCTACTAGTCCTCTTTCAACCTCATCAACTCTCTCAATAATTCCCTCAATAATTTTAACTGTGTTTTCGACTTTATCTGTAATTTGAGTGAATTTGAGATCTAGCTGATCAAATTTTTCACTCACTGTCTTTATTTTATCACTAAGCCTCAATTCCATATCCCCTACTTTCGAATCCATTTCTCCAACTATTGCAGATTCTATTTTTGAGTCTATTTCTCCTAATTTACTAGTAAGTTTTACAAAAATGTACTCAGGTCACTTCCTGGTATCCAGCCTATTTTTTTTTATTATTTTTCTTTTTTTTTTTTTTGGCATGCTAGGGCTACTACAGTTACTCTTAACATCCACTGATTTGCCTTCACTTTGAGATTCATGCGTCTCATCAGCCATGGCTAATGAAAGAGCACAATTTTGCAATGTAGCTGCTGGCTGTACTTATCCTTTATATCCTCGTGTGACGCGACATCTGCAGTGAGCTCCGCAGCACATCTATGCAATGAATCGTAGTCGGCGGCATGGACATGCAGCAAACTCAATCAGGAGTGAGAACTCGTTGCGTGGGCCCCTGGCAGCATGGTTGGTGGCACAGACAATGGTGTTGATCGTCAGCAGCATGTGGATACAGCTTCGACTGCTTTACCCATAGCAACACATGGACACAGCATGGACGACGGTTTTTTCCCACGGCAACATGCGGACACGGCATGGACGACTGTTTTACTCGCGGCAACACGGGGTCGACTCATCAGGCTGAGTGAATGACTGCCTCACCATCGTGGTGGCCTTATATCAGCATAAACAAGGGGCAGCGCGTATCTTGTCCAGCACAAAAACACTCCGCTACTGCTAATGCACCGATTTAGCTCAGAGCCCCCACACTGACTGTTCAAAAGCCTAACCATCAGATGAATACCCAATTCCAAAATACTATGGGATAGAGAAGAAAGTCCTATCTCAGATGAGCCCCCAATCACAACTGAACTCAGACTCGTTCACTACCTATTTCTCATGTGGCTCATCTCCAAAGGGGTTGGTAGTAAACGGTTGCATTTATGCCTCTACTATTGAGTCATATATTGGCTAGCTTTTGAACAGCAGTGAATTGAACTATACACATTCAGATTGAAACTTATTTATTCAAAAGAAACACTTTAACTTTGTGGCCATGCATTTTTAAGTTCACAAAAATCTGATCTGTACAAATAATAATTGGTGCAATTCGTACACTGTTTATTGTCTCGCAGCTACACATGTTCATGTTGTTCCTTCACATACACTGGCGTCCATACTTACACTCGCTGCACTTTGCCACTCCCAACTTACCACCATAACGGACAATGACCAAAGGCCCAATTTTCCCTCTCATATCCAAGGTTCGTATGAGCAGTTGCCAGCGGTCTCATGCACATGCGCAGAGCTGAATTCGCATATGAGCAGTGCCTTCCTCCCATTTCTGGCTACCTGAAGTGTGGCTGTTTGCTGTATGAGCAGTAGCAGCAAGTAGCCAGAAGCTACTCAGAAAAAATTTTCTGGCACACCCAAGCTGCCAGATTCGCGCATTGAGTTATAGGGGGTGGGGGGTCCTTCCCCACGTGACCCATGTATATGTTTTGTGTCTTCTTTTACAGCTTCCACGTCAATGAAAACAAAACAGATTTCTGTGGCCGGGAGCCATCAAGTGAATTAATATACATTCTCATAATCATGAAAGACCAACATAAGTTAGTAGTTTCAATTTTCTGATTTTCTACTATTTCCATGTTATTAGCAATCAACCATTAATGTCTTAATGAAGCTATTTCTGTCTGTTTTATAGAGAAATTTGCTTCAGTTAATTTTTTTCCCACTGAGGCAGTTAGTTTATTTGAAACAAAGTGTTTCATTCTACACTATTGGCTACTTTCAACCTCATTCAATTTAAAGTGCAAATTTTCATTTTCTGGGACGAATGAAGTTATACCATAATAAAGATCCAAACATGAGAATACAGTAATGGACCTCCAAGAAAATTGCTATCACGAAAACCACATGAAAAGCTGAATATCGGGTACTTGAGAGTGCATCTGGACATAGAAATGTGCAATTAGAACAGAATGAAGCATTTCAGTACGGTTTATGAAATTCTGATGCTGCTGGAGCAGTCTCTGATGTCCTGTTCCTTTTATGACACTGTAAGATCTCTTAATGCTATATATGTATTAACATACGTGAACATTGACTTGAAGCTGACTAAGTAGGCAAATTTGGACAGTAGTTTGTAACTAAATATTTTGTTTCAAATATAATGGTAGCTGTAGCAGAATTTTACAAATCTCCCTTCTGTGAAAGTGGTTTTCGATCACAAGGCAGTTGTCTAGTACTTCCTCTAGGCCTGAAGTTATTTCTTAATTTGTGTTTATGTCTTAAATTTATAGAATGCCATTCTATGCTAAATTTTAGACTGGCAGCATACCGTGTTTTATCATTTTAACCCTCCACATGGCTTCATATTTATTCCTAGAGTAGAATATAAACTGTCAGTTGTACAGTTTCTCTGCCTCACAGACAACCATGTTAATTTTTTCACATTTTGAAATAGTCACGAATTTATTGACCTTTATTCCGGTGTAAGCTACACAACAAACTCTTTTTTGTTGCAAGAAATTTGCATTCCATCCTACTAGTTTTTTGCAGTGCTGTGTAGATGTAAACCTGTTGGAAATGCTACATTACAATATTGCAGAGTACGAATTTTTTTAAAAAATCTGTCAAAGTCACCCCTTAGCAAAATTTTATGGCACTTTGAGCTGTGGAGTCTAATTTTGAAATGATATTTTTCCAAGAACTGCTTCCTTATTTGCATCCTTTATCTGTGTGGGATATGATAAAACAATTGCTCTAAGTACAACTCAGTATGTCCTCTCAACAATATGCCGCACGGCTACACATGGTCACGTGATGCCCCACCAGAAATACGACGAAAAGCATACGAGCAGAGCAAGCACCAAGCACGGGCTGCCTACATCATCATAGCTGCGCATGCGCAGTACAGCCTGTTGTCTGGCGCTTTCTGGTAACTGCTCAAATGAAGCACCACAGTCCTGAGTCAGGTCACGTGACACTACATTAGTCAAAATAATCCCTAAACAAAGCCACAATTCATTTAAAATCTTAATAGGATTTAAATACTTAAATCTAAATACATTATATAAGGTTACACATTTATCACCACGCTTTTATAATTCATTGCAATTAAAAGAAAACCAAAACACTATGCAATGGAACTACAACACATCAAAACACAAAACAAGTATTTTCCGGTCTGTTTTGCCCAGCATATTATCTCTGCTGCTGTGCTTTAAATTTAAATTATGAACTACTTACCTTACAATCTGAGCAAGTTTTAATTTCTTGGTTCAGTCTTTTCATGGTTGTACTGGAAATCCTAATGCATGTAGTTATCCAAGGTTTCTGTGCTTTTTGTTCTGAAGACTTGGACCCCATTAACTTCTTAGGGAAACACATTTCATATTGTGACATGAATATAGAAGAAAAGGTATTATATGCATTATTTGCACTTGATTCTGATCTCACATCTGTCCAGCTTTCATTGGTTAGACAGTTAACAAAATGTGAGCAGTTGTCTTTAGAAAAAATTCTTTTATAAGTGTGACGTTTTTTTCACACGCAAGTTAAGCACAAGAGCATTATGATCAGATAAACCAATGTCAGTGTTATTTACCTCCACTTCATTGGAATCTATGTCTGAGAATACATTATCTATGAGGGTCTGTGATGTGTGCATTATTCGGGTAGGACCTATTACATGGGGTAACATGTTAAAACTCTGTTAAATATTCAGAAATTTATCTTTAACCACAGAAGATTTATGGTAAAATCCTCACAAAGAAGCACAGTAGCTTTTTCATTGTACCCAATGTTTAACATAATTTCTAGTTTTGAAAAAAAATTTATCTACATCTCCACATGGTGGCCTGTACACAATCATTATTATCATTTTCCTTTGCTTACCATACAACTCAATAGCAGCTGCTTCAAAATGTTTTTCTACACTTGACTTTTCAATATCATATATCCTTTTGAATTGTATCCCTGTTTTTGTATAAATACAGAAACCACCACATCTGGCATTTTCCCTGCAGTAAGAGCTAGCTAGTCTAAAAGGGTGTTTAATTCATATTCCATACACCAATGCTCTGAAAGACACAAGCACTCAATGTTAAACTCATCTAAAGCAACTCCTAGTTCAAGGTATTTATTTTTCAGAGACTAAATATTTAGATTGATAACTTGAAAAGAATTTGATGCGAGCCTAGATTTAGTTACACTTACATTTTGTTTTATTGACCTGGTTGTAGAGAAGTTGGTTGTCTGCACATTTGTTGAAAGTTCTATACTGCAACTTTTCCTGTTCTGGGATAGAAAAAATCCTGGTTCATTCTTGAAGGTCGTTTTGGTCTTAAGCTCATTTTTCCATTCTTCGGTGTGTCGGTTGTCACAGTAGGCTGCACTGATCTTGTTTTTCCATTATTCTTGCAACTACTTGGAATAGTGGAGTGTGTCCCTAAATTATTGATCTTGCTTTCAGATTTCTGTGTGCTTGTTCCAGCAGGAGTGAGCTGTACTGCATTTGTTATTACATTGGTTATTGAAGCTGTTGGAGTACATAATTTGTTTTGAACTAGGCCTTTAGGCACAGCTTTCATAGTTAGAGAAGGTGCCATGGTTGTTACCTTAGTATCTATACACATATTAGAGTACTGTGTTGTGTCTTCTGCTTCAATTTGTAATATAATAGGATCATCATCTTTCTTGTCAATAAATTTCCAGATGAGCTTTTTTTATTTGTGTACAGACATATTGCTTTCCCATATTATTCAAATGCATACCATGTCTGGTATAATGCACAGTTTCTAAGCCATCAAGTTTTAAAAACAATGTATTTGGGAAGGCTTTGGTAATCTTTTCCAGTGTTCTGTTCATGACTTCAATTTCCTTGTTTACACACAAACTTGGAACTAGATCTTTTCTGAGTGGTATGCTTGATACCACTACATTTAGATTTTTTAAATGATTCAGGGCTTTTCTGGCAGATCTGATGGCTTCTCTGGCATTGTTTTGGTAGACATCATTTGCACCACTAAATATTAAAACAACATCCTTTTTAGTTATTGGGCATGCTAGTGTTTTGCAGTCCTGTGTGACTTTATTCATTGGAACACCCGGCTTAACTATACCTGTTGCATTAGCTTGTAGTTCTTTCAACATATCTGCTATTTTTCGTCCATGACTGCCAGCAAGAATAAGAATTTCTCCTTGAAATCCAATGTGTCCATTTGTATTGTGTTTGTGTTCTGGTCTGTCGCTTTTTTTTTATATATATATAATGTTTACTATTAATTGCACTGTTGCTTATACCAACACATTCCATAACACACACACTTGGTCTATTGCTGTCATATTTAGGCTTCTGAACCCTTCATTCTGCATTTCTTTTTCACTATTTACAGTTTCCATAGGTTTTGTTTTGGATGACCCATGGAATTTCAGGTAACTTAGCAGTTCAGTATTTTCCTTTCAAAGTTTTACTATATCACTCTTTAAAGAATGAATTGCTGATTGCATATTTGTGATGCATTTTTTTAGATGTTCAGTATCAGCTACAAGGTTAGTACATGGCATATTTTTACCTCCAATGGCTGTATTTTCGTTCTGAGAAACATCGCATACTTCCTGCAGAGGAACCATTTTCTTTCGCTTCTTAAGTGACACTATTAATCACAATAAATTTTGGATCACAATAGACAAGGAATCTTTTGCATATTACACTTTTTTCACACTTTACGTTTATATTTTCAGGCTAACACACTCACGATTTCTTACTAGCCACCATGACAACAATCTAAATTTGTAACACAATGTAGGAGGGGCATTCAATAAGCAATGCAACATATTTCTTTTCTCTCAGTGTCAATTCAAAAAAATGCCCAATTTAGTTTTGGGGCATGATGGAATCATAGGAACTGAAGTAGGAATATTCCATGAAGTCCCGATAAGTGACAGCACCATATGTAGGCTTCAAAATGGCATCTCTAATGAAGATGCATTCCAAGCAGAAACTTGTTGAGTTTTCTATGCAAAAACAGACAATCACAGATGTTCATAGGCTCTTGCACAATATCTATGGAGACCTGGTAGTGGAAAAAGAAGCATGCCAGCCACACACAGTTGTGACTCCTGCAATGTTGGAACACGCTGACACTCTGTTCTGATCCACTGACCACAACACGTTTCTGCTCAGATGGATGTCTCTGTTGGTAGTGCAGACACACTCGTCTACCAATTGGGGTACCCAAAGGTGTGCCCTGCTGGGTTCTTAGTAAACAACCTCCAAAATGCTACTGTGTCCAGAGTTGGGTCTATCATCCCAGACTTCACAGGTGTCTGCCCTGATCCTCATAATTTGTATTTTAGTGTCTTCTACTGGGAAAAAGATGATAGTCACTGCAGAAGACTGTTCTGCAAATGTAGGCCAACATCCTTCCTCAAAACAGTGTCAAAACTGACTCACATCAGGAGCCAAATTGCTGAGCAGCACGCTTCTTTCAACCATTTACATGCCTTACCTTCCCAAAAATGAGCATCAGCATTACAAAAGCCAGGGCACAAATATATGAAGGGTAGTTTATGAGTGCTGTTGACTAGAATTTGTGGATCCTACATCATGCACTAACACTGCATTCAACCCAATACTAGTTGGGATACTTTGTAATTACTCACAGCACATCAAAGTTAAGTATTAGTGGCTATCACTTTTGTGTGATGTGGAAGGAGCCAACTAAGAAGAAATACGATGCAAGGTGCCAGCCTTAGCACCACCACCTTAAACTTGCAATTCCCTTCCAGATATCTGAGATGCAGCCAGTGAGATCTGGTTAAGTTGGTTCTGTGTGCATGTCACATGTAATATCTTTGGATTTAGTTTCATTTTAGATATACTTTTGATAGTATTTAAACTTGTACCTTTTCTGCAAATTTAATTTATTTCTCCTGGTGATCTGTAATATGTTTAACCAAAGAATACTATTTACATAAGTATTTGAGATTTGAACATCATTTTCTGTTTTTGTTTTGCAACAATATTACTGCAGAGAAGCTGTGGATTTCCTACTGACACAGGTGACGCAATGTATTTTACATCAATATGTGAGCAATATAGTTACCATCTTAAGTAATGTAACTTTTTTGTATGTAATGTGCTAGTTGAAGTAAATGGAGTGGATAAGATATAAAGTTACTTGTTATATTACAGTTGCCAGTTAACTATAAATATTTTACCAATAACAGATAGTTAGCGTACCATACCTTCAGGATTAAATGTTTTAAAAAAGAACAATAAAGTCACTATTTTTGCCATGTATTTATTTAGTCACAAATGCCATGCCATTCATGCTCTTGGCACATTTTCATTGGTGCTACATAAATTTAATATAAATTACGTAGTCTGTTGTAAAATTGCCACACCGAGCTGTTAAGTTTTTTAATGTAAATGTGCATTTAGCTTGGTGTGGTAATTTTGCAACAAAATGTATCCATGCAAGCTGAGATGCAAATTTTAAGGTTTCACTATAGATCAATTGTGGTAGTTACTATGGTGTTTTCCACATCATATTTTTGGTGCCAGACATTGTCTTAGCCTTTGATAAAGAACTATTTGAATTATGTTGCTTCTTTAATAAAGTAATTGGTGAAACATGATATTGTGACTGTAGAGATGCTATGATAATGCTTGTTTATAATGTGGAAATCGAGACACATACTCATAGAAAAATTGGAAAGCCTAGATTTTGGCTCAACCTTTTTAAATCACTAAAATTGTTTTCCAATTTGAACCTTACCTACTCTGTCATTCTTTCTATTTGTAGCACTGCACTTACATTATTCACTTTAAGATGAATGACTAGCCACTCACAAATATAGAGAGAGAGCTGTAATAGAAGACTTATACATCATTCCAGAGTTATATTGAAGTGTACTGAGAATGTTTCTGAAATTCTTAAAGAAAAGCCCAGCTGGCAGTTTTATCTGAATAACAATAAGAAATCCTTAGTGACCACTGTTTGAAATTTCATTCACATTGCCTCAGGTGGTCTGAACCTCCTTAACACAAGCAAAATGAAAGTCTACAAGTTTCTCTTGCTGTATCCATGGCATGTCACAATTACCATTACAGACTTGTAGGAGGGGTTGTAGAAGAAAAATTGTACATTTCCAGACATGGGTTCATTAATGTTTCTTAATGGATAAAGTTTAATCTAAAACCTCCCTGTAACAGGAATTGTGAGACACCCTGTCTCTTTTAATGACCAGTTGGATGTCATGTGTTGAGTGTAGATTGTTGAGCTTCAGTAAGTCAATGTCCTTTATATCTAGTTTGCTCATAATTCCACTTTCTACAAAGTGGCAGATGTTATCAATACTACTACACAGAAAGAAATTGTATATTCATTTTGTGTGTTTGTTTGTTTCTTCTTGTTATGCAAATAGGTCAATCTTATTTTTTAGAAGCTTGTTGTTTACAGTAAAGCTTATTTTGATGCCACTGTAGTGAACTAAGTTTTTGTAAAGGCTATGTAAATTATTGAACTTTGTTTTGCAAGTAGTTTTTTACCTGGTAATGGAAAAAAACTGCTTGCACTAAGAGGCTTTGCTTCAGTCTTAGTTAATGGATATAAATACGCAATAATACAAATACATAATTATTCTGTAATGTCCATACAATTGTGTGTGTAGATATTTTTGTACAAATATTACCCCAGTCTTGAAGTTGTCCATTGTCAACAGTCATGTTTCCCTTATAAATTCAGTTTTACACTGGCAAAGAATGTGAGTGAAACACATTAGGTAATAATACAATATTTTGTTCATAAATATTGACAAAGTACTTACGCTGTTGGCAGGAATAAATATATGTTACCCTTATTCTATTATAACAAACTTTTTTGCTGTTCACAAGATACTATAATTGGTGTACATATGATGGTGTCTCAGTCAGATGCATGTATTCATCAACCCATCTTCAAGCTGTCTTCTCCGTTGCCCTCAAGAACAGTCTGCGGGAAAAAGGAACACTTCAGTCTTACTGTACGAGCTCTGATTTATTTTATGATGATGATGATGATGATCATATCCATGACACTATCTCCCCCATTTCACAACAATACAAAATGAGCAGCCTATCATTGAATTTATTGTTGACCTCCGTCAATCCTCTCTGATGTCAATCCCATATTGAACAGTAATACTCTAGAAGAGTGTGGACAAGCATAATATAAGCAGTCTCTTTAGAAGGCCATTTGCACTCTTCATGTGTTCTCACATTAAATCGCAGTCATTGGTTTGCTTCCCTCACAATATTGTCTACATGATCATTCCAATTTAATTCATCTGTAATTGTAATTTATAGATATTAAGCTGAATTGACAGCCTTTAGATTTATGTATTATGAAACTGAAATTTAGTCGATATCTTTTTGTACTCATGTGGATGGTCTCACTTCTCCTCATTGAAAGACAATTGCCACTCTTTGAACCATACAAATATCTTGTCTAAATCATTTTGCAATTAGGTTTGGTCACCTGATGACTTTACATGACTTTAAATGATGGCATCATCTGCTAACCTTGATAAAACCCAACAACGTTTACTGAGTTATTGCCTATGCGATTTTATTTTCCCATTAAAATTCTTAGGTATTTATATTGCCTCAAAACTCTATTTGGAGGAACATGTCGAGGTATGCCACTCAGGATATTTTTTCACATATATGATTATCTTTAAACTAGAGAGGAAGTGAGCTTGGGGTACCTTAGGGTGACATAATTTGGACTATTCCAGTCACATACGTCATATGGTCTGATTATATAGGGGCACTCCCCTCACATCAAGAACATCTTGAAATTACAAAAAAAAAAAAAAAAAAAAAAAAAAGGTCATAGGGAGCACTGTTGTCATGTCATGCTCTTTTTCACAGACTCAGAATACTCACAATTACATATTTGTGTGTCTGTACTCTATACTAAAAATAATATTTCAGAATTTATTGCCAGAGGCGAAATCTATGAAAACAACACCAGAGCTAATGGTAATTTAGACATACCACGCCACAGATTAGCAAGAACAAGAAATTCCCACAAAGTAAATACACTCAGAATGTTCAAAGAACTGCCAATTCATGTTCAGTCTACAGATATATATTTTTTTTAACTTAAGCAGTACAGCTGGCTGTCAGATCATCCATTTTATGACATTAAATAATTCTTTGAGGTGCCTGAGAAGGATATTAACATTTAAAAGTTTTCTGTAGTTAATATATTTATTGTGTGCTTTGGTTAATAGTGTGTAATTACATAGTGTATACAATACACTGTGTACAGGGTATACTATATTACTGTAGAGCTTAGTGTATTAACTATTAGAATCTATCCTGGTGTAATCTGGTACACTGCCATGCTTAAAATGTATACTGTAATTTATTGACATTAATTTATTTTATTAATATGTATATGATACTGCATCCTATATGGCAAAGCCAATATCATCGTAAAATGATCTATGGTGAATAAAATTCTTGATTCTTGAACAATCTAAGAGGACTGCTCAGACTGTCTCCTAAATCATTTGTGTAGAACAGCGAAGGGCCTATAACACTCCCTTGGAAATCACCAGATGTTACTTCTCGTTTACTTGATGACTTTGCATAAATTGCTATGATCTATGACCTCTCTGATAGGAAATGGTAAATGCAGCACACAACTAAAAGAATAGCATGGCTATGTATTATCGATAAGTCGCATATGAGGAATAGTCTTGAAATGTAAATCTAAAAATACTGAATCAGTTTGAGATCCCCTGTCGATAGCACTCATTACTTTCTGAAATCAAAACACTAGTTGTGTTACACAAGCAAGATATTTTCTGAGTTCATGCTGACTGGGTGTTAACATATCATTTTCCTTGAGGTAATTCATGATGTACAAACATAGTTGAGGCCCCAAAATCCTCCTGCAAATCTCCATTAGCGATGCGGATGTGTAATAGAATGAATTACTCCTGTTTCCTTTATTGGGTACTGGTTCGCCTTGTGCAACTTTACACTCTTTACACATGGATCTTTCAAAGAGTGAACAGTTGTATCTGAAACGAACCTGACTGGTATACAATACCGACCAGAGGCCTTGCTTTTATCAAGTGATGTAAGCTACTTCTCAACACAGAGGATACCTGTTACTAAGACAGTCATGTAGGCTGTCATTCTTGATTTTAATACTGGAATATCTACTTGGTTTTCCTAAATTCTTTCAATAAAGGAAACTATGTTTGGTAACTCAGCTTTAGTGGCACATCACCAGTAGCATCTCCTTTTTTATTATGCAGTGAAGGTATTGATTGTGTCTTGGTGTTGTTGTACTTTATATACAACCAGAAACTCTGAAACGAACCTGACTGGTATACAATACCCACCAGAGGCCTTGCTTTTATCAAGTGATGTAAGCTACTTCTCAACACAGAGGATACCTGTTACTAAGACAGTCATGTAGGCTGTCATTCTTGATTTTAATACTGGAATATCTACTTGGTTTTCCTAAATTCTTTCAATAAAGGAAACTATGTTTGGTAACTCAGCTTTAGTGGCACTTCACCAGTAGCATCTCCTTTTTTATTATGCAGTGAAGGTATTGATTGTGTCTTGGTGTTGTTGTACTTTATATACAACCAGAAACTCTTTGGACTCTCCCAGATTTCATGGCAGGTTTGTAGACGCTATTAAAAGGCTCTCACACTGAAGATTGTGTTAAATTTCCAGCTTTTGTGAGACTTTTTTTTGCCAGTGTTGGGATTTTACATTCTTTTACATTTGGCATGCTTTTCTTCATAATTTCTGTAACAGCGTTCTGACCTGTTCTGTGTACCATGTGGGATCTCTTATTAATTTATTTGGTATACATCACTCAACTGCCATTGATTCTATTTATTTTATTCCAAGCAATGTTTGGTCTAGGCTTATATAGTCAGATCAGAAGGAGTGGAGTCTGTCTCTTAGAGAGGCATCAAGCGGATTTTTATTTGCTTTTCTATATGTATATAATTTTGCTTAGTTTTGATGGGTTTGATTTGATTTGATTTATTTCATGTTCTATAGGTCCAACTGTGTTGGATACACAAGGACGTGGAACGAGTCAGTTTTTTACAAATACAATCTGATAATCTTATAGCACATACAGAAATTTGAGTACATAATTGTATAAAAATGTATACAGTAAATTCTTTGGGCTGCAATACAGAAAATGAAAATATATATTTTCTTAGCATCATTAAAACACTACAGAAAACAGATACAGAGCGCACACAGATACAGATCTGTCAACTTGTATTATATAATATTAAAATATTACAATTTATTTAGTTAAAAATGCATCTAGACTGTAAAAAGCTTTTTCTAGCAGAAATATTTTTAGTGTTTTCTTAAACTTACTCTTGTTATGTATCTCTGTCTTTATTTAGGGAGGAAGAGAATTGAAGAGTTTTGCTCCAGTGTAGTGGACACCCTTTTGTGCCAAGCTCAAATTTCAGAGTTCACTGTGTATGTCATTCTTCCTCCATGTGTTATGCTCATGATAATTACTGTTTGGTTGAAATATATCTATATTTTTACAAACAAAACACATGAGAGAAAAAATATATTGGCATGTAGTTGTGTATATTTTAAGTTTACGAAAACTATTTCTACACAAGTCTCTTGGGCGCAATCCACATATAATTCTTAAAGCTCACTTCTGTGCAATGAACACTTTCCTTGCTAATGGCTGGTTGCCCCAAAAAATTTCCGTACTCAATGAGAGAATGAAAATAGCCATAGTATGCCACTTTTGCAGTGTTAGGTTCAACACATGTAGTGACAACCTGTAAAGCATAGGTAGCAGAACTAAGCCTCATACAGAGATCAATAGTATGTGAAGACCAGTTCATTTTCTTGTCACTGTGCACTCCAAGAAATTTTTTTGTTTCCATTCTAACTATTGTTTGATTACCACATGTCACACTTCTCTCTCTCTCTCTCTCTCTTTCTGTTTTTGTACAAAATTGAATAAAGCTGGTCTTACTGAGAAAGACCATTCATCTCGAACCAATTAACCATATCTGAGAGTATGTGATTAATGAGTTCCTTAAGATTGTATTCTGTTCTACTGCCCATAAAAATTGTGGTATCATCAGCAAATAATGTAAATTTACACGCAGGCTTGTACATGATTGTAGATCATTTATAAAAATCAGGAATAATAGTGGCCCAAGAATTGAGCCCTGAGGCACCCCAGATGTAATGGAACTCCGTTCAGAATCTGAGAAAGTGTCACATACTCCACCCGAGCTATTCAAGACAACTTTTAGTTTTCTGTCTTGGAGGTACGACTGTAGCCAATTGCCTGCAACACCACTTATTCCTACTAATTTTGCTTTTTGCAAGAAAATCTGGTGATGAACACAGTCAAACGCTTTGGATAAATCACAGAAGACACCAAGTGCTAGCATTTTTTCATTAAGGGTTTCTAGGACTTCATTTGCAAGTGTGTAGACTGCGTCTTCTGTTGAACGGCCCTTTTGAAAGCCAAATTGGCTTTTGCTGAGAACTCCATTCTTCATGAGATAATCAGTAATTCTTACATGTATTAGCTTTTCTAGAATTTTGGAGAAAGCTGTCAGCAAAGAGATAGGTCGATAGTTAGTTCAGCTTTATCGCCCTTTTTGTACAGGGGCTTCACAATGGCATACTTAAGTCTACTGTGAACAACACCTTTCTGTAGGGAAGCATTGAAAATATGACAGAGAATGTCCCTTATCCACATGCAAGAATGTTTCAATAAATTACTAGATATATTATCAACCCCTGCAGAGTTCGTACTTTTCAGAGACATGATGATTTTTTGAATTTCTTCTACAGTGACAGGATTAAGGTGCATTTCTGAAATTGTGTTTGAATATACTGCTTGACAAAGAGTTACAGCTTCATCAACATTGGGCTTGCAACCAATCTGTTGAGTTACTGATAGGAAGTGTTTATTAAAAATCTCAGCCACTGTTTTGGGGTTATCTACTAGGGTACATTCATATCTGATACTATACATCTTCTTTACTTGTTGTATCTCTTCCTGTTTCTTTTTTTACAATGCTCCAAATTGTTTTTATTTTATTATTGGAATTATCTGTTTTTTTTTCTCATAATAAAGGGCTTTCGATTTCTGTATTAGTTTCCTCAAAATTTTACAGTATAATCTATAGTGTTCTCATTTTTCTACATCTTTACAGAATCTTATTTGCCGCATAAGTTTCCCGTTTGGTTTAAATGACTGTTTTATACCTTTTGTAATCCAAGGCTTACTTACAGAATTGGAAGCACTGTTTCTGACCCATTTCTTGGGAAATATTTCTTCAAAAAGAGCACAGAATTCATTTATAAAACAGTTAAATTTAGAGTCAACATCATCATGGCTATATATTAAAGACCAATCCATTTGCTGCAACCTGTGGTTGAAAGTTCCTTTTGCCTCTTCATTCATTACTCTTATGAATTTCCATTGAGGAAATTCTTTTTTGAACAGATTAATGTCATAAAGTGTGAGAATTTGTCCATCATGATTTGAAAGCCCACTTATAACCTGCCTGACAATATAATTCTGATGTCTATTTACATCTAAAAAAATGTTGTCTATCATAGTTTGGCACTTGGATGTAATTCTTGTTGGGAAGTTTATTACTGATGTCAGATTATGTAAGGTCATCACAATCTCAAAGTCTATTTTATTCTTATTTTCTGTCATAAAGTTTATACTGAAATCACCTAAAACTACAATATCCTCTGCTTTTGAAAGTAACCCTGACAGAAGGAGTTCCATTGAATGCAGAAAAGTTTTTATGTCACCTGAAGGTGCCCTGTAGACAGCCAACACTATTATTGGGTAGAATTTAGTTATTATTTCTGTGGCACATGCCTCAAATTGTTGTTCCACACAATATTTTTTAATATCTATAGCTTTGTATGCTACACTATCCTTAACATAAATTGCTACTCCACCTTTATCTTTACTTTCCCTACAGTAGTATGTTACTAAACTATAAATTACTATAGATGGCAAGGCACATTTATCAGTAATATGGTGCTCAGTTAAGCACAAAATCTAGGCATTATTTATACTGTCCTTTTCACTAATGTTAATAAGAAGTTGATCTGTTTTGTTTAAGAGGCCCCTTATATTTTGATGAAAGAAAGAGATGCCTTCCTCTTGCTTTTTTATTCTATTAGTGCTATTACCTGACTGAGAATCCATTAGAGTCTTTTTTGAGACAGGAGAGAGGAGACACCTGACACTACCTACTGTTGTCCCTTCTTTTTCTTCAGGCCCACACATAAAAAATCGTTGAGATGCGAAGGAGGCTCAGCATTTCCTCTGTCCCCCTTCCTTCTATTTGTTGTTGTCGATGGTGATGCTGTTTCTGACACTTCAAATGTTGGTTCTGCCACTACTGATATGTTTCCTTGTGAACTTGGAGTCTTCTCGTATTTGTTATTTTCGTCTAAACTAATATTTGGCTGATGAGGAACGGTAGTCCTTTTGTCGTTGAAATTGATGTCCACTGTTCTTTCTGTTAAAATTTCATCTTTTTTTACATGTTTTGCTGGTGCTAATGATGTTTCTAATAAATTTTTTTGAAGTGTTTTCGTTATGGAGTCAGGCGATGGCAATGTAATTATCATTTTGGTTTTGAATTTATTTTGGTGGTTTTTTATTACCTTGGTTATCAGGCTTGTCAGATATTCTTTCCCCAACCATTCAGGCGAAGTCCTTGTTGCATGTGGAATCTATGTCCAATACTGCTTATATCAACGCATTTCACGTTTTTGAAATGTCTGCAGATTTTTGCAAACTGACTGTTGGCACTTTTTATTTCCCTGTTAACACATGACCATCTTACAAGATCATAGCGATGTGGAATATTGACAAGTATTACATTAGTGTGAGTGAGGTTCCTCAGACACTGTCTAAGATCGCGCGTTGCACTTGCTGTTTTGATATTACGATATTTAGAGTCGCTCCAATAAGTGTGTGGACACTAACCCATATATCCTTCATGATGCTCCATATTTGCTGAGGATGATTTATTGCTAAGAGGTCAACTATGCTTTTCCAGCAATTTATGCTTAAAGTGGGCCCCTGAACTAATAATTACACTGGGGAACAGGCATTTTGTTGTCCTAGGTCTGTGACTTGTTCTTAACTAGTTTTTGATCCCTGAATTCAAAACTGTTAGCAGTTTTTCTGTATCACGTCAAGTTTTTAAACTACAGGATACTCTCTCTCTTTACCCTAAAAGTCATTAAAACTGGGCATACAAAGGAAAATAAAGTGGGCACTAACCAAACACAGTAGAATTTTAGAATATTTATTCATTAATAGGTTATTATAATATTCAAAGTTACATTGTGTTTATACAAATAATAAAAACAAAAATATTAGGGTACAAATTTGTGCTTATAACTTTTCCTACAATGCTTCTCCATCTGGGGACATTCTTGCTTGATGCTCCAACAGTAGTCATCCATCATACCAACATCCCATTACATTGATAGCTTGCTTCTATGACCAAATCTTGGTGGAATCACTCATCCTGTTCATCGCTAACAGCACTAAGATTTTCTGGAAAGTTAGCAAGACGGCTATAAAAGAAATGCAGTGTAACAGGCAAGCTTTTTAAAGCTCCCTAAGAGTTGTTTGAACAATTTTGATGTAATTCTGGGCTCGTGTATTTCCTAAAAAATCCTTGACAATACTTTTGAATGCTAACCAAGCATTCTTTTCAAGCTCAGTCATTGTTTCTATCAAATGTTCATCTTTAATAAGTTGCTGAATTTATGGCCCATCAAAGACACCAACCTCCATCTTCTCATATGACAAGCTAGGAAATGCCAAAATGATGTACTTAAAAGAGTCCCCTTCAGTTGACAGAGCTCTAACAAATTGCTTCAGGAGACCTAGTTTTACACGCAAAGGTGGAAATACAATGTTTTTTTCTGTCAACAAGTGGATCATTTACAATGTTTGGATCACCAGGTTTTGGGTCAGATCTTGGCAGCCACTTTGACTGCACCCAATGCTTCTCATGAGCTCTGCTGTCCCACATACACAGAAAACATGGATACATGGTATATCTGCATTGCTGGCCAAGAAGGAAAGAAACCATTTTAAGGTCAACACAGATGACCCATAGTTGCAAGTTATATTGCAACAAGTCAATGACCTTCTTTATTTCTTCGTATTTTTCATGCAGGAAAACTGAATGGCCTATTGGGACTGAACCGTATAAATTTACGTTGTGGAGGAGAACACACTTCAAGCTACATTTTGAGTTATCTATAAACAATCGCCATTTGGTTGCATTATAGTCTGAAATTCCCAATTCCTTCATTAAACCAGGTAGGTTGTGGCAATACACAAATCCATCAGCACTCTGAAAGAATTGCAGAAATGCACTTTCTCTTAATCGGAGTAGGTAATTTTAGCTCCTTTATCTAACAAGTTTTTTTTTCATGCAGTCTTGATGCTAGAAGTTCTGATGCTTTTTTTGGATTGTCCCAAATCCCATACCAATTCATTTAAATCCTACTGATTAAATCCTTTATGAACAGAATCATTGTCACCTTTAAAATCTTCATTGCGGCGATCACTTCGATCTTCGACCGACGCATCTTCTTGTATATCCAAAGAGGGTAATTTCTTAAACACTGGTACTGGAGTTTCATCTGAATGCATCACAGGGTGTATAGCTGATATATATAATCCTGATGTTTTTACTATACAAAAGTAACAATCACTGAAGTGATCTTTGGGTTCTCGCCAAAACATTGGTATACCAAACGGAAGTTTATCGCATGTTCCTTTTGTGCACATTCTCAAACCCTCCACACACTGCTTGCAGACTTTGTGAGGGGCCCATGATTTTTCTTGGTCACCAATTTTTACTTTAAAATAAGCAAAATAGGCTTCCCTGACAAAATTACTGATGTTTGTCCGTTGACTGGGTATGGTAAAACTGCCACATATGTAACAAAATGAATCAGGGCTGTTTAAGCACTTACGATGCAAACTACCAGTGGCAGACATAAAGAAACTTTCTCGTTCATATATAAATAAGAAGTAAATACTGCTAATCTTGTGTAAATACAAATTATTGTACTATGCGTCGGAAACCTGCTTCACTATGTCAGAGTGACAAGGACCCCTGTTTACTACAGCATCTCATGCATAACTCACCACATTAGTCTAGACATTATGAATCTAAATGTGTCACGTGGCATCACTATCCCACCCCAGTCATCACTGGTCTAAGGTTCACCAACAGAGTGCAGCACTGCTTTCTGTAACAAACAAGTTACCTGTCAGAAGCGTAATCGCATGTGCAACAACTGTAGAAACAAAACTTGATGTGATAAGAAAAAATTAATTACAGTTTTGGAATCAGCATGTCCATTTACCTCTAAAGCATCCTAACAATCGAAGTCAACAGAAATTAAGTTACAAATTGTTCCCCAGCATTATTGTGCAGAATACTTCTCTGAGAAAGCATTCAGTACAATTTTGGATGATGTCTTATTGAGATGCCCACTAAACCCGCTGGGTAGAACAGGTGATTAGTATTGTAGAAAGGGCCAAATAATGTGTCAGTCAGTTTCACTACAAAATATTAATTTATTGTAATTTAATAACACCTTCAAACCTTTACAACTATGAGTTACAAAATCCAATTCTTTCACGGCTGAAGGCCTACAAACAAGAAATCTTAAAAAGCAACAAGATAAATTTCAAGTGACAAGGTGCAATACAAACGGCTGAAGGCCACAATTAAATTTCATAATTTTGAAATATATTACCATCATCTTTTAAGGCAGAATGCCATAATGTTTTCACTTAAGAGGAAATTTTGAGAATAAGATTTTCAGAGGCTGAAGGCCTACAGTTGATTTTCCAAAAATTCAAAAATACCTTAACCTTTACGTTTTCAATAACACTACATAAAAAAGCAATGCAAAGACAATAACTAAATTTAAGAATAAGGTTTTAAGTGGCTGAAGGCCCACAATTGATTTACATAAATTGATTTACGTAAAACACAATAATTTTTTATTTCTTTCAAAGCATTAGCTGTAATAGATTACCAACAGACCATTAAACACCCATGAAAACCAACCAACCGACTACCTGCAGACCTCCTAGCTGGAAACTACATGCACAAGACCAAAGATGGTACAAAGTGCAGTATCAATACACATTGCTACTGCCACACATAGGAGGAGGAAGAACCATGGCATAATCCACGACAATGATGGGAAACCAAACACAGATAGACAGCCAAGTTCAAGGAAATAAATAGTTTACAGTGAGCATGGCTCAATCTCCCCCCCCCCCCCCCCCCCCAAACTTAACCGAGGAAGGGGTTAATTCAAACCCTGAGCCATTTGAACTTAACTTGACTAAGGTGAACCTGATATTGCTTGCCTGAGCTGTTCTCCTTAACCAACAGATTTCCTGGGCCTAATATATGCATAATAGTGCAAGGCCCCAGAAAACGAGGAGTAAATTTACTAATGTTACCGCCACGCACCTGCCTCCTTTGGAAATTGCAGACATAAACTTGATCCCCCTGCCTACCTTTAAAGGTTTCCCAATTACGATTATAATGCTCACCTTTCTTATTATGAGCTCTGAGTGTATTACGGCTGGCCCAGTTCCAGATTTCCTTGATGACCCTCGGATTAACATTAGGTGGAATAAGATCCTGAATTCCCCACAAGTTGGAAAGAGGGGAATTAACTGGGTAGGAAAACATCAAAGATGCAAGCATAACTTGTGAGGCTTCATAAATGGCGGTATTAAAGGCAAAACTGAGCCAGGGAAGACTGGAGTCCCATTTCCTGGATGTTTTCTGATGATAAATAATCAAAGTGGACTTAAGATTCCGATTAACCCTTTCCGCAAAGGTCCCCTGGGGATAATGCAGGGTGGTGGTGACTGCTTAACACCATTCTGAAAGAAGAAGGCGTTAAAGGGGCGCAAAAGAAACACAAGCACGTTATCAATAACCAGCTGCTTGTTGTTGTTGTTGTTGTTGTGGTCTTCAGTCCTGAGACTGGTTTGATGCAGCTCTCCATGCTACTCTATCCTGTGCAAGCTTTTTCATCTCCCAGTACCTACTGCAACCTACATCCTTCTGAATCTGCTTAGTGTATTCATCTCTTGGTCTCCCTCTATGATTTTTACCCTCCACGCTGCCCTCCAATACTAAATTGGTGATCCCTTGATGCCTCAGAACATGTCGTACCAACCAATCCCTTCTTCTGGTCAAGTTGTGCCACAAACTTCTCTTCTCCCCAATCCTATTCAATACTTCCTCATTAGTTATGTGATCTACCCATCTAATCTCAGCATTCTTCTGTAGCACCACATTTCGAAAGCTTCTATTCTCTTCTTGTCCAAACTATTTATCGTCCGTGTTTCACTTCCATACATGGCTACACTCCATACGAATACTTTCAGAAATGACTTCCTGACACTTAAATCAATACTGGATGTTAACAAATTTCTCTTCTTCAGAAACGCTTTCCTTGCCATTGCCAGCCTACATTTTATATCCTCTCTACTTCGACCATCATCAGTTATTTTGCTCCCCGAATAGCAAAACTCCTTTACTACTTTAAGTGCCTCATTTCCTAATCTAATTCCCTCAGCATCACCCGACTTAATTAGACTACATTCCATTATCCTTGTTTTGCTTTTGTTGATGTTCATCTTATATCCTCCTTTCAAGACACTGTCCATTCCATTCAACTGCTCTTCCAAGTCCTTTGCTGTCTCTGACAGAATTACAATGTCATCGGTGAACCTCAAAGTTTTTATTTCTTCTCCATGAATTTTAATACCTACTCCGAATTTTTCTTTTGTTTCCTTTACTGCTTGCTCAATATACAGATTGAACAACATCGGGGAGAGGCTACAACCCTGTCTTACTCCCTTCCCAACCACTGCTTCCCTTTCATGTCCCTCGACTCTTATACCAGCTGCTTAGGTGGCCCGAAAACACTAAAGACACTATTCAAGTGATTAATCGTGCTGGTAGCGGTAATGTTATGGCTTGGAAGCAGTCAAGTAAACCCAGAAAATGCATCAATCATAATGAGTACATATTGATGACCCCTTTTAATCCGAGGTAAAGGCCCCAAATAATCAATATAGAGCTTGTGCATGAGAGAGGACTCTCATTCAGAACTCAAGCAGCCTTGTTGAAGGGCATTATTGGGTTTGGCTACATTACACGATCGGCATTGAGCTATCATTTGTCTGACATCCTGGTCCATAGAGGG
Organism: Schistocerca serialis cubense; assembly: GCF_023864345.2. Taxonomy (NCBI): domain Eukaryota; kingdom Metazoa; phylum Arthropoda; class Insecta; order Orthoptera; family Acrididae; genus Schistocerca; species Schistocerca serialis. The sequence goes on from NC_064644.1 coordinate 591,699,335, forward strand.
CCAAGTTAAATGCTTCTTGATCTTTTGGAGTGTCTTACAAGTCCCTAAATGGCCACCCACCAATGAATCATGAAATCAACAGAAGACCTGATGCACCAAGGCAGCTGGCAGACAGATGTTAGACTGCTTAGCATTGCCCACCTTCCTGCAAATAATCCCCGTCTTAATTTTATATTCTTCCAAGAGCTCTCCTGCCAACACACATTGCTTAATACCAGCCCACACGGGGTCCTGATCCTGATGGTGGGCAATGTCTTCCTCCAAAAGGGGAATTTCACCTAACGCCATACAATTAAGATTGTCACCGTCTTCCTGCTTGCTTCCCTGACTAGACACGTCTTTGGTAAACATCCTGCTAAGAACATCTGCCAAGACATTTTCAGAACCTTTAACATGTTTAACTTTGAACTGAAGTGCCGATATACATACTACCCACCTGGCAATACGGCCGGTCTTAGGTGGTCTCACCAGTACCCAGCTCAACACTTGATTGTTGGTTTCCAATTGGAGAACCCGATGCTCAAGGTAGAACTAATATTTCTCTAATGCAAACAAAATGCCCAAAGCCTCACCCTCATAGACAGAGTACTTAAGCTCAGAATCTGTTAACCACTGAGACACGTAAGCTAATGGTTGTCTCTGCCTCTCAAATTTCTGGAGGAGAACAACTGAAATACTGGCATTAGAAGCATCAGTCTGTACGATAAACCTTTTGCTAAAATCGGGTACTCCAAGAACCAGCGGGTTGGTTATCACTGTCTTAATATGCTCAAAGGTGACCTCCTGGGCAGGTCCCCATTCAAAATGCATGCCTTTACGGTGTAACTGATTTAAGGGTGCTGCCAACTGAGCAAAACTAAGCACAACACACCTAAAGTAATTTCACATGCCTATAAATCCAGTGATTCCCTGCTTATCAGCAGGAGAAGGCGATGCCCGCAGGGCTTTCGTCCACTCTTGGTCAATGCAAATACTCTGACCTGAGGCTATATGGCCTAAGAAAAATACCTCCTGCCTAGCTAGGGTACCTTTACTAGGTTTAACGGTTAGACCAGCTCACTGTAACCTCAAAAGAACTTGCTGGATATGCTCCAAATGATCCTCAACACAGCCGAAGGTCAAGTCCCCAGGAATATTATCCAATAAATGAGTAAGCACTGCTGCTCTGGTAGCTAATCCAAAGGGGACTCTGTTAAACTCGAACAATTTCCAAACAGCACTAAAGGCATTGACATTTTACATTCTTCAGCCAACAAAACTTGATAATAGGCCTGATTCAAATCAAGAACAGTAAACCAGTTAGCGCTAGCAAACCAAGTAAAAGAATTATGCAAATCGGGCAAAGGTACTGTTAGAGTACAACCTTGGTGTTCAAATGCCGGTAGTCTACGACAGGTCTGAAATCCCACCCCTGATCCTTAGGTACAAGAAAAATGGGAGAAGCATAAGCAGAAGTAGAGGGTCTGATGACTCCTTGTTGCAGCATCTGAGATATCTTAGTACTGAATATCTTAACCTTCGTGGGTGAGAGGCGATATGGAGATAGCTTAATGGGGGTGTCATCGAACAAACGGATATGATAGTCAAGAGTGCTGGTGACACCCAGATTATCGCTAAGCAGTTGTGAAAAACTGTGCATCAAATTATGTAGCTGAGACACCTGATTGGGCAAGAGATGGGCCAGATCAAATTCATTAGCTGCAATCTCTACACCGAAGGTCCCGGTGGTTCGCCATACACCAGGTTTAGTACACTTGCTAAGGTCAAACTTCTCACCAGAAGAGAACTTAAAGGAAAATGTGCACCTGGAATAATCCAAGATGAGCCTAGTTTTATGAATGAAATCACACCCCAATATTAGATTAACAGGCAGTCCCTTAACCAAAGCTAAAGATACAGGCCAGGAAAAATCAGCATCCAATACACTCTCTCGGACCCAACCCTGCAAAGGTAACACCTGGCCATTGGCCACCTGACATCTCTGCCCTGGGGACGGGACCAAACGAATTTTAGTAAGATGCCCAAATTCCAAAAACCACTCGAAACTCAATAATGACAAGGAACTACTGGAATCCAAGACAGCACAAACAGGCTTGCCACCTACCTGAGAACAAACATAAGGCAAAGGGGATGATGTGGGGGTGACCACGTGAGTACACTAAGGCCTAAAGGTTCGAACCCAGGTTCGCACGCCAACCCAGCGTCGTCTATTAGCTCTAAAAGCACGAGGCTGATCACAAGAGCGTACCAAACGAGCTGTACTGCCGCATCTGAAATAACACCTGGGTTCCCTTTTGCTAAGTTCAACAGATGTGGATAATCCAGAATCGGCCCCTATGTTGTACCCTGCAACATCCCGACACCCGTGGCTCTCAAGGGGTAATGCGGATGCTGCTACAACCACATCACAGAGTTCTTCCCAGGTCTCAGGCTGCTTACGGAAAACAAAATGCAACTTATCCGCTGCACACATTCCCTTGAGAATGATAGAAACTTATTCATGTCCGGGTAATTCAATCAGCAAGGCCAAGGAGGCTGTGTGGATTCTATCGACATACTGATATAACTGCTCGTCATCCCTCTGCACTTCCCAAATGTGGTAGCACTCAAGTTGTTTGTGAACCCCAGTGGCTAATCTTTGACTAATTACAAGCCCCCTTAATTGATGCAAGGTAAACTCTTCTGTCATGGCTCATGAGAGGATGTTCTGCAACTCACCTATAGCAAGCGGATATAGCAATGACAGGATCACGTGGTGTGGAACACGAAAAGCGGCCACGTGCTGTTCGAGACAAACCAACAACCACAATAGATTTTCTACTTGATCAATTTGCTCTACAATCAATTTGGTCAGACACTGAAAGAAATGAGGCAAAGGGTTAGGCAACTTAGCAAATATGGCATCTAACTTAACAGCCGCTGGAACAATGCCACCCCAACCTGGCCCACATGTTCCACCTGACAGCGCAAGTCACTATCTTCGAAATTCTCCCCATCCAACTCCAAGCATGTAAGCTTAAACTGCAACATTCTCACCAGAGTTCCCAACTCAGCAGCCACACAGTATTGCATTGGGCCAGAATTTTCACTTTTTCTGTTAGTGGTATTGCCTTGGACATATACTGTGCAGGAATTGTCTACAACAAAGAACTGAACAGAGAAACATGGAAAGAATGAGAGACAGAGGTAGGAAGAGAATTTGAGTGAAGGACAACATTAGATGAGGACAGGCATACAAAGAGATCTCAGTTCTGTCTCAGATATATTTTTGCAGCAACATTAGACATAAGTGAACAGTGCCACACACAGTAGTACTGATATGTCTGCTGATTAAGAGTTGAATGATGTGCAACTTGTATGTGCTTTCAGCAAACACAGAAGAGGGCACAGTGACATTACTGCTTGGTGTTTCTGCGTCAATGGCAGCCACATCCTTGTTTGGTCTGTGAGTTGCAGCCTTAATCTGTGTTTCATGAGTTGTACATTTTAATAATTGCATATTTTTCATTGTTGTAAAGAGCTCTTTACTGAAACAAAGGTAATATGTCTAACAAGATGAATAAATTATAGTTATATTAATCCATGTCACTCGCTACTGGAGACTGTAGATCTGTTATACCAAAATATTCAGACAGTACACCAGTACAACTTTGAAGTTCATCAGAGTTCTGGTTCACCCTGTATAATTTCACCAACTCCAAACATTTTGGGGCAACTATTTTCACTTTAAGTTAATTTGTTCAGGAAATATCGTTATTTGGATACATATCAAATACACCCCCCAGGGTGCTCACCACTCTTTGGCGGGTTTGTGCTTGGCTACCACATGGCCCCATTGGCTACGTCACGTCCCAGCCTGTGCAGCATCTTTTCCCTTCCAAGCTGCAGGTCTATCCTCTTGCTATTCTTTTCCCCCCACTTGGGGAATGTTTCTGGGATGTCATTGGGAATGTTCTGCATTGCCTGTCATTGACATAACAACAGTCTCACCACTGTTTTCCATTCCATTTTCCTTTCTTTGTTTACCTTCTCCTAGCCTTCCTCCATTTTGGTGTTTGAGGTTCCTCTCTTTCTTGTTCCTCCTTGTACACTCCTGAAGGCTGACCCATGTGTCTTATGTGTAACAGATGACTGGGTAATGCGTAATTCCCAGCCCTGGTTCGACAGGTAGGTTTCGCATGTACACCCTGGTAGAGGCCAGGCCCAGGGAGGAGTGATTGGACAGAGGGACCAGTCAGCAATTTGCCTCAGCTGCTACCTTCCCAGTGTTCTGGAGGTGTGAACTGAGGTGTGAACTGTTGTGTCTAGACAAGACAGCCTAGACACAATGAGAGGAAGCCGAAAGGCACGCGCAAGCTAAAGCAGGATGGCGGGAGGTCTGAAACAGGATACGTAATGAATGCTATAAAGAAAAGTACGTAGCTTCTGGAATACTTAACTTTAATCCATCCTTTTGGTACATCTGGAGATTGTGGCGGTACAAGTGAGACTCTTTAGATACATGCAATGTTACTAATGGCGCCTTGCTAGGTCGTAGCCATTGACTTAGCTGAAGGCTATTCTAACTATCTGCTCTGCAAATGAGCGAGGCTTCATCAGTGTGCATCGCTAGCTACGTCGTCCGTACAACTGGGGCTAGTGCTAGTCAGTCTCTCGAGACCTGCCTTGTGGTGGCGCTCGGTCTGCGATCACACAGTGGCATCACGCGGGTCCGACATGTACTAATGGACCGCGGCCGATTTAAAGCTACCACCTAGCAAGTGTGGTGTCGGGCGGTGACACCACATTCCTCCCCCGCAAATCGGCGAACGGTCGTGTTATAAGGCTTCTGCCCGCCGTGGGGAGGACCCCATGTTGACGTTTGCGATGAGGTGGGGAGCCTAACAACAGGCGAGGCTGTGCCACCCGCACCCGGCCATTCGGTCCAAGGGGATCTAGGAAACGCCTGAAAACCTAGTCCAGGGTGCACGTCAACATGCGGTGTATGTGCCCGTAAAGAGACAGGAGGGGCTGAAGGGTCGACCTCCATTGCGTCGGGGTATCTGACGCGCGATGACGTCATGTGGTCCGGAGCGGGCAAGAGTTCCATGGCGGAGGACTGCTGGTCACGGGAAGCGATTGGCGGCGCGTGACCCAGGCAGGCTCTTGGCGGCTGCAGCGAAGCGTCCACTGCGGGCGGCGCCGGCGGGAGAACAGACGGCGGCGGCGCGTCGCGATGGGGCAAAATGGAAGGCAGCATCGGTAACACCTGGGGATAAGGCGAGCCAGTAGATGGGTCCCCAGGGCGCTGACCGGACGGCACCGTCGCTGAAAGCAGACGGGGAGCGGCAGAACCCAGGCGACGACAGAGGCGCAGCTGATTGAGATGCCGACGCACCTCACCAGAGGCCCCCAAAACCAAATACATCGCGCGGCCGAGACAGCGAAGAATGCGCCCTGCGACCCAACGCCGTGAACCTCGATAGTTGCGATAGAATACAACGTCACCTGGAGCAAAAGCAGAAGTCTGCCGCTGCACAGGAACCTGATGCGGCGGGTGCAGCAAAGACATCAAGGTTCGATGAGGATGACCGTGGAGCAACTCAGCCGGCGAGCGACCATCTCGGGGCTGAGAGCGATACGATGACAAAAAGAGCAACAACGCGTCCTCCCGAGAATGCGACTCTGTCAACTTCAACATCTGTGACTTGAAAGTCCGGACCAATCGTTCAGCGGCACCGTTTGACTGAGGCGAAAACGGCGCAGATGTCAGATGTTGAAAACCATTGGCCTGGCAGAATGACTGAAATTCTGAGGACATGAATTGTGGGCCATTGTCGGAAACAATAGTCTGTGGAAGACCTTCAATGCAAAAGATAGCAGACAACGCTTGGATGGTGGCAGTTGACATCGTGGAAAACATCCGGACAACAAAAGGAAAATTACTGAAGTCATCTACCACAACCAACCATCTAGCATTCCAGAATGGACCAGCAAAATCGATGTGCAAGCGTTGCCAAGGGGAAGTGGCTTTTGGCCATGCAAAGACTTTCCGCGGCGGTGCGGATTGTTGTTCGGCACACGCCAGGCAAGAAGAGCACATATTCGTAATCGCAGCATCGATTCCGAACCAAGTACAGTGCTGATGAGCAAGTTGTTTCGTTCACACTATACCCCAATGTCCGTGGTGAAGAAGCCATAAGACAGAGGACTGTAACGAATGGGGGACCACGACCCTGGACTGATCATTATCAGAACGCAACAACAAAACACCACGTTGAACAAAAAGTCCCTCCTTATGAGCAAAAACTCGGCGAACCAACGGATCCTCGATCCGTGACTGACAAAGGCAATTGCGTAGCAACAAAACGCAAAACGGTAGCAAGGACAGGGTCAGCAGCTGTGGCTGTAGCTACACGACCAAAACCAATCGGAACTTAGTAACACCAAACACGAGAGCCAAAGCTTCCTTCTCGATCTGTGAATAATTTCTTTGCGCAGACGAGAGCAATTTTGACTCAAAGGCAATAGGGCGATCAAGCGATCCATCTTTGTGCGCAAGCACAGCACCGATCCCTAAATCCGATGCATCTACCATCAACAAAAGGGGTTTCTGGGGATAGAATGGCGTAAGGCAAGTATTTGAAAGCAACGCCGATTTCAACTGGCGAAAAGCGCGGTCGCATTCCGTCGTCCAGACGAACGGAACACCTGTACGGCGTAAGCGATGAAGCGGAGCTGAAATGGAAGAGGCATTGCGCACATTCACTCACACCTTGTGATTCTAAATTGTTTAATGTTCCTGCGACCTCATCACGCAATGCGTGGGGAACATTGCGCGCTGTGAAAAATTTCGGTTGCGCGTTGACTTTCAGTTCCAAATGTGCTTCATAGTTCTTAGCGCAACCAAGGCCCGGTGCAAAAATGTCTGCAAATTCTTCACATAGACGAGAAACACTGGCGGAAGGCACAGTCTGGTTCACTGAGAGGACCTGATTTAGAATAGACATGTTAAACAACTGAAATAAATCTAAGCCAAACAAGTTCACTGCAGTAGAAGAACGAAGAACGTAAAATGATACAAGGTTTGTTTGTCCCTTGTATGTTGCAAGAAGAGTGCACTGTCCTAACACAGGGATATTCTGACCTGAATAACTATTTAACTGAACATTTGCGGCACGCAACGGAGGTTTGCCCAGTTGTTTGTATGTGTCGCGATTGATCAATGAAACTGCAGCTCCGGTATCGAGCTGGAATGGTATGACCTTGCCATTAAAGTCCAAATCTACAAAAAGTTTATTGTCCTGCTGACGACATGAGCGACTGTCTCGTGCAATTTGAACTGATACAGGTACAGCATCACTTGCTAATTGACGTGACTTCCGGCGACGTCGACGCACAGTTTTTGTGGGACGAACACAGGCACTGTTAGAGAACGTGGCACTGGACGAAGTGGAATTAACTACATGAATGTCCATGGGCGAAGGGTCACGAGCCTGAGTATTCTTGGTTCGATTCCGGCGCGAAGCAATGGGCCTGGAATGGTTGTGATTGTCTGATCTGAGCTTTTTCCGGCAAACACTTTGAACATGTCCTTTCTTATTACAGAAAAAGCAAATAGCTTGGTGTGACGGGCAATTTTCACGCGAATGTCTAGTAGCACACCGCGGGCATGATTTCACTGCAGTTGTATGCTGTCGCGGCACACCTGGTTTAGAGCGTGGCGGCAGTTGCGCAGACGTGCGCGAGGGCAGTCGACCGTTCTGTGCAGCGCGCCCGGCGGGCCGGTTAACCTGACACACGGCTGGCGAAGTTGCAAATGATTGCTGAGCAAAGTCAAGCGTGTCTTGTCTATCCAATATGTCTATCACTTGTTGAAGGGAAGTATTAACCAATTTCAAAATCTGTTCTCGTATACGAACATCAGAAACGTTCTGTGCTATTGCATCACATACCATAGTATCTGAATAAGGGAGTCCACATTCACACTCAAAAGCGCAATCCCTTGTAAGGCCTTGCAATGTTGCAACCCACTCCCTATTATTTTGACCAGCCGTACGTTTTGTACGAAAGAAAGTATACCTTTTTGCAACTACATTAACTGTTTCTTTGAAATAGGCATCTAAATTTCGTCGTAGGACAGAGTTGCTACGTTGCGTCGGGGAAATAATTTCACTACCACACGGTACGTTTGCACCCCTACACATGCCAATAAATGAGGCTGCCGCTCGTTACCTTGAATTCTGTAGGCGTCGAGATGAAATCCAAACTGGCGTGACCACTCCGTCCATGTTTCCTTAGCTGGTTCGTAGGGACGAAATGGGGGTGCAACTGCATGTTGTGGCTGCGGTAGCGGTGAAGCGGCGGCGGCCGCATCGTTTTGCAGTGCACGTTGACCCTGGACGAGCCGTCCAAGGGCATCCAATAACGCCTGCGTCTGCTGATTCTGCAAGCGATAAAATTCGGACAGTACATCTGGCGAAGTCATGACATAAGTAAATGTAAGCAATTAGAAAGAACAAGACCCTTTGTTGACTCGTCGCCAAAAATGTTGTGTCTAGACAAGACAGCCTAGACACAATGAGAGGAAGCCGAAAGGCACGCGCAAGCTAAAGCAGGATGGCTGGAGGTCTGAAACAGGATACGTAATGAATGCTATAAAGAAAAGTACGTAGCTTCTGGAATACTTAACTTTAATCCATCCTTTTGGTACATCTGAAGATTGTGGCGGTACAAGTGAGACTCTTTAGATACATGCAATGTTACTAATGGCGCCTTGCTAGGTCGTAGCCATTGACTTAGTTGAAGGCTATTCTAACTATCTGCTCTGCAAATGAGCAAGGCTTCGTCAGTGTGCATCGCTAGCTACGTCGTCCGTACAACTGGGGCTAGTGCTAGTCAGTCTCTCGAGACCTGCCTTGTGGTGGCGCTCGGTCTGCGATCACACAGTGGCAACACGTGGGTCCGACATGTACTAATGGACCGCGGCCGATTTAAAGCTACCATCTAGCAAGTGTGGTGTCGGGCGGTGACACCACATGAACAGTCACCTAAGGTGGGTGTGCCTCTTCGTGAAGGGGGCCCCCAGGAGTGGGCCATTGTAGATGCTGGCAATCATGGGGGATTTTCTCGCAATGAGCCAGTCGTCTACACAATCAATGTCTACAAAACATAAGTGAAATGAGGCTAACAATTCAATGACCCTTCCAGCTACACTACTGTTCTTGAAGACAGTCAGTCCTTTGCAGTGGTAAATCTGTTTATTATTCAGAAAAGTGTTGATGCAATTAGCCCTGTGAAGTCCTGCTCTTGTTAGTGGAATGTTACTTTGTGCTTGAGAGTAAGTAGTAGTCTACAAAAGCAATTGCTTGCTGCTTTGATTCTTCATGGCTATCCTGTTTGTGTCGAGGCCTGTAGGACTCTGAATTCTTCTCATAGCATTATTTACAATAGGCTGCTCAGCGGTCTGACTGAGGCCAAAATCCAATTGTACCTCTCTGATCAGGGTGTCATTGCTGTCTATCAGGTGATGATAAAGGTAGATTCCTCCTTAGTGCCCACACACGCTCTTTTTCTCACCTTTGATAGACTGGTGCTCCTGTCCAAGATCAAAGCAGGCTATGAAATTATGAGAGTCCATCCATACATTTCCACCCCGATAAACTGCTACCAGTGTCACATTTGGCCAAGTGTCAACAAGACACTCATGTGTGGTTGAAAAGATGTCACCTGTGGTAGATATGCACCTGAGGGCAATTGTCTGCCTCTTTCTTCCCACTGCATGAACTGCAAATGGTGGCCATGCTGCTTCTTCTAAATATTGTCCAGTGTATCTCAATGAGTGGGCTGTCCAGGAGATTTGTGTTAAGGAAAAAGTCCCTTGCCTGGTTGCTCACAAGTTATTGGCTAATTGCAAATCCTGCATTCCACTGTCTGGCACTTATAGTACTGTTCTTGCTACATCTCGCTCCATGAAGGGCATGGTCACGTGTACATGTGACCTCTAATTCAGCTCTGAGGTTGCGAAATTTCCCATTGACCCCTCGTCCAGCTGTGAAACATGCCATCAAATGCTCACCTCAAGGAGCAAAGTTACCAAGTACACAACTGGCAGGCTGGAAAGGACAGGAGAAGTACTCCTGTGAAGACATTCAATGGCCCTTCTTCCAACCAACACCTGAGTCTTCCTCAGCTAATTGGAAGACTCAAAGAATTCTGACAAAGGCAAACGGTGTTCTCCCTCGCCAACTTGAAGATCCTGTTCGACGGTGTTGCCACATGATGCCTTCACCCGGCTGGCCTCTGTGTTGCCAGTGTGCACTAATAACCATGTTTCTTGTTGGACTCAGCAGATCAACTGCGCAGTAGAGCTGATGCTTCTGTATACCCCATGGAACAGGATCCTCCTGCCTCTGTGCCCTGTAGAAGAGTGTCTTCGCAAGCTGGCACTCGGCAGCTGCCGAGGTGACAGCCCCTAATTTTTCCTCATCATGACTCTCCTCCAATCAAATCACAGCGTCCCCTTGTATTCTGCCTTCAGGAAACAAAATTGAGTCCTCACAACCACTTTCAGCTTTTGCATGTCTTCCCTCTGAGATCGGCATTCCATCTCATGGAGGAGTCTTGATGCTCATGAGGGATGACATACATTGTTACCCCATGTCTCTGACTACCCATCTTCAAGACGTTGCAGTTCGCCTTTTCCTTCCTCATCTGACTTTTCCCTTTATACCATTTATATCCCTTTGTCATCCAATGTCAGCAGGACAGACTTCCTCCAGCTTATTTGGCAGCTACCTCGCCCATTTATGCTGCTTGGTGAATCTACGGTTCTCCAAGAAGCTGTGAGAGAGGTGCCATCTTGGTTGACATTCTTAACCAACTTAACCTCTTCTGCCTTAACACAGGAGCACCCATATTCCTTTCCAACTCTTCACGCACCTATTCCCATTTGGATTTATCCTTCTGCGCTGTCCAGCTTGCCCATCATCTCAAATAGTCTGTTCCTTCTGACACCTACTCGAGTGACCATTTCCCATGTGCTATCCATTTGCTGGCTCCTGCACCACCTGCATGCACACCAAAATGGCAGCTTACTAAGGCTAACTGGTGGCTTTACTCCTTCCTGGCCACCTTCGAAGAACAAGATTTCCCCAGTTACTGTGACCAGTCAGAATATCTTACAAATGGTATCCTTACTGCTGCAGAACATTCCATTCCTTACACTTCCTCTTTACTACACTGTGTTCCAGGCCCTTGGTGGGCTGAGGCATATCGCAACTCAATTCACATGTGAAGATGTGCTCTCCACATTTTTAACCTTCATCCTATGATGGCAAACTGTGCACCCGTCTGTCTATAATGAATGCAGGGTCGTCACGTTCTTTGGGATAGCAGAAAAGCTAGCTGGATTTCATTCACTAGTTCTTTTAACAGTTCCACCCCTTCCTCTGTCATGTGGACCAAACTCTGATAGCTCTTTGGGACCAAGATTCATTCCCCAATTTCTGGCCTGACAGTAGCAGACGATTTCATTGCAGAGCCTACTGATAACTCCAACACCTTGGTCCACCATTTTAGTGAAATTTCGAGCTCTTCCCACTATCACCCTGCCTTCCTCCATCGGAAATGAGTGGAGGAGGTTTGGGTGGTAACCTTCTCTTCTCAGGATTGAGTGCTACAATGCTGCCCATACTCTGAGGGAGCTAGATCATGCTCTCAGTTCATCTTGATCCTCCGCATCAGGATCAGATGCTGTTCATATTCAGATGTTGCAGCATCTGTCTCTTGAGGGCAAGTACTTTCTGCTTAATATGTACAATGATATTTGGGCAAAGGGCATGTTTCCCAACTGCTGGCTTGAAGCCACTATCATATCCCCACTTAAGCACAGTAAGGACAAACATCTCCCTTCTAACTACCATCTCATCTCACCTCTCTCACGAACTGTGTTTGCAAAGTCAGGGAATATATAATTCTTTCCAGGCTGGTATGGTGGCTAAAGTCTCACAATCTACTAACTGCTGCACAGTGTGGATTTGATTGCTTCATTCTGCAGTTGACCATTTTGTCACTTTGTCCACCCATGTCATGAATGGGTTTCTGCAGAAATCCCAGGCTGTGGCTGTGTTTTTCGATTTGTAGGAGGCCTACAACTGCTGTTGGGGAAATGGTATTCTTTGTACTCTTGACATGTGGGGCTTCTGTGGCTGCCTGCCATGTTTTCTTCTGGAATTTTTAAAACACCCAGTTTTCAAGGTAAATGTGGATTCTGCCTTGTCAGACACCTTTATCCAGGAATACAAAGACAGCCAAAGATGGCAGATTCCCAATGAGAGAGGCAAAGGGAAGTGTTCCATGTGGTAGAAATCTCCTGGACAGCCCGAATTTATTAGATGGGCAGTAGCCTCCAAAGAGTCGGCCCATGATTTATGTCAAATCCCTTTTGCTCAAATATGCAAATCCACCTCAAAACGGGTCATTGAAAATGGGGATACGTGGCTGACCCCCCCCCCCCCCCCCCCCTCTCAGCCAATCAGTAAGTTCATTACCAGGAATACCCATGTGGCTGAGAAGCCAAAGGATATCAACGAAAGAAGCACCGCCACCGCCACCACCACCAACAACAAGGTGGTCACTGATGGCATAGACCAAGAGGTGTTGAGAAAAATTCCGAGTAATAGCCTGTATGAGATTGAGTCGATACATAACAAAACTTCGATGAGCGAAGACTGCGTAATGAAGCAGAGTACCTGATAGATGGCCATCAGTTCCTCAGTAAACACCCCACATGTGGCAGACAAGAGATGGTGTTCCATGCCACCAGATGATCTGCAGACATATCCAACATGATCGGGAGATGTAGAACAGTAGATTTCTGAAACTTATATAAGAGTATTCAGTGGAAACAACAGAATATTATTGGACTGATGAGGCTTTTGGACCCCAGAAGAGATCCATCCAAATCCAGGGCTGAGGAACTAACCAAGGCAGGGAGGGCATCGAGAGAGAATATGGGGAAGAGGACAGGGAGGGTAGATTGAGGTCACAGGAGAGATAGCCCAACTGGTACACACACCCAAGGGTACACATGGGTAGGCAATGGCCCAAAGCCAAGAAAACAGTAGAATAGGAGGGATGAGAAGGGGAGGAGTGGATAGTGATGGCATAGGAAAGAAGTAGCTGGGACTGCCAAATGGAAAGGGCAGAAATTCCAGTGTCAATTAGAAGACTATCGATAGGGCTAGTGGAAAATGAACCCATGGGTAAACTAATACTATGCTGGTGAACTGGGTCCAAGAGGTGCAGTGTGGAAGGGGCACTGATCCATCAACTTGACAACCATAGTCCATTGAGACAGAACCAATGCCCAGTAAAAATCGAGAAGATTCAATGATGAAGTAGTGTGGGCAAGAACACAAAGAACATTGAGTTAATGGAAACAGCCATCCTTAAGATGACAAGCAGTGACAAAGTAAGCTTGTAGTTAAAAAGAAGACCCATGGAACTGAACTTTGGGTCCATGGTCAGGCTCCGAATCAGGATGGTGACAGAAATGCATACCCTTGACTTAAAGGGAGAGAACAAAAACCATGCAAAAATGTCCATGTGGAAGTGTGCTGGATGGCATCCTGGAGCAGAGGATACAGAAATCATCCACGTACAGAGCAAGGCTGACCAACAGTCTCACAAAGACCACAAGCTCACTAATAGTGATTAGCTAATATACAGTCCTGCAGAACACCATTCTCCTGGGTCTGCACAGAGCTGAGAACAGTGCCAACCAGACACTAAACAACCAGGGGGCAGGAACTGGCTACTAAAAGTAGGGAGTAAAGCCATGAAGACCCCACTTATTAAGTGTAAGGATGATGTGATGGTTCCACCACGGTCTTTGTTGTAGGTCTTACAATGATTGAAGAAAACTGTGACGAGATGACACTGCTGAGAAAAGGTCTGTAGATCAGCAGACTCCAATCAGAGCAGATCATTGATCAGAGACCATCCCTCCTGAAAGCTGCACTGGTAAGGAGATAAAAGGTCTCGAGATTCAAGGACCCAACTGATCCAATGAGGCACCATCAGTTCTAGTAACGCGCATGAGACAATTGTCAAGTTGCCTGGCTGTGCCGAAGTATGTTGCTTAATCAAACAAATACATTTAAAGGTAATAAGACTGTCAGAGGACAGGTGCTGCTTAAGATGTTGCAAGACATGATGATGATGATGATGATGATGATGATCATGGACAGTGGTAATAGCCATGCTCCACCGCAAAACTGGCCAATGGTGAATGGGGCTTGTCAAGCAGTGAATGGCAATGTGGGCAGCACAGAGTACCTAAATGGAGAAATCATGAATGACTTCGTCAATACAACCTGACAAAGAAGGTCGAATAAGATCTGGAAGGTATATAGAGGCCAGTCAGCACAAAGGAAAGCCCCATGAGGTAACGTGGTCATTAGGACGTGGGAAGAGGTCTGTATCACAGAGGGCATCATGTGGTGAACAGTGTAAGGAAGAGAGAAGTGAAGGGGAAGAGAGGAAAAGAGCAATAGTAGAGAACTTACCTTGTGCGGCATTAAAATGAGTCAGTGAACCTTCCTTAAGGAGGCTCAGATCATAGTCTCAAAGAAACTGTTCAGTGAGGAGCCACAGAGTTGATGAAAAAGCACTGTTACACAGAGGATGATGTGCATTAAAATCCCCAGGTAGAAGGAACAGTGGTAGGAGTTGCTGAATGAGGGCAGTTAGAGCAGCAGCTTTAGGTGGCCTGTCAGGAGGGGGGAAGATAGCAAACCGTGACTGCATAGTCGGCATGGACCTGTGTAAATTTTCACTTCTCTGTGCAGGATGTACCTTGAATCATTGGATTTGAGATGTACATCTTTACTTGGTACTGGGCATCGCATCAAGTGTAGATTAGACACAGATGAAGCAAGATTACATCAGTTCATGTGGAGTAGAATAGTGACAACCTCTGTTACATCAAGTCACCTGTGTGCTGCAAAGGGCTTTGCTGTATTTTTTGTGGCCTGGCTAGACACTGTTGTGTGGTAGCGGCTCAGCACTTAACCATCAGTTACTTGCATGGTGTTCTGCTTCTTGCAACATTGAGTGATTGAAGAAATGATGCAGCAAACTGTCCTACAATGGGTGTAGTAACCCCGTTAAAACCATTTTTTCATCTAAGAGATTTAGTAAAGTTTGCACCCAATACAACTTGTCATTCACTATGCCACAAACATCTGTGAGGGTACGGTGAAGCGGCTTAGAGGGGGGGGGGGGGGGGGGGGGGAGGAGGAGAGTAGTGCACTAATCCCCTAAATTTAGAAAAGTTAACTTGTATGACAACCGTGAGGACTGTGGTAGTCCATTATCTCTGCCTATTATCTGTGACAATTGTGTACACAAATTATGAATCCAGTTATCATGTGCTTTAAGACAAATAAAGTGGTATTTGTAATAAGATAATATGAAACAGGTGTCTCTTGTTCATAATTAATAAGAGAACTTCATAAAATGATTGTAATTTGCCTATGATAGTTATCAGTCTCTTTCATGTTAAAACTATCCTCAAGTAGTAAGATTTAGTGCAAAATCAGCTTGCAGTGTCAGAAACTGGTTAAAAAACCATTCAAATGACATCTCATTTATCCCCGTACAATTATTGTGTGCTGAGAAAAAGGGATGTCTGTTTGAGAAATAATATATATAAATAAAAATGGGTAGCTTTGAATAGCAAAGGTGGAACAGAATCAGATGGGCAAAAAGATGAGGCCTAGTGGAAGTCCCTAGATATCTTCGGAGATTATGAATTTAATTTATGAAAGGAGAAAATACTAAAATGAAGCAGCCAGAAGGGAACACAGGTGACTAAAAAATGAAACTGACAGAAAGTGCTAAATGACAAGGTGGGAATAACTAGAGGACAAAGGCAAGTCTATAGAAACATGTATAATTTGGAGACAAATAGGTAACCTATTGTTTGTAGGAAAACTAAAGAGGTCTGTGGAGAGAAGCAATGCAGCTGTGTGAATCTAGAGCTCAGACGACAGGACAGAATTAAGCAAAGAGAGGAAAGGCAGAAGGAGTATACAGAAGGGCTATACAGTGAAATAAATTTGAAGGCAATATTACAGAAAGGGAAGAGTATGTTGATAATTACAAGGTGGGAGATGTGATAATGTGAGAAGACTTTGACAGAGCAGTGAAAGACTTAAGTTGTAACAAAGACCCTGGAATTGTTTGTTGTTGTTGTGGTCTTCAGTCCTGAGACTCGTTTGATGCAGCTCTCCATGCTACTCTATCCTGTGCAAGCTTCTTCATCTCCCAGTACCTACTGCAACCTACATCCTTCTGAATCTGCTTAGTGTATTCATCTCTTGTTCTCCTTCTACGATTTTTACACTCCACGCTGCCCTCCAATACCAAATTGGTGATCCCTTGATGTCTCAGAACATGTCCTACCAACCGATCCCTTCTTATGGTCAAGCTGTGCCACAAACTTCTCTTCTCCCCAATCCTATTCAATACTTCCTCATTAGTTATGTGATCTACCCATCTAATCTTCAGCATTCTTCTGTAGCACCACATTTCGAAAGCTTCTATTATCTTCTTGTCCAAACCATTTATTGTCCATGTTTCACTTCCATACATGGCTACACTCCATACAAATACATTCAGAAATGACTTCCTGACACTTAAATCAATACTCGATGTTAACAAATTTCTCTTCTTCAGAAACGCTTTTCTTGCCATTGCCAGTCTACATTTTATATCCTCTCTACTTCGACCATCTTCAGTTATTTTGCTCCCCAAATAGCAAAACTCCTTTACTACTTTAAGTGTCTCATTTCCTAATCTAATTCCCTCAGCATCACCCGATTTAATTAGACTACATTCCATTATCCTCGTTTTGCTTTTGTTGATGTTCATCTTATATCCTCCTTTCAAGACGCTATCCATTCCATTCAACTGCTCTCCCAAGTCCTTTGCTGTCTCTGACAGAATTACAGTGTCATCGGCGAACCTTAAAGTTTTTATTTCTTCTCGATGGATTTTAATACCTACTCCGAATTTTTCTTTTGTTTTCTTTACTGCTTGCTCAATATACAGATTGAATAACATCGGGGAGAGGCTACAACACTGTCTTAATCCCTTCCCAACAACTGCTTCCCTTTCTTGTCCCTCAACTCTTATAACTGCCGTCTGGTTTCTGTACAAATTGTAAATAGCCTTTCGCTCCCTGTATTTTACCCCTGCACCTTTACAATTTGAAGGAGAGTATTCCAGTCAACATTGTCAAAAGCTTTCTCTAAGTCTACAAATGCTAGAAACGTACGAGGGCAGTTCAATAAGTAATGCAGCACATTTTTTTTCTCGGCCAATTTTGGTTGAAAAAACCGGAAATTTCTTGTGGAATATTTTCAAACATTCCCGCTTCGTCTCGTATAGTTTCATTGACTTCTGACAGGTGGCAGCGCTGTACGGAGCTGTTAAAATGGCGTCTGTAACGGATGTGCATTGCAAACAACGGGCAGTGATCGAATTGCTTTTGGCGGAAAACCGGGGCATCTCAGATATTCATAGGCGCTTGCAGAATGTCTACGGTGATCTGGCAGTGGACAAAAGCACGGTGAGTCATTGGGCAAAGCGTGTGTCATCATCGCCGCAAGGTCAAGCAAGACTGTCTGATCTCCCGCGTGCGGGCCAGCCGTGCACAGCTGTGACTCCTGCAATGGCGGAGCGTGCGAACACACTCGTTCGAGATGATCGACGGATCACCATCAAACAACTCAGTGCTCAACTTGACATCTCTGTTGGTAGTGCTGTCACAATTGTTCACCAGTTGGCATATTCAAAGGTTTGTTCCCGCTGGGTCCCTCGTTATC
Organism: Schistocerca serialis cubense; assembly: GCF_023864345.2. NCBI lineage: Eukaryota > Metazoa > Arthropoda > Insecta > Orthoptera > Acrididae > Schistocerca > Schistocerca serialis. The sequence goes on from NC_064644.1 coordinate 591,717,208, forward strand.
TAACCGAACACCATAAAGAGCAAAGGAGAACCATCTGTGAGGATTTGCTTGCTCGTCATGTGGCTGAGGGTGACAATTTCTTGTCAAAGATTGTTACAGGCGATGAAACATGGGTTCATCACATCGAACCTGAAACAAAACGGCAATCAATGGAGTGGTGCCACACCCACTCCCCTACCAAGAAAAAGTTTAAAGCCATACCCTCAGCCGGTAAAGTCATGGTTACAGTCTTCTGGGACGCTGAAGGGGTTATTCTGTTCGATGTCCTTCCCCATGGTCAAACGATCAACTCTGAAGTGTATTGTCCTACTCTTCAGAAATTGAAGAAACGACTTCAGTGTGTTCGTAGGCACAAAAATCTGAACGAACTTCTCCTTCTTCATGACAACGCAAGACCTCACACAAGTCTTCGCACCCGAGAGGAGCTCACAAAACTTCAGTGGACTGTTCTTCCTCATGCACACTACAGACCCCATCTCGCACCTTCGGATTTCCATATGTTTGGCCCAATGAAGGACGCAATCCATGGGAGGCACTACGCGGATGATGAAGAAGTTATTGATGCAGTACGACGTTGGCTCCAACATCGACCAGTGGAATGGTACCGTGCAGGCATACAGGGCCTCATTTCAAGGTGGCGTAAGGCCGTAGCATTGAATGGAGATTACATTGAAAAATAGTGTTGTGTAGCTAAAAGATTGGGAAATAACCTGGTGTATTTCAATGCTGAACAAAACAACCCCTGTTTCAGAAAAAAAATGTGTTGCATTACTTATTGAACTGCCCTCGTAGGTTTGCCTTTCCTTAATCTTTCTTCTAAGATAAGTCGTAAGGTCAGTATTGCCTCACGTGTTCCAGTTTTCTAATGAATCCAAACTGATCTTCCCCGAGGTCGGCTTCCACCAGTTTTTCCATTTGTCTATAAAGAATTCTTGTTAGTATTTTGCAGCTGTGGCTTATTAAACTGATTGTTTGGTAATTTTAACATCTGTCAACACCTGCTTTCTTTGGGATTGGAATTATTATATTCTTCTTGAAGTATGAGGGTATTTCACCTGTTTCATACATCTTGCTCATCAGATGGTAGAGTTTTGTCAGGACTGGCTCTCCCAAGGCTGTCAGTAGTTCCAATGGAATGTTGTCTACTCCCGGGGCCTTGTTTCGACTCAGGGCTTTCAGTGCTTTGTCAAACTCTTCACGCAGTATCGTATCTCCCATTTCATTTTCGTCTACATCCTCTTCCATTTCCATAATATTGTCCTCAAGTACATCGTCCTTGTATAGACCCTCTATATACTCCTTCCACCTTTCTGCTTTCCCTTCTTTGCTTAGAACTGGGTTTCCATCTGAGCTCTTGATATTCATACAACTGGTTCTCTTCTCTCCAAAGGTCTCTCTAATTTTCCTGTAGGCAGTATCTATCTTACCCGTAGTGAGATAAGCCTCTACATCTTTACATTTGTCCTCTAGCCATCCCTGCTTAGCCATTTTGCACTTCTTGTCGATCTCATTTTTGAGACGTTTGTATTCCTTTTTGCCTGCTTCATTTACTGCATTTTTATATTTTCTCCTTTCATCAATTAAATTCAATATTTCTTCTGTTACCCAAAGATTTCTACTAGCCCTCGTCTTTTTACCTACCTGATCCTCTGCTGCCTTCACTACTTCATCCTTCAAAGCTACCCATTCTTCTTCTACTGTATTTCTTTCCCACATTCCTGTCAATTGTTCCCTTATGCTCTCCCTGAAACTCTGTACAACCTCTGGTTCTTTCAGTTTATCCAGGTCCCATCTCCTTAAGTTCCCACCTTTTTGCAGTTTCTTCAGTTTTAATCTACAGGTCATAACCAATAGATTGTGGTCAGAGTCCACATCTGCCCCTGGAAAGTCTTACAATTTAAAACCTGGTTCCTAAATCTCTGTCTTATCATTATATAATCTATCTGATACCTTTGAGTATCTCCAGGGTTCTTCCATGTATACAACCTTCTTTCATGATTCTTAAACCAAGTGTTAGCTATGATTAAGTTGTGCTCTGTGCAAAATTCTACCAAGCGGCTTCCTCTTTCATTTCTTTGCCGCAATCCATATTCACCTACTACGTTTCCTTCTCTCCCTTTTCCTGCTACCGAATTCCAGTCACCCATGACTATTACATTTTCGTCACCCTTCACTATCTGAATAATTTCTTTTATTTCATCATACATTTCTTCAATTTCTTCGTCATCTGCAGAGCTAGTTGGCATATAAAGTTGTACTACTGTAGTAGGTGTGGCCTTCGTATCTATCTTGGCCACAATAATGCGTGCACTATGCTGTTTGTAGTAGCTTACCCTCATTCCTATTTTCCTGTTCATTATTAAACCTACTCCTGCATTACCCCTATTTGGTTTTGTGTTTATAACCCTGTAGTCACCCGACCAGAAGTCTTGTTCCTCCTGCCACCGAACTTCACTAATTCCCACTATATCTAAGTTTAACCTATCCATTTCCCTTTTTAAATTTTCTAACCTACCTGCCCGATTAAGTGATCTGACATTCCACGCTCCGATCCGTAGAACGCCAGTTTTCTTTCTCCTGATAACGACATCCTCTTGAGTAGTCCCCGCCCGGAGATCCGAATGGGGGACTATTTTACCTCCGGAATATTTTACCCAAGAGGACACCATCATCATTTATCCATATAGTAAAGCTGCATGCCCTCGGGAAAAATTACGGCCGTAGTTTCCCCTTGCTTTCAGCCGTTCGCAGTACCAGCACAGCAAGGCCGTTTTGGTTATTGTTACAAGGCCAGATCAGTCGATCATCCAGAATGTTGCCCTTGCAACTACTGAAAAGGCTGCTGCCCCTCTTCAGGAAACACACGTTTGTCTGGCCTCTCAACAGATACCCCTCCGTTGTGGTTGCACCTACGGTATGGCTATCTGTATCGCTGAGGCACGCAAGCCTCCCCACCAACGGCAAGGTCCATGGGTCATGGTTCCTTGAGGAAGCCAGCCATGGCAAAACTATCCCACCTGGTGTGCAACATGGGTGAGCCAGATGTAATGCCTTCAGATGTCAAGAAGAATATAAGAATTGCAATTGCAAAAAGGCAGCTGCTGGCAGTTATGGATACTGTGAAGTAGGAATTTAATAAGTGATGGTTGCAAAATACTAACTTGATATAATTACAGAAGAAAGGAGAAACTGGTTCAAACTGATACCAGGAAAGGTCATTTTGTATTTGGGAGATGTGTAAGAACATGCGAAACAATACTGACTCTAAGATTTATCATACAAGACAGGTTAAATATAGTCAAACCTACATTTATAGTCTTTGTAGACTTAAAGAATGTTTTGGTAATGATTGACTTGAATGCACCTTCCAAAACTCGGAAGGTAGCAGAGGTAACAAGTGGAGAGCAAAAGGGTGTATACAACTTTTACAGAAATCAGACAGTAGACATAGGAGATGAAAGCAAGATGCCTATTCCCAATGTTACTCACACTTCACATTGAACAAGCAGTTGAGGGAAGCAAAGAAAAATTTGAGGAAGGAATTAATATTCAATGAGATGAAATGAAAACTTTGAGATGAATGGAATATACAGTCTCTTCTGTGTTCACCTTTAAGCTTCCTATCAAAACAAAGGTAATGGAATGTAGGCAAATTAAATCAGGCAAAGCTGAGGGATCTAGGTTAGGAATAGAGACACTGAAAGTAGTACATAAGTTTTCCTATTTAAAGAGTAAAACAACTGTTGTAACCAAAGTGGAGAGGATATAGAATACAGACTAGCAATGGCAAGAAAAGCATTTTTGAAGAAGAAATATTGCTTAACAGCAAATATAAATTTAAGTGTTAGGAAGTCTTTTTCTGAAGGCATTTGTCTGTAGTGTAGCACTGTAAGAAGTGCAATGTGGGCAGTTCAGACAAGGGGAGAAAACATCTGAAATGTCATCCTACAGAAAAATGCTGGATATTAGATGGGTAGATCACATAACTAATGCAGTAGTCAACAGACATGGGAGAAAAGCAATTTGTGACAGAACTTGGGAAAACTTGACTAAGAGAAGGGGTCGGCTGACAGGACACAGTCTGAGGCATCATAAAGGACTCATTAATTTAGTTTTGCAGGAAATTGCATTGGAAAAACTGTACAGGAAGGCCAAGCATGCATGCCAGTTCAAATGATAGATAGCAGTAGCAATTCGGTGATGATGTGTGGATATAGTATTCTGGATGTCTGCATCAAATCAGTCTTCAGATTCATGACATAAATGATGACAACAACAGCAGCAGTAACATAATCAGCTTTTAGTGCATTACACATTCTCAGACTCGCAGTAAGAGTTGAATAAAAAGGATAATTCTCAACTTTTACCCCCCCCCCCCCCTCCCCCCTGCCCCCTCTTAGAAAAATTTCTATGGTTGACCATGAAGATAGGTCATGCCAGTTCTATAGGTCATGCCAGTTCTATAGTCAGTTCCTGTACTGCCCTTCTTTTATTAAATAGGTCATGTTCCAGATTTGTCATACGTTTTGTGCCATTCCACCATTGCCCTACTTGTATCTACTATTGCTTGTTCTTGTTGTAGCATTCTGTTCAGCTTCATAATGTCATCATTGTCCACTGTATTGAATACTTTCTTCAGCAGCTTCCCACCTGCATTTAACCATCTTCATTTCTTTTGAATCAGTGTTGTGGTACCACATCTACCACATGATGTAGATACTAATCCATCTTATCTTATGAAGAAAGTTGTACCCTACAATGTTCCTCTCACAGTTCTGCCTACTCTCATCCTTTCTCTGTCTCCTGCAACTTCACTAATGCTTCTTGTTGCTTCCCTGCTTCACTTATTACTTCCCAAAATCTCAGCTTCCTCCAGTGACTAGCAAGTAAGATGTCCATTTGTCTGGCAAATAATACTCCTGCTTCAAGGGGACCACTCCACAGTGCATTTACAACTCTTCTCCTGAAGAGATGTTATGTAATATTACATTTTGTGATGGAAAAAACTGTGTCGTAGTGTGGTTATTGTGCTGTATGTAGGAATCAAAGATATGACTCCTTGCATAAGAAAAGTGAACATTATAACTGCATTATCTCTGATATTTGTATTCTCTCTGTTGCTGAATGTAATGTTAATGACTCTGATTTCTTGGATGTAATGTTAGTGAGCCCAATTTTGTTCATGCTCTGATAAAGATGAAGGAAACTTCTCACATGCAGAAAATGTGTGGTCTTCACCAGTCTTCCCTCACGTCAAACATTGAAAACTTTTTATGAATGTTATTGGCTACCAGTGGCTAATGGAGGGGGATGCTCAGAATGGCTGAAAACTGGGCCGCCCCCTTACATGATGCAAACTTAAGCTGTTTACTACCTTCAACAACTTGCTATATATGGATAATTAGCTCACCTTTTACTGTTACAATATCATTCTTACATTCTTGTTTTGCATGGAAAATTTGTCCTTACATACGTTCATTAACTGTGATATCTCATGTTTAAAGAATCACTTAAGCCTGATGCTCTGTAATCAATTTCCTTCTGAATTTCCTCTTTAAAATTTTTCAATTTATTATCAAACTGTTCTTACTGTTTTATAAACGCCTGACTAATTTCAGAAACTAGCCCACTTGTTTTACTATTCACATCAGACCCAAGTTCATTTATTTTTGTATTCATGTTAGTTATATCTGTATGCAGTCCTTTCATTTCATTACTCTGTCCATTTATCCCAGATCTCACTCGACTCATAATACTATTGCTAATACCACCCATCTGCTCCATAATGTTTTGGAACACAGCTGCAATGTTAACTTTCTGATCACCAACCTCCAATGCTTGCTCCTTTTTCGCTTCAGTAGCAGTAAATGCTACTAATTTCACCTTAATATCAAGTGTCTGTTCCCTATTTATTTCTGGAATATGAGTTCTTATTTTTTCTCATCAACTTCAAAACTTGACTCCCTTTTTATTTCGTTCACAAGACCTGGTGCCACCCTAACATCAACTTCCACCGTATCTTGCTCTTTAATTGACTTATAAGTACCAGACACTGAATTTGGTAAACCACTGTCATTAATTTGAGACACATCAAAACTAAAATTCCTCCCATACTATCATCTGCAAGCACTGAATCATCAAAACTTACACCCTCCTTCCTTTCACGTATTACAGGCTTATCACTTTTCTCTATGTTGACACTCGCATATCAAACGAAGCAAAACATTACCTTTTTTTCCACGTTGTCAGCACAGTGACATATTACTGAGAGCCCATGTGCCAAAGGCTGCCAACTCCGGTCCACTTTCTGGGACCCCACGGCACTGACCACGGCTGCCAACTGCTCCTGCTGCTGATCTGCTTCTGTCGGCGTTCGTGTAGTTAGCTGACCTCCCTACCTGCTGCGCCTTGTCCCTCCACTATTATTGTTCACGGTATTTGCACTTGGTTTAAGTCCTTCTTCTATCGCTTCAATTCAACATTTATCTGAAAGGTTTTTACACTACCACATTTAAAGTCCATTCGACACTTAACTTTACTTTTCCCTGCCGCTAAATGCACCAAATGCAGAGGGACGGGTTGCTCTATAACTATCCTTCAAAACAATCAGTCCGCCTACCTGGATAGGCTCCAGGTTGTCTGCCCCTTCACTCTGCGATGGTAGATACTGGTTTAGGTGACAAAAGCAGCGTTGACGAAAATTCGACTATATACCTACCACGCAAAGGCCACATAACTCTAACCATGGGCAGTAACTGAAAATTAATTAAATTATCGAACGTTCGAGATTCTTGCATGAGTCGTCTGAAAAATGTCAAAAATTTCCTTTTAATTGGCTTATTGTCATTAAACAAATAAAATGGCTAACAACCCGACATCAATTATGCAATACGAGGTGCATTCAAGTTCTAAGACCTCCGATTTTTTTTCTCTGGACTGGAAATAGATAGATACATGAACATTGTTTTAAAATGAGGCCGCGTTCATTGTCAATACGTCCCAGAGATGGCAGCACCGTACGGCAGATGGAATTTTACCGCCAGCGGCGAGAATGAGAACTGTTTTAAATACTTAAAATGGCGACGTTTTCCTTACTTGAACAGCGTGAAATCATCTGTTTTCTGAATTTGTGTGGTGTGAAACCAATTGAAATTCATCGTCAGTTGAAGGAGACATGTGGTGATGGAGTTATGGATGTGTCGAAAGTGCGTTCGTGGGTGCGACAGTTTAATGAAGGCAGAAAATCGTGTGACAACAAACCGAAACAACCTCAGGCTCGCACAAGCCGGTCTGACGACATGATCGAGAAAGTGGAGAGAATTGTTTTGGGGGATCACCGAATGACTGTTGAACAGATCGCCTCCAGAGTTGGCATTTCTGTGGGTTCTATGCACACAATCCTGCATGACGACCTGAAAATGCGAAAAGTGTCATCCAGGTGGGTGCCATGAATGCTGACAGACGACCACAAGGCTGCCCATGTGGCATGTTGCCAAGCAGTGTTGACGCACAATGACAGCATGAATGGGACTTTCTTTTCATCGGTTTTGCCAATGGATGAGACGTGGATTCCATATTTCAATCCAGAAACAAAGCGCCAGTCAGCTCAATGGAAGCACACAGATTCATCGCCACCAAAAAAAATTCGGGTAACCGCCAGTGCTGAAAAAATGATGGTGTCCATGTTCTGGGACAGCAAGGGCGTAATCCTTACCCATTGCATTCCAAAGGGCACTACGGTAACAGGTGCATCCTACGAAAATGTTTTGAGGAACAAATTCCTTCCTGCAATGCAACAAAAACGTCCGGGAAGGGCTGCGCGTGTGCTGTTTCACCAAGCCAACGCACCCGCACATCGAGCTAACGTTACGCAACAGTTTCTTCGTGATAACAACTTTGAGGTGATTCCTCATGCTCCCTACTCACCTGACCTGGCTCCTAGTGACTTTTGGCTTTTTCCAACAATGAAAGACACTCTCCGTGGCCGCACATTCACCAGCCGTGCTGCTATTGCCTCAGCGATTTTCCAGTGGTCAAAACAGACTCCTAAAGAAGCCTCCACCGCTGCCATGGAATCATGACGTCAGCGATGTGAAATATGTGTACGTCTGCAGGGCGATTACGGCGAGAAGTAACGCCAGTTTCATCGATTTCGGGTGAGTAGTTAATTAGAAAAAAAATCGGAGGCCTTAGAACTTGAATGCACCTCATATTACTGACTGTCTCTGTAACAAGTTCACACCAAAAAGCAGTCAGAAGATACTTAGTCTGACCCGATATTTCAAACGTCCTAAAGAGTCACTGACTCATGGTTACTTGCAAGTTAACACATTCAGTAGTTCAGCAGGCTTTTTGAGAAGAAGGACTCGCCGTAATGTCTCGTAATCTGGACGAAACACGTCACGAGGAGTTTATGTACGACCTGAAATGTTCACACGCGAACATCTCCTAAAATAAACCTCTCACAAAGTTCAAACTTACACAAAATACTCAACATGTAGTCGCTCTTCGTCAACAAAACGAGAACCGATCAAACGCGCGAATTTCTTCGTTTTGGTACAAATTTGATCAGCGCGATTTAGCATGGGTGTTTACCAGAAGACGCCCCCTGAGCGAGTCTCTCGACTCGTAGGCCTACATCTGAGGCAAAAAGCCCTACTAAATCCGTGGGAAACGCTGAATTCCTATAGGCTAATATGTTAAGCAGCCAATCAGATCGTCTCTAGCACTTTTATCCTCGGCGTATTTGTAATGTCAGCTAATCAGATTATCACAAGAAATAAGGCTAGAAGTTTCGTAATCCAGAAGCTAAATAAAATATAATAAAAAAAATAGATCCTTTCCTCAAAAGAAATCACTAATTAATTTAATACCCAACGCCCTTCTGGCTGCCTTTTACAGAATCAAGCTCATTCAGACATACGTCACAAATTCCCCTATTGCACGACAACTTTCTCACAAATGCATTTACATAGTTTTAATAAAATATCACATTCTCACTTTCGTATGTCCTCCATTCACTCTCTCAGCCTCTCCAAAACACTCACACAACCAATACACGATGAAACAACGATTTTCGAATGTACCGGTACTATTAATTAATCAGATATCTGTGGTAATGAAACTAAAGAAAATTCCAGAAAATTATGTGAAACTATCCTCTTGGCTGTAGTTTCAATTGATACTAAAGATGAATACATTACAATCCCTAACTCCGTTTCACAATGCCAGATTTGGTTATTATGTGTTTTAGGTAAAAATTTATATTACTGACAGTATTGAAATTATTGATTTGAAATTTTAACAGTAGGGTTGTGTTATCCATAAAATTTGGTATCTAAAGTATGAAAAAGATTGATTCATATTTAATACACTCCTGGAAATTGAAATAAGAACACCGTGAATTCATTGTCCCAGGAAGGGGAAACTTTATTGACACATTCCTGGGGTCAGATACATCACATGATCACACTGACAGAACCACAGGCACATAGACACAGGCAACAGAGCATGCACAATGTCGGCACTAGTACAGTGTATATCCACCTTTCGCAGCAATGCAGGCTGCTATTCTCCCATGGAGACGATCGTAGAGATGCTGGATGTAGTCCTGTGGAACGGCTTGCCATGCCATTTCCACCTGGCGCCTCAGTTGGACCAGCGTTCGTGCTGGACGTGCAGACCGCGTGAGACGACGCTTCATCCAGTCCAAAACATGCTCAATGGGGGACAGATCCGGAGATCTTGCTGGCCAGAGTAGTTGACTTACACATTCTAGAGCACGTTGGGTGGCACGGGATACATGTGGACATGCATTGTCCTGTTGGAACAGCAAGTTCTCTTGCCGGTCTAGGAATGGTAGAACGATGGGTTCGATGACGGTTTGGATGTACCGTGCACTATTCAGTGTCCCCTCGACGATCACCAGTGGTGTACGGCCAGTGTAGGAGATCGCTCCCCACACCATGATGCCAGGTGTTGGCCCTGTGTGCCTCGGTCGTATGCAGTCCTGATTGTGGCGCTCACCTGCACAGCGCCAAACACGCATACGACCATCGGCACCAAGGCAGAAGCGACTCTCATCGCTGAAGACGACACGTCTCCATTCGTCCCTCCATTTACGCCTGTCGCGACACCACTGGAGGCGGGCTGCACGATGTTGGGGCGTGAGCGGAAGACGGCCTAACGGTATGCGGGACCGTAGCCCAGCTTCATGGAGACGGTTGTGAATGGTCCTCGCCGATACCCCAGGAGCAACAGTGTCCCTAATTTGCTGGGAAGTGGCGTTGCGGTCCCCTACGGCACTGCGTAGGATCCTACGGTCTTGGCGTGCATCCGTGCGTCGCTGCGGTCCGGTCCCAGGTCGACGGGCACGTGCACCTTCTGCTGACCACTGGCGACAACATCGATGTACTGTGGAGACCTCACGCCCCACGTGTTGAGCAATTCGGCGGTACGTCCACCCGGCCTCCCGCATGCCCACTATACGCCCTCGCTCAAAGTCCGTCAACTGCACATACGGTTCACGTCCACGCTGTCGCGGCATGCTACCAGTGTTAAAGACTGCGATGGAGCTCCGTATGCCACGGCAAACTGGCTGACACTGACGGCGGCGGTGCACAAATGCTGCGCAGCTAGCGCCATTCGACGGACAACACCGCGGTTCCTGGTGTGTCCGCTGTGCCGTGCGTGTGATCATTGCTTGTACAGCCCTCTCGCAGTGTCCGGAGCAAGTATGGTGGGTCTGACACACCGGTGTCAATGTGTTCTTTTTTCCATTTCCAGGAGTGTAGTATTTCTTCACATTCATTGAGAGTACGTGTAACGTATTGCATGCAGCATTAGTCAAGCACACCGTTCGCCCTGCCCAGTAGTCAGCGTCAGCTGTGAGAGAGTGAGAACAAAAATCTGCTCTCCTATTGGCTCCTCAGCAAGCTACGCTTCAATGGAAATGACAACCCGTAATCACTCTCTGTGTAACAGCTTGGTTGATATGGAGAGAGTCTTAGTGGGAGCAACACCTTCTGGGGATGACCAGCACCGAAACAGTGGTCGTGTACATGGCTGCAATACGAGGTGTGACGATAAAGTAATGAGACTGATTTACTTTGCAAGATGTGGCAACCCTGCAGGATTGCGTAGGCACAATAGCTTTGACCTTGGTCTATAAGTTGCTTCTAGTCCAACTGGCACATCAATGCAACTGCTCAGTCGTGAGTTGTGCTGTAATAAGTTAACACGTGTTTGTGTCTCTCATCAGGGAAATGGAACCGCATAATATTGTGCAACGGTATGCCATTTCTTTTTGCGTTAAATTGGGTGAAAACGTGACGACAGCTTACGGTAAGATTCAGAAGGCTTTTGGAGAGGAGGTTATGTCAAGAGTTCAAGTTATTCGTTGGCTTAAAACGTTAAGTGAAGGCAGAACGAATGTTGAAGATGAAGACCGCAGTGGACGACCATCAACCTCACGGAGAGATGTCAACTTGGCCAGGGTGCATGAACTCGTACGATCTGATTGAAGATTATCCGTGAAAATGATTGCAGAAGAACTGAACATCAATCGAGAAACGGTTCGTCTAATAATAACTGAAGATCTAGGTATGAGAAAGATTTGTGTAAAAATGGTCCCCAAAAGACTCACACCGCAACAGCGAAAAACACGGAAAAATGTGGCAGCCGATCTGTTAGATCAAACGGAAATCAATCCAGAATTGTCGAGCCGTGTTACCACTGGTGATGAAAGTTGTTTTTTTCAGTACGATCCAGAGACAAAACGCCAAAGTTCGAAATGGTGCTCAAAGGGATCACCCAGACCAAAAAAAGCTCGCATGTCTAAGTCAAAAGTGAAATGCATGCTTGTATGTATCTTTGATTCCAAGGGAATGGTTCATAAAGAGTGGGTGCCTCCTGGACAAACAGTTAACCAATATTACTACAAAGAAATTTTAGGAAGACTTCGTAAAGGACTTCTTCGTGTCCGTGCCAACATTGCTGATAATTGGATTGTGGATCACAATAATGCGCCATCCCATACTGCTCTGTCACTACAGCAATTTTTAACCTCAAAACAAATTTCAGTACTATCATAGCCACCTTATTCACCAGATATCGCTGCGTGCGACTTTTTTCTATTTCCAAGAGTCAAAATGGCGCTCAAGGGACACCATTTTCAAACAACACAAGATGTCCAAAAAGCTGTGACGAGGGTCTTGGAAGATATTAGAGAAGATGAGTTCCAGAAATGTTACCATGAATGGCAGAAGCGCTGGAAAAAGTGTGTGCAATCAGAAGGGAACTACTTTGAAGGAGACAACGCTAAACTTGACTAAAACGGTAAGCAACATTTTTTTTCACATCAGTCTCATTACTTTATTGTCGCACCTCGTACAACGAATCAAAGCTCTCAGTCTCTTCGAAATGGAACGCCTAGACATATGTTACGGCAGTTGTGTGGAAACACTCCACAATGCCAAGAACTTTTCCAGTTTCCATATGTTGAGATGTCTCCACATTTTTGTCAATAAGAAACAGTGGCTCTGTCTTTTATTTGTCATCCTGTGTATTGTGGGAGCAGCATAGTTTACACCATGTAATGTCCAGCATTCTGTGACAACCAACTAATCGAAAGGTGTTAATGCTGGATTAGCACCTGACACAGTCCTTGAAGTCGAGGTAGAAAAAGAAAATGTATGGTGGTGTACAGAGCTATAGTCATACACTTCTGTCTTTTATTTGTCATCCTGTGTATTGTGGGAGCAGCATAGTTTCCACCATGTGATTTCCAACATTCTGTGACAACCAACTAATCGAAAGGTGTTATACACTTCTGTCTTTTATTTGTCATCCTGTGTATTGTGGGAGCAGCATAGTTTACATCATGTGATGTCCAGCATTCTGTGACAACCAACTAATCGAAAGGTGTTAATGCTGGATTAGCACCTGACACAGTCCTTGAAGTCGAGGTAGAAAAAGAAAAATGTATGGTGGTGTACAGTGCTATAGTCATACACTTCTTGGATGAATTACAGCAGAAAAAACAATGTAACAGACTGCTTACGTAAAAACAATGCAGGGACCCTTTCTTGTGATTGATAGTGTGTGGGATATGGTCCTCCTACAGTACGGGTGATGAAACTTTACACTGGTTTGTGCAAGCAATATGGATCACTGGCCACCTGTTCCACTGGACCAATACCTGTATTAGAAAAGACCACTTATGCTCGATATCAGAAACCAGAGGGTATTTGTTTTCGGTAAATCAGGGAGAGGGATGCGGTAATATCTTACCAAGTTCTCTGCCGGGTAATGTAGCAAGTTTTTATAGTTTTTAGTTTTTCTCTGTTGGATGGTACAAGATAAAGAGCATAAAGAGAATGTTTGAGTGACAGACATGAATGTACCCCGAGGGACACAGATCTCCTTTGGACTGCAGTACTAGTATGTAGTTCGCAGACGCACTACAATGCAATAGCAGAATCCTCGTCCTTCTTCCAGTTCCCGTATGATGTGGAGTCTTCCCACTTTTCACCATAAGAAATATCACCATAATTGCTGGTACTATATTTTCTACTACCTTGTGTTGCAGGAGAAAGCTTCGTTTGGCGCTGGCTCAAATGGTTCAAATGGCTCCGAGCTCTATGGGACGTAACTTCTGAAGTCTTCAGTCTCCTACAACTTAGAACTACTTAAACCCAACTAAGCTAAGGACATCACGCACATCCATGCCCGAGGCAGGATTCGAACCTGCGACCGTAGCGGTCGTGCGGTTCCAGACTGCAGCGCCTAGAACAGCTCGGCCACTTCGGCTGGCCTTACACGTTGTATTCAGTTGGTGGAGCTATGCTGATTTCCACCAAGTGGTCAAAACATGGTCATGTTGCATTACCTCAGCTCACCCTGTTTCTCCACAGGATGCACAAGGTCTTAGATATTGTGCTCTCTGACTTCTGCACAGTTCCGACTTAAATTGGACCAATCACTTGGACAAAGCTGCAGGGAGAGCAGGACAGACATTGAGGAACAGTTGCAAGATGCAGAGGGACTGTGAAGAACCACGCTCCAGTTATGCTGTATGGGATCCTTAGCAGACAGACTCGAAAAAGGCGACTCAATTCCAGACAGGAGAATGCCAAGACATGATTCATCAGTAGCTGTAATCATTAAAAGACATCTCCATAGGATTCAATGCAAGTATGTCATTCAGTGACGAGACTCGATTCCATATCGCTGACAGCATTTCTCCTAGAAAACATCACACTACAGATCTGAAAAGCCAGTGCATTGGTCATAGGATTTTGTACATTTCTTACGACTTCAATTTACCGTTGCATTTTTTAAGTGATTCCTCACATAGCATATCATCAACTGTATGTGATCATTCTCAATCAACCATCATCATCCCTCGCCTATAGCCCCGTGGATATATCACAGAACCTTTGTTACACTGTCTACATTAGGGCTTCACAGCATACGTGCTCGCGGAGCAAGCTGTGAGCAGCAAGGCCCGAGCACGGAGCAGCGCGAGCACGCTACCCCCACTACCGGACAAGAGCGGAGAGTGGGGAGAGTCACGTGGGACACTCAACAGCTGCCGCCAGTCAATGTAAATCTGCGGCCACCTGCAGGGATATCACTCACGAATTAATACTGCGACAAATGAAACAAATAAAGGAGAATGTACATGTGCCACATAATTTTATTAGCTTAGTGTCTGCCTCTACATTCGTATTAATTTGTGAACTGTTACTCAATAAAAGGTGTCACTGAAGTGTGGGATTCCCGGTTATCTTGTACTTTTTGTCCTTTACAATTGCGTCTATGTTTGGAGTAATTGTTCTTGTGCATTGTAGGCGCAGCGTGCAGTTTAAATTTCGATCAGACAATGCGTTTCTCAGGCGCGTCTTGTTACATTTCATTGCAGACAACAGTTGTTCTCAAACATACGTGGAACCGAACATTGATATTATTGTAGCCGCCAGTTTGTGCAAACGAGGAAATCTATCCTGAGGGAAGTGTTTGTAGAATTCCAAAATGTTTTTCTTGTTCTGAAATTTGTCTCTGTATTCTCTGTCACACTGAGGTCAATAATCTCTAGTTGCAGCTCAGGACGAATCTCTTCAATATTCGCTGAATATGAAGAGGAGAACAGATCAAAATCACTGTCTAGTGCTGTCAGATCTTGAAAGCGTTGATCAAATTCTTCCATAAGGGCAACTAAACTATGTGAATAACGTTCACAGTCTTTGTGAACATCTTCCATTGATGATAATTTAGGAAAATGAGCTAGATTTCTTGTTTCCAGCTGACTCACCCAAAGGGTCAATTTCATTTTAAAAGCTCGTATTCAATCTATGAAATGAGTAATTAGCAGATCTTTACCTTGTAGTGAAATGTTCAAAGCATTCAGATGGCTAGTTAAATCTACTAAGAATGTGAGATCACATTTCCATGAAGGCTCTTTCAATTCAGGAACACACATGTTATTTATTTCCATGAACATATTTATCTGATCTAATAGGCAAAAAAATCGATTTAATAATTCGCCACGACTAAGCCAGCGGACCTCGGTAACAAGGCAAGCTACCATGCAGGCTTTCTACATCCTCAAGAAAGATTTTAAATTGCCTGTGTTGTAGCCCATGCTTCCTTATATAATTGGTTGTACGAACAACAACACTCATCACATTTTTTAGAGTGATACTCTTTGCACATAAGTTTTCCTGGTGGATCACACAGTGAACGCCCCTTACTTCATTCGGCATGGTCAGTTTTTGCATTTTCTCCTTCAACAGCGCAACGAAACCTGATTTTTTTCCCTGTCATCGCTAGTGCACCGTCTGTAGACACTGAAACTGAAGAATTCCACGACAACCCTATATTTTCAACACTTTCTTCAACACTACTTAAAATATCACCTCCGGTTGTAGTGTCCTTCATGGCTACTACATCGAGGAGCTCCTCCCTCACCTGAAGATCTCTATTAACACCTCTCATAAATAAGGCAAGCTGTGCTGTTCCAGTGATATCAACACCTTCGTCCAGAGCTAGAGAATACGCCATAAAATCTTTACAGATATTTTCAAGCTGGCTCTGGACGTCGTCTGCCATGTCCTCTATGCGACGCATAATGGACATGTTAGATGATGGCACAATCCGAAGTTGTTCAACTTGAGATGGACACAAATGTTCCGTTGCAACTACCAAACATTCTTTTATTAAATCGCCATCAGTGAAGGGGCGCAGGGATTTTGCTAAAAGCAAAGCAATTTTGTAACTCACTCTGAGAGCTGCCTCAGTTGATTTTTCTTTTTCGTACAGATCTTCTTCGGATAGCTTCCTTTTAAGTTTAATAACTTCCTGTGCACGATCTGGTCCATCACATTTTCCACTTCCGTAGTCTTTCTAGTGGTACGACATATAACGTCGCTGCAAATTAAATTTCCTAAAAGAATTCAACGTTTTGTGACATACTAAACATTTTGCAACACCATCTTTTTCTGTAAACAGATACAATTCCTCCCAATGGGGGTTGAACTGCGAAAGCATGGTTGGGGCTACACAATGGCGACTTGACATGATTCTTAACCAGCAAAGTGACTGTTAGATTGATCGTAGTACTTTAAACATTACACAGTCGGCGCGAATTCAATAGGCACGCTGCGGCCCTATTCAAACGTGCGCGCGCATTTCCCCACCCTCCCCTCCCTCCCTACTCAGCGACCTTGCACCTGCTCGCGAGCACGTGCCTGAGCAGGCGCGAGTACTCGCGCTCAAAACCAGCCAGTTGTTAAGCCCTGGTCTACATGGTATCGAGATAGAATGTGTTACAAATACTGTAGTGTGGGAAACACCTAGCAGCAACAACAGGGAGTTACAAACATCGGCTTAATGCCATGTTCCTTAGCCGAATCACTTTCTAAATTTAGTGATACAAGTGAATTTATTATGAGCTTACACCGCTGAGGACATGCACCCACCTTTTCGATCTGTTAAATACACATCTTGTGATCACCGTCTGTATTCAAAGTTGTGGTATTTGTGTGGAAGACAACTTTATTAAGAAACAATACCCTTGCCACAACTTTATTAAGAAACAATACCCTTGCCCGATTTATAAAACATGTATAGTTTTTAACATGTATGTTGTTAGTGATACTTGTGTGTGCCTGTAGAAACAAGACCGCATTTTACACAAAGTGACAGTGACATGGTCGTTGTGATCATGTTTTTAATAGCTGGCCGCTTATAAGACGATTAATCTCTCTTCCGAAGGCACGCTGGTACCAATCGCAAGAAAAACGAATAAGGCATGTCGATCCGTTGCGGATATGCGCTAAGTATTCATTGGCGCCACCAGAGTTCAGTTATTGACAAAGTATTATATTTAGTAGGGGATGTGTGATAGATTTGCTGTGATCGGCATGCTCATAAAGTTTGTGTTGGGGCGTAACGTTACTGTGGTCATTGTTACGACATGTGCGAAGAAAATGACTATGTCTGGTCTTAAAGGGAGGTATGGATTTGACTTGGGAAATGGTGACAGCCGTAAGAGGGATGGAGGATATTATGTTGAAAGTTATGTCCACTCACAGGAGGCATACAGATATTGATATTTTCAGTTAAAATGGAGAGAAAATATTTCCAGATTTGTATCTAAATGGAAATATGACTGATTCTCGAAAGGAACATAATTTCATTATTTCTGAGAGTGTGACAATTTTAAAATGAATTGTTACCTTGGTATGCAAGTTATGGAATGATACGAGGGCGGTTCAGAAAGTAACCTCCGATTGGTCACAGTGCGGGTTGTGGGGGGAGTAGCGACGCCATCTGTGCGTTCACGCACTCAACAGGTCAGTCGGCATCAAGCCGTGGTCGAGTGAACGTCGTACCTGCGCTAGTTTAGTTTTTGTGGCAGTTTGAAATGTGTGCTGCAATAGAAAACCCCGCCAAATGTGAAGTGCGTGCTGTCATAAGGTTTTTTACAGCCAAAGGATATTCTGCAGCAGCTATTCATCGTGAGCTTTGTGGCGTGTACGGACCAAGAGTTATGAGTGAAGGAGTTGTCCATGATTGGGTACGTTTATTTAAAAGTGGACGAGAAAACGTTCATGATGAAGAGAGGAGTGGTAGACCATCATTGGTGACTGACGAACTCGTTCAGACAGTTGATGCAAAAGTTCGTGAAAATCGACGTTTCTCAATGTCGGAGTTGTCTACTGGTTTTCCACAGATTTCTAAGACTCTCTTGTACGAGATAGTGACAGCAAGATTAGGTTACTGTAAGTTCTGTGCACAATGGGTGCCCAAAATTCTTACCGACCACCACAAAACTCAAAGAATGGCCTCTGCATTAGACTTTCTGTCACGTTATGAGGACGAAGGAGAACCATTGTTAAACAGAATCGTGACCGGTGACGAAACCTGGATTAAGTACGTGAACCCTGAGACAAAAGAACAATCAAAGATGTGGGCACATTCAAATTCGCCTACCAAACCAAGAAAAGCCTCGCAAGATTTTTCTGCCAGAAAACTGATGGCAACGGTGTTTTGGGATGCCAAAGGGGTGTTGTTGGTTGAATTCATGGAACGTGGTACGACCATTAATCAAGACGTGTACTGTGAAACAATAAAAAAGTTACGACGGGCTATACAGAACAAACGCCGTGGTATGCTGACTTCCGGTATCGTTTTTTTCCACGATAACGCCCGTCCTCACTCTGCTCGCAGAACAACGGCCCTTCTTGAGTCCTTCAAGTGGGACGTTATCAACCATCCACCTTACAGCCCAGACCTGGCGCCAAGTGATTATCACCTCTTCATGCATTTGAAGAAATGGCTCGGGTCACAGCGGTTTGATGACGACGAAGAGCTCAAAGATGCGGTCACAGGCTGGCTCCAGGCACAAGCGGGTGATTTTTATGCAGAAGGAATTTCAAAGCTTGTGAAGAGATACGATAAGTGCCTCAATCGCTATGGAGACTATGTAGAAAAATAGTGCAAAGATGTAGTTGTAAGATGTATATATTAAAATATTTTTATTTAACCTGGTGTATTTTTTTAAATCAACCGGAGGTTACTTTCTGAACGGCCCTCGTATTTTAGCGTGGTTGCGATGTAGGGAAGTTACCTCTGATTAACGTCATCAATTAAACAAGAGCGTAAACACTATATCTCTGAAAGTGTGACGTAAAATAAATATTATTTAAAAGTACAGACAAGCCCAATGCAGTTTGCTGGTTCTGCGCGGTCCGATTGTGGTTTCCAATTGGAGAGACAAGTGGTATAATTCATAACGGCGACTGGTATTTATTTTTCAATAAAAGATTCAATATTGTTGTTAGGCCGTTGTTTAGCGAGGTTCACTGTTGTGTAATAAATATATACAGGGTGAGTCACCTAACGTTACTGCTGGATATATTTCGTAAACCACATCAAATACTGACAAACCAATTCCACAGACCGAACGTGAGGAGAGGGGCTAGTGTAATTGTTTAATACAAACCATACAAAAATGCACGGAAGTATGTTATTTAATACAAACCTACGTTTTTTAAATGGAACCCCATTAGTTTTGTTAGCACATCTGAACGTATAAACAAATACGTAATCAGTACCGTTTGTTGCATTGTAAAATGTTAATTACATCCGGAGATATTGTAACCTAAAGTTGACGCTTGAGTACCACTCCTCCGCTGTCCGATCGTGTGTATCGGAGAGCACTGCAACATACATCGCAATTCTACAGAATGATCTGCCAACGTTGCTCGAAAATGTCCCACTGGAAACGCGTCGATGTATGTGGTATCAGCATGATGGTGCACCTGCACATTCCGCAATTAACACTAGGCTGACACTTGACAGGATGTTCGACGGGCGTTTCATAGGACGTGGAGGACGCATAAATTGGCCATCCCGTTCTCCTGATCTTACACCTCTGGACTTCTTTCTGTGGGGTACGTTAAAGGGGAATGTGTCCCGTGATGTGCCACAACCCCAGAGGATATGAAACAACGTATTGTGGCAGCCTGCGGCGACATTACACCAGATGTACTGCGGCGTGTAACACATTCACTACGCCAGAGATTCCAATTATGTGCAGCAAATGATGGCCACCACATTGAACATCTATTGGCCTGACATGTCGGGACACACTCTATTCCACTCCGTAATTGAAAACGGAAACCACGTGTGTACGTGTACCTCACCCCTCATGGTAATGTACATGTGCGTCAGTGAAAAAGACCAGTAAAAATGTGTTAGCATGTGGACGTAATGTGCTGTTCCAGTCTCTTCAGTACCTAAGGTCCATCACCGTTTCCTTTGGATCCCTATGTAATTCGGTGCTCTCCGATACACACGATCGAACAGCGGAGGAGTGGTACTCAACCGTCAACTTTAGGTTACAACGGATGTAATTAACATTTTACAATGCAACAAACGGTACTGATTACGTATTTGTTTATATGTTCAGATGTGCTAACAAAACTAACGGGGTTCCATTTAAAAAAAACGTGAGTTTGTATTAAAAAACATTCTTCCGTGCATTTTTGTATGGTTTGTATTAAACAATCACACTAGCCCCTCTCCTCACGTTCGGTCTGTGGAATCGGTTCGTCAGTATTTGATGTGGTTTGCGAAATATATCCAGCGGTAACGTTAGGTGACTCACCCTGTATACTGGAAGATTTAATTTGTGGCAGTGAGTTGTGAGATCGAGTCTCTGATTTTCTGTCCAACGTATACTATAGTGTATAGTATTTTCCACTGATGCTGAGATCTTCTTCGGTGGTAGTGATTCGTACGCACTTTGTTGTCAGATGCATTATTAATTCATTCTCATCATATTCCAGTTGCTACCAATAGCCCATCAAACCGCAAATAGTGTCTGTGGAAATTCTGTAGTCCACAACATTTTCATAGTGGTACGTAGCGTGGCCTGTGTCGTGAGAATTTCAACATACAAGTTAAAGCGTCCACGTTGTGACTGGACAGACGCTACTTCCAATACGGATGTTAACGCCCGCTGGTTATCCTAAGCGTAGTCTTACCTGTAAAGTCGAGTGGCGTATTTCCGCAATAGAGCTAACATAGCAGATTCTTGTGTTGTGCTTTCTGAGTACAACTGAGCGAAACTAAGGTGCTGATTGCTGCTGTGCGTCGTCGTTCTCCCCTTACTTGCCACTGCGCATGCGTAGTGTCTAATCATTTTGTTATTTCTATTAGGGTGGTCGTGTCTATAGGGTGGCGTAGTACAAATTGCGTCTCTTCTCCGAAGAGATGAGCTTGTACTATTCCCTCTCTAGACAGGCAATAACATTATTGCCACGCACTTAATGCCAGTGGTTGCAAATACGTATTTCATAATTTTCATAGCAGCGGCAAGCGTCCACAGAAAATACCCCTACCATAATTATTACTGAGTGGCTGGTTATTAATACGCCTGAGTATAAATTCTTTTTGGTTTATTGAGTTACGTCTTACCTTCTCTCAAAACAGGATAGAGCACTATTCACTCTTTTGTGAAAATTGTGTAGGTAGTTCCTTTTTCTAGCAAATCATTTCACTCAAAAATCTTCCTTATTTTATATCTGACATATCACGGAATAGTTTTTATCTTCTTCCGTAATTTCATTCTGTCTTTCTAAATTTCGTAATATTTGGAATAAACAATCTATACACGATCCACGAGATTGTATTGTTCTGAATCCAAATATCGCAACGCTGATAAGGCTCCCAGTTACTTAGCGAGAGTTAAGCAGTCTGTGCGATTTTCAGTGAAGTTACGGATTGTTCACACTCTTCGTTAGGTGTCAGGTAAACATAAAGCGGTAGCTTTAGATGGCCAGAACTCTTTTTTTATCGCAGTTCAGTTAAAATAATACAGAGTAACTGAAATTCACGTGAACATTAGTTAATCCGAACGTCAGCTACGTTTTACCCCAGATCACGAAAGAAACAGATTGCCCAATCGCTTGGTCTAGCAGGCAACCCTTGTCAGGGAACGGCCACCAGGCGGCAACAGCGTCGCACCCTTACTTGTGGAATCAACCACTAGATGGCACTCCGTTCTGTGAAATACGTGGCAACATCGGCCGAACGCGTGCAGCTTTCCACTATTTGGCGTCTGTGAAGTACAGCTGTTTCTGACATACCAGTGGTAGTGGATGGAGTCGTCATGCCGAGGGCCTGCGAGTATATCAACTGTGGAAGGAGTAGACAAAGATTCCCGTCAAAAATAAAGAAAGGTTACGCGAGTGGATTTTAAATTCAACTAAATCTATAAATTAGTTACGAGTAACAATTAATAAAGAGCCTTAAGCATTCGATCCTATCTAAATTTTGTCGATCTTCTATTCTGATATAACGTGGCAGCCCTTCCTGTACAAGAATCATATCATATAATTTTTGAATGAAATCTTTGCTGCGATTTGGACTTTTTTTAAACTGTTTATTCACTTCACTATCGTAATTTTGGCTGTAGAGGCGTTTTTGTGGGCAATGTGAAAAGTGAAACCAATATAAGATATGGATAACAAAATGCAAAGCATAGTGTGGTAACATTTGGTAAACAATTTAAGAAGCATTACCTTACAAGACCTTTCCCTTGGTACTTGAAAATGGCTCTAGAGCTGAGATAGCAACAGTGAAATAAATGAATAATAGCCGTCATCTAACTGCTAGGTCATCAGTCCCTCTAAATCCTGGTATATAGTAGAGCGAACGAAGTGAACGAGTGTAAAACCTTGTTTACACTGCTGCAAATGAGTTTTCATAGATAATTCGCTGATGTTCACTGCCACTCGTTTATACATGTGAACAAGCGTTTATACTGGAATGAAGGGAGGAGGATAGAACAGAACGAGCATAGCATGCAAACTATAGACACTGCCTATTTTAATTTTTTTTTATCTGTGCGCTAATAATCCTCACACAGCTTTCTCTCGAAAACAACACTGCATATAGTAACAGGTCTGCGCGAGTGCAGATTGTGTATTACTTTTCATTTCGCATATGATTGTGAGAAGTATCCCTACAGTAGAAATAAACTTGGTTTGTAGAATTACAGGAGCTAATCTACATTCTTCGATTGAAAACTCGGGAAAAACCACAGCCGAGCATGGTCTACAGTCAGCTGTGTGACGAATGCATTTCGCGCGCAGCGCTCTAGCGGAAGACAAATCAGCGTCATTCATGTCACCGAAGATACAGCGTTGCCAATTCCGCGACATGGACAGGTCAGTTAGCATTGTAGCGTCGCCTGCGACATCTGTTGACCGACGGGAAAACTATTTTTACGGTTGCCTGTTCCGCCGTAAGGACGGTCAATCTGTTTCTTACGTGATCTGGGGTTTTACTACCACAGGTGACCCATTTCCTTCCAAAGAGGGTAATGGCGGCTGAATGAGGCGGATATTATTGACAACTATTAATCCATCCGGAATCGGGCGTTATCGTGTATTTTTCTGCCTGTGCGCATGACGCACCCACTGTCTCCTTGCTTTTGTCGCTTGACGCCTTGGCGATCAGCGGTAGCCTGTCCTGCGAGAAGAGAAGTTCGTAATGTAGTAAAGTGAGGCAGCTGCAGCCGCCGTTTTGATGTCATTTTGTTACACTGCAGCCAGTTCGGTGACTCCGTACACCATCTTCAGCCCTTAACTGAAGCTGAGGCGTTGAACTTCAATAGTTTATGCGATCCCATCAGTGGCGAACATTTATGAACTGGCTTCCGTACAATACTGTAAAAGCGATGTTGTATCTGTAGCCGTCATCTACCAGGTCAACTTGAATTGTTCGTTGACGGTTGCAGATACAACATCGGTTTTACAGTGTTGTACGGAAGCCAGTTCATAGATGTTTGTCACTGATGAGATCGCTTAAACGATTGAAGTTCAACGCCTCAGCCTCAGTTAAGGCCTGAAGATGGTGTAATGAGTCGCCGAAACTGGTTGCAGTATGATAAAATAACATCAAATCCATGGCTGCAAGTGTTTCATTTCATAATATAAGTGAACGACTAAAGTACCGCATATCGTCAATCGCAAGGAGATACACACAAGAACTAGAAGTTCGTAAGGTTGTAATACTTCCAGGCGCCAAAGCTGCGCGTATAAACTGAGTGGTTTTGGATAAGCTGGCGGAGGGTGATGTAGCTCAACGTTTGTGTCGATTATAGACAGAATCAGTCAAACATTTGAGAAAGGTTTGCTCCTATTTTAGGGAACCTTGTTTCATGATAATAGTGAAAAAACACAATGGGTTAATACCAACAATAGCTTTATTTCACCATCTATCTCATATATTTAGCAGGAAGAGTTTTTGTTCTGAATATCTCCTCCAAAAATCTACTAGATGCCTTGGGAGTCCTCTTCCGATCCGGATCAGTGATATCCACGTAGTGAAGTCCAAATCTCGTCCTTGAAACACAAAAAAACACAGTTTCAGTACATTATACAAAATTTGTCTTTCTGATCAAATAGTTTGTTCTGTGTGTTAGTGAATTTAGCAGTTCCAAAATTACTAAAACAGCACAATCCTCTCACCGTTATGTAAACTTTTAGCGTTATTTAGGTAACAATGTTCCTTAATACTTAGAAATTAATTAACTTATATAAACCCCGATGAGGATCACGCTGAACATAATGTTAGTTGCAATCAGTAGTGTAAGATAGCTTACGTGAAACCGGTGCCCCACTCGAAGTTATCCAGAAGACTCCATGCGGTGTAGCCTATTACAGGGACGCCGTCCTCATTCATAGCGTTCAGCATCTCCGCCAAGTAGGCCTGGCGAAAAGGAAAACAGTTAAATGTAGGTGATTTGCCCCGCTTGGCTAACGAATGTTTGCTGTATAGTTTGGAAGTACGAGAGAATCTACATTTGGTGTAATTAAAATTCCAAGCTCTTGTCATCTAGTGTGAGGAGAGAATCGTAAATTTTTTCTGGTGTCTTATAAATGTTTAGTGGGCTATCCAAGCCATTCATCCTCACAGCTTGGCCAGTACCTCATCTGCTTACTTCCAGGAATGTTGATTCTGGAGTTATGCAAGAGAACGTCTGTGAAATTTGGAAGTAAAGAGAGAGGTAACGATCGAATTGAAGCTTTGGGGGAGTATTGTGGATTGTGCTTGGATAACAGAGCCGCTGAAGCAATTGCGCGCGAAATCCAGAGGTCTCAGGTTCAAGTTCCACCCCGGTACACAGTTTTGGCCTGCCCTGAAGTTTGAGATCAGCGCACACTCCGCTGCAGGATGGAAATTCATTCCGTCACGCGCTATGATGCGTTTACTGCAGTTGGGACATGCGTTATCAGCAATAATTATCCACAATATACTACCATTCACGTATCATCACTGATGGAGTAGCCATCATAAAGTTGGTGGATGAACAAGCTACAGCAAGAGAGGTTTCCTTAATGTAACAGACGAAAACTGTTTTTTCAGTTATCAGCAAGTCTCTCTGAGATGCAACGTCAGCAGCCGCTACAGTATGGGACTATTCTGAGTCACCTTAAGAAAAGAAATGAATGAAATTTTCCGTCTACAGCGGATTGTGCGCTGATATGAAACTTCCTGGCAGATTAAAACTGTGTGCCCGACCGAGACTCGAACTCGGGACCTTTGCCTGGCGGAATTAAAGCTGTGAGGACGGGGCGTGAGTCGTGCTTGGGTAGCTCAGTCGGTAGAGCATTTGCCCGCGAAAGGCAAAGGTCCTGAGTATGAGTCTCGGTCCGGCACACAGTTTTAATCTGCCAGGAAGTTTCAAAAGAAAGGAAGTTGCTCACCGTCTCTCTTTATGAGGATTGGAACACTCATCAGGTTTATAGTGCTTTCCTGATGTTGGAGTATTTGTAAAAGACATAAACATATATTCATTCGATCGAAACAAGTGTTTAGCTTCCACAGTACAACAGGGTTTGGTGCAATTCAGAATTCGAGTTCAGATCGTTCTGAATACTCGTAGGGGTGTAAAGAACGCTGCATGGAACAATTTCCGATGCAGTTGAAGAGTGAATTGCATTCATCAAGCCGAAACAAAAATGCTGGCAGTAAAACGTGTCGACGCAATGATTCAAAAAGCTCCACCATGCCGAAAGTATACAATTTTCGCTTAGCAAGATAATAAAAAATTAATATACAGTGTATTTCACATTTCATGTTACACACTTCTAAAGGCTGTAGAGGGCAGTTAGTAGATTAAGTTTTACATGGGAACCCATGTTCACAAACGCCATCCAGCCTGGTTACAATGGCTCTGAGCACTATGGGACTTAACATCTGAGGTCATCAGTCCCCTAGAAGTTAGAACTACTTAAACCTAACTAACCTTCACATACATCCATGCCCGTGGCAGGATTCGAACCTGCGACTGTAGCGCTCACGCGGTTCCAGACCGCACGGCCACACCGGCCGGCCATTGAACAAGGGCTCATAGCTCCTCAGGTAGGCATTTTACGGTCCATGTTACCAGACGTTTCTTCTTGTCTTGGTCCATACTACCACTTCTGAAATTTGCCTACCCTACGTACATTCTTAGCAACAACAATACCGGTACATGTATTCCACTGTAGGAGGTACCACAATGATTTCCGCTTGTCACTTTCACCTCGTTTGTTCCCCCCAGGGGGTCCACAACTCTTTTGTGGACACGTGCGTAGCGAGCACGGGACCCCGAGCTAATGTGGCCCTCCTTCCTTTCCGGGCTGCATACCTTCCCTTCCCTTTCCGCATCCCTCCCCGTCCCCCATCTTCGCCCCCCCCCCCCTCTCCTCTGTCTCTTTCCTTCCCTTTCTCCCCCTCTGGGAGTATGGTTTGTGCCTACGTCCGGAGACGGACGCTCGAAACTGTTCCAAATTCCTCGCTTTTACACTTGCAAGTCCTCGTCCTTCCTCTGTCCTTCTCTTTTCCTTCCCTCTTCTCCTTGCCCTTTTCTCCGCTGCGGCGTTTGAGACCCCCTTTTCTTTCCTTTCCCTTTCTCTTTTTTCCTCCCTTTGCGTGTCTGAAGGCCGACCCACGCACTTCCATGCGTAGCCGGTGACGGGGTAACGCGTAATTCCCCGCCCCGGGTAGACAGGTAGGACACGTACGTACCCCCTGGTAACGGCCAGGCCCAGGGAGGGGTGATTACCCGAGCTGATACCTTCCGAAAGTGCCGATTGGTACCTCCGTCCGTTTGTCGGGAGGTGTGACCTGAGGTGTGAACAATCACCTAAGGCGGGTGTGCCCTCGGTGAGGGCCCCCACAAGGGAGGAGCGCGCCATCGGAGACGCCGGTAATCATGGGGGATTCTTCCGCAATGGTTTCCTCACCTTCCACTATGTCTGAGTCTCAGCCACAGACGGTTCTTCAATCGTTGCCACAGTTCCTTGTTGTTTCTCGGTCTGACGAAGGTCACGACTTCTCCACGGTCAACCCTTTCATTATTCAGAAAGGTGTCGACGCAATTGCGGGTCCTGTAAAGTCTTGTTCCAGATTACAGAATGGTACCCTGTTGTTAGAAACACACAGTGCCCTCCAGGCTCAAAAATTGCTGCGTACTTCTCTGCTCCACACCTTCCCTGTCCGGGTGGAACCGCACCGTACCTTAAATTCCTCGCGTGGAGTCGTTTATACACGCTCCCTCGATGGATTGTCTGACGAAGAAATTCAGCACTACCTGTCTGACCAGGGCGTCACCGCTGTTCATCGGGTTATGAAAAGGGTTGACTCGAACATCATTCCAACCCGCACTGTCTTCTTGACATTTGACAAAGTTCAACTCCCATCAAAAATCAAAGCAGGCAATGAGATAATTTCCGTTCGCCCTTATGTCCCAAACCCTACGCGTTGCTATCGATGTCAGCTGTTCAATCACACCAGCCAGTCCTGTTCCAATCCGGCCAAATGTGTTACGTGTGGCAAGGATGCCCATGAGGGTGCTTGTCCACCTCCATCCCCTCACTGCATCAACTGTATGGGTGACCACGCTGCTTCCTCTCGAGATTGCCCCGTTTTTAAGGATGAAAAGCTCATCCAGGAAATAAGAGTGAAGGAAAAGGTGTCGACCTTTGCTGCTCGAAAGTTACTCGCCAGTCGACAGCCCACCATGCCTCAGAAAGGAAAATACAGCACTGTCCTTGCTTCTCCTCGGCCAACAAAGGAGGCAGCCACGCAGACTTGCGACCTCACATTTAGTACCACGGTCGTCAGATCGGCTAGCGCAAAGATCGCCCATTCAACCTCACCACTTTCGCCTGCCCACTATATGGCTCACCCTTCGTCGGGTTCTGCTAAATCTCGAGCCCAAAAGTCAGACGCCAAGTCTTCGAAAAAAGAGCATTCTCGTGAAGAGTTTTTACGTACTGCAACTTCACAACCATCGGTTCCTCCTTCATCTAAACATCATACCTCCAAGAAGGCTACGAAGAAACACAGTTCCTCTCCTTCTCCGCCAAGGCGTGTCCCATCTACAGCACCACCTGGCGGAAATCGCCCTTGGCCATCTTCTGTGTCGCCGAGGCGCACTGCTGGTGGCCGGTCAACTGGCCGATCGTTGGTGGCAGGAGCTGCTCCTGACCAACCTATGGTTCAGGATCTTCTGCCTTCGACTGAATGCCATTCCATGCTGTCGCTCGCAAGCTCTGAGCAGTCGTTGAGTTGACAGCACCCTTGGTCACGTTTCTCCATTTTCTGTTCACCCTATGTCCATTATCCACTGGAATATCCACGGCATTCGCGCCAATCGGGATGAATTGTCGATCCTCTTACGATCCTACTCGCCGGTCATCTTCTGTCTTCAGGAAACAAAGCTGCGTCCCCATGACCGCTTTGTTCTCCCTCATTTTCAGTCCGTCCGATATGACCTCCCCTCTGTTGAAGGCACTCCAGCCCATGGAGGACTCATGATTCTGCTCCATGATACTCTCCATTATCCCCCAATCCCCTTAAACACTTCCTTCCAAGCTGTCGCCGTCCGTCTTTCCCTTTCTGGATACACGTTCTCTCTTTGTACGGTATACATTCCATCGTCTACACCACTGGCACGAGCTGATCTCCTTCATCTTCTTGATCAGCTTCCACCCCCCTATTTGCTGGTTGGGGACTTCAACGCCCACCACCCGCTTTGGGGATCTCCACATCCTTGTCCACGTGGCTCACTATTGCTAGACGTCTTCCACCAAGCGGATCTAGTCTGCCTCAACACTGGGGTTCCCACATTTTTGTCTGCCTCCACGGCAAATTTATCTCATTTGGACCTTGCGGTCGGTACTGTTCCGCTAGCTCGGCGCTTCGAATGGTTCGCCCTTGATGATACACACTCGAGTGACCACTTTCCATGTGTTCTTCGACTGCAGCCTCAACTGCCATATATGCGCTCGCGACGCTGGAAGTTTGCCCAAGCCGATTGGACACTTTTTTCGTCTCTAGCGACATTCGATGACCGTCGCTTTCCCAGCGTCGACGATGAGGTCACACATTTTACCGACGTTATTCTCACAGCTGCGGAACGTTCAATACCACGCACCTCCGAATTGCCCCGGCGCCCCCCAGTTCCTTGGTGGAACGAGGCATGCTGTGACGCAATACGTGAGCGGCGACGTGCTCTTCGCATTTTCCGTCACCATCCAACTTTGGCCAACTGTATCCGATATAAGCAGCTCCGTGCGCGATGCCGTCGCGTCATCCGCGATAGCAAGAAGGCAAGCTGGAAATTCTTTATTAGCTCATTTAACACCTTCACTCCATCCTCGGAAGTTTGGAGTCGGCTTCGACGGTTCTCAGGCGCGCCTAGTTTCTCCCCGGTCTCTGGGCTCACTGTCGCGCATGATACCTTAGTGGACCCCATCGCAATTTCTAACTCATTGGGTCAGCACTTTGCTGAGATTTCGAGCTCTTCAAATTACCCGCCCGCGTTTCTCCCGAAGAAACGTGCAGCGGAAGTGCGACATCTTGCTTTCTCCTCTCAAAATCGCGAAAGCTACAATACTGTTTTCTCCATGCGCGAACTCCAACATGCACTCTCTTCTTCTTGCTCCTCCGCCCCAGGACCGGATGGTATCCATGTCCAAGTGTTTCTGCATTTATCCACCCATAGCCTGCGTTACCTCCTTCGCCTTTATAATCGAATTTGGACCGACAGTACCTTTCCCAGGCGATGGCGGGAAGCTATTGTCGTTCCCGTTCCGAAACCTGGAAAGGACAAACATCTCCCCTCTAGCTATCGCCCCATTTCTCTCACGAGTAGTGTCTGTAAGGTTTTGGAGCGTATGGTGAATTACCGTTTAGCTTGGTGGCTGGAATCCCGCAGTCTTCTAACACCAGCCCAATGCGGATTCCGACAGCATCGTTCTGCCGTTGACCATCTTGTTGCTCTCTCCACTTATATCATGAACAATTTCCTCCGGAAACGCCAAACGGTAGCAATATTTTTTGATCTGGAGAGAGCATACGATACCTGTTGGAGGACAGGCATCCTCCGCACACTGTTCTCTTGGGGCTTTCGAGGCCGGCTGCCCCTTTTTCTTCGCGAATTTATGGCAGAGCGCACATTTAGGGTGCGGGTGAACACTACTCTCTCCCGTACTTTCTCCCAAGAAAACGGGGTACCCCAGGGCTCCGTGCTGAGTGTTGTACTGTTTGCCATCGCCATTAATCCAATTATGGATTGTCTCCTTCCTGATGTCTCTGGCTCCCTCTTTGTGGACGATTTTGCGATCTACTACAGCTCTCAACGGACCAGCCTTCTTGAAAGACGTCTTCAAGGATGTCTCGATCGCCTCCACTCGTGGAGCATCGAAACCGGCTTCCGTTTCTCACCCAGTAAGACCGTTTGTGTTAATTTTTGGCGACGTAAGGAGTTTCTTCCGCCCTCCTTACATCTAGGTCCTGTCAACCTTCCGTTTTCCGACGTTGCTAAATTCTTGGGTCTTATGTTTGACAGAAAACTGTGCTGGTCCTCCCACGTTTCCTATCTTTCGGCTCGCTGTCTGCGTTCCCTTAACACCCTCCGTGTCCTGAATGGTACCTCTTGGGGAGCGGACCGAGTGGTCCTTCTCCGCCTCTATCGCGCCTTAGTGCGCTCGAAATTGGATTATGGAAGCATAGTCTACTCCTCTGCTCGGCCGTCTATTCTTCGGCGTCTCGACTCTATCCACCACCGTGGATTACGTTTAGTGTCTGGAGCTTTTTACACCAGCCCTGTGGAAAGCCTTTATGCTGAGACTGCTGAACCTCCGCTGTCCAATCGGCGGGCAGTCCTTCTGAGTCGTTATGCTAGCCATCTGTCTTCTATGCCTGCTAATCCAGCCCATGACCTATTTTTCGACGCCTCCTTTGATGTCGGGTATGCAGGCCGCCCCTCCTCCCTACTACCCTCGGGAGTCCGCTTCCGTCAACTGCTCCATTCTCTTTCCTTCCGCTTTCCTAAAACCTTCTTGACAACTTGGGGTACAGCACCGCCTTGGCTCCGTCCCCGGATCGACTTGCTCAGAGACCTATGTCAATTTCCCAAGGATGGTACCCCTACACTTGTTTACCGTCGGGCATTTGCTGCTCTATGTGCACAAATGACGGAAGCCACATTTATTTACACCGATGGCTCGAAAACATCGTTAGGTGTAGGGAGTGCCTATATTGTTGGCGACACCCCAAATCACTTTCGGCTTCCCGACCAGTGTTCGGTTTATACTGCGGAGCTTTACGCTATTCTCCAGGCTGTCCACTACATCCGCCGCCATCAGCGGATACAGTACGTAATCTGCTCAGATTCTCTCAGCTCTCTCCTAAGTCTCCAAGCTCTTTACCCTGTGCACCCTCTGGTCCACCGGATTCAGGACTGTCTGCGCTTGCTCCACCTGGGGGGCGTCTCAGTGGCGTTCCTCTGGCTCCCGGGACACGCTGGTATCTGTGGAAATGAGGCGGCCGATATAGCGGCCAAGGCTGCAGTCTCTCTTCCTCGGCCAGCTATTCAGTCTCTTCCGTTTACCGATCTACGGAGCGGTTTATGTCGCCAAGTTGCTCATTTATGGCATGCGCATTGGTCAACACTTCCCCATAATAAATTGCGGGAAGTGAAAGCCCTTCCTTGCGCTTGGACCTCTTCCTCCCGAACGCGTCGTCGGGAGGAGGTAATTTTAGCTAGACTCCGGATAGGGCACTGTCTTTTTAGTCATCGACATCTTTTAAGCGGTGATCCTCCCCCACTGTGTCCCCACTGCTCTCAGCTGTGGACGGTCAGACACCTTTTAATTGAATGCCCCTATTTTAATCCGTTACGCTCCCGTCTACAGCTATCGCCTGATCTATTGTCGATTTTAGCAGATGACACGCGCTTAGCTGACCGCGTTCTACAGTTTATTAGTGACAGTGAAATGACGTCAGTCATTTGAAGCTTTTTTTGGGGGACAACCAACCCCTTTCTATAGTGGATTTTTAAGCATTCCTTCTGCCTTTAGTTTCTCAAATTTTATGACTTTGTTCCCATTGCTGCTGATTTTAAATTTCGTTTTTTTCCTGTTTTCTACGTCACGGGTTGGGCGCTAATGACCATAGAAGTTTTGCGCCCTAAAACCACAAACAAAAAAAAAAAAAAAAAAAAAAAAACCTCGTTTGTTTCCGAACCAAGGACTCTCACCTCAAATTGATATATTTATCCTTGAGAGTTTTTAGCGTCATCACGGAATAACCCCTATATACATACATTTACAGGCGCCGGCGTCTCTAAGTTCTGCGCTCTGTAGCGTCGCTGGATCACGTTTCTGGACTTGGGTTCCTATGTGAAACTTGATGTACTAAGTCCCCTCTTTAACCTCTGGAAGTGTGTAACATGAGCCGGCCGCAGTGGCCTTGCGGTTCTAGGCGCTTCAGTCTGGAACCGCGGGACTGCTACGGTCGCAGGTTCGAATCCTGCGTCGGGTATGGATGTGTGTGATGTCCTTAGGTTAGTTAGGTTTAAGTAGTTTTAAGTTTTAGGGGACTGATGACCTAAGATGTTAAGTCCCATAGAGCTCAGAGCCATTTTTTAGTAACATGAATTGTGAAAAGCCCTGTGGAATGTGTGCGGAATCTCTACCTATTTTCATGATTTTTTTTCTATGGAAATATGAATATAGTCTCCCCCGTTTTTCTTCGGCCTAGTACATCGATTGTGCATCTTTCTCGTGTGGATGGTTAGAGATCTGAAAGAAAAACTGACGGTAAAATCTGGTGACCTGCAGCTGCCTCCTCCTGTCGAACAGCAAAAACTGAGCTTATCATCTCCGTCGGGCTAGGCGATCGCTTGTACTCCTCATTATTCGGGACACTGCAGAGAGATTTGGGGCAACACCGACTAATAGTTTGTGGACGGCACCATCTCTCAATTCCCTTCCGACCAAGAACTGAGGATTAAATTTGTTTCCACAAGTAAGAATTGAACCGGTTACTCTCGAGTCACCCGCCACTGCTTCCTTCACGGAGCTTGCCTTCAGAAGTGACTATTTCTGTACTTGCTGGTTGCAAGGAGGATATACTCGTCGTGACATAACTGTACTTCAGCGAGACCTACGACGAATACGTATCTGCAGGTTTCAATCTACACACAATTCGCAGGATCATCGCTGTTACCCACTGATATTCTGAAAAATTACGTAACTCCGAAAAAATGATAATGCAAACCATTATCTAATTAAAAAAAATGCTCTTTAGCGGCCATTGAACGGGGTACGTTGATAGTACTTTTTGCGAGTTATGGACAAATACGTCGAGAAACTTAGACAACAGTACAAAATTGTTAAGGCTTTCGTGGCCACTTGTTGACAAACTGCCTATTGGCTTCTGTCTCGGGTTCTTCGGCCGACGTTCATCTAATGATTTTTCTGACGTTTCACCAGCACGAGTGGCCGGCATTGTCAAAGCTTCACCCTCCATTGCCGGTGGTGAACTGGAGCCGAGCTCGCGGCCGCAGACTACATGTACCTGGCACGCCAACGTCCGAGGGCTTCTCCGCGGTCATTTCCGGTGCGGTTCTCCTCTTGCTACCTGCGACGGTCGTTAGCTGCAGTACGGGACGCCAGGATCCGTTTACCTTAGGGCTTTCCTCTTTCTTGTTGAAACCGTTCGCGTGTTTTTGTATTTCTACAGCTTCTCTGAACAAGCGCGTGTGATAGTGCTTTTCTACAGCCAGAGCCAAACACTCGGCGAAGTAACGAACGAGAAAAAGAAATGTCGTGTACGGCCTTTCTGCCATACATTCCCAGAGTGACGGACAGAATAGGCCGTATATTGCGCAAACATGACGTAAAGACGATTTTCAAACAGACAAGGAAGATCAAAGAGTGTCTTAGATGGGCGAAGGAGAAAAGGGACCCACTTGCAATGTCGGGAATATACCGTATACCATGCACATGCGGAAAAGTTTATGTCGGAATGACTGGACGATCAGTTAACACCAGGATCAAAGAGCATAAGCAACATTGCAGGTTGGGGCAGATGGAGAAATCGGCCGTGGCAGAGCACGCACTGAATGAGACCGACCACGTAATAAAATTCGCCGACACGTAAGTTCTGGCTGTAGAGAAGCATTATCACACGCGCTTGTTCAGAGAAGTTGTAGAAATACAAAAACACGCGAACAGTTTGAACAAGAAAGAGGAAAGCCCTAAGGTAAACGGATCCTGGCTTCCCGTACTGCAGCTAACGACCGTCGCAGGTAGCAAGAGGAGAACCGCACCGGAAATGACCCCGGAGAAGCCCTCGGACGTTGGCGCGCCTGGTACACAAAGTCTGCGGCCGCGAGCTCGGCTCCAGTTCACCACCGGCAATGGAGGGTGAAGCTTTGACAATGCCAGCCACTCGTGCTGGCGAAACGTCAGAAAAATCATTAGATGAACGTCGGCCGAAGAACCCGAGACATCGTCAGCAAGCACTTTTGTCTATGACAAACTGCCTATTGGCTTCTATCATCAAGCAGCCACTGTGGTCCATGCCGCCGAAAGTTGCACCATTTTGTCAAAAGTGATCACATCTCCAGCGAATACAGCAGCTGAACAAGCTAGGAGAAGCATTTTGCAGAGGAGGCGACTTGCAGTGCCGCAAGAGATAGCGATAAGGCTCAGCGATTTTTCTGTTTTCACCAACAAAAGATTCAGGAACGGCGAATTGGAAATCGATGAAACACGCAACAACACACGGGGTGTTAATTTTCTCCAAAAAAGCCTTCCTCCATGCGAGAACACGTATCAATGGAAAGAGACATGGTTTTCTAAGATTACTCAGTATACAAGGCGAAAGGTATCAGCGTCTCTGCTCTCAAAAGAGGTCTGGAGTACGGTTGAGGTATTACAGTCACCTTCCAGTTTCAAAAAGAATTTGTGGTAGTATTAGATTGCCATGCAACTCAGAAACCACTGCATTGAACTCATCCATCTGTAGCTTTTACCACCTCCAAAGGACTACATATGACATTTGGCCCCGTTGCTGATAAGCTATCCACCTCCATGTACCTTAGATCTACACTGTGCTGTGACATCTGCTTTCTGTGCTGTACGTAGAGGTTTTATACGACATTAAGCCTCGTACTATGAGTTGAGGAGAAGAACCTCCCGTCATTTTGACCCACAAGTGTCCACTGGTGTAAGTAGCGTTCCGCAGCTGTCGGTCGCTTCTGTGACGGTGGGCGACAAAAGTGACGAAGATCCACTGGTCATTCCAGTGATGTGAAACGTGTCGTTGTGGCGCCTGTAACAACGTAATGCGTGTGAACCTTAACACACGTACCGCATTTTTTTTATGTGACGAACCGAGAATTACGGTTTCTTCAGTGAGTTATCATTCACCTCTCAGTATTAGTTTCTCGAAGTATGAATTCTGTAAACTATCAGAGAGCGCTGGCCAAGTTCCTGTAAGCCATGCCGTTCTAACAGGCTGAAAGTGAAGCTCCTATCTCAGTCATGTTCGAAATGAAGCGAGAGAAGGTATTAATGTATCAAACGCCACGATCTCAATGAACTGAGTATTTTTTGTATGAATTACTGGTAACCATGCAATACGTAAATTATTGCACTGAAGTTGGTCACGATGAGTGAGGAGAGGAATAACATGAAAAATTAACAACACTCTCGCAAAAAGTAGGGCGTGTGTCGCCGAAGATCGGCGCCACGTCGCTATGTCGCCACGAAACTAGAGGCAAGTGGTTTCGCGTGTACGTCGAAATGCGCGTCAGCTTGAGACACTTACACCGTAGTAGTCTATCCGCCCCTGGTCGTCCAGCTCTCCCGTGTCGGACCAGCCGTTCTCCATGACGAAGATGGGGTACCCTGGGTACTGCTGGACCAGCCAGTTGAGCGTCTTGCGGAAGCCCCACGGCACACTCTGCAAAAAGACAAATCACACGTAAGTACACAGGCTAGTGATTGGCTGTCATCATCATTTGGCGTGGAAATTCAACGCATATTGTCAGTTACAGTCTACACAAATTAATAATTAGCTGAAGAGAACGTGCTACAAATAATTTCCAGTAAAAGATCTACTGAAACAAAGCTTCAATTTTAAATGGCTACAGAAATGTTTAACGCTTTCGACTCTGACGATCTTCCGAGAGAGATCACCAGCGCATGCTACTATTCTTCCTCACTGCATTCGTAAGGCGTAGTTCACTTTCAAGAAAGGCAGCTAATTGTTGCGCACTGTGGGTCAAAGTCGCCCAGAGGACAGAATTCCGGGATACAAAGAAACACAGAAGAAGAAAGAAAGTACTAACCTGACTGTAGGAGATGAAAGTGACCACCTGACGCTCTTGGGAGCTGGTCAGAAAATTGCCGAAGGCGGATGGACGCTGGACTGCTGGCATTGCTGCAGTCTCATCCGAAATGTCCTGCTGCAGGTCTTGAAGACTATGAGGGTTGTTCGGATACAACTTAGACTTGGGGGCTCCCGGCAGAAAGTAGTCGCACGCTGACATGGCCTGTGGGGCCACCGGACTGACTTTTGACAAAGTCTTCACGCCTGACACAGTTAGCAAAGTGCTACAAGGTTCGGCCGGTTGTATGGGCAGTTGCTCCATCCTGCTGGAGATAACTGTAGGTCTTTCCCTTCTCCGTTAATGCTGCCACAAATGATCGTCCAACCGTATCCTGGCCACTTTTATTTGCCCCACCCTGCATTTTCTAAATTGGGGGGGACGGGGTACTAGTTCATTAATGTTTTCATGAAAGACTATCACGATCACTACATGAAAGACTATTCACTGTCACTGTGAAGAATACCTTAGACCGTTTTATAACCACAGGCTGTTGGAGCTTTCTCACATTTCTAACAGACTGCCGGATCTCGGTGCTCTTCGTGTTGTCCATTAATCTTGTGGCGCTGCCGAAGCATAAAAACGTAAGTCGAGATTGAACAGGTCGCTAGTTTTCAACCGAAAGAAAGTAGTCTTAAGTCACGTGGCCGAGCGGTTAAAGGCGCTACAGTCTGGAACCGCACGACCGTTACGGTCGCAGGTTCGAATCCTGCCTCGGGCATGGATGTGTGTGATGTCCTTAGGTTAGTTAGGTTTAAGTAGTTCTAAGTTCTAGGGGACTTATGACCGCAGCAGTTGAGTCCCATAGCGCTCAGAGCCATTTGAACCATTTTTTTCTTAAGTCACGTATGTGAAGCGTTTAAACTTTGGCTGACTTTAATTACCGCATGACAGCATTAGGCACATACAGGGCTTCCATAAGTATCGACTGTGCTGATGAAGAGATGAAGACTTTCTAGTCGGTTTCAGAAGTAGCAGGTCTCATATGACGTTGATGCTTACTTGAATCACTTGACGCGAACGGCAAAATGTCTTTTAAAACGCTTAACGCCCATCTTCCTTATCACCGTCCAACGGGGCCAGAGCGCTGGTTCCAGTCTTCCCAGCAACGCGTTAGACTACAGTGGTGTGTTGAACATCGCGACCGCGACCATCGGCCGGTGTACATGGTGATTCTGTGACATCAATGCCGAGCGACGGGATGCTCAGCGAATGCTACTACAGTAAAACTTAAACTCCGCCCAAACAGGTCCAACGGTACCGACCGGCCGCCATGTCATCCTCAAAGGCTTTATTCTGTATCGTTCATGCCGATCGGTGTAGTAGGTTAGTCTCGGTAGTGACGTCATTTTCGGTTCTTTATCGAAATATCCTATTCAGTAAGCTTCTGAGACTTGTTACCGAACGGTCCTCCCACCGATTTTACGACAATTGTACCGAGAGGTTTTGGATTTCGGTCTGGCCCTGTCGATCGGTGAGCTGTGGTTTATGTACACCTATAATTTGTTATTTTAAACATATTTACCGGTTTTAGCTTTGGATTTAGTGATTGTGTTACTGAAGAATCACCAGAGGACGCATCTGGTTGGAAAGTGAGTTCATAATTGACTATTTTCCTTTGTTAGAAATACGGTTAGGTTAGGTTGTTACTGTGAATGATTACATCCAAAAAAAAAACACTCTTCAGTCAATATTTTCTCAAAATATTTGTTATCTTTATGCAAATAAGAGTTTAAACATCATTAAATATCAAGACATCGGCTCTGCTTACGTATATTACATGAGTGTGAACTGACGTTACTGGTGCCTTTCTGTACTTTTCCCCACAATTGGGTTAGTTAGGAATTATCTAAACGTGTTTACAACTTTCAAGTAACAATAGAAAGCAAATATGTGATGCCTGATATTGGAAACCTTCCAAACTATCACGTATTTATGACTTACGCAGCACCGTTTGACAACGAAGTCAGCCTACGTTTCTCTACACAATACTACATGAATTGACCACTACGTGTCTGTCGGTTGGCGTGGCCAAGTGGTTAGCGCGCGGGACTGCGATACGAAAGGACATGGGTTCGTAGATGCAAAAGTTTTTTTTCCTCTTCATATATGCAACACGTTCTGAGGCATTGTCATTCGTGTAAGTTAAGATTTTTCTGCAGCATTCGTTATTGCATACATGTAAGAGCGCACTTCTTCAGTAATGATTTCCTGATTTCTGTGTGTTTAAAATACGAAATATGAAATTGTTGGAGATGAAACTGCTGTGAGTGAAACAGCCGACAGTGACCTTTATATTTTTTCTTGTTAGAAATAATTCACCATTTTTTCCGTATATGTAGCGATTTCCGAGTATGCGGTTAGACAGAAATCTAAGAGCACAACTTAAATTACTGGGAAAGTAACTAGAAGCAGTCATCTTCATAATCTTGCTTGTCACAAGTATTTATTTGCGATCGAATACTCAACCACTGTAGACGGAGATGAAAGATCTCTGCCGTAATATGGTTAGACTGTAGCACCATATACGAAACATTTTCATTCATGAGATGCATGTTATAATCTGCAGGAGCTCTCGAAAATGCGTTTTTTTTTTAAATTTTGTTTTTAAGACCCAAACAGTTGCATCATATTGGTAAGTGGGCTACTTAATCATTTGGATCTCTAGGAGAGTGTAATAACCACACGCTGTTTATCTTCTTATTCTTTGAAAGTCTCAGAATCAATTTTTTGGATGTTTTTATAGACGTATTAGTACAATTTGGTACTACACACTATTCCTAACTCATTCACACTGACATCGTGTTTCCAATTTTACGTTTCGGAAAATAAGATGATATAATGCTGCATTTACGACAATCTGCAGAATACAGTCAATATCGTTATTATGCATGCATGGAAACATGCGGTCAGAGAAACTGTAAAAATTTTTATGCATTTCAGCTGAGAATCATGGAAATGGATATACTGCGCCTGATACTGTTGAGGAGGAGGCAAGGGCGATGAAGGCGGGCACTTCAGCTCGATGGAATGCGACGTCATGCGTTATGGCAACGTAAACGCAATTTTTGGTACTTGGAAGAATAGCGCGCCTGTGTCGTCTGCTAACCGCTTTGTGTTCGTGGCGCTGTGCGCGCTGCAGTGCGCATGCATGGCTCTGCGGACGCTTGCTTTTGATTGGCTTGAGCGACACGAACCGACAACAGCGCTTCAGTTCTCTAGACCCGAACGGTATCGCTACCGAAATGCATACTGAATAACGGTTGGTTGGTTGCTTTGGGGAAGGAGACCAGACAGCGAGGTCATCGGTCTCATCGGATTAGGGAAGGACAGGGAAGGAAGTCGGCCGTGCCCTTTTAAAGGAACCATCCCGGCATTTGCCTGGAGCGATTTAGGGAAATCACGGAAAACCTAAATCAGGATGGCCGGACGCGGGATTGAACCGTCGTCCTTCCGAATGCGAGTCCAGTGTCTAACCACTGCGCCACCTCGCTCGGTACTGAATAACGCAGAGACTCTAATTAGAGTACTAGAACGTTCGGTGCTATTGAGTACTGAAACGGGCACAATGGCGGAAAGATACAGAATAGGCACCCAGGTCACAGGCGTCGCTGGAAGCGGATATGGAGGAGCATGGGCTCAGCACACCGCTCTCCCGGCCGTATGTCAGTTTATGAGACCGGAGCTACTACTTCTCAATCACCCAGCTCCTCAGTTTGCCTCACAAGGGCTGAGTGCACTCCGCTTGCCAACAGGGCTCGGCATACTGGATGGTCACCCATTCAAGTGCCAGCCCAGCCCGACAGCGCTTAACTTACGTGAAATGACGGGAACCGGTGTTACCACTGCGGCAAAGCCGTTATGCTATTACCATACTGTGCTTTATTTCTTTATTACTTAAATTATCCGAGCCATAACTTTAGCAAGAATTCATATGTCCTGGAGAGAATCTCAGTTACAGTTTGTCAGGAAGTCGCGTTACGCTAAGAAGTATGGTGAAGAGTAACAGTACTTATTCTTTAACGATACGACGTAACTGACGATTTACTATTCCTTCTGAATATAACGAATTTTGCTTTTGATTTTTCTAATATTTACGTCGTCGGAAAATCTCTTTTGAAATAAAAGAGAACAAAATTATGCATTTAAAAGCACTATAATGAGTCTCAAAAAAATTGCGTATTGCATTTTATTGCTGTGTAATTTATCTTGCACAAAAAGAGGTAAATTACATTAATAGTTACAGAAATTATAACACCGTAGTTCGCCTGACCATTTCATGTTAGCCTGTATTCCTGCTTTTCTTCTGCAACTTTCAGTAATTTTCATCCAGTACTCAAATTTTTTAAGTGGAGTAATTCTTCTTGAATATTATTTGTCTGAAATTCAATAAATAATTCGTCTGTATGCCTTACCTACCTTCTGTAGATTGTGAACTGAAGAGACGGTAACTAGTATAAAAGAAGCAAGGGATGCTGATCTGGGTGTCTTTAGTCAATGTAAACTTGTTTGATTTTCGAAATATCTTATTTACTGAAACGTTTCTGTAGATTAAGCAATGAAAGCTGCATAAGACTCATAGATACCGTTGTTGTTGTTGTCGTTGTTGTTGTGGTCTTCAGTCCAGAGACTGGTTTGATGCAGCTCTCCATGCTACTCTATCCTGTGCAAGCTTCTTCATCTCCAAGTTACTACTGCACCCTTTCTGAATCTGCTTAGTGTTTCATCTCTTGGTCTCCCTCTACGATTTTTACCCTCCACGTTGCCCTCCTATAATAAATTGGCCATCCCTTAATGCCTCAGAACATGTCCTACCAACCGATCCTTTCTTTTAGTCAAGTTGTGCCACAAATTCCTTTTCTCCCCAATTCTACTCAGTACCTCCTCATTAGTTACGTGATATATCCCTCTAATATTCAGCACTCTTCTGTAGCACCACTTTTTCAAAGCTTCTATTCTCTTCTGGTCTAAGCTGTTTATCGTCCATATTTCACATGCATACATCGCTACACTTCATACAAATAATTTTAGAAAATACTTCTTTAGAAATGCCATAGTCGGTCTACATTTTATATCCACTCTACTGCGACCCTCATCAGTTATTTTGCTCATCAAATAGCAAAACTCGTCTACTACTTTAAGTGTCTCATTTCCTAATCTAATTCCCTCTGCATCACCTGGTTTAATCAGACTACATTCCATTATCCTTGTTTTGTTTTTGTTGATGTTCATCTTATATCCTTTCAACACACTGTCCGTTCCTTTCCACTGCTCTTCTT
This sequence comes from Schistocerca serialis cubense, assembly GCF_023864345.2. Taxonomy (NCBI): domain Eukaryota; kingdom Metazoa; phylum Arthropoda; class Insecta; order Orthoptera; family Acrididae; genus Schistocerca; species Schistocerca serialis. Next base: position 591,759,241 of record NC_064644.1, read on the forward strand.
GGTCCTCTGCTGTCTCTGACAGAATTACAATACCAACGGCAAACTTCAAACTTTTTATTTCTCCTCCAGAGTTTTTAATTTCTAGCCCAATTTTTGTTTGTTTCCTTTACTGCTTGCTCAACATACAGATTGAATAACATCAGGTATAGGCTACAACCCTGTCTCACTCCCTACTCAACCACTACTTCCCTTTCATGGCCCTCGACTTTTATAACTGTTATCTGGTTTGTGTACAAATTGTAAATAGCCCTTCGTTCCCTGTATTTGACCCCTTGCAACCTTCAGAATTTGAAAGAGAGTCTGCCAGTCAAAATTGTCAAAAGCTTTCTCTGAGTCTGCAAGTGCTAGAAACATACGTTTACCTATCTTCTAAGAGAAGACGTAGTGTCAGTATTGCCTCATGTGTTCCTACATTTCTACTGAATACGAACTGAGGTCGGCTTCTACCAGTTTTTCCATTCGTCTCTAAAGAATTCGTGATGCTATTTTGCAACCGTGACTTATTAAGCTGATAGTTCGGTATTTTTCACACCTGTCAACACCTGTTTTCTTTGGGATTGGAATTATTATGTTCTTCTTGAAGTCTGAGGGTATTTTGCCTGTCTCATACATCTTGCTCACCACATGGTAGAAGCTTGTCAGGGTTAGCTCACCGAATGCTATCAGTAGTTGTATTGGAATGTTGTTTACTCCCGGGGCCTTGTTTCGACTTAGGCCTTTCAGTGCTCTGTCACATTCTTCACGCAGTATCGCATCTCCCACATCATCTTTACTTACGTCCTCTTCGATTTCCGTAATATCCGTACATCGCCCTTGTATAGATCCTCTATATACTCCTTCCATCTTTCTGCTTTCCCTTCTTTGCTTAGAACTGGTTTTCCACCTGAGCTCTTGATATTCATACAAGCGGTTCTCTTTTCTCCAAAGGTCTTTAATTTTCCTGTAGGCAGTATCTGTTGTACACCTAGTGATACATGCCGCTACATCCGTACATATGCCTTCTAGCTGTTCCTGCTTAGCCATTTTGGACTTCCTGTCGATCTAATTTTTGAGGCGTTTGTATTCCTTTCTGCCTGCTTCAGATACTTTTGGATAAACTTAAATCGCCCATGAGATCTGTGTCTCGGAAATGACCTAAGGAGTGACAAAGCGGACACAGTGGAGAGACAGTAAGGAAAGATTTCGGCAGCGGTGTAGGTGTAGACTTATGGTAGAGTACGCACCCTGAGCCAGGAAGAGGCAGAGAGCGGATAGTCCGTGTAGTCGCCGGCCACGGCACCAGCGTCGAGGTCCATGGACGGGTTGGAGCCGCTGACGCCCTCGGTGGTGGGGTAGCTGGTGTAGTGGTTCAGCCCGAAGAAGTCCGCCGTCCCTGCGACAGGGTGAGAAACATTCAGGAGGGACTAGCAAACATTTGGCTGAAGCGTAAGTGCAAGGTTACAATAAGTAAATTTACTGTGTGATACAATGCTACGTAACTCACCGCATTTTCATACGTCTTATGCAACAAAATTAAGTTCTGACGCAACATAAGATACATTTTGCACCACTACACAAAATTACCTGATACTGTTTGTCCTTTTTCGTATCACGCCCTTTTCTTACATTTGCTTTGTCAGTTTTCTCCCTATGGTTAAAGTTTTTTGTATTTGGTTCCTGTCTTAGAAATTATACCCAGTTTTATTAATGTGTGTTGTAAGTAAGAAACATCTTTTATCCGCAAAGGCTGATAGGAAACAATTATAGTTTTGTAATCTTCTGATGGAACGACGTTCTTTGGTGTACATCCCAATAATATACACTACTGGCCATTAAAATTGCTACACTTCGAAGATGACGTGCTACAGACGCGAAATTTAACTGACAGGAAGAAGATGCTGTGATATGCAAATGATTAGCTTTTCAGAGCATTCACACAACGTTGGCGCCGGTGGCGACACCTACAACGTGCTGACACGAGGAAAGTTTCCAGCCGTTTTCTCGTACACAAACAGCAGTTGACCGGAGTTCCCTGGTAAAATGTTGTTGTGATACCTCGTGTAAGGAGGAGAAATGCGAACCATCACGTTTCCGACTTTGATAAAGGTCGGATTGTAGCCTATCGCGATTGTGCTGGATCCCAATAGCCTCGTATCACTAGCAGTCGAGATCCGCATGATGTAACGGTTCGTGCAGCCACGTCTCTATCCCTGATTCAACAGATGGGGGCGCTTGCAAGACAACAACCATCTGCACGAACAGTTCGACGATGTTTACAGCAGCATGGACTATCAGCTCGGAGAACATGCCTGCGGTTACCCTTGACGCTGCATCATACACAGGAGCGCCTGCGATGATGCACTCAACGACGAACCTGGGTGCACGAATGGCAAAACATCATTTTTTCGGATGAATCCAGGTTCTGTTTACAGCATCATGATGGTCGCATCCGTGTTTGGCGACATCGCGGTGAACGCACATTTGAAGCGTGTATTCGTCATCGCCATACTGGCGTATCACTCGGTGCGATGGTATGGGGTCACCTCTTGTTTGCATTGACGGCACTTTGAACAGTGGACGTTGCATTTCTGATGTGTTACGACACGTGGCTCTACCCTTCATTCGATCCCTGCGAAACCCTACATTTCAGCAGGATAATGCACGACTGCATGTTGCAGGTCCTGTACGGGCCTTTCTGGATACAGAAAATGTTTGACTGCTGCCCTGGCCAGAAGATTCTCCAGATCTCTCACCAATTGAAAACGTCTGGTCAATCTTGGCCGAGCAACTGGCTCGTCACAATACGCCAGTCACTACTCTTGATGAACTGTGGTATCGTGTTGAAGCTGCATGGGCAGCTGTACCTGTACACGCCATCCAAGCTCTGTTTGATTCAATGCCCAGGCGTATCAAGGCCGTTATTACGGCCAGAGGTGGTTGTTCTGGGTACTGATGTCTCAAGATCTATGCAGCCAAATTGCGTGAATATGTAATCACATGCCAGTTCTAGTATAATATATTTGTCCAATGAATGCCCGTTTATTATATTTCTTCTTGGTGTAGCAATTTTAATGGCCAGTAGTGTACTTAGGTTTTTATTCTGGCACTTTTTTAAAGTGATTCGTTTTAGGCTCTTTCCATTCCGTTCAACCCTGTTCAGTCATAGCGTTCCATATAAACGACGATACGAAACTGCAGTGTCTGTTTTGTTAAGAAGAACGATGCAATGTTTCTTGGGACATGCGTGCATCTCGGAAGGAACATTGCAACGTTGTTCTTAACATCACAGATATTGCAACATCATATTTATTCGCCGTTATCGGGCAGCGACTTTCAATTAAAGTGTCCTCTCCTGTATGGGACTTCATAATGTGTCCACGAGTGCAGCTAAGTCGTGCACGGGTAGCCAACAGGCCACACCTAGCAGCGTTGAGGAGCGGACGTCTGTTTGCGTGCGGTTAGCGGAGCTGCGCGCGGGCACCTGCTTGCTTCGAGTGGCCGTCGCGAGTCGTTAGGCACACGTCCTAAATACTGCACAACGATCCAAGTCACTTTTCAACAGGATCACGCCAGACCACGCGCGCATGACGTCGAACGATTCCCTCGAGACGATCTCCTCCTTGATCGTACGCACATCGTGGGCATCCATCTCTCAGTTACGGCCAGCGTCGTTTACATCAGGATGGCAAATGCCGAGTTGTGCACAACTGTGGTGAACCAATTCGCGAACTCATTTGAGTTCAAACACTGCATTCGTCACACGAGGGCGTCCACAGCGGACCACGCGGCCCTGGACTCGCGCACATTCAGAGTCGTTCAACTCCCCTTTGAGGTGCCAACCGACGTCGTAACTGCAGCTTCCCGACCGTACGGCAGCGTGATCAGCAATGTGCTGGAGAAACGTTTGGGTTTTATAGGGTGTATGATGGTGTCCATCAACTAAAAATCGAACTGACGAAACACGTCCCGTTCCTACCTGAGCATCCGTGTTTGCCATACGTTAGTAACGTACGGTGGCCAATCACCCACGTGTTCTGACTGTGGTCAGTGTATTCAACGCCGGCTGACGCGAACACCGACCGGAGCATCGGCGCCACCGGCGGAGGAGACAATCATCCTCGTCTACTAAATCAAGGTGGCGAAGACGTCCCCTATGGACGAAGAAACCACTGATCATCTGCGGACGGCCGCAGTGGCCGAGCGGTTCTAGGCGCTTCAGTCCGGAACCGCGCGACTGCTACGGTCGCAGGTTCGAATCCTGCCTCGGGCATGGATGTGTGTGATGTCCTTAGGTTTAAGTAGTTCTAAGTTCTAGGGGACTGATGACCTCAGATGTTAAGTCCCATACTGCTCAGAGTCATTGAGCCATTGATCATCTGCGGGTGGAGACGTGCTCTGAGGCCTTCCAGCGAGGACACGACCTAGCTCACGACACCACCCCACGCTACAAAAATACTGCTACGTCCACAACCGCTGTCAACGGGCGAACTTCAAGAAAATGATGGACGTCGACAACAGGTTCGCGCCAGTCTCGACCGTCCTTAGTGAGGGAGCGATGGCGACCGATCAGCACCCATACTCTGACACGAGAACTCATGTCTGTAAGCAGCGATCGCCTCGCAAAAGGCGGTGGCACGCACCTTCCGAAGATTGCCTCCTCTGCACAACGGGACAGGAAAGTGACAACGTTGCAGAAGGCTCAGAGGACGCGCGCGTGCACACGAGCGCTTGCCCACAGTGTGTACCAAATACACACGGAGCAGAAAAGGTCGGGTCGCGACGGGCCCTGGAGCACGCTATCGACACGGAGGGTGGTAACGTCTCAACGAACAATGGCAGGTAGCCAAAGCTTTTCATGGTGATTATGCTCAACTGTATTCGGCGTGGTAAACCAGATCCGGCGGTCGTTACAGACGTCTCAGGGTTGATCCACACCCCCATACCATACGCACTGGAAGCAGCTTGATTGGGGACGTGTCTGAAAACGGGGTGCCTGCTGCCATCGCCATAGGAGCTACCAACAAGAGCTCGGGACCAGACGGCCTCCCGTTGCAGTTTTATTGGGCCTTCAAGCAGCTGTTGGTGCCATGCTGGGCAGAGATTTGCCAAGAACTGATGTCTACAGATGTACCACTTCCTCTAAAATTCTTAGAAGGTGTAATAGCGCCTGTTTATAAACCGAAGTACAGTCCCGTATTCACGGTTACCGGCGCTTTACGCTGCTGAAGAGTTACATGAAAATTTTCACCAGGTTAACTGTTAAGCGTTTTAGGAGTGCAATACAGTATGTAATTTCGCAGGATCAAGCATCGTTGGAGGTGAGGTGGGCGCGGGGGTTCTACACAACATACGTGCAGCTATGCCGATACAGGGAGCCGACACCACTGGCGACTTAAGTCAAGCATCTGAGCGAGTTGACCACTCATTCTTGACTGCAGTTCTCTGGAGCATGGGCACCCACACTGCTTTATCGAAGTGGTGTGCGCCTAATAGGTAATGCGTCATCAAAGGTGCTCGTTAACGGACGTTTAACTGCAGCCATCCAGATTCGCCACTTGTTGCGCCTAAGCTGCCCATTATCGACGATATTATACGCGTTGGCCGTAGAATCCTTACGCGGCCTACTGGCTGATGGATGTTCGATGCTGCGACGTTCCGATGCACCGCATATGTGAACGACTTGATATTGGTACTTTGCAGCGGTGATGATACGAGGGACGCCATGGAATTGATGACGACATACGGGGCTGCCCCTGGTGTTCTATTTAACGTCGAAAGTCACTAGCCATGCGAATCTGGACGGGATTACCACCCGACAGTGTCACCCCCTTGCGTATCAGCGACCAGATGAGGTGCTTGGGTTTAGATGAACGATAAACGCCGTACGACGACCCGAAATTATAGGCGCTCCCTGCGAAAATGGTTCAAATGGCTCTGAGCACTATGGGACTTAACTTCTGAGGTCATCAGTCCCCTATAACTCAGAACTACTTAAACCTAACTAAACTAAGGACATCAGACACATACATACCCGATGCAGGATTCGAACCTGCGACCGTAGCGGTCGCGCGGTTCGACTGTAGTGCCTAGAACCGCTCGGCCACCCCGGCCGGCAACGCTTCCTGCACCAAATTAGAGCAGGGATAGCAAATCACCACCTGCAGACTTCGAACATCCTCCAAAAAAACACAGTATGCCAATGTTTACCTAGCGCCGCCAACCCTGCATGTCGCACAAGCACTTCCAGCATTATGGCGACTCTCGGCTACTTCACCCTCCCCAAGGACAGGGGAAGAGTAGGGCTGGTAAACGTTGTCATGTTCGTTGGTTCACATTTAGGGTTCTGGCATTGCTGTCCCACCAGCCTTACGAGCTTGCTGTGGGAAGCTTTGGCGCCAGTCTCCCTCGCGTCCCCAGTGTCACTGCAAAACATCCCAGCACCGTTCTTCTACCTTGGCGGTTATTATTTGGAACTTACTTTGGCGACGGCGATGGAGATCTATTGCGTCATGCAATGCATACGGCATCCGAATGTGGTGGAAACGATACACCCCATCATGCAATGGCGTATCGTGTGGCGGACAGTTCACACAGCCTTACTCGGCTCTAATGTCCGATCCAATTGATACGTGAGAGTCAACATGAAACACATCACACAGGTACAGCTACATAAAAACCACATGGCGGAATCCCGCAACAGTGTGCAGTGCAATGTGACTGACACAGTCGGATGCCGCCTTATCTGAGCTGAGGCTGTGCTTTGTCAAACCAGTGTTGGCTTTCCTACTAACGGTAACACTGACACACGTCACCACTCAAAGTCTTCTTCATCCAGACGAAACATACTATCTGAGAACCAGGAGCGACGCCGTCACGTTGGTCCGAGGCCATGCAGTCCATTACTTATCCAGTGATGGCCCAAAGGATGTACTCGATTTCTGGAACTATATGGAGGAACGGCATTGTACCATTGTTAGGAACTCCAACTATAGACATTAGTTTTCGAACTACCTCTGGAGTGCACTACACAATCTGCCGTATAGCTGGATCATTCATTGCGAGAGACGATGAACGTGTTGAAATGCAGATGACTTTGGAACAAACAACGGTACCCAACAAAAGATGTGAGAAGACACGCTGCGATGGCCAGGCAAACACGAGGGTCCTAGTTGTAACTACTAGTGGAGTGACTGCTTGCTTTTTTTCAATCGGAGTGTGGACCTCCCTTTTCTTTTCCATTACAACAATAATAAAAGAAATTTAAGAAAAGCGGATAAGATGACCGCCCGTATAAAGCAGGAAATACAGTTCGAGTCTCGATCCGGCACAAATATTCATTGTCATTATTGCCTTATACAGCTCACAGTTATTCGTATTGGTAACTGCGAATACGTTCCTTTGGACATGTATGCGTGTTGGAAGGAACACTGCAGCGTTCTTCTTAGCAATACAGGCACTGCAATATCGTATCTACCCGCTGTTACCAAGCAGTGATTTTCAATTAAAATGTCCTCCCCTGCATGGGAATTACGTAATGTGTCTCTGAGTACAGCCGGTTGTTCGTATTCGCAGCTGTGGATACATTTCACGGATTTCGTAACAGCTGTAGTCGGCGTAGTGTCTATTACTTTGGGCACGTATGCATGTAAATCCAGGCAGTCTCTAGTGCAGTTTTAATTTCTTATGAACAGCCAGCTACATAGCTGATTGTGCATCAGCGTCAACTGCTGTTACATCACAAGGGGAGCAAGTTGCATGCCTAGCATTCTGTCGGATTTTATAGTTTACTTCTTCAGTTAGTCTTGCTATGATGGGTAGGATGTATCAAAGTTGTGCGCAGACCCATGAGGAACTCGCCGCAGTTCACGAGCAGCTGTATGCTCATTTGGCTACGGTCAGCCACCTTCAGACTGCTGCCTTGGGAGGTAGCGGTGGCAGATAATCTAGCACATTGCAGGGGCACAAAGCTGTAGTTCGTTTCGCTCGTGGACTCTGCTGCCGAGGCACCTCATAAAGTACCCGACACGGTGGATCTGCCCTCGCAGCAGAACGAGTGGCGGGTGGTAACGCATTTGCGTCACTTGATGCGGTCGGCCGATGTAGAGAGTGGACGGGTAACCTCGCCAATTCACCATGTGATTGGACACGTAGCTGCTCCTCCAGCAGGGTTCGGGCAGGCAGGGATTTACTAGCCATTGGGAGCTCCACATTTAGGTGCGTTATGGAGTCCCTTTGGGAGATAGCGTTCAGGGCTGCAAAGAAAGCCAATGTGCACTCGGTATGTGTGCCGAAAGTGAGGGGGGGGGGGGGGGGGGAGGCTCATCCGAGATGTGCGATCACGCCTGCAGCTATCGGGCGCGTAGGGTGCAGTCGTCTGCAGTTTGCGACTCACGTTGCACCAACGACACCTGGGCTATCGACAGTTCATACAGCGACTGGCGGAAGTGGTGAAGACTGCTGGCCTCACATGTAGGGTGCAAGCAGAGCTCGCAGAATGGAGCCTTGTTACCAGAGTAGAGCGGCGATCCTGTGGTCTGGAGCCAAAGCATCCATGGACTCTGGATGGTCTTGGCTTGCGTTATCGGGCGAGGATTTGTAGAACTCCCTTTGATAGATTAGGGGTGCGCTACACAAAACGAACAGCTACTCAGATAGCAGAGTACTTGTGAGGTGCACATGTTTTTTTTTTACTCTAGGCGATAGTCTAAGGAACTCTGATGAACACTTGCCAGTCATTACGCAGCAGGGGAAGTCAGACCATGCTCGAGAGTAAAGACACTTTATCTGTCAAAATTTTATCAGTAAATTGTCGAAATATTCGTAACAGTTTCTGAATGTACTACCTTCCGGAAATGTTCTCACTCTCAAATTATTCTCGGGACTGAGAGCTGGCTGATACAGGAAGTGGAAAGCTCTGAGATATTTAACAAGTCATGGAACATATATCGGAAAGACAAATTAGGGGTCATAGGAGGGGGAGTGTTTATTGCTGTCGACAAAAGCACTGTCTTGATGGAGGCCGGCGGTGAGTGTGACAGTGAAGTTATCTGGTCACGTATAACAGGGCTAAGTGAAACCAAGTTAACTGCTGGAGGTGTTTACCGGACACCCGATTCTGCTGGGACAGTTCTAGAGTCATTCAAAGACTGGCTGACTGTGTGACTGGCTGACTGGTGTGGCAGTTCATAAATACCCAGCTCATGCAATACTACGAGGGTAAGTCAATTATTAACTGCAAAGTAGTTATAAAATTTTATTGTAATCAAATAGGAAACTTACAAGAACATAATTTTTCGACATAGTCTCCTTGCATTTCAACGCACTTGGCCCATCGTTGTACAAGCTTCCTGATGCCCTCATAAAAGAAGGTTCTCGGTTGAGCTGTGAGCAAGGAATGTACCGCTTCTTTCACTGCTTCGTCAGAGGCAAATCGAGTGGACCAAACAAGTGATACAGGGGGCAAGATCGGGTCTATATGGAGGATGATCCACTGCTTCAAATTTGAGTTTCTGGAGCTTTTCAGCAGTGTGGGCAGCAGTATGCGGACGGGCTTTGTCGTGCAGCAACACGACACCTTTTGACAGCAATCCTCGGCGTTTGCTTCTAATTGCAGGCTTTAGCAGCTCACTGTAACGTACACTGTTTATTGCTTAGCCCCTTTCTCCACAATGTCCCAGTACTGGACCTTGTGCGTCCCAAAAAACTGTTAAGCGTCAGTTTTCCTGCGGACGGTTGGGTCTTGAACTTTTTCTTACACGGCGAATTTGGATGTTTCCATTCCATACTCTGCCTTTTACTCTCCGGCTCGTAATGAGGGATCAACGTTTCGTCACCAGTAATGATCCTATCCCTTCTCTCCTTCGATACCATAGCAAGCGCCTTTGTTTATGCAACTGTGTGAGTTGTTTTGGGAGCCATATTGTACAAACTTTATGAAACCCAAGTCTTTTGTGGATGATTTCGTAGGCGGAACCGTGACTAATTTGCAGATGATATGCCGCTTCGCCAATAGGTAATCGTCTGCCTAAGAGAATCGTTTCACGTGAACGCTCAATGGTTTCTTCATTTGTGGCGGTAAACAGTCGTCTGGCTCCTTCATCGTGCGTATCACTTGTGCGGCCATTTCGGAATTTTTCAATCCATTCGTAGACACTTCGTTGTGGCAAAACACAGTTCCCGTACTGTACCGAAAGCCTTCGATGAATTTCGGCCCCTGTTACGCCTTCCGACCACAAAAAACGGATCACTGAAGGTTGTTCTTATTTGGTGCAAATAGACAGCGGAGCAGCTATGATTAACAGCACGGCAGCGATAACGAAACTAACCTAGCAGCTTGAAAATTGCAAAGATATAACAACAAATAAACAAAGCATGCGTCATCAACGTAAAACGACAGTTCTACCAAAATAAACAAAAATGTAACTACATTTCGGATAGTAGTTGACTTACTCTCGTATTTGGAGGCGATTTTAACCTACCATGTATAGACTGGGATGTCTACGGATTCATTGGAGAGGTACAGACACGCAGTCGTGCGAAGTACTTTTGAACACGTTTTTTGAAAACTGTCTTGAAAAGTGTTGTGCATAGTTCCGCGTAGTCAGCGCGTACACAACTTTCCCACTAGAGCGCGCCCCGCTAAGCACAACAGCACAGGCGCAGCGCTCGTCCGTCTCCGCACTACGAGATGGCGCTGTCTTAGAGACGGACCAAATTCTGCTTCCGCCGATCCGCGTATTAATATGTAACGCAGCCAATGAGATTGCTGCTAACGTAGAACCGTTTCTCCTCGCGGATCACACTCGCGCAGTGATACCTGAACGCGCGAGGTATTATAACGAGTGTACAGACCTCCGATTAGTCAGTCTGCATTTGTCTGCACCAGTCTGCATTAGTCTATAGTCAAGTTTCAGTCTGCGCCTAAAAAATTTATCATATTCCTGTACATAGCCATGAAGAGAAATGTATAGACACTTTGTCAAGTATCAGACATATGTGAGAACAAGATTAACGTACCAAGCCCAAAGGAAATTCAGATTGTCAATTGTAAATAGCATCCAGAACCAAGTTCAGTTATTTTTATGCTTGTTATTATTTTAATAAATGTGTGTGAAAATTAATCAAGTTCTTTTTAAAGTTGGTCACCGTCAATCTGCTACTCTAAGCGTGCAAGTGGCATTTGTGTCGTCTGACCTAACGGCAGAAGATAAACACGCCACAATAAGACCACGAGACATAATGCTGACACTCGCCTAATTCGTTAGAGCGACGAGTCAAATAATCTGATGGTGTGTGTACCGAAGGTCTTACAGTACACACACCACAAAAAGCTAGTTCGGCAGCCCACAAGCAGTGAAAATATCTTATACCTTATACAAATAGGCCTGACTTTATCGAAAATGTCAGTAACAAACAGGGAATAGCGATCGTGATGTCATTATAGCAACTATGGTTACGAAACTTAATAAATCAGTCAAGAAAATTAGGAGAGTGTTTCTGCTAGAAAGAGCAGATAAGCAATTGTCAGCATCTCAATTAGACAGTGAACTAACATAAGTTGGTTCCTGTGGAATGGACGTAGAGGAATTATGGACAAAGTTTAAGCAGCTTGTAAATCGTGGTCTGGAGAATTATTTGCCTAGTCAGCGGATAAAGGACGGAAAAGACCCACCATGGTTTCACAACGAGATTCGGAAAATGCTGAGGGTGCAGGAGCTGTTGCATTCCCGGTTCAAGAGGGAACGCGAAAAGAACGACAACCAAAAGTTAGTAGAGATTCGCGAGTCTGTGAAAAGTCAGTCATCACCGTCACATCTTAGCATAAGATCTGGCAGAGAACCCTAGAAAATTCTGGTCCTATGTAAAATCGCGAAGTGGATCGAAGGTTTGTCACTTGTTGACCAGTCTGGTGTAGCAACTGAAGATGCAAATCGAAAGCCTAAGTTTTAATATTACATTCAAGAAAACGTTCAAGCAGGAGAAATGTACAAACAAACCGTCGTTTGACCATCGAATAGACTTCAGTGTGGACGATATAGCAAAAAATATCCCTGTCGTAGATAAAAAAGTGACAGATTTGAAAACAAAAATGTCACGAGGTCTGCATGGAATTCCATTTCGGTTTTTCAACGAACGCCCTACGACATTGTACTCTTACCTTGCTTGAATTTATCGCGAATTTCTCGCCCACCGCCAAGTCCCAAGCGACTGGAAAAAGGGGACGGATGATTCCTATATACATAAGAAGAGTAAAAAAACGGACCTGCAAAATTACAGACCAATATCCGTAACATCAGTTTGCTGCAGGCTCCTTGAACTCATTCACAGATCGATTATAAATTTTCTGGAGACGAAGAAACTTATGTCCATGAATCAGCTTGTTTTCAGAAGGGATCCCTCTTATGAAACAGAGTTTTCCGTTTTCTCACGTGATATACTGCGAACTATGGCTGAAGGGCAACAGCAGATTCCATGTTTCTAGATTTCCAGAAAATGTTTGACACAGTGTCCCATTGCAGGCTTAAAGAAGATACGAGCACGTGGGATAGGTTCACAGATATGTGAGTGGCTCCAAGACTTCTTAAGCTATAGAGGCCAGTATGTGTCCTCGACGGCGAGTGTTCGTCAAAGTTATCGTCAGAAGTGCCCCAAGGAAGTATGACAGGACCGCTTTTGTTCTCCATATACATAAACGATTTGGCGGAGAAGGTGGGCAATTAGACAAAATATCTAATTGGTGTGATTTATGGCAGCTGGCTGTAAATTTAGAAAAATTTCAGTTAATGCGGATGAGTAGGAAAAACAAAACACGTAATATCCGAATACACCATTAGCTGTGTCCTGCTTGACACAGTTCCGTCGTTGAAATACCTGAGACGTGGTACAAGACTGTCATCAGAAAAATGCCTACCAACTCAGACTTCACGCCATCCACCTCATAGAGTCTCCGCTGTCGGCATCTCGTGGCTTAATGGATACTGAGGAGCTATGATTAGTGTGCGCTAAAGTACAGGATATCCGGCAAACGCTTAGACAAAAATTAGCTTGCATATGCAGGACAGCACCAGACAGTATCACACCAGCAGACTTTTTACACGCAGATAGAATTCAACAATGTAAACTCCAGGACAGAATGCAACAATATTATGAAAAGGGTAGTTGCTACTCAGCAAACAGAGGAGATGTTGAGTCGGAGATAGGCGCAACAAAAAGACTGCCAGAAAATGAGCTTTCGGACAAGGCCTTCGTCGGACACAGAACGTACATACACACGTCACGCAAACGCAACTCACACACACATGATCACAGTCTCTGGCTGCTGAGACCACAGCAGCCAGAGACTGCGGTCACGTGTGTGTGAGTTGCGTTTGTGTGTGTGTGTGTGTGTGTGTGTGTGTGTGTGTGTGTGTTCTGCCTCCGACGAAGGCCTTGTTGGCCGAAATTTCATTTTCTGACAGCCTTTCTGTTGTACCTATCTGCGACTTAGCATCGCCACTATACAGGGTGTTACAGAAAGGTGCGGCCAAACTTTCAGGAAACATTCCTCACACACAAATAAAGAAAAGATGTTATGTGGACATGTGTCCGGAAACGCTTTATTTCCATGTTAGAGCTCATTTTAGTTTCGTCAGTATGCACTGTACTTCCTCGACTCACCGCCAGTTGGCCCAATTGAAGGAAGGTAATGTTGACTTCGGTGCTTGTGTTGACATGCGACTCATTGCTCTACAGTACTAGCATCAAGCACATCAGTACGTAGCATCTACAGGTTAGTGTTCATCACGAACGTGGTTTTGAAGTCAGTGCACTGTTTACAAATGCGGAGTTGGCAGATGCCCATTTGATGTATGGATTAGCACGGGGCAATAGCCGTGGCGCGGTACGTTTGTATCGAGACAGATTTCCAGAAAGAAGGTGTCCCGACAGGAAGACGTTCGGCGCAATTCATCTGCGTCTTAGGGAGCACGGAACATTCCAGCCTATGACTCACTACCGAGGAAGACCTAGAACGACGAGGACACCTGCAATGGACGAGGCAATTCTTCGTGCAGTTGACAATAACCCTAATGTCAGCGTCAGAGAAGTTACTGCTGTACAAGGTAACGTTGACCACGTCACTGTATGGAGAGAGCTACGGGAGAACCAGTTCTTTCCGTACCATGTACAGCGTGTGCAGGCACTATCAGCAGCTGATTGGCGTCCGGGGGTACACTTCTGCGAATGGTTCATCCAACAATGTGTCAATCCTCATTTCAGTGCAAATGTTCTCTTTACGGATGAGGCTTCATTCCAACATGATCAAATTGTAAATTTTCACAATCAATATGTGTGGGCTGACGAGAATCCGCACGCAATTGTGTAATCACGCCATCAATACAGATTATCTGTGAACGTTTGGGCAGGCATTGTTGGTGATGTCTTGATTGGGCCCCATGTTCTTCCACCTACGCTCAATGGAGCACGTTATCATGATTTCATACGGGATACTCTACCTGTGCTGCTAGAACATGTGCCTTTACAAGTACGACACAACGTGTGGTTCATGCACGATGGAGCTCCTACACATTTCAGTCGAAGTGTTCGTACACTTCTCAACAACAGATTCGGTGACCGATGGGTTCGTAGAGGCGGACCAATTCCATGGCCTCCACGCTCTCCTGACCTCAACCCTCTTGACTTTCATTTATGGGGGCATTTGAAAGCTCTTGTCTACGCAACCCCGGTACCAAATGTAGAGAGTCTTCGTGCTCGTATTGTGGACGGCTGTGATACAATGCACACATGGGGGTTTTTTAGGTTAGAGAATTCCCTCCCTAGGCCCTAAAAGACGCCTCCTGAGACGCGGCAAGGTAGGAGTAAGCAAAATGCAACAGGGAATAACAATATTAATGTGCTAATTGTAAACTGCATAAAAAGGTCTCAGAACTGCTCTCATTAATAAACGGTCACAACGCCCATATAGTACTAGGGACAGAAAGTTGGCTGAAACCAGACGGAAACAGTAATGAAATCCTAAACTCAGATTGGAATGTATACCGCAAAGACAGGCTGGACAGTGAAGGGGGAGGCGTGTTTATAGCGATAAGAAGTGCAATAGTATCGAAGGAAATTGACGGAGATCCGAAATGTGAAATGATTTTCGTGAAGGTCACGGTTAAAGCAGGTTCAGACATGGTATTTGGATGTCTTTATAGGCCCCCTGGCTCAGCAGCTGTTGTGGCTGAGCACCTGAAGGATAATTTGGAAAATATTTCGAGTAGATTTCCCCACCATGTTATAGTTCTGGGTGGAGATTTCAATTTGCCGGATATAGACTAGGAGACTCAAACGTTCATAACGGGTGGCAGGGACAAAGAATCCAGTGAAATTTTTTTAAGTGCTTTATCTGAAAACTACCTTGAGCAGTTAAACAGAGAACCGACTCGTGGCGATAGCATATTAGACCTTCTGGTGACAAACAGACCCGAACTATTTGAAACAGTTTACGCAGAACAGGGAATCAGCGATCATAAAGCGGTTACGGCATTGATGACTTCAACCGTAAATAGAAATATTAAAAAAGGTAGGAAGATTTTTCTGTTTAGCAAATGTGACAAAAAGCAGATTGCAGAGTACCTGATGGCTCAATACAAAAGTTTTGTCTCAAGTACAGATAGTGTTGAGGATCAGTGGACAAAGTTCAAAACCATCGTACAATATGCGTTAGATGAGTATGTGCCAAGCAAGATCGTAAGAGATGGAAAAGAGCCACCGTGGTACAACAACCGAGTTAGAAAACTGCTGCGGAAGCAAAGGGAACTTCACAGCAAACATAAACATAGCCAAAGCCTTGCAGACAAACAAAAATTACGCGAAGCGAAATGTAGTGTGAGGAGGGCTATGCGAGAGGCGTTCAATGAATTCGAAAGTGAAGTTCTATGTACTGACTTGGCAGAAAATCCTAAGAAATTCTGGTCTTATGTCAAGCGGTAGGTGGATCAAAACAAAATGTCCAGACACTCTGTGACCAAAATGGTACTGAAACAGAGGATGACTAAAGGCTTAGCATTTCGGCCTTTAGTCTTTTTCCAAAGCTGTTTCACAGAGGAAGACTGAACTGTAGTTCCTTCTCTAGATTGTCGCACAGATGACAAAATGGTAGATATCGAAATAGACGACAGAGGGATAGAGAAACGATTAAACTCGCTCAAAAGAGAACAGGCCGCTGGACCTGATGGGATACCAGTTCTATTTTACACAGAGTACGCGAAGGAACTTGGCCCCCTCCTTGCAGCGGTGTACCGTACGTCTCTAGAAGAGCGTAGCGTTCCAAAGGATTGGAAAAGGGCACAGGTCATCCCCGTTTTCAAGAAGGGACGTCGAACAGATGCGCAGAACTATAGACCTATATCTCTAACGTAGATCAGTTGTAGAATTTTGGAACACGTATTATGTTCGAGTATAATGACTTTCCTGGAGACTAGAAATCTACTGTGTAGGAATCAGCATGGGTTTCGAAAAAGACGGTCGTGTGAAACCCAGTTAGCGCTATTCGTCCACGAGACTCAGAGGGCCAAAGACACGGGTTCACAGGTAGATGCCGTGTTTCTTGACTTCCGCAAGGCGTTCGATACAGTTCCCCACAGTCGTCTAATGAACAAAGTAAGATCATATGGACTGTCAGACCAATTGTGTGATTGGATTGAGGAGTTCCTAGATAACAGAACGCAGCATGTCATTCTCAATGGAGAGAGGTCTTCCGAAGTAAGAGTGAATTCAGGTGTACCACAGGAGAGTGTCATGGGACCGTTGCTGTTCACAATATACATAAATGACCTGGTGGATGACATCGGAAGTTCACTGAGGCTTTTTGCAGATGATGCTGTGGTGTATCGAGAGATTGTAACAATGGAAAATGGTACCGAAATGCAGGAGGATCTGCAGCGAATTGACGCATGGTGCAGGGAATGGCAATTGAATCTCAATGTAGACAAGTGTAATGTGCTGCGAATACATAGAAAGATAGATCCCTTATCAATTAGCAGGTCAGCAACTGGAAGCAGTTAATTCCTTAAATTATCTGGTAGTACGCATTGGGAGTGATTTAAAATGGAATGATCATATAAAGTTGATCGTCGGTAAAGCAGATGCGAGACAGATTCATTGGAAGGATCCTAAGGAAATGCAGTCCGAAAACAAAGGAAGTAGGTTACAGTACGCTTGTTCGCCCACTACTTGAATACTGCTCAGCAGTGTGGGATCCGTACCAGATAGGGTTGATAGAAGAGATAGAGAAGATCCAACGGAGAGCAGCGCGCTTCGTTACAGGATCATTCAGTAATCGCGAAAGCGTTACGGAGATGATGGATAAACTCCAGTGGAAGACTCTGCAGGAGAGACGCTCAGTAGCTCGGTACGGGCTTTTGTTAAAGTTTCGAGAACATACCTTCACCGAGGAGTCAAGCAGTATATTACTCCCTGCTACGTATATCTCGCGAAGAGACCATGAGGATAAAATCAGAGAGATTAGAGCCCACACAGAAGCATACAGACAATCCTTCTTTCCACGAACAATACGAGACTGGAATAGAAGGGAGAACCGATAGAGGTACTCAGGGTACCCTCCGCCACACACCGTCAGGTGGCTTGCGGAGTATGGATGTAGATGTAGATGTAGATGTACGCCATTCTCCAGGGCTGCATCAGCGCATCAGGGATTCCATGCGAGCCGGCTGGAGTGGCCGTGCGGTTCTAGGTGCTGCAGTCTGGAATCGAGCGACCGCTACGATCGCAGGTTCGAATCCTGCCTCGGGAATGGATGTGTGTGATGTCCTTAGGTTAGTTAGGTTTAATTAATTCTAAGTTCTAGGTGACTGATGACCTCAGAAGTTAGGTCGCATAGTGCTCAGAGCCATTTGATTCCATGCGACGGAGGTTGGATGCATGTATCCTCGCTACCGGAGGACATTTTGAACATTTCCTGTAACAAAGTGTTTGGAGTCACGCTGGTACGTTCTGTTGCTGTGTATTTCCATTCCATGATTAATGTGATTTGAAGAGAAATAATAAAATGAGCGCCGGCCGCGGTGGTCTCGCGGTTCTAGGCGCTACAGTCTGGAACCGCGCGACTGCTACGGTCGCAGGTTCGAATCCTGCCTCGGGCATGGATGTGTGTGATGTCCTTAGGTTAGTTAGGTTTAAGTAGTTCTGAGTTCTAGGGGACTAATGACCACAGCAGTTGAGTCCCATAGTGCTCAGAGCCATAAAATGAGCTCTAACATGGATAATAAGCGTTTCCGGACACATGTCCACATAACATATTTTCTTTCTTTGTGTGTGAGGAATGTTTCCTGAAAGTTTGGCAGTACCTTTTTGTAACACCCTGTATAGCGAGTAGCAACTATCCCTTTCATAATAGTTGTGTGATGTCCTTAGGTTAGTTAGGTTTAAGTAGCTCTTAGTTCTAGGGGACTGATGACCTTAGATGTTAAGTCCCATAGTGCTCAGAGCCATTTGAACCATTTGAGCCATTCATAATATTGTTGTATCGAAACAGAGTTGCACACCCGAACATGAAAAGAAATGCTGTCATTTTGCTCAAGGAACATTCGGTCCATTACATCCTGACAGCAGTTACGAAATGTAAAGAAGACTTAATGCTACATCTTACCACACAGCTTCGCAAATTATCCAAGACAACAAAATACAAGGAGACGTATTGTAATTGTTTGAAATATAGTGTAAGATTGAATAACTACTTGTGCTGCAGCTGGTCTGGCGCGCTACTGATTCCGCATTACGTCCCAGTGCAGTTGACATCACTAGTTGCTATCCTTTTCTTCCATTTCTCCCCCTCCACCTCCAATTTACGTAACAATTTACTTAGCATTGCAGTATACGCTACCTTTGATTACGTATGAGATAAGATATTACTCGGACGCCCATCACCACGCCGATGGCACACTCTCGTTCTTTTGATACTCTCTTGCGCAACTTTTCAGTATACCTGCACCATTAGTTCTGAAGTTACAGGCTGCATTACGCCTTGAGTTATGAGTGTGATCGTAGTTTGCTGGCGTACACATCAGATTTAAAATACTCCCTCAGAAAGAAATGACACGGTGTCAGATCACAAGATCCAAGTCGCCATTACACGTCACCATTGCGAGAAATGACCTCTCTGGGGAACCTCTCTTTTATCAAGCCCATTTTCGCAATCGATGTGTGGAAGGTAGCGCCATCTTGTATAATTCAGATATCTTCAGCATTCAGAAGGTCCACCAGGCGCCACACTCCTTTAACATATTTCGGTGGCTTCCGTGGTCCTCTGCCAATGCGTATCCGCGACTATCTTCAAAGAAGTACGGCCCAATTAAGACCTCGGCCCAAATTCACACTACGAACTTGCTCGACGTGGATGTAATGGTTTTTCCATACTTACTCGAGGGTTTTTTTTGGGCCCTAAGTGCTGAAAGTTCGCTTTTGCGGGAAGCCATTCTACAGAAAGTACGCATCTTAGTGAAAATTATTTTCTCGGTGAAATTCTTGTGTGCTCTTTGATTAGTAAGCATCCAGCGGGCAAACGCTCAGCGCTTTTCATGGCCGTCTGACTTCCAGTGTTACTTATAATTCGTCTCGATTGCAAAATTTTTATTCATATGACCGGTTTCGGTTCATCTAGAACCGTCTTCAGATCTGTTATTTCGGTTACAGGAGTAACCCGTCCAAATCCAGCAACTTTCACATGCTGCGTCACATCAACCGAAACCGGTCATAAGAATAAAAATTTTGCAGTCAAGACGGATTATAAGTAACACTACAAAATCACTGATTGCTGCTATCCTATTAGACATTATGTCTGTTTTTGCAACGTCTGACTTCCGTTCTTACGTCAGCTGGGTTTCGTAGGTTCAAAGGTGCACACCTTGTTTCAGAATTCGTTGCTTGCCGGTTCTGGGAGTATCTAGTTTCTCGGATATTCAGCGTATGGGTTTCACCAGGCTTGCATTAATGTTATTACTCACGATGGCGTTTTTTCCGCATACGACGCTCCGAGGTTTTATTGCCCACAACCGAAATTGTTTTCTCAAATTTAGTAGTCAGTCCCATAACAGTGGACGTATACAGCACATTACGTTGGCAATACTTTCCTCGGAGTTTGTGAACAGTCTCTGGACAAAACTGACTAAAACTGTAATAAGATTGCACTAGAGCAACACACTGTTCCGCCGTGAAGCGCTCCATTACTAACCACTAAGAAAAGACATGAAAATCGTGCAATGGCCAGTGCCACATCTATCTAGCAGCAAGCGGTACCGCTGTACTCCTGTCGTAGTAAGTTTCCCAATTTCTCCCATCAAACTGACAATAAAATTTTCGTAATGTGTCTGTTCGAATCACACATCGCAGGTTGCTCTCCGTCGAGATGTTTAAAAGGGAGTTAGAAGTCCTCACAAGTCGATGGACCTCGACGTCCACTCTGCGCTAAAGTAACTATTCCGACCTTTCTGCAGTATCCTCCGAGTACTGGCAACGGAACCTCACTGAACATCAAGCACGTGGTAGCAGGAATCTTATGTTCGCCTGTTACTTACGATGCAGTGACTCATTGTCATGGATGTCACCTACATCTGATACACCGAAACAGTGACGCTGCGAACCCTTTGTTACCTCAGTATAGAGGGTGCAGTTCGTTTCCGTGTCATATTCACGCGTTGCACCTCAAACTTTAGCTCAAGTTTTAGTTTATTTTTATAAACTTCTTGAAAATCAACGCTTCACTATAAAATAGGTAACCATCAAATTTCTGAACATGGGACCAGCGTCTGAGATAGGCAAAGACCAGCAGCATAATTATTAGGAGGCGAATCACCGCATCCCTTGTAACATCTCTTGCATGGAATGATTGCAAGCTAAATTAAAACAATCGGTCGTTTATCTCATGAAATTACAATGAAACGATTACCCTTAGGCGTTGATATACGTCAACGGGGACAAATGAAAATGTGTGCCCTGACCGGGACTCAAACCCGGGATGTCCTTCTTACATGGCAGACGCTCAGTCCATCTGAGCCACTGAGGACACAGAGGATAGTGCAAGCACATATCTTTGGCACGCCCCCCGTGAGACCCACATTCTCAGCTTAATGTCCCGCACTATATCTCATGATTGCTGACTGCTATGGACAAGTACAAAGTCTGTTGACAACGATCTGTCGACTTCACCTGAATCCTTTGGAAAAAAAAGAAATCGGAGCAGATAAATTTAAAATAATTACAAAAGTTCTTAACAGATGGTCCATCTAATTACTCTAAAACCAGCAAACAAAAACATTGTAACGCAACTTACACAGCATGTCTGCAAGCTATGACAAACCAGGAAAGAGAGGCACAGTAACTGAGTCTGACTCGCGCTCCTTTCCAGATACATGAGAACATTTTTCCCTATTCTATTATGTTTCAGGAACAGGCCATTTCAGTATCGCTGATTATCGATAAATCTCTACTACGGTGTCACAGAATACAGTTATTATCACACACAGACTGTTACAGAAAAAAAAGTATGTACGGGAGCCTGGCTGTTTACAAACATGAACGAAAATATGTGGTTCATCCCATAAGTAACATTTTAATGTGCATTACGGAACTGAGGAATGAACGTTAGTACGCAACGTTTCTGTGGATTTAAACGTATTAGAGGATATCCTGGTGCTGGACAAGCATTGGGGAACTTTACGTAAATGATCATATCTACAATTCCGTTTAGTGATTGTAGATAGCCCGGAATGTAATTTGCGCGACCAAATGCGGATATGAACCGTTATTAACTAGAAGTAGTTATCCTTTCATATTTGATTATTTGTTGAAGAGTACGTGCAGCCGACTGAAAAGTTTACGAAATAATTTAAAAATTTTTTTTGCCACGAACAGATTTTCACATTACGGAATTTGTCGTAAGAAACAATTTCCTTAATTATCACTTCGCGTCGAATAAGTCTTAACCTTGATGCAGTACTGTCATACGGCAAATAGTATAGTGCAGCGTCCAGTGGTGGGTGCGTGTAGCAGAAGTCTCATTCCAGCACGAGATTCATTCCACAACTAAGTCTTACAGTTTCTTTTCAAATGGAAAGATAAGGTGAAGTACTGAGCCGATAGCTTTAAATTACGGTCATTTTAAAGTAATAGTATCGGATTTTACACCCTGACAGTTTTATTTTGCCAGCAGTGCCTGTAAGTTACCTACGTTCAGCAGATATTGTCCCGGTTTTATGCAGTTCCAACGATAAGATTTTTTTTTTTTTTTTTGAGATAGCACTAACACTAAAGCAGGAATACCTGTGTGCAATGATTATTAAAAATACTGCAAAAACTATTTTACGTATTTCTGGGACAAACTGTGAGAAGTTTTGACTACTGTTTGGAAATCGCATCGACGGATCGTGATAACCCACTCATTAAGGGAGCTGTGAACACGTACCCGGATGATTTCAACATTCTCGGTGACTGGAATGCTGCCCTTTCTTCTACATCTTCATGATGAGTGTGCTGTAGACACTCTTGTCTTCCAGGATGACAACAGTCATTTTACATGGCTGCATCCGTACGTCCTGGTATGGCGAACACTCATGCATCCTATTCCACCGCAACTGACGCTTTAAATCACCCCATCACCTGGTCTTAGTCTCATAGCAAATGTTTGTCAGCGTTTGGAACTGGAGCTCCATGCGATCTGATATCGTCAACGAGTGGCTCCGGCCGGTCGTAGTGTACCTGAACAAACTTGAGGACTGTTTTGCTCGTCGAATTGGGTTCATAATCAAGGCTGGAGGCGTGTCACACGATGTTACCGTTATTTCTCCTGGGACGACAAAAGTTTTTTTTCCGTTGTGTTGATTACACTTTCATTAACACGACATTGTCATTGTTGTTTTCACAGTTTTATTACTCCCATTAACCTTATAGAACTGAAGTGTCAGAAGCAATTTTTCTTCATTTACCAATACATGGAATAGGTCCGCTGTTGAAAGTGATTCACGTTTTTCACGGACGTTGTAACTTACGTGTTTCGTAGAATGCTGCGAAAGCGCACAGTGCTCACCTTTGATGTACTCGACCTCCTCCGGAGTGAACTCAATGAGGCGGGACCTGGGGTATCCCTCAGCCTGACTGTTCTCCGCCACCCTCTGCTTCACGACAGCTGGGTAGTCGCCCTCTGACGTGAAGATTGGGTGACCGTACAGCCCAGCCTAAAACACGATTAAATTATCACTGATGACTAATGATTTGTCGTCGGATTTTAGGCAAAAAGCCGGCCGGAGTGGCCGTGCGGTTCTAGGCGCTACAGTCTGGAACCGATCGACCGCTACGGTCGCAGGTTCGAATCCTGCCTCGGGCATGGATCTGTGTGATGTCCTTAGGTTAGTTAGGTTTACGAAGTTCTAGGCGACTGATGACCTCAGAAGTTAAGTCGCATAGTGCTCAGAGCCATTTGAATCATTTAGGCAAAAACCTATTTTGTTTCTCATTAAATAAAGACAACAGAAGTTGTACATACACAAATTACGCCAACTTATGATTGAAAACGCTAATTTTATAGCACCTAAAAATACCTAATTTCAGGCGAGTACCTGATTGTACCTAAATTTTAAAATTCCAATAAAATAAACATTTTTGTGTCTAACATTCTCTCGTGGTCTTCCCAGCTAAGAATTAACGCAAATATTTCATCGAAAATTGTGATTTTATAGTTCCTTAAATACCCAATTTCATGTTAGAAACTGATTATAACTCATTTTTAAAAATCATAAAAATACCTAATTTCATGTTCGAACCCGACAGTATCTAATTTTTAAAAATCCAGTCTATTAAAATTTATATGACTAAAACTACTCTTCTGGTCTTCCCGGCTACGTAGAAAACAGTAACTGAATGATAACTGGTTTGCTCGCATGCGTGAACGCCAATCGTGAGTCAGACGACGACAGCATACGCCAGTTTGCGTTGTCGCTCGCTGTGAACCGACACGTGGGCTTGCAGGGCACGGAGGAGCCTTGTGTTCTGCCCTGTCTGAAACACCTGCGCCGTCTTCATTCAGTCGGTCAGCGTGCTGCTTGCATGTGGTGAAATATTTCACAGCGACAGTGTATGTGTGGAAAGTCAAGCATGCCGGAAGTAGTTAGCTCCAAATCGTCTCTGATTCGTCAGTAGATACAAGAATTTCCTGATTTCTCTACAGACGGAAGAGTTATTCACTGCAATGTATGCAAAATAACCTTTTATCTGCTACGCCCCCTCTGAGAACAGTGATTCCACCTTTTTTCCCGCGTTCGCTTGGACCAGACACATGCGAATGCAAAATTACTGTTTGTGCAAGAATTTACGTACGAGATCTACTTAACAAAATTAAGGATTTACAAAGTATTTATCATTTATTCTCGGTTTTAGGTACGATCTGAACAGAGGTCGCATGTAAGTCAGCATATTGCAGGGATTAAACACAAGGCAAATTTGAAAAAACAAATCAAACTTGAAACAAACGTTTGTAACTAAACCTCATGCAACAAACAAAAACGAATTTCATCTTGACCTGTGTCGAGCCATTGTTACAGCAAACATACCATTCAATGCAGTTGACAATAGCCAGTTCAAAAGTTTTCTAGGGAAATACAGTCACCGCAGCATTACGTCAGAATCCAAACTGTGAAAGAACTGTTTAGATACTTTATATGAAATACATTCATCAGGATAAGGGAAGATATAGGCGATTCATACATGTGGGTCTCTGTAGATGAGGCAGCTGATAGACAGGTTCAATATGTGGCTAATTTGATTGTTCTTAAGTTAGACCCTAACTCTCGCTCTATATCTCCTCTGATCTGCATCAAGGCGCTAAAAAGACTAACCAGGAAATACTGCTCACTTTATTTATAAAGCCCTCAAATTATCCCAACAGTCTAGGTAGAAATAAAGTACTTGGAGCAGCATATATGATTGCGCTTTTAAATTGTTGAAAGTATTTTACACAGCCTTGCTCCATATCATATGCCTTGCGCAGGCCATGAATCATGTAGCTGAGACGATACGTCTATTATTTCCACATGTAAATAAGCTAGTTTCAACCATCAATAAGGTCTTTATTAAAGCACCTACAAGAATCCAGTTATTTCGAGAGAAATTTCCACCGGAACCCATACTTACCCGCTGGGGAACGTGGCCAGAGGCCATGGAATATTACAGCGAGCATTTGGAAGAAATTGACAATATTGTTCTTAAATTGCGGGAGGAGGCAATGAGCAATACTGCAGCGAAAGATCTTCTAAAGGACCCAACAATTTCCAACGACGCTGCATACAAAAAATCTCATTATGCATTTTTGGTTCAAAATGGTTCAAATGGCTCTGTGCACTATGAGACTTATCATCTATGGTCATCAGTCCCCTAGAACTTAGAACTACTTAGACCTAACTAACCTAAGGACATCACACAACACACAGTCATCACGGGGCAGAGAAAATCCCTGCATTTTTGGTCTCTATTATTAAAGCTCTAGTGTGTTCAGGGAAACCGGTCTACACGCAACTGCGATTGACAGAAGAGGTGACGGAAAAAATCAATTTTGTAAGTACACATACAGATATTTGAAGTATGAAATACCAGTATACCTAGATAGGAGAACAGCAGGGTGTTGTGTTTAAAGAAATTGCAAAAATTAGAAAATTCCTTTATATACAAAATTTGATATTTTGCCCATTAGAAACAAATAATCTTAGCTGTGACCCGCGAGCAAGCTATGTAGAGTTGTCCATGAGAGGAAACAGTTCAGCCTGAGGCCGACAGTGGCGGCTCGAGGCGCCTGTGCTGGCGACATGTTGATGGTCAACGCGGAGCATAAGCTTACGGGGAACTGCATGCGTTTGAAGAGGAAAGGGGAATTGTTGAGAATGGCGGGTATTGCGTGGTTTGAAAACTATTTCACCAGTTCCACAGTCCACGAGAATTTCACCTTTTATAATATTATTACGAAGCGACAGCACCTTAAGGCAAGTTTCATTACACAGCTTCGGAGTGGTTAAGTTTGCTGTGTCGTCCGAACAAGACACAGCCAGGGCAAAAGCACCACAGGCGCAAAGATGCGAGCTGGTGCCGGTGCCATAGAGACTCGCCACTTGCGCGAGTTACATCGGCGCCACGGGCGCCGCTGAGGATCAAGATATCGACTTCGCCTCGGCCAGTTGCCGCCCGAGTACAATTCGCCAATGACTCAGAAGGCCAGCTCTCGCCCCCTTGCCTACAGATCATCGACCAGGGCTGACTCAGACAGGGAACGTCGTTCAGTGAACTCTTAGAAGCGAACGGACAGTAGTTGTAAATTGCATTTGCCATGTACTGTGAAGTTTACCTATGATTATTTGCACTTAGCCACTTGAAACACCCCGTTTAAATCCCTTAATCATTATGATTATATGACCGTGTGCCTAGTGGAAGAAAGGATATCGGTTTTTCTGCTGTTGTTTCGGGGGTATTTCAACCGAGTGCGGCTGTTTTGCAACTGAATAGTGGCATGACTGAAAGTTCGTCTATTATTAAGGAACATAAAGGTTCCGATGTACAAACTGTATTGTATTTTCTACGAACACACAAATTCTGAGGCAGTTGCTACCTTCGCCTTACACGTCTAATTACACTTATATCTTTTTATTGGTTGCTGATTTTCAGTACTTCGTCACACGCAATGCTGATGGTTAGCATTCACAACAATCCTCACTGCAATCCATGGTTGTTGCTGGCCGACACGGTTGACGCGAAACACGTTAATTCGGCACATGTCACTTTCTGTTTCATATCACTCGCGAATCGGTATTAGTGAGGGTCAACCCCATGACGATCAGGGGGACGTGCTCACTCGTCTTTTTTTTTGTTCATCAGTCTACTGACTGGTTTGATGCGGCCCGCCACGAATTCCTTTCCTGTGCTAACCTCTTCATCTCAGAGTAGCACGTGCAACCTACGTCCTCAATTATTTGTTTGACGTATTCCACTCCGTCTTCCTCTACAGTTTTTGCCCTCTACAGCTCCCTCTAGTACCATGGAAGTCATTCCCTCATGTCTTAGCAGATGTCCTATCATCCTGTCCCTTCTCCTTATCAGTGTTTTCCACATATTCCTTTCCTCTCCGATTCTGCGTAGAACCTCCTCATTCCTTACCTTATCAGTCCACCTAATTTTCAACATTCGTCTATGGCACCACATCTCAAATGCTTCGATTCTCTTCTGTTCCGGTTTTCGCACAGTCCATGTTTCACTACCATACAATGCTGTACTCCAGACGTACATCCTCAGAAATTTCTTCCTCAAATTAAGGCCGGTATTTGATATTAGTAGACTTCTCTTGGCCAGAAATGTCTTTTTTGCCATAGCGAGTCTGCTTTTGATGTCCTCCTTGCTCCGTCCGTCATTGGTTATTTTACTGCGTAGTTAGCAGAATTCCTTAACTTCATTGACTTCATGACCATCAATCCTGATGTTAAGTTTCTCGCTGTTCTCATTTCTACTGCTTCTCATTACCTTCGTCTTTCTCCGATTTACTCTCAAACCATACTGTGTACTCATTAGACTGTTCATTCCGTTCAGCAGATCATTTAATTCTTCTTCCCTTTCACTCAGGACAGCAATGTCATCAGCGAATCGTATCATTGATATCCTTTCACCTTGTATTTTAATTCCACTCGTCATACTCCGGTGAATTTTGCCGTTTACAACTCACTCGACCACCATTCTTGCCCGTCTCTCCGGCACCACTGCTCGCTCGACACTCACCAGTACTACTTCGCACTCGACACTCGTCTCACTGCCTCCTGCAGCGCTCGACAATCGACTCCTGTCTGCTATCGACCTGGGCGTCGGATACTAGCATCTATGCTTGTGGGATCACGGATCCCTTACACACTGAAGGCCTTTTTTGTGTTACATTACATGCACTGCTCTAGACTTAATTATTCGACAACTCTAAAAGATAAGTAAATATTTTTAAATCATTTGTGCTACTTTGTTACTAATTTGTTGGAGCGTTGTAGAGCCTTCGTTCACCTATCCTGTTACTGAGTCTGGGACATAGCCCTGTAATATTGGCATGGATCATGATGTTTCGTTTGTGAAGCGCTCAACTGCGCGGTCATCAGCGCCCATACAAAGTCCCAATTTTTACACAGTCCAATTTTTTCTCAATCCGGTCTAGCCACTGTCACGAATGATGATGATGAAATGACGAGGACAACACTAACACGCAGTCCCCGGGCAGAGAAAATCCCCAACCTGGCCGGGAATCGAACCCGGGACCCCGTGATCCAGAGGCAGCAACGCTAGCCACTAGACCACGAGCTGCGGACAGTGGCAGGGAAAAAATATCTTAGCGGTGTACTGGACCAGAAGAGGTTTCACGAACTCACAAGCTCGGCCTACCGCAACAACAGTGGCACCTAGGCCTCCTCAGCAGTAGCGGCGAGACCTAGCGACAAGGGTCTACAAAAACGTACAGAAGCAGCGTAGTCGGAATACCTACTTTCAGAAGGGTATTATGCGCGGTGAGTCCTGGTGCAGGGAAGGGAGTTAAGAAGCTCTACCGGATAAATGGTAGCATAGACCCGGTACAGAACTGTATTTATGAAACGATACACCACTTCGTTCCCATCTGTTTTATAGCAGCAGCATTACATGTTATTTCGGATATATCTTCATCAACGAAACGAATATGTTCCTCCATCGAAGCAACAACTAGACAAAGGCACTGTGGCAGAGTCACAGACCCATTCGATTAGGGCAATATATCCTCGCCGGTAATCAGTCGCAATCTGCAAGAATCCACTGAAACGATCGCATTACGAGAGGCGTCGCTGTTTTATTTTGTGTGATTTCCGTCAGACTTCTCCTGTTATAACCCTAGGAACTAGAGCAGATGAGGTGAGCGCATGTCTCTAGTACCTAGAGCTACAACAGGTGAAGTCTGACGGAAAGCAGCGACGCCTTCCGTAAATGCGATCGTTTCAGCGGATTCTTGCAGATTGCGACTGACTGCTTTCACGCCTTTTTTGTGTGCCATGGTGCACTCGTCGCAAATGCTTAGGCAACACTCTGATAGGATCTTCGCCTTGTTGCTCTTTCGCGATACTGCCCGTACTGGGGTTTCTTTTATGTCTAGATCCAAAGATATCTTGAAGACAAAAAAATGGCTCTGAGCACTATGGGACTTAACAGCTGAGGTCATCAGTCCCCTAGAACTTGGAACTACTTAAACCTAACTAACCTAAGGACATCACACACATCCATGCCCGAGGCAGGATTCGAACCTGCGACCGTACAGTCACGCGGATCCGGACTGAAGCGCCTAGAACCGCTCGGCCACCGTGGCCGGCTAATAATGTTCACGTATACCACGGCTGTCACGGTGCCCTCAATTACTACCGCAGGTCCCATGCAAAACCAGGGGAACGTCCCCCATAACATAATACTTGCTCCTACCGTCCGTGGCGCGCTGCATGTCTCGAGCAGTCTAGATGACGGCATATCTGGACACGGCCATCGATATTGCTCAAGTCGACGTATTTCCGCATTTGCGCCCCTTGTCTTCGCCATAATGTTTTCCCACTCGTCTCCGCTCCGCTCGTATACTTCTCTTACCTCGCCACGTGCCCCCAGCGCCAGCAGGCAGCATACAGCCTCGCGGTGGGCAGTGGTCATAGTATGTTGGCTCACCATTGTAGATTTCGCTAAACGGAAAATTTATCGTAGTACTTTCTATAACACCAGCTGAATGCCAAGCGTTGGCCGGGTATCCACTTGTTCTAAATCTATTAGTCTAACCCCAACTTGCCTCCCTCGTTCCTCTCTGTCCATCACCTCCTGCCGCTCTCTCTGTACATCTCCTCGTTTCCCCCTCTCTGTCTGTCCATCACTTCCTCCTCTTCTCACTCCACGTTATCACCCCCATCCTAATAGAAGTGTGCTTGTGCTTACCTCCACAGTATTTCTTTCCTGATAGTAAGTAGTATATGTACAGCATTTCGTTGCAATCGATCCAGGATATTAGGAGGAGATTTTTACTCGCAGCTTTGCCCGCATACATACACGTTACATATACCGAACGTATTTCACACATATTTATACACATATTTGACCTGTATCTCTAGCGAATTTCACCCTGCAGTTTAGTTTTCAAGGAACTCAATGTTTATGACGTCATGTCTCCTGATCTGTGTGTCGCAAAACGAAATTTGGAGATACATTCCCTGGTATATATAAATGCTGTCTGCTAAGCGTGTTGCGATTACAGTTATTAGTAAAGAAGTAGTGCCCTAAAAGTTCATGCGTGATATGGCAGTTTTACTGCCTGAACTGCGAAAATGTAGAAACCGATAAACTGTTTTCGTTTCATCATTTCGTACGGGTGTGAGCGAGAATAAACCTCGAAAAGGCTTGAAAGTGTATTTCAAGTTGGTTGCAAATTACAAAGTTCTCTCATTCTTAAATAATGGATTAACATAGTCTGGCTATTTGCTACACTTCTTCTTCATCGCCATCCCTACTCCTTTGGAGGTAGGTGCTTCTTATCCCCACAGTGGTTCTTTACAAGCGGTAAGTGACGTTTTACCAAGTTTGGTTGTAATCGATCCAGTGGTTTAGGGTAAACGTACTTACAATTTTATAATATGTATGCTTCTGCTACATAAAAGACTAACGGTAGTGTGCCAACACATAACCTACTGTAGTCTGCTCAATATTTTGTAGCAACTGTAGTAAACTACACTCGCTACACCTCATCGGAAAAATTTATCCGTTTCATTACCATGTTTCTATCGTTATTACTTTGTTTGTGTTATGGGTAACAGACAATTTCTCAGTTTATGTAAAATTTTGTAAGGGTTCAGGTGTCGACCGAGCTATTTATTGCAGAATGAACTATTTTCTACACCGTGAACGGCATAAAAGACTTTTTATTTTTTTAAGTTAATTAATATTAAAAGTCATTGAAGCTTCGCAGAAAATTAGCAGAGGAGAGGAGAGTGTTTCCTAAAACTCATTCGCGAGGCTCTTAAGCGATACACACCACCCACAGTGAGTTCTAGTGACACGTAATAGATCGAATGACCAGCTCAAGCCGCAAGCACGGCTTTATAACTGAGCTGACAAAGGTCTGTGTCCCGGCATAGTTTAGCAAGTCGACGTGTCGTGGACTCAACAAGTCGTTGGAAGTCCCCTGTAGAAATATTCAGCCACGCTGCCTCTATAGGTGTGCATAATTGCGTAACTGTTGCCGGCGCAGGGTTTTGTGCACGAACTGACTCCGCGACTTTGTCCCATAAATGTTCGATAGGATTCGTGTCAGACGATCTGTGTGCCCACATCATTCGCTCCAATGGTCCAGAATGTTCTTCAAACAACCGGCGGCGGTGGCCGAGCGGTTCTGGCCGCCTCAGTCCGGAACCGCGCTGCTGCTACGGTCGCAGGTTCGAATCCTACCTCGCTCATGGATGTGTGTGATGTCCGTAGGTTAGTTAGGTTTAAGTAGCTCTAAGTCCCATAGTGCTCAGGGCCATTTGGACCATTTGATTTTGTTCTTCAAACGAATGACGAACAATTCTGGCCCCATGACATGATATCATTTTTTGGGAATATGAAATCCATGAATGGCTGCTAATGGTCTCCAAGTAGTCGAACATAAAACTTTCCATTCAGTGATTGGTTCAGTTTCACCAGAGAACCCGGTCCATTCCATGTGAACACAGGCTACACCATTGTGGAGCCACCTCCTGCTTGTACAGTGCCTGGGTCCTTGCCATCGTGGGATCTGGGCGACACTCGAACCCTACCATCAGCTCTTACCACTTGAAATCGGGACTTATCTGACCAGCCCACGGTTTTCCAGTTGTCTAGGATCCAACCGATGTGGCCACGAACACAGGACAGTGCGGCGAAACTTGGGGTTAGTGGGCTATGGCAGCAGCCGACCGGCGCGAGTGCTTTTCCTAACAGGACGACATCGCCGAAAGCGCTTCTTCTAACGGCTACATTTGTCGTACGTCCCACATTGATTTCCGCTGTTATTTCGTGCAGTATTGCTTGTCTGTTAGCACTCTAAGCAAACGCTGCTGCTCTTGATCGTTAACTGAAGGATGTCGGCCACTGCGTTGTCCGTGGTGAGAGGTAATGCCCAAAATTTGGGCAGCAGTTATCGTTTGCTCGAGATCAAAAATATGTCTCGGAAACCAAGAAATTCTGAGCTCACCTTGATGTAAGATTGTAGTTTTATTTCTATATGATGAATTGACTTTTCAGTTATTATGTGTTCAAATGGAGTAATTGATGTAGGACGATTTTGGAATATTGAATTGCCCAACAAGTTCCGGAATAAAATGTGCAATGCGTCTAACTCCAACTGGTATTTCGCGTTCAAAGTCTGTTAATACCCCTTCGGAAACCTCTTCATATGAGTCTCCTAAGGACGAATGACACCTCCGCCAATGCGCTGCCCTTTTATGCCCCGTGTACGCGGTACTACCGCCATCTGTATATCACCATACAGCTATCCCATGACTCTTTTTCACGTCAGTATACAACAGCTCGAGAAAGACCAGTAGCAGGGTGATACGACTAGTCCTGCTGCGAACGGTCTGGTGCAGCAGTTGTCGTTTGCTCAAGATCAAAAATATCAAGAAATTCTGAGCTCACCTTGATGTAAGATTGTAGTTTTATTTCTATATGATGAATTGACTTTTCAGGTATTATGTGTTCAAATGGAGTAATTGATGTAGGACGATTTTTGATGAATGAGGAAATCATGCAGTGTTGCTAAAACCAAAAAAGAATGGATATTGAGTAGAAGCAACGAATGTTTGTGGCTAGCTACACTGTGTTAAGACCGACGTAAAAGAGGAGCACATTATGGCAGTGAAAGATGGATAATGAAGGAATCTACACTCACGTAGAACTGATTCTTGCGTTCAGCTGCGTCGACATCGGCTTGAGCGTCCGTGGCGGGTTCATACCACATCACGTTGATGGTGATGCCCACCTTGCCTGAAACACGTGAAACAGCGTTCATCAATCAAGTTGTCAAGGAATTCACCTCTACTAAAACCGAACTGGAACATAGCAACAGTACCACGTACGAGAAACTGAGAAAAATAACAGTATGGCAGTAAAAGTTCTCACACTTAACTCATAAACAAAACTGGGTTAAAAATTAGTATATGTGCACAAAGTAGGAATTATATCAAAATGTTAGAAATAGTCACAGTGAGTTGCAGTAGCCCATTACAAACAGTACCTTAAGCTGCTTCACAATGTCATTAAGGAGACAAAAATTTGTGGTATGCAAATAGAATAGCTAATTTTCAAAGTGTAATTAAAACGATGTGGTCAATCGTGAATTTTGCCAACAGCACAAGGTCGAGGATACTAACCCAATGTGTAATAAAAACGTTTTTATTACTAGTTAGTTAGATATATTTATATTATTTAAGTACCACTTTGGGAACATAGTATGTAAATTAAATAAAAACTTCCTTTCTGAAGGGAATCGTATAACTGTCTTACAAAATGGCTATCTGAGATACACCTCCGCGATTCTGACAAGGGGGAGACGGAGTCCCTAAAGACTGAGGATTATCAGGGATACAGTGACGTCTGCAGCGCGATACTGAGTTTACCGCTGTGCTGCATCTGTCAGCCCTGTACTTTGCCACATATCTAATTTTTCCGTTAGGAGTGGTCAGTTTCTTGAACGATTAAAGTACGTAATAGAGAAACTAATTTATAAAACAGCATAAAGGAGTGATACAGACAATTTAGACCTATTTCTATACTATCGGTATTTGCAAAATTTATTGAAAAGGCTGTATAGGAATTGAACATTTACGTTCACATAATTTGCCGTCAAACGTACAGTTTGGTTCAAAAAGTGCTTTAGTAAGTTAAAACGCTATATTCTATTTTCAGTGCGAGGCACTCTACGGGTGAAATACTTCATCATCTTTGATTTAACAAAGGCGTTTGATTATGTTGGCCATAAATATTACTGCAGAAATCGAACCATTACGAAATAAGAGCAGTAGCTTACAATTCGTACCTCTCATACTTTAAGAACAGAACGAAGGGAGTCATTCTCTGTATTAATGAGAATGGTTATGAGGTGGCGTTCTGAAGGGGACAGTGTAAAGTTGGAGGTTGATCGATGTCAGTTTCTGTTTGTTATGTGGATAATGATGTATTTCTGTTTGTTGATGACACTAGCTTGGTAGTGAAGGATGTTGAGTGCAATACGGGCAATGTAACAAACAGTACAGTTCAAGACATCAGTTCGTGGCTTGTAGAAAATGAACTGATGCTAAATGACATCAAGATTTTGTTTTTAAATATCAAATACGCAATTAAACTATTACCGATATTTTGATTACACAGAACTGGGATATGACTAGCGCGTTTGAAGAATCCGTATTCCTAGGCGTTTGGATACATGGTAAGGTGTCTTGTAAAGCCAATGTTGTACATTATCTGTGGTTCGTACCTATCTCAAACGTGGTCAGAGGGAAGATTAGGTGTAATCTATCTTGCAGAGGAAACTGTAACTAGAAAGCAGCGCATCGGCAGGCAGAACGAAATGCCATGAATAAATAAGCCGGGGACACACTGTGGCTCGATATTAATATCAGTCTCATCAACAAAATATGTGTAAGTATGAAAGGAAGAACTACTTGTTGTTGATGTGCGTTTTCTGACTGGCCTAAAAGGGAACGCATGTGGATCCACATAGCTTCCCAGAATGACTATAAATTATCTGAATGAACATCAATTACATATATCAGTTTAATATCACAAAAGAAAACATATTTTACATGTTATGTAATAAACAAATTGTCAAACTGCAATGGTGATACGACTGGGGAATAGCAAACTGAATCTGAACAATCATAATGAACCCATAGATGGGGCTTGTTCACATTTGAATTGTCACGTTACAATAGACACGTGAATTAAAACTTGACTGGTTCCCACTAGTAATGTATCGTAGAATAACTTGCATATGGTAGAGGTATATACTGTTATTAAGGCAATGTTTTCCGTGGGTAACCATCGCTAATATTGCGGGCGTCACTGTGTTTCTGGAACGAGGAACGTACGAAAACATCCTGCATTAGGACACCCATTCATAGACTCATTCAGAATAGCTACTCTATTATAACACTATGGCATGCAGTGTTGCAGCACGTAGACAGGGAGGACGTACCACATCACCGAGAACAGAGTTCCAAGTTTACAAAAACTGTTTCCTCTGAGAAAACCAGGATTTTCATCATCTGTTACTATTGTGCATGATAAGTAACTACGAGGAAAGAGGCTGTTATTTCACTATTGGTACTGTGGATGCCAGGGATTGTCGGAGAGGCGTGAGACTGAGAATCAGTGTACTAACAACAAGAAAATCAATTAAAATCCTGATACAGAAGGTATAGTAACTCGCGTGGAACATATAATATGAACGAGTAACGCATGGTTTATACCTCATACAAAGTGGTTGTATGTTACCCACCAGCCGCACAAAGGCATGTGGATCCAGAATTCTTAAGTTCAGTAACACAAAAATGGCTATAAAGTGGGAAACTAGCGTGAAGCGCATTGATTCACTATAATTGTTCCTCGAAACTGATAAATGGTTTGTAGTTATAACCGTTGTCTAAATGTCCACTTCCTTTGTATAGTCGGTCCGCGTGGCCCCGATGTTCCTCTGCGTAAAGTAGTGATGCTAATAAACGAAAATACTTCTAAACGTCTGATTTTCGTGTATCTCAAACCTGGAACTTCAACAGAAATATGTTCATTAAAAAGAAAACCGATTAAACAGCCTAATAACGGGCTAAACTGGAAATCTGAACATCTATATAACACAAAATCTAAAGTTGAGAGTGTCCACGTCTGCCTCATCTGATGCCTGGCCCGCCAGTGCTTCCCCAGGTGATATCTGTTCCACCTACCACAAGTTGCTGTTGAGGGAGAAAGCTTGCCGAGCCCTTACCAACTTATAGAAAACATCCTTTGTCTACATCCCGAACCAGCCGTACAGCTCTTTGGCCACGCAGCACTATTTTAGTATTGCCAAACCTGCATTAGCAGATACGCTACTCTTCACCCAAAGAAGAGACTCAAACTCATTTTAGAATACTTCATTTTCCCGAATAAATAGGCAGTTGAAAGTAGAAATAAACATTTATTCACCCTACCATTCACATTTATTCACTCTATCCTACGTTGAAACTGGCTTACACTCCGCATGGATAGGAAGAGGAGTAATGCTGAAACACATTGATATACTTCTCCCTCCTCGAGGTCTGCTGCAGACGCTACGAAGTAGCGAGGGCCAGTTATGATGGACATGTTAACTACTGTGAAAGAGATCTAATCGAACCTTTTCAAAATCAGAGTCAAACACGAAATTTAGTCAACAGTGCATATTGTCATTCGCCTATGACAACTCATTTTATTCACAAAGTATATTTTCGGCTCAGCGAGGGGCGGTTCGAGCAATACGTAGCGCAAGTTTGCGAACCTACAATTTCACCTGTTGTGGTCACGCGTCTAGAAAACCTGACAGTGGTTTTTTTTTTTTTTCTTTATTGTGATTTTAACACCTTATACAAAGGCGGGCTGGCAGCAGCACAATACCCCGCTCTTCAGCCTTGAGTGTTACAACAAGTAGTACATAAAGGTGGCACAGAGTAGACAGTAAAAACGGTGGGCAAAAAATGAAGACACTAAAAATCGAGAAAACATGTAGCCGTTCACGCTAGACGAGAAACATCACTAACACTGGGCGACACGATGCATTGAACATGGATGATGGCGACGGCACGTGAACGGTGGGGGCGTGACGGCGAACAACACTGCACACAAACGAAGGCACACACACGAAACACTGACGGCGATGATCCCCGGCGCGCGAATGTTCACTGAGCGTGTACGAGTCCGGGGACCTGCCAAGAGAGGAGGTGGAGGAGGAGGAATGGGAAGGGGAATGGGAGAGGGGGGAGCAGAGATGCCATGGGCAAAGGAGAGAGGGGGAGGGAGGAAGGGGGAGGGAAGCCCGGTGGAGAGGGGAGGAGGGAGGGGGGAAAGGAAAGAGGAGGGAAGGGAAGGGAGGGAGGGAGGGTGCCTAAAGGAGAGGACATAGGAGGTGGGGGGGAGGATCAAAGTTGATAAGAGGGGTAGATGGAGGGGACGAGGACATCATCAGGGAGGGGGAGCTGGCGGAAGCCACCTTGGGAGAGGGTAAGGAGGGTGGAGAGATGGAGACCGGGTGGGACGTGGGAATACAGGCGCGGCAGCGGGCGGGGGTGGGAGAGGATCGGGGAAACGAGCGGGTGAGGAGGATCAAGTTTACGTGAGGTGTACAGGATACGTATCCTTTCAAGGAAAAGGAGGAGGTGGGGGAAGGGGATGAGATCATACAGGATCCGCGTGGGGGAGGGGAGACGGATGCGATAGGCAAGGCGGAGAGCATGGCGTTCAAGGATTTGGAGGGATTTATAGAAGGTAGGGGGGGCGGAGATCCACGCTGGATGGGCGTAACAAAGGATAGGGCGGATGAGGGATTTATAGGTGTGGAGGATTGTGGAGGGGTCCAGACCCCACGTGCGGCCGGAAAGGAGCTTGAGGAGACGGAGTCGGGAACGTGCCTTGGCTTGGATCGTCTGGAGATGGGGAGTCCAGGAGAGGCGACGGTCGAGGGTGACGCCAAGGTACTTAAGGGTGGGAGTGAGGGCGATAGGACGGCCATAGACGGTGAGATAGAAATCAAGGAGGCGGAAGGAAGGGGTGGTTTTGCCTACAATGATCGCCTGGGTTTTGGAGGGATTGACCTTGAGCAACCACTGGTTGCACCAAGCGGTGAACCGGTCAAGATGGGATTGGAGACCTGACAGTGGTCTCTCAATGTGTATTTTCTTCAATACCTTTTGATTTTAACAATATGAGCTCATTCCCAAGAAATAGCAGCTTTCACTCAGCTAGTACTAAGTTGAAGTGCAATCCGTGTTCGTGTCGCACCTCCTTGAATACTTGTGCACAAAGGCGCAGGAGAGGGTGGGGTAAAACCGACTGGTAGCGTCAGAACGACCCCTAGAAGATATCCCGTTAGGTGCTGCTATCACGCGGCTACGTTATGAACTAGTGAAGAGGCAGCGATTATGAGCAGTTCGAGCTTTGTTTGGTTCGCGTGCTGGCCGTTGTTCGGATGGTGCGAATTTTTAAAATTCCAAACAGTTTCTTTTCCGATTTGCGCGAAGTTTGTTCATGGATTTGAGAATTACTATACCATCTTTACCCAGCGATGGAGAACTGAAGAAAAAGTGGCTGAAAAAATTACCACTGAATTCTTAAAACTAAAGAAGCCTATAATATGCACAAAACAGTTTATAAACTATGGGAAAGTAAAAACATTTGAGAGGAGTTATTCAAAACTGAAACCAGATGCAGTGCTATTAATTGCCTAATTTTCCACGATACTGTATAACAGCTAGATTCTCTTGCAGATGCAGAAAGAGAAAATTTCGAAAAAGTGGTGGTAAGAAGCCTGGAAGATGGATAGGCAGTATGAAACGCAGAATGCTATTCATAATGTGGAAGACAAACATATATACACTCATGTTCAGAAGAAAAACATAACATCTTGAACTACTAGAGATAGGACGTTCATATTCATAGGACATATGCGTAGAATGTTCTGCAGAAATGATTTGAATTTGAACCGTGGCAACCAGCGGGTTGAATGTCAACATCGATATCGCGGCGCAACTTCACCTGCCGATAAAATGCGTCTGCGGCTCTCGTTGTCGCTATAAACCAACGGCAGTGGATGAGTGTGACTGCTCAAGTCGCGCAGGCTGCCTCGATGACGTATGCGCAAACTGTACCATGAAATGAGTGAGTGTGAAAGAGGGTGTCTTATTAGCATGAGAGAATGTGATGAATCCATCCGGGAAATTGCTGCTCGTGTGGGACGAAGTGTTCCGGCAGTGCAACAGGTGTTTTTTTTGTGTTTAGGGCGCTCAACTACTAATGTCATTAGCGCCCAGTCACAAACGTTAGTGCACTAATGGCGTAGAAAAACGCAAGGGGGCAACATCAGAAAGTACTTACAAAGACCCAGAGAAAAAAAATAAAGGAGTTAGATCTTTTTGGACAAGTCCATCAGTGTATTAAAACGAAGGACACGAGCATCTGCTCGAGCGTCATCAGCTAAAAATTCCTGTAAGGTAGACGGCAGACGTAGGAACCACACGAGAGTGAATAAAACGGGGACAGGACAATAAAACATGGCGCACCGTCAATGGATGACCACAGGGGCACTGTGGGGCGGGGTCACCGGACAACAGGTAGCGGTGGCTAAATCGGCAATGCCCAATCCGCGACCAAAATGATCTCCTCTCGCCGGGAATAGTTCACGGAAGGCTGTTAAACATGAAGAGACTGATCAGATCGCATCGCCAGAGGTTCCCCCCCCCCCCCCCCCCCCCCTCATCCAAATGGCATTGCAGGACAGATTTGCGTCCTCCTCGCCTCTGGC
The DNA here is from genome assembly GCF_023864345.2 of Schistocerca serialis cubense. Taxonomy (NCBI): domain Eukaryota; kingdom Metazoa; phylum Arthropoda; class Insecta; order Orthoptera; family Acrididae; genus Schistocerca; species Schistocerca serialis. Next base: position 591,798,812 of record NC_064644.1, read on the forward strand.
GCAACAGTGGAACACGTCATACACTATGAGGGGTGACAGTCCATCGCTGTCTCTGTTACGTGCGCGTCTTACACTTGTCCACCTACCTTTGACGAATGTTCAGAAACTTCTAGACAGAAATGGTGTGTGGAATGATGTCAATCAGGACGATAATGGCAATAATAGATAGTGTTTCTGGACGAATCCAGGTTCATTTTGTTTGAAAATAGTGGCCGCATTTTGGTTCGATGCAGACAGGGGGAGCGGCATCACAGTGACTGCATTTGCACAAGACGTAGAGCGCCAACTCAAGGCCTTATGGTATGGGGTGCTACTGGGTACAAGCACAAATTACAGTGTGACCACTGTGAACTACGTGAGTAACATCCTGCGACCCGTAGCCATGCCCTTTGTGCAGCAACATGTGGTCGTGCATTGCCTTGCTGAAAATGGCGTCTGGCGTGTTTTGCAGAAACACATGACTTCTTGGTGTCACAGGACATCAGCCTTTTGTCCTGGCCCTCCAGATCAGCAGACTTGCGCAAATGTAAAATGTGTGGGATATGGTGAAATGACGGGTGCAATATTGTGACCCAGTTCCAACCACCGCAGATGAACTTTGGAACCAGGCAAATGCAGCGTGGATGTGTATACCACAGGACGCCATTCGCGCCTTATACGCGTCGCTGCCATCACGCACAGACCAAGTTATCAGGGCACATGGCAGATTCTGTGTCCTCTAGGCAACAGGACACATGCTGAGCTGAGGTGACTGAAATGCTAGTTATTTCTGCAGAACGTACCAATCTACAACTCCTGTGAATATGACCCTCCTATCTCTAGTCATTAAAGGTGTTCTGTTTTCTCTCAACATGAGTGTATTTTTCGAATGCTGTCCATTTCAACAAGAAACAATGGTGCTGTGTTTAGAATGAACAAAACATACTGCTGCGTTTTATTGATAAGAGTGGTGAAATACCCAGCATTACTGGATCTGTAACTGTTATGACCAATTTGAGAGTCCTGATTACCCTAAAAAAGAATCTTGTGATTCAGCACGTAGCGAATATGTTGGAAGAGAATTTTTCAGGGCGCAAATCGAGTTTTTAATTAAAAACGTCGACAGTCGCAGGTTGAGTTGAACCAAGAGCTGCGGGCTCTTTGGACTTGATATACAGAAAACAAACTGGCTCACTAGCAAAACATAATCATTTGCTGTAATTTAAGATCCTGTTCCCTTGTAACATTCAGAAACAAAATGTTAATCTAGCACTGAAAGTTTTTGATAAAAGGAAGTAGCTGTTTTAGGTTCTTAACTTCTAAGGACACAGACTTTTCAGGGTCAGAACATCATTCATACAAATAATTTGAGACTGGTGGCACACAGTGAATGTTAAAGACGCACATGAAGGTGAAAGATTCAACAATCAGTACAGGCAACCTATTAGGATAAATAGCTTCTTACAATTAGACTTTAAAAATTGTTGAAAAAATGGAGGCAAGTTGTGCCTGGCTCCGAATCTTTAAGCCCTCAGACTTTTCAGTCATTAATGAATACCCTTGATGCATTTTAGTCTTGATTCCATATGTATCTGTACTTTACAAAACGGATTAAATATTTATGAGCAAGTTTCTGAATGACAATCTGGAAGATAGATTTAGTTTTTATGTCAGCTCAGTAGTGCACATTACTATCTAAGTTATGTCCAAATACTTGAGAGTGAGAAAAAATTAAGATTCGAAGATACAGCGCTGCTTAATTCTTTGAATAAAATAATACAATTGATGACTCTCCTTCCTTGTTCTGACACAAGTGGTAAATGTGCAACTGTTGACAAATATTCCGTGATGTTAAAGGACAATTTTAAAATATCAAAGGTACCAGAAAGTTTTCTGCATTTACTGTTGCAGGTATATGATTATGCTGCAAAGAAGGAACTTTTTGTTAAAAAACTGAGAGATATGCATCTCTTGTGTGCAATCTGATAAGGAGGTTGAATTATCTATCCCAAGTGACCTCGTTGCAGAATGAACCCTGGAAGGTTGACATTTCCCACTGACAATGTTATTGTTGTGACTACTATTGCTAGGTTAATGTTGAAACATACTGTATTTTGGATGTGTGTTCAAGTACTTTCATTGGTGATGTAAATGATCGTTTTGTTTTTTGCAAAATGTGTAGTCTAAAGCTTCAGGGCTGTGATATTGTTGAGGGTGAGACCCGTAAATGCCAGAGAACTGTGAGCGATCTATTGCAAAACATCAATTCCCAATCATGCAAGGTAGTGATAAATAATTTGACTAAGAATATCAGTGACACTGTCGCCAGCAAACTTAAGTGGCAGGCAGTTAAAAATACTAAGGACAACATAGAATATATTGTAAATAACTATCTAAATGCTACATTTTCTGCATATTTTACTGTAGTTTTGAGTAAATACATACGTAAATGCTATATTTTTCAATCATTCCATCCCACTTCCCATTTATGAAAATTTCGGACTAAAAGTTTGAAGAATCTTAAAACTGAATTTTTCTCTTTTGTTTCTAAGTTTGTGTGTGTGTGTGTGTGTGTGTGTGTGTGTGTGTGTGTGTGTGTGTGTGTGTGTGTGTGTGAGCTGTAAGTTTTTTTTTTAATTACAAATGAAACAGTACCATCATTTGTTTCAGTGAGGACACAGATTTCAGATACTTCACAGTTAAAGCAGTTAATGAAAGCGCTGTGCTTTTCGCTCTGAGAGTAAATAATAATTAACATACAGTTATGTCATTTATACTTTCTTTAGAGCAGGGGTTCCCAACAAAATTTTCTCGAGGACCCCCTTATCGAGCTTGATTGGTACCTTGTCGTATCACAGTATCAAGTACCTAAAAAAGCCAAATTAAAAGTCTTTTGATATGTTTTCTATTTTTGGTACTTAGAAAAAATATTGACATAGTCATTATTGAAAAAATATTGAGCTTAAAACTTTTTCAATTGAGCCGTCATTGTTATTGTTAAATTTTTGATTATTACTTAAAATCTTTGTCTTCAAATCTGGCTGTTTAGTATAAGAAACTCATTAAAAAAAAATAAAAATTGAGTATGAACTGAAAATGACAGGAAAAAATTAAAACTGAGTGTATTGGTCTGTCAAGTGTACTACACGTGAGATTGCATTGAGTAGACATGTGTAAAAAATAAGAGAACACTAATTTCATGCAAGGTGTGCTAGTGTCAGTTGACTCTAGGAAGACACTACACTCAGAAGTTAGCGGTCATTAGAGCTCTGCTCATGCAGGAAGCAGCCAAAACAAAAAAATCTCTTATCATACGAAATAATTTAACATATTTTTTATTCTAATAGCATCTTGCGGATCCCTCTGGCATAGCTCGCGGACCGCTATTGGGAACCACTGGTTTAGAGCAACATGAGAGGCAAGTGTGCGACGTTGTGCACAGCTCTGGCCACGAACCGCCAGCGGGCGTCGTCAAGCCGTAACTCTGCTCGCGGCTGATGGAGCTACTTTGCTGACGTCACCAGTGTGCGCGCCAGACCAGCGTTTCTAGTCGGCCGTGAGGCACCCTAGGCCTATTTTCACTTCGCCCTCAGTCGCGGAGTGACCCTGCTGCCGCTCCGGGAAGAGCACAGTTAGACGTGGAGTGGGGGAAGCGGCTGCCTACCTTGCTGGGTGGCGCGGTACTGCTCGTCGTAGAGGCGGTAGGCGGCGGCGTGCGCCTTGAGCAACGTGTAGGCGGCCATGTAGTCGCCCACGCCCGAGGAGTTGATGGCCGGCGCTATGGCGGTGTTGCCCGAGTAGCCGGCCACGAAACTGGCCGGCTCGTTGAACGTCTGCCACCACTTCACCTGCAACCAGCAGCACGGTGTGTCGCGTGAGATCTGGAGATCGTTGCGGTCTTAATCACTGCTACTTTATTATTCACGTTCTTTCTTCGGAGGATCTACCAATGTATACACGGCGTTTCCTGCTTGTTTCTCAGCTCTCTGCAAACATATGGTGACGCATAAGGGACGATCGAAAAGTTTCTGTCACAGGGCGTTGCTGCAGCGTATACGCTGTAAGTAGGCTGTTTAGGTTTTTATATTGGTAACGCCAGGTAGCGCTCTGTATGAAAATCACTGGCTGTGCTGTGTGCAGTCTGTGGCTGGTTTGCATTGTTGGAATATTCTAGTGTTGGGCAGTTGGATGTGAACAGCGCGTAGCGTTGCGCAGTTGGAGGTGAGCCGCCAGCAGTGGTGGATGTGGGGAGAGAGATGGCAGAGTTTTGAGAGCGGATGATCTGGACGTGTGTCCACCATAAAGAGTAAATTTGTAAGACTGGATGTCATGAACTGATATATATATATATATATATATATATATATATATATATATATATATATATATATATATATATACTATGACTTTTAAACACTATTTAGGTAAATACATTGTTTGTTCTCTATCAAAATCTTTCATTTGCTAACTATGCCTATTAGTAGTTAGTGACTTCAGTAGTTAGAATCTTTTATTTAGCTGGCAGTATTCGCGATCGCTGTATTACAGTAGTTTGAGTAATGAAAATTTTTGTGAGGTAAGTTATTCATGAAAGGTATAGGTTATTGTTAGTCAGGACCATTCTTTTGTAGAGATTATTGAAAGCCAGATTGCGTTGCGCTAAAAATATTGTGTGTCAGTTTAGTGTTGATCAGAATAAGTAGAGAGCGAAATGTCAAAGTCCGTTCAGTTCTGCTCAGCTGTTTGAAAATCAAATAACGTAAGAGGTTTACCAGCACAATCATTTATAAGTTTTTCTAACGGGACGTTTCAACGCAACGTAACCCAGATGCAAGTATGTATACACCAACGTGCGGGCAATGGACTGGTGTGGTTCAAATGGCTCTGAGCACTATGGGACTTAATATCTGAGGTCATGAGTCCCCTTGAACTTAGAACTCCTTAAACCTAACTAACCTAAGGACATCACACACATCCATGCCCCAGGCAGGATTCGAACCTGCGACCGTAGCGGTCACGCGGTTCCAGACTGAAGCGCCTATAACCGCTCGGCCACACCGGCCTGCGACTGGTGTGGCATTCGCAGCTTTTGATGTGCGCACGGTAAATGGGGAAACGTCAACTATGGCAACGTTATTACCAAATACATCCAAATAGCGCCAACATGGTGTTATTACTTTCTTGGCTGCCAAAGGACAAGCACTGATAGACATACTTCACAAAGTGAAGAATGTGTATGGAGCAGCATGTCTATCGTAAACCAGTCTGGGAAAACTGCAACGAGGGGTGCTGCTGCTTCATACTAACGCCCTCACCGTATCGCAGGTGTCGTAACGTAGAAGCTGCGTCCAAACAAGTGGGAGACACCAGCGCATCCGGCCGATAATCCTCATGTCGCCCTGCAGTCCCTTAAGAAAGGCCTTCACGTGTCGTCAAGTTCTGTCAGACGAGGATGTGCAGTATGCAGTTACGAACTTCTTCACACCGTAGAGCCGGCCGGGGTGGCCGAGCGGTTCTAGGCAATACAGTCTGGAACCGCACGACCGCTACGGTCGCAGGTTCGAATCCTGCCTCGGGCATGGATGTGTGTGATGTCCTTAGGTTAGTTAGGTTTAAATAGTTCTAAGTTCTGGGGGACTAATGACCTCAGAAGTTAAGTCCCATAGTGCTCAGAACCACTTTTTTTCACACTGTAGAACACAGTGTCTTACGAAACGAGTATCTTCAACCTGTGCGTAGATGGGTTGATTGCCCCAGTATTCACGGCGATTTTGCCTGATTGGCATACCGATTCTCCACTGGGAATTACCAATATCAAAGTTAAGGCTTCAGTACTGTTTATACCACATAACATTTTAACATGTACTCGAGCTACTCATTCCATCACATCTCTTTTATTTACGTGTCATCGACCGGCCAGTGTCACTCCCCTTGTCGACGTCGACCGGATCAATTCTAATTCCGGTACACACGTGAATTTTATACTATTATAAGTTTTCTGAGAGCTGACATTTTATTAGTGACACACCTTACCGCTAGATCTTTGCTTTATCGTTGAGGAATACAGTCATCACTCTAGCGACATGAAACGGGCTCGCCATTGGTGTACTGGAAAGCAGTGTGGTTTCACGTTAGCCTGCCTATCCTCTGAATGGATGTAGCCTCATAGTGGTGTAGGGTCGTTCACAATTTGATCCCGACCAAGGAACGCCTTCATTGCACTGGTCGTAGTCCGACTGATCTTTGCGACGCTTGTCATCTACCTGATACGTTACGCCACACACTCGTCTCTTGCGGACGAGAACACGCACCGGATTCGCAGACAACTGGCTTCTCTTACCCGGTCAGCTGAAAGTGCTTTCTCGGTTGAACTTGTCTGTCCGGACTTTCCCATTTTCCATCCGGCGAAGAGTAATTCGATCGTATGGCTACTCGGACACCAGACCCACTACGTAATCGGGTGTGAGAAAGATAAAAATACCCGTTGCCGCGATGTGGAAGTCGTAGGATACTCTTAGCAGTGCCAGTTATGTTGACAGTTCGAGTGGGGCGGTCTATTGCCCGACGAATTTATATCAGTTCTGAAGCGAATGCCGTGAAGTGTTTCCTTCAGTTTAGAAATCGAGTTGAACTCACAAGGGCTTAAGTCAGGGGAGTGCAGTAGTTGGTATAGGACTTAGCAGCCCTATCAGTCAAACAAGCCAGTAACAGCTTGCACTGTACGTGCTTGAGCATTGTCCTGCAAAATCATGGTCAGGTCCTGTAGAAAGTGTCATCACATCTGCCTCTATGCTGTTCATTTTTGGAACACAACCTACCACCAGCTTACAGAGAGAAGTGGTGACAGTTTCTGCAGGACCTGACCATCATTTTGATGTACAATGCTCAAGAACGTACAGTGCAAGCTGTCACTGGTTTCAGAATGAGATTTTCACTCTGCAGCGGAGTGTGCGCTGATATGAAACTTCCTGGCAGATTAAAACTGTGTGCCCGACCGAGACTCGAATTCGGGATCTTTACCTTTCGCGGGCAAGTTTGGAAGGTAGGAGACGAGGTACTGGCAGAAGTGAAGCTGTGAGGACAGGGCGTGAGTCGTGCTTCGGTAGCTCAGATGGTAGAGCACTTGCCCGCGAAAGGCAAAGGTCCCGAATTCGAGTCTCGGTCGGGCACACAGTTTTAATCCGCCAGGAAGTTTCATATCAGCGCACACTCCGCTCCAGAGTGAAAATCTCATTCTGAAACCACTGACAGCTTGCACTGTACGTTCTTGAGCATTGTACATCAAAATGATGGTCAGGTCCTGCAGAAACTGTCACCACTTCTGTCTGTAAGCTGGTGGTAGGTTGTGTTCCAAAAATGAACAGCATAGAGACAGATGTGATGACACTTTCTACAGGACCTAACCATCATTTTGCAGGACAATGCTCAAGCACGTACAGTGCAAGCTGCTACTGGCTTGTTTTACTGATAGGGCTGCTAAGTCCTATACCAACTACTGCATTCCCCTGACTTAAGCCCTTGTGAGTTCAACTCGATTTCTAAACTGAAGGAAACACTTCACGGCATTCGCCTCAGAACTGCTACAAATTCTTCGGGCAATAGACCGCCCCGCCCGAAATGTCAACACAACTGGCACTGCTAAGAGTATCCTACGACTTCCACATCGCGGCAACGGGTTATACACAATGCTGGTGACTACTATGAAGGTCAGTAAAACTTTGAAACACGTATCTATTTTGTACGAGCTGGAAATAAATAGTTGAAACTATTAAAGTTCCAACCCTCGCATATATCAGCTTGCCTTTAACCGTCAAGTTACTGGTTAGTTTTTTTGTTCGTTTTTTTTGTTCTTTTTCCGTTTGTTCTGGAGCCTTGTTTCATTGTGTTCTTCCAATTTTTCTTTTTTTTCTGTCCCGGAATTGTAGATTTTACATCTGTAGAGTTTTATTTTCATAAAAAATTCAAAAGTAATAAAACAAAAAACAAATGGCCTAGTAGTCAGTAAAGCATTTGCCCCCGAGAAGCAAAAGGTTCGGTGTTCAAGACCCGGTCCGGCAAACAGTTTCAGTCTACCAGGAAGTTTCGAATCAGCGCACACTTCGCTGCGCAGTGAAAGTTCGTACTGTACTATAACTGCTTACATCGATTATAGAGATAACCAAACTTGCATTTCTAAGCCGACTGTTCGGATACATTTTAATGAATTAGACAGTCAACCATTACTTGTGTAGCACGAAATAAAGGTTTGTAAAAATCTTAAGCACTTTAACCACCCTACAATACACACCGACGGCAAAAAATTGCAGCACCAAGAGGGAGTGCGACATAAACGAAAGTTGACAGGCGACTTTCTAAATCTGAAAGATGATGTCTATTCAAATTTCGCGCCAGTCTCATCAGTGTGGCGCTAGTAGCGCCACTGTGATGATGCAGATCAGGTTTGCTTTAAATACACACTGTAACGATCGTGAGCGTCAGTTACATTTGAGAATGGACGTGATGAGTCGGTTAGTCAAGAATGCCTTTAAGACGACAGAGACGACGTTATTAAAACCTCACTGAGTTTGAAGGAGGTCGAGTAATAAGGCTATTGTCGTGGTGAACTGTCGGCCTTTAAGGCAACAAAAACACAATTACGAGAAACTGGACGTTCCTTCTGCGATATTGAAGAATGTCTTGGCAGCACTATAGCCACTGTACATAACTGCTGGCAGCGGTGTTCATGGAAGGACTTCTCCGACCCAGAAGCTCTGTAGTGTGCATTCCACTGACCCCGAACCACCACCACTTGCGACTTCAGTGGTGTCGAGTGAGAGCTCAGTGGAGGTCAGAGTGGAGGTCTGTTGTGTTTTCTAGTGAGAGCTGGTTCTGCCTCGGTGCCAGTGAAGGCCGCGTGTTGGTTAGGTGGAGGCCGGTTGAGGGCTTGGACCCAGCCTGTCTGCGTGCTGGACACAATGCACCCACACCTGGAGTTATGCTCTGGGATGCGATTTCGTATGACAGCAGGAGCACTGTTGCGATTTCCTACGCACCTTGACTGCAAATTTGTGCGTCAGTCTGGTGATCCGACTTGTTTTGCTGCTATTCATGATCAGCATTCCAGGAGCTGTTTTCCAAGAGGATAACGCCAGCCCTCATACCGCTGTTGCAACCCAACATGCTCTGCAGAGTATCGACATGTTACTATGGCCAGCTCGATCATGAGATCTGTTTCCAATCGAGGATATATGGGGCGTCATTGGACAACCACTCCAGCGTCATCCACAACCAGAATAAACCGCCTTTGTATTGACCAACCTAATGCAACAGACATGAAGCTGTATGCCACAAACTGTCATCCGACGCCTTTAAAAGACAATGGATGCACGTTTCCACGCTTGTGTTCATCATTCTAGAGGTTAAACCGGCTATTAATGTACAAGCACTTCACATTTGTAATGTCTTATCTCTGGTGAGCAAGATGCATGAGACAGGCGAAGTACCCTCAGACTTCAAGAAGAATATCATAATTCTAATCCCAAAGAAAGCAGGTGCTGAAAGATGTGAAAATTGCCGAACAATCAGTTTAAAAAGTCACGGATGCAAATTACTAACGAGAATTCTTTACAGACGAATGGAAAAACTAGTAGAAGCCGACTTCGGGGAAGATCAGTTTGGATTCCGTAGAAGTGTTGGAACACGTGACGCAATATCTTAGAAGCTAGATTAAGAAAAGGCAAACCTACATTTCTAGCATTGGTAGACTTAGAGAAAGCTTTTGACAATGTTGACTGGAATACTCTCTTTCAAATTCTGAGGGTGGCGGGGGTAAAATACAGGGAGTGAAAGGCTATTTACAATTTGTACAGAAACCAGGTGGCAGTTATAAGAGTCGAGGGACATGAAAGGGAAGCAGTGGTTGGGAAAGGAGTGAGACAGGGTTGTAGCCTCTCCCTGATGTTATTCAATCTGTATATTGAGCAAGTACTAAAGGAAACAAAAGAAAAATTTGGAGTAAGTATTAAACTCCATGGAGAAGAAATAAAAACTTTGAGGTTCGCCGATGACAGTGTAATTCTGTCAGAGATAGCAAAGGACTTGGAAGAGAAGTTGAACGGAATAGATAGTGTCTTGAAAGGAGGATATAAGATGAACATCAACAAAAGCAAAACGAGGATAATGGAATGTAGTCGAATTAAGTCAGGTGATGCTGAGGGAATTAAATTAGGAAATGAGACACTTAAAGTAGTAAAGGAGGTTTTCTATTTGGGGAGCCGAATAACTGCTGATGGTTGAAGTAGAGAGGATATAAAATGTAGACTGGCAATGGCAAGGAAAGTGTTTCTGAAGAAGACAAATTTGTTAACATCGAGTATAGATTTAAGTGTCAGGAAGTCGTTTCTGAAAGTATTTGTATAACGCGTAGCCATGTATGGAAGTGAAACATGGACGATGACTAGTCTGGACAAGAAGAGAATAGAAGCTTTCGAAATGTGGTGCTACAGAAGAATGCTGAAGATTAGATAGGTAGATCATATAACTAATGAGGAGGTATTGAATAGGATTGGGGAGAAGAGAAGTTCGTGGCACAACTTGACTAGAAGAAGGGATCGGTTGGTAGGACATGTTCTGAGGCATAAAGGGATCACCAATTTAGTATTGGAGGGAAGCGTGGAGGGTAAAAATTGTAGAGGGAGACCAAGAGATGAATACACTAAACAGATTCAGAAGGATATGGCTGCAGTAGGTACTGGGAGATGAAGAAGCTTGCACAGGATAGAGTAGCATGGAGAGCTGCATCAAACCAGTCTCAGGACTGAAGACCACAACAACAACATAATATCTCGCTTACATTAACCCATTATATTCCATGGTATGATTTATCATACGGTTGCTCTTCTCAGGTATATTTGTTTTCAGAAGCTCTTTGTCAACAACTGAAATATTTCTTTTATGTTTTATTGTTAGTATGAAAGTCCATTGTTGAAACTGACAATAGGAGCGGAGATCAGGATTGTTTATTTCCTAGTGGAAAGCATTTGTTCTAGTGCTGTTGACTCTGCTTCTTCTCGTCATGAACAGGAAGTAAGTAATTATAAAATTATGATGTGCAGGTTCATAATTTCGCTCATGTTATTACAGATTAGTAATTTGAATACTTAAATGCAGTATATAAGAACAAATTGGAAAATAGTACGTTATCTGCTTCGTTGTGGTTCTGGCTTTATGTATGAAATATCATACTGTGGGCAGTAAGGGGTCATTTTCTCGCAGTTGGACCGATTCATTTAAGATGTAATGTATCCTGTGATCCTACACCTGATATAATAGAACATCTCGGCACATCAAACTTGACTCCAATAGGTCTTTATCGTAAAGTTTTTGATGCTGATTTGGTTGAGATTCTGACGAGAGAGACAGTAAAATATGCTGCTCAAGAGGGACACAACATACAAATAAGTCATGATGACATCTACCAATACATCGCTATTTTGCTGTTATCTGGATATTGTAAGATCATGCATAAACCTATGTACTGGGAGATCACACCTGACACCAACAATGTCCTTGTTTCGGATTCTATCTCCAGAAACACTTTGGCAAAATTCATAGCATCTTCCATGTCAATGATAATGACAGCATTGAAAAAGAAGATAAAGTTTATAAGGTTCGACCATTAATTTCACATCTAAATAAGAAATTTCAAGACACCACGGAACCTCTAGCGTCAAACTTCTCCTTGGATGAGGCCATGGAGCCTTATTATGGCCACCACTTTGTGAAACGGCTGATAATAGACACGCCAATTCGCTATGGTTTCAAATGGTGGTGTTTAGCTACATCTAATGGATATCTCATCAAATTTGTCATTTGTCCTTTATTATTATAATGTCTTAGTTTATTAACGTAATGCAGTACAGTTATTTTGTTGATTCCGTTATATGAATTTGCCATTTATACTTGATGTTTTAAAAAATAATGGAACCTTATAACATAAATAAAATGAACATTACAATTCCTGGAAATTATTTTTGTACTTTTTCTTCATTTATTCGCCTAATAAATGATAATAACAAAAAATTCAACATAGTACTTGTGGTAAAATTGTATAAGGAATTCTACCCCTTACTGCCCACTGTATGATATATCATACGTTAATAAAATTATAAATTTAAGGCCGTCATCATATATTAACATTCATAATGTGATTATTAATCCATGTGGGTAGTGGATCTGAATCAAAACCGAAGGAAAAAATTAAGTCTGGGATTAATGGGTTAACTGGAGATTTTGCAGTGTTAATCACTTAAATGTTTTACCTAGACACATGTATTCCGAAATTTCACTACTCTACATTAATCATTTTTTAGGGGTCGCAGTTTTTTCCGTCAGGGTACTTTCACAGTGTGATCCATCGTACTGCAAATTTTCATGCACAGGATAGGTGAGGGGTGCCACTAATGTTGCTGATTTCAATACTTCGTTTATTGTGAACGGAAGTGTACTCGTCTATTTTCCAGAGAGGCAAAGAAAAAAACATGAAGGTCGTAACGTAAAAAGGAGAAGAATCGTCATTTTCATGATGGCACTAGAAAGTGTGTGTGTGGGGTAGTGGGTGGTGGGGGGGGGGGGGGGGGGGGAGCCGCGCGCGCGGTTCTAGGGCTTCAGTCCGAAAGCGCGCGACCGCCACGGTCGCAGGTTCGAATCCTGCCTCAGGCATGGATGTGTGTGATGTCTTTAGGTTAGTTAGGTTTAAGTAGTTCCAAATTCTAGGGGACTGATGAGCTCAGATGTTAAGTCCCATAGTGTTCAGAGCCATTTGAACCATTTTTTTGTGTGTGTGCTTGTGTGCGTGCAGCGACCTATGGGTAATTACAGGCCTGTTGAATGAATTGGTAGATTTGTGTGAAATCAGTTTGTTGGCACACATTATACTGCATAACCATATCGATGAATAAACAATGCTCCTAGTAGTCCCAACACTCACACAGGAGTGGCCGACAGTGGGCAACTACAAACTGGTAACTGTGCCAACAGTGGACTGGGCTCTCCGCGTACGGCACAACCTCACGGCATCCAAATTACGCACTACACGAAATACATATCTCTTTGTTGCTCCTTTGGGTGAGCACTACTTCAAAATTCTCCGGTCTCGATAGCCATGGCACAGGACGGGCGCAGAGTATCGCTGGCGATCTACTCACCCTGTCTCCGTAGTTTTCGTAGAGCACTCTTGCGTACTCGACGAAGTAGTCAGCCAGCCTGGGATTGGGCCATCCGCCGATGTCCTGCAGCTTCTGTGGGAGGTCCCAGTGGAACATGGTTATCTGGAACACACACACACTCACTCACACTGAATGTCAGCGGCGGTGCAGAGATGGCAACTTCCACTGTAACAGTAGGGCGATGTTTCTGCCCAACGTAAACACCACAGTCTCCGTTCTCTCCTTAACGGCGGTTATTTTAGTACTCAGAATAACATAGAAATTTGCATCGCTTTGAATAAAAGCTGGTCGAGAATATTTACTTGAAAGCCGGTATTTGTTATCTCTATTGAATTTACTGTCTTCAGAAGCAAAGTACGAAAATAGTTTGTGACTAATTCAGGGTGGGAACGTTTCTATCGTCGGTCCTTCTCCTAATCTAAGCAAGAGCGCAGTAGCACGCTTACTTTTCTACTCTCACAGAGAGACGCGGTCAGCAGTGATATTCTCGATTCGTATTCCAGAGGGCGGAGGCTCAATTCTCCGTCCAGAGCTCCAGATTTAAGTTCCCCATGATTTCCGTAAATCTGTTAAGACGAAATACGATAAATTCTTGTAAGGTGTTCGCCGATTTCTTTCCACATTTTCTTGAATTTGCTATTGTGATCTGTCTTAATGTTCACCTGAACGTTAAATATCAGTCTTACTTTCTCCTCTCTGAATTCTGAATTTTTCGAGTGGACAAATGTTGTTAATTTCCGAATGTCAAGAGGTATCACAGTTGACAATGGCACCGAGAGCATGCGACACATGTTCACAATACTCATATACTATAGACAATAAAGCCTGATTCTTACCACGGGCTCGATGTCATTTGCCAACAGTCCATCGATGACGTTGTTGTAGTAGTCGATGCCCTCCTGGTTGATGTTGTTTATGTCCCCAGTTGGGAGGATCCTGGCCCACGCTATGGACAAGCGGTAGACATCCACCTGCAACAGCACTGACACGTCACTAACAATATAAAACTACGTACTTTATCTTATGCTAAACAGACAGTTTTGTACCTCTCATCATATGAATTGTTAAAAGTTGCTATCCCTTTAGTACACGTGCATAAAACTTTACATATTCTGATGTAAATGTTGTGTAGCATTATTAGCTGGAATATCCCACTGGGTTGACTTAGGCTCGTGTTAAAAAGGGTATTCTTTCTCCGCGGACGACGGCCCCTTACCTTGTGGATGCAACTACATCTAAATACACTCGGTTACTCTGCAGTTCGCAATTGAATGCTGTGGCGGACGGTTCATCGAACCACCTTCAAGCTCTTTCTCTACCTTTTCTCTCTCGAACAGCGCACGGGAATTAGGAACACTTAAATGTTTCCGTGCGAGCTCTGATTTATCTTATTTTATCAAGATGACCATTTCTCCCTGCATAGGTGGGCACCAACAAAATATTTTCACACCCTGAGGAGGATGTTGGTGGTTGGAGTTTCATGAGAAGATCCTACCACAACGAAAAACGCGTTTGTTTTAATGACTGCCACCCCATTTCTCGTATCATATCCGTGTTTATCTCCCCCCTATTCGCGATAATACGAGACGAGCTACCTTCTTCGAACTTTTTCGATTTCCTCCGTCAGTCCTATCTGACGCGCATCTCACATCGCACAGCAATAGTCCAGAACAGGGTGGACGAACGTAGTATAAGCAAACTCTTTAGTAGACCTGATGCATTTTCTAACTGTTCTGCCCAAAAATCGCAGTCTTTGATTTGCTTTCCCCACAACGTTATCTGTATGAGTATTTGAATTTGAATTATTCGTAATTGTAATAGCTAAGTACCGGTACTTAGTTAAATTTACAGCCTTTAAATTTGTGTGTATTATCCTGTAGCCGAAATTTAGCGGATTGATTTTCGTACTTATGTGGATTGCTTCACACTCTTCGTTAATTAAAGTCAGTTGCCACTTTTGTCACCATACAGAGAATTGTGTCGTATGCGTTTCTGTAGATTGTAGTTCAGTGTATTCGGTGTGTGTATAATGCAACGCTATGTTTGTGCTGTGTGATGATGAAGAGATGTGGGACAGGCTGAAACCCGATGCCGGTACATAGCCTGCTCCCCACCTACACTCACATCTGTGTACATCTGCTAGCCACCTTACGGTTCTTGGCGGAGGCTGCTTTCCCCTCTTCCTGTTCCAGTTGAGTATGGTTTGCGGGAACAACGACTGTTGGTAAACCTCCGTGAGGGCTCGAACCTACCTATTCCTCTCGAAAAGGACAAGAGGGCCGCCGAGCGTAACGTCCACACCCGATGGGCGAGTCGCCATCAACAGTGTCGCATGACTTCACCTAATGAATCACCTTGCAGATATTTTGAATTTAACCCGGTGCATTTGCGCAGAGACTGCCGCTCAGGAACTGTACGCCACCAAGTCTCTTCCCAACGCTGGACAAATACTGTCAGAGAAAATTTTCCAGCTTGCACCTTCCTGTCTTATCTTTCACATTATAATATTTCTTTTCACTCAGAGACGACGTAGCCAAATAATATTTGCTTTGCTCCGGGAAACAACAAAATATACAGGGTTTGCTTAATACAAACAAACAATGAGGAAGGCGGTATTTATATTATTAAGAATTTATTTCTGCAGAGGTAAAATTAAAATTAAAATTCAGAACGTATCACAATATGTATATAATGCATCCTTCTTGTTTGACGTCCAGAAAACGAAAGACGACCATCTCGAGTCCATCCGATAAAAGAAGAAAACGGCAGCAACGATGGAGCTGCTCTGAGATAGCGTCCTACCCGAGAGAGAGATCATGATGAATCAGCGAAACAAAACAGAAAGACTGCTGTCGCTGATGTTGGAGATTTGTATATGACAATCCCTAACTTGCTACCTGTTAGAAGATACCGTGCTGGCGGTTAAAGATGCCGTTTTAAGCACCGTAATTCGAGCACTTATCTAGTCGTTTTAGTCGGGCGCTGCAAGCCACAAACAATCACTCCGATTGCTTCAGTCTCCACAAGATGATAGAAGAACCAGCGTTTCAGACACTTTGTCTTATACTCTGCTTCGACATGGGGTGGTCAAAAACGTGGAAACACAAAACACGAAACACAGTGTCCATTGTGGTGTAGAAAAACTGTTGCCATTCAAAATAGCTTCCCACCGTCCCGGAATGGTTAAATGCAGAAGCTGAATGGTTATCAAAGGTATCTTCCACCATTCATCCCGAAAAACAGCAACAAGTTTAAGTAACGATGATGAAGGAAGATACCAACCACACTTCTCTCTAAAGTAAACACGTAAGGCTCAGTAGTAATGAGATCTGATGACTGTGGTGCCCAGGGGAGACTCGACAATTCATCCTGGTGCCCAAAAAACCAGGGTCGGTGCAAGCTGTGTGAACAAGGGCCTTGGCGTTCGGAACACATCACCACTGGGAAACAAATATTGTACCACGGCATGGACTTGATAAGCCAAAATGGTCACCCACTCCTTGGTGGTTATACGACCTTGTAGAGTAACAGTGGGGACCACAAATTATCACGATAATGGCTGCCTAAATAATTGTCAAACCCCGCAATGTTTCATTTTTGGGACGTAACGTTGGTCAGAAGTTGGACACAGTGCGAAATTTGACTAATCGGACTAAATGACTTTTTCCCATTGCTGCCTAGTCCAGGTATTACGGCTTCGGCACCACGATATCCTGTTACCGACATTTTCATTGCTAATGAGCGGTTTTGGAATTCTCCCCGCAGTTCTCTAGTTACGGAGACCCTTAGTGCTGTTTTGGTGCTGACAGTTTGTAAGTGACATTCAGTTCTTCAGTGACTTTTGCAGCTTTCGTAATATTCTTTTTAGTATTTATTCTCTTCAATGACCGTCCGTCGCGTTCAGTGAAGATACATTTCCATCCGAGTTGTCACTTAGCGAGTGAAGTTCTCACTCTTTACCTGTATGCGGTATACATCTTCGATACGGTGCCTCTCAAAAGACTAGCAATTCCGGCTATCTTACTTACGGATTCACTCACTATACGAATCCCAACAACTTGCCAGTGGTGTGAACTTTGACATATTGCAGTCCCAACTACGCAGAACACTGTCCTAAGCACGACTGACGCCTGTAACGCATCGAGGGCATTCCACAGATGCCGTTCGTGGTGAGACACAACACTGCAGGCTGCAGGCTTCGTTAGCATCTCATCTGTCCTTACACTGATCTGCCAGAACATTACTACCACCTACCTGACAACCGATATGTCTTCTTTTGGCACGGATAACAACGGCGCCGCGTCGTGGCATGGAAGCAGTGAGGCCTTGGTAGATCACTGGAGGGAATTAGTACCACATCTGTGCACACATGTCATCTAATTTCCGTAAATTCGCTCTGTCACTGCGCAAAGGTCCAGTGTTGATGGTCACGTGCTCATTTCAGTCTTACTTGCCGATGTCGTGGTGTTAACATTGGCACATGCATGGGTCGTCGATCGCGGAGCACATCGTTATGAGTGTTCGGTGCACTGTGTGCTCAAACACACTAAAGTCTGATTTCCGGCACAGTTCACCGACTGTCCTGTTTTACCAGTCTGCCCAGCATATGACGTCCGACATCCGTCATGAGCTGTGACCGCCCAACTTCCCGACGTCTGGACGTGGTTTCACCACGTATTGAAGACACCACAGCACTCCTCGAACACCCAATAAGTCATGCAGTTTTCGGAATGCCCCCGCCGAGCTATCTTTATTCCTTGCGGTAATTATAGAAGGAACCTTAAGTCACACTTTGGCAGAATTATGACTGCGAATTTGTAATAAACTGGTGATCGCGTGCCTTGCACTTCTATCGTAACATATTCAAGGGCCGACTGGTGATTCAATGTGTGCACTGGCTGTTATGGTTGTACGTGTTTCTTGTGTTCTTTCTTCATAAAGTACTGTATTTTCTCTACATGTGTTTTATCGTTGCTTTTGTAATACTGATTACTCTGTATGTTCGTATAGATCGTATCTCAGTAGCACACTGTTGTAGACTGTATGTCATTAACACACCATCACACATTGTGAGCCTTCAGCTGTTGGCCACGTACTCTTGCATTCATGAAACTTCCTGGCAGTCCTGCCGGACTGAGACTCGAACTCGGGACCTTTGTCTTTCGCGAGCATGTGTTCTAGCTACTTTTTTTAAAGCATTTATTGAAGGAACAATATAACACATTCCAAATACATACTAAGTACATCTACTAACCATGCACACATCTTATACATGAAATGATTTAAACAAAAACAGTCTGATCAATGCAATTACGCCGATGTTAAAGAAATACAACGGAAGATTGTGTTACTGACTAAGTTACCAGAAAGAATTAATCTGAATATGAAGAAAAGTTTTTTAAAGACATTCAAACTTCTTCTAACGTGAATAAATAAAAAACTGCTTTTTGAATAACATGTGCTCCAATCTTTACAGAAGCAGTAATAGGATTTACCAGCAAGTTTGTCGGATAATTTTTAATATATTAATGCAAACAAGGAAATCGTCTCCGTGAGAGACAGGTTGAGGGAAGAAACTGATCTTTAACCTTCTCAGATCAGTCAGATTAGTTATGAGCATTTCACACAATTGTAGGGAAGTTATCAAAACTTATACAGAATAAGGAAGATTTATGCCCATGGCACATAAAAACAATTTAATAATCATATTAGGCAATCTCTTAAATACTTTAGAATGGTGGAAAAGAGATGTTATAAAGTGGACTAGCCTTCCAACTACACTTTCTGGACGTTAATGGATTGTTAATTATCTGTAGTGATCATACCTATATAATAGATCTTTCTCTGGAAAACTGATTGACACATCACAGTGGCCGGCCGCGGTGGTCTAGCTGTTCTAGGCGCGCAGTCCGGAACCGCGCGACTGCTACGGTCGCAGGTTCGAATCCTGCCTCGGGCATGGATGTGTGTGATGTCCTTAGTTTAGTTAGGTTTAAGTAGTTCTAAGTTCTAGGGGACTGATGACCACCACAGATGTTAAGTCCCATAGTGCTCAGAGCCATTTGAACCATTTGAACATCACAGTGTAAAAATGAACTGGCAATTTGCCAGGCATTGAATATTACACTGTATCAAATACAATCTTATGGTTTTAACCAATCGATAAAGACGTTTCCATAAAAACTGTCAGTTTTCATATTTGTACTATAAACCAATAATACAGCTTTAATGATTTATGTTTTGACACTATTAGACACACAATATGACTGTCACATAAGTTCTGTACATTAGCTTATAAAATTTCAAAAACTGCTTTCTGGAGTAGAAAAATCACACACTAAAAATTTAGCGTAAAATGTAAATAACATCGTTAAGGTAACTACAGTACGTCACTGTCAACAAAGTCTTCTTTTTTTATATTAACCAATGCCCATACGTTCAAATATAATTTTTAACGTATTACCGAACTTATTCTTGTGACTCGAATACCTTCTACTGTTGTGGTACTCACACAGCATGTGTACCTTGAACTCTATGTTGCTGTCGGATCCTAGTTTGTTAATGATGTAATTAACAAAATTTCCCAGCAACCAGTACACAGCGTTATTTTTTGCCTCTGGGAAACAGCGTGCTTCAGGCCTGTGTATCAATGACTGTGATGTACTCTCAGAGCTTTTCGCTCTCGGACCCACTTCCAACTATTCATGTGACCGCTGCAATCGGCACTTACATAACTGAACTCAATATAGAAAACCCTCACATACGGTAAACGAGTGTTGATATTCTGCGCATCAATGGGGGAAAGCAGGCTTCGAGGTTTAATGATCTCGAAAAGTTGTCTGGTTACGCTTTCTCACGATTCTCTTATTAAATTAACTTGCCTTTTGATAAAAAGCGCAGAGGCTTTATCCGTTATATCAGTTAATCCTAGTCCACCATTTTAAAGTGGCTACTTTAGCACTTGCTCTGAACGCTTTACTTTTCCTCAAAAAGTTTGTGATTCTGGACGTTATTCTCCTCGCTATCATACTCGGTATTGGAAACAGCTGGGCCGTATAATAAGTTTCAGCAAGGATGCATAAGTTGATATACTTTGTTCCTTGAACTTGGTTCATATATCGAGTTAAATTCTCTATAATGGCTCCTTGCACTTTCCAATTTAAAGCCGTCATTTTCATGGGGTATGCTGTCAGGGTGATCCCAAGTGTTTTATGTTGTCGGACTAATTTTGCCCACTCGACGTTGATATTATCAAAACCTCTAAGATTTAACATCTTACTTTTTTCGTTTGCATTGGCTCCAGATGCTCTACAGTACGTATCAATCACTGTTGCTAGCGTAGTTACCTCTTCATTATTCCTTATAATGATCCCTATATCATCAGCATAGGCTCTTATAAATGTTTTATTTCTTGATAATGTTAAGCCTTTTAATCTAGCATGGATACGTCGGAAGAAAGATTCAAGTGAAATGGCGAAGAGCGACATGGACAGAGGACTTCCTTGAGGAACACCTCGTTGTATTTGCATCGGCCTGGATTGTTGACAGTTCACCGCAATTTTTGCATTTATCCCAGTTGCTATGTTCTTTATCAATTGTATGACCCTATCGTTTAAACCTATATTCTTCAACGTCTGTAGAAGATATTCATAATTTACTACATCGAAGGCTTATAAAAACCTAAAAAACATAAAGAACACTTTATGATTGTTACAGAAGCTACTGCAATGAGATCCCTGAATTCTGCTAGATTATGAAAAATGGTTCTGCCATGCGCGTAGTTCTGATGTTTACTAATAATTTTATCTGTAAGGCATTAAATTCTCTTGTTTACTATTCTAGCTGTTAATTTATAATCAGAATTCAGCAGTGAAACTGGACCAAAAATTATTTACATTTTTGTTTCCATTATTTTTTAGCACAAGAACAATTTTATTCTCCTTAAACTCAGTCGGAATCATTTTACCCTAAATAACTTCATTTACAATGTCTGTGATTTTCGCACCCACTATTTGCCAGTTACAGATGTAAAACTCTGCTGGCAGACCATCCGATCCTGGGGATTTTTTTGGTGGTGAGGCGCACATCTCGAGTCTCATACACGTCCTCTTCACTGACTACCTCGAGAAAATTTTCGTTGTCATCTTCTGTCAGCTGTGGGGCTAGGATGTCAATAAATTCTCCCAAGGATGCATCACTACGTTGATCTAAGGAATATAGCTCGCATTAATAGCGATAAATCTCGTCCATGATGCCAACCGGTTTGGCCGTGCGGTTCTAGGCGCTTCGGTCTGGAACCGCGTGACCGCTACGGTCGCAGGTTCGAATCCTGCCTCGGGCATGGATGTGTGTGATGTCCTTAGGTTAGTTAGGTTTAAGTAGTTCTAAGTTCTAGGGGACTGGTGACCACAGATGTTAAGTCCCATAGTGCTCAGAGCCATTTGAACCATTCGTCCATGATATCCTGCTGGATTCTGAGAATCGTACCGCTTTTTGTTCGAATTTTATCAATAAAAGTCTTTCTTCCGTTTTTCGTATGCTTCTCTAAATGATACAAGGAAGTGGTTTCGTCTTCTAACACCGAATTTGCCTTCGATTTTATTTTCAACCCTTCCATTTGATTTCTCTTGATATTAAGTAACTTGACTTTGACTTTTTTGAGGTCTGCTATCCGACGGAAGGAACCTGCTGAGATCTCTCAAAACGGAAGAGTAATATTCTATAGTGCATTTAATTTCTATTGCGCTCTGGACACTGTATTGAATAAGAACCTTCCTCAACTTTGGCTTCGCCATTTTAGCCCACCACTCGATAGCAGTGGCATATCTACTAGGAGCATGCAGGCATATTGCCGATATTTCTTTAATCAGGTCTTCTAAATGATGACTTACTAACAAGGAAATGTTCAAATTCCACTGATTCTTGAATTGGCGAACTGGCTATCTTGTTAGATTTATGCAAGCTAAGACACTTGAATGGTCTGAAAAGTACGTAGGAATGGTTTCTACGTTTGTCACGGAAGTTTCAAGATTTTTAGAAATATAAAAATCTATGAATCCTGAAACGAGATGTTGCCGTGACGTAAGTGAACACAAAAATGGACGGGTATTTGATTTCCCATACATCCTTTAATTCTAAACCAGTAACTAGTTGTTTTAGTTCATTTGAGAAATTAAAGTTAGGTAACGAATCTTTTCTATTTAAAACACAATTAATAACTAACAAGTAATAACTATCTTGGATTTTTACTTAACAAGTATATCAGTTCATCCTTGAAGAAACGTGCCCTGTCAGCTCGGTGAGAACTTCCTGAAGGGGCATACAGGTTGATGATAGTCACATCATAAATATTTAGACCTATTCCCTTCCGGATTCCAGTCGTTCCACCTCACTTACTGGAATCCCTTCCCTCACCAAAACAGCTGTTCCAACACTTGTTTCGTGAGGCACATTAATGCAACTGACATAACTGGGAACGACTAAATCCGACATTAGAACTTCTTGTAACAGGGCAATATCAGTCGCGGATTCGTACAAAAACTCCTTAAGTGCCGATAGTTTCAAACCAGACGTAATCTTATTTATGTTTACAGTTGTGACAGAATAAGATTGCGCCATTGCGCTGTCACTATATAGTTATTTATTTACTGATCGTATGGCAACAACAGCAAACATTGACAGGTACATGAAGTTTAATTTTACTTGCCTATCTAGTTAAATATTTAGATATAGTTTAGTTTTACTTTTGGCACAAATTTTATACACATTTTTAAATTGTGAAAATTACTAACTTAATGTTACTGACTACTTTAACTTATATAGTTGCAAGTTAAAAAACAAACAGATACATTTAATCATAGTTCAATATCTAATGATTGAATCCAACTAACAGCATAGGGAGTAGCATTAATGAAGTCACTGTATGGTCCAGGGTACTTCCTCTGAGGACATTCTCTAACAATATGTTGAACAATTTGTTCTTGGGTCCCACAATCACAGGCTGGAGAATCTCGGAGTCCTCACTTGTGCATCTTGCGTGGCCAGTTCTAATCCTGTTCAGTCTTATCCAGTCACTTCTCTGCAGATGAAATCCTGGTAGGCTGGAAGTTGGGCCTTGATCACCTTGATGTGCTTGCTGTCGTTGCAGCATTCCACCTCTTACACCACTCCTCTTTAATGTCGAACTTCTCATCGTTCCTTCCATCATGCCACAGTGGATTGCGAGATTTTAAGCGGTCTGAGGGAGGGTTGTTTAAGACTATATGAATTGGGAGGTCTGCCGGGCCGGCCGGAGTGGCCGAGCGTTTCTAGGCGCGTCAGTCTGGAACCGCGCGACCGCTACGGTCGGAGGTTCGAATCCTGCCTCGGGCGTGGATGTGTGTGATAGGTTAGTTAGGTTTAAGTAGTTCTAAGTTCTAGGAGACTGATGACCTCAGCTGTTAAGTCCCATAGTGCTCAGAGCCAGCCAATTGGGAGGTCTTGTGGGTAGTCGAGGTGGTGTAGTTTCCTCCATTCTCGGTTGGTTGCTTCTTAAGGTCGTAATTCTGGGGGTGGGACGTTGCTGACGGTGTGCAGCCAGGGGATCGGGGTGGATTTTAATGTGCTGGTAATAATCCTCATTCGCTTGTTCAGCTGTACGTCCAGCTTGCTCGCGTGGGCACCATGTTGCCACATTGGAGCACAGTATTCGGCAACTGGGCACACCAGCGTAAGTACCGTAGTACGTAGACTCGATGCGTCGGCACCCCATGTTGTACCAGCTAGTTTCTTTGCGATGTTGTTTCGGGTCTTTAGTTTTTGGCTTGTTTTTTCCAAGTGTTTATTATACGTCAGAGACCGATCTAGTGCGGCACCAAGGTATTTAAGCTGCAAATTATGTCTAACCTTTTGTCGGCGGAAGCTCACGTTCAGCTGCTGGTTTGCAATTCTGTTGTTTAGGTGGAATGAGCAACCAAGGTATTTAAGCTGCAAATTATGTTTAACCTTTTGTCGGCGGAAGCTCACGTTCAGCTGCTGGTTTGCAATTCTGTTGTTTAGGTGGAATGAGCAGACTTTTGTCTTTGCTGCATTTCGCTGGAGTCTCCGTGCTTTGTAGTATGTATTGAGAGTTTCTAAGTCTCTAGATAACATAGTTCCTCCTTCCTCGAGTGTGCTGGTTTGTATGGCTATGGCAAGGTCGTCGGCATAGCAGTACTTTTCACTAGCAGTGTTTGGCAAGTCACCGGTGTGCAGACTGAAAAGTAGGGATGCAGGGATGGACCCTTGCGGGAGCCCATTATTCAAGGAAAATGACTTGCTCTGTTTTTGTCCAACGCTAACCTTGAAATAACGATAGTTTAACATATTTCCCACAAGTGTCGTCAGTTTCTTACTTGGGACATACTTTTTTAACTTCAACAGGAGTCCACACTGTCATATGTTGCTGACAAAGGGCACTAGTGTCCTTAGTTTATTTTTGAATCCAGCCTCAATGTAGGATGTCAATGCTAGGACGTGCTCACAGCAGCTCCTCTTGCTTCTGAACCCAGCCTGATATGTTGGGGTTTTGTTGTTTACTATTCCTTATACTCTGTTATGGATGAATCGCTCCAGTAGTTTGAAGCACACGCTCAGCAGTGCAATTGGCCGGTAACTTGAGGGGTCATGTACTGAATTTCCAGATTTGAGGATTGCTAATGTGTGTGCGATCTTACACTGAAGACCGGAAGGGTCCCTCAACAGTTCATCATTGTAGAACTTCTTCAGTCAAGTTCTTCCATGTTCCCCTATGTGTATTATAAATTCAGGGAATATGCCGTCCAGTCCTGCGGCTTTTCTCATTTTCAGTGTTTTGATGGCATCATATATATCTCTTTCAGAAAAGGGGTCTGATAGTGTGGTTTCATCATGTAGGTGCCTAATCATTCAGTTTGTTCTTTACTTTTTCTTTCATGGTTGTGTCTACAGGGACCTCCTCAGCTATTGATATTATGTGTAGTGACAGTTCTGATGGCGTTATCTTCGGTTGCTGATTGCAGACGTTGTTTGCAGTGACAAGTTTTCTTAATCATCCCTATGCCTTTTTGCTTGAATGAGTGAAATTTAAACTAGACGTCAGGTCTATCCATTATTGCTTCATTTAGCTGCTCTAGTATTCTTTTACCAGTTTCAGGGTTTTCAGTTTGCTGGTATTCTGCATACAAGTTTTCTATTGTGTGGCCCCAGCAAGAGATGTATTGTTTCCTGAGCCCTCGTGGTATATCACGTTTGGCTGCACCAATTATGATTCCCACGAACCTCTTGTAGTGCGACGTGTAGACAACCTCCAAGGTGGTGTACCCCAGACAACGGACTGCTAAGGCGGGACTTCGATTAAGTCTGTACTACCGGCAACCATACTAGACCAGTCTCTCATGGCTACTCAAGACGACAGCACAAGAAAACAAACTACAACAAAGGCTCTTCTAAGAGATAGACAAAGAGTATGAAGAATTTTGGACAAAGTAATAGTTCGTTACAAAACATTATATAGTTGTTTTGATGAACTAATTTAGTGTCCTGTGGTTCAGGGTTCAGTTAAAATATTAACAGTTTTCTCGAAAGACTGACATGGAATAACACTTCAATCAGTGTATTAGTTACTGTCTCGTTTTTTTCTACTTCTAAGGTTTTCTCTTGTACCGCTAGCAGACTGATTTCCTTGTAAACTTCCTGATTTTTCCTCCAATGATTCGTGTAGGACCGCCTTGTACCGAACATTCTGTGGGCTTGGGTCGCCCTTTCCGGATTTTCCCTTCCCTTGGTTACGAGCTACATTCACATTTGGTTGCGTTTTGGTTTTACTTCGCGGCTCATCTGGGGCAGTAGCAGACGCTTTCGCATTTTCTGTTGCTGCCGCCTGCCCTGCGGTGTTGCCCGTAATTTCATTTTGGCCACCACTTCCTTGTCCTTTATTAGTATCATTTACTTCCTGATCGAGGGAAACAAATGGAGACGGCAGTTTTACAACCTCTCCTTGGATTTGTTTACTAAAAGTTAGCTGCTGATCTTTGCAGTCTGCTACTCCACCTGTTGTTTCTTGCAAATTAAGACTGACTACACCCACTTCATTTTCTGGTACCATATGGTTATTACCTTTCTGTTCATCAGTTTCCATTCGCATTCTGCCTTCCGGTTCCTCTGCCTCCTCGTCGCACTGTTTTTGCTTGCGAACTGAGGGAGTTGTACAGGACAGCTCGTCCTCTGAACAACTATCGGTTGTCTCCAGAAGTCGTTTTCTGGTTGCATTTCATTTTCACTAGTAGTGGTGACAGGCTTCCCCTTTGTTGTTAACGGGGGAAATTGACTGTTATCGTGAAGGGAGACATCAGCTTGGCCCGCTGCGTTAACATCCTCAACCAGTTGATCCGGGCTATTCTTTGGCAACAGCTCATTTAAGGTAAGTTTCTGACGCCGTATCAAATCACGTTTAAGAACAACAGTTTGTCACGGACATTCCTGCCTGCAGTGGCCTGTTTCGTTACATATTTGACATGTAGCTTCCTGACCTGTATAAACAATTTGTGGGTTACACCCACAAAAAGTTCTGTGAGACGGAATATTTGTCTTAACGTTCATCGCTACACAGCGGACCCCGTTGAAACGTTGCAGTTTAAAGCGAGGCGACCATCTATCATTTGCAATTGATTTCACGTCTCCGTAGTTTGAAAGAGCTTCCTTAATCTCATCATTTTCAATTTCAATGGAAAGATTCAAGACACGAAAGGTTTCGTAATCAATGTCAGCTCTGTAGATAGAAACCTTACTTTTATAACCATTTCTATGCACAAAATCTACTTCATAGCTGCACTTTCGTAATACTTTGTCAACAGTCGCAGCACTGAATAACTTGACAAAAACGCAGTATTTTTCCTGATCCAATTGCTAGGTATGGACGGTTTCAGAATTGAGACCAATTACCTGTGTAACCCAGTCATCTGTTTCCAGGGATGCCGGCTGAACAGGAAGAGATTCCTAGTCAAAAGCAAATACCAGAATTTTGTTCCTGAGGGTTGTAGCCCTGGTTAATCCAGCGAAGAAATTTCGGTTAAACAACCGAAATTCCAATTAGCAGCAGCATGACCAGCAGGAGCAATCAGATCACAAGGAATATGAACGAACACGGAGATTAACGGACGGACAGCACTCGGCGAAGCACAAGTACAGAGATGTAAACGCAGAAGTGCAACAACGTCCACTCGCTAGCGCGGCTGGAACGGAACTGTGACTGAGCTACCCAAGCACGACTCACGACCCGTCCTCACAGCTTAATTCTGCCAGTACCTCGTCTCTTACCTCCCAAACCTTACAGAAGCTCCTCTGCGAACCTTGCAGAACTATCACTTCTGGAAGAAAGGATATTGCGCAGACATAGCCACAGCCTGGGGGAATGTTTCCAGAATGAAATTTTCGTTCAGCAACGGAGTGTGCACTGATATGAAACTTATTAGCACACCGTTTTCATCTGCCAGGAAGTTTCATAACAGTGCACACATTGCTGCAGCGTGAAAATTACATTCTACTTGCATTCATATCTAGAAGTTGAGGTGCATTATCTCTGCTATTCTTGTACATTTTAATATCACAACGCTCTGTTTATCTTTACCATCCAAATTTTTTTTCTGGAAGGAAAATGAGAAACACTATGGGGACGCTAACCAGCATGGTTGCATTTCTAGGAACTTCGTTCGCTACGTAAATAATGAACAGAGGCAGG
Organism: Schistocerca serialis cubense; assembly: GCF_023864345.2. Taxonomy (NCBI): domain Eukaryota; kingdom Metazoa; phylum Arthropoda; class Insecta; order Orthoptera; family Acrididae; genus Schistocerca; species Schistocerca serialis. The sequence goes on from NC_064644.1 coordinate 591,826,730, forward strand.
TCTTTTTAAACAGCGGTGTTCTTTCCTTATTCGGTATGCACTTTCCTCTCCTCAAGACGTATCCAAAAACTTATCAATATGATAAACATAACATAACACAAAATTCCCCTCCCCACCCACCCCCCAATGAACCATGGACCTTGCCGCTGGTGGGGAGGCTTGTGTGCCTCAACGATACAGATAGCCGTACCGTAGGTGCAACCACAACGGAGGGTATCTGTTGAGAGGCCAGACAAACGTGTGGTTCCTGAAGAGAGGCAGCAGCCTTTTCAGTTGTTGCAGGGGCAACTGTATGGATCATTGACTGATCTGGCCTTGTAACACTAACCAAAACGGCCTCGCTGTGCTGGTACTGCGAACGGCTGAAAGCAAGGGGAAACTACAGTCCTAATTTTTCCCGAGGGCATACAACTTTACTGTATGATTAAATGATGATGGCGTCCTCTTGGATAAAATATTCCGGAGGTAAAATAGTCCCCCATTCGGATCTCCGGGCGGGGACTACTCAAGAGGACGGCGTTATCAGGAGAAAGAAAACTGGCGTTCTCCGGATCGGAGCGTGGAATGTCAGATCCCTTAATCAAGCAGGTAGATTAGAAAATTTAAAAATGGAAATGGATAGGTTAAAGTTAGATATAGTGGGAATTAGTGAGGTTCGATGGAAGGAGGAACAAGACTTTTGCTCAGCCGAATAAAGGGTTACAAATACAAAATCAAATAGGGGTAATGCAGGAGTAGGTTTAATAGTGAATAAAAAAATAGGAGTGCGGGTAAGCTAATACAAATAGCATAGCGAACGCATTATTGTGGCCAACATAGACACGAAGCCCACGCCTACTACAGTAGTACAAGTTCATATGCCAACTAGCTCTGCAGATGACGAAGAAATTGATGAAATGTATGATGAGATAAAATAAATTATTCAGGTAGTGAAGGGATATGAAAATTTAATAGTCATGGGTGACTGGAATTCGATAGTAGGAAAAGGGAGAGAAGGAAACATGGTAGGTGAATATGGACTGGGGGGAAGAAATGAAAGAGGAAGCCGCCTGGCAGAATTTTGCACAGAGCATAACTTAATCGTAGCTAACACTTGAGAAAATATAAAAATGCAGTAAATGAAACAGGCAAAACCGAATACAAACGTCTCAAAAATGAGATCAACAGGAAGTGCAAAATGGTTAAGCAGGGATGGCTAGAGGACAAATGTAAGGATGTAGAGGCTTATCTCATTAGGGGTAAGATAGATACTGCCTACAGGAAAATTAAAAGACCTTTGGAGAAAAGATAGCCACTTTTATGAATATCAAGAGCTCATATAGAAAATCTGTTCTAAGCAAAGAAGGGAAAGCAGAAAGGTGGAAGGAGTATATAGAGGGTCTATACATGAGCGATGTACTTGAGGACAATAGTATGGAAATGGAAAAGGATGTAGATGAAGATGAAATGGGAGATATGATACTGCGTGAAGAGTTTGACAGAGCACTGAAAGACCTGAGTCGAAACAAGGCCCTGGGAGTAGACAACATTCCATTATAACCACTGACAGCCTTGGGAAAGCCAGTCCTGACAAAACTCTACCATCTGGTGAGCAAGATGTATGAGACAGGCTAAATACCCTCAGACTTCAAGAAGAATATAATAATTCCAATCCCAAATCAAATGTTCAAAAGTATGTGAAATCTTATGGGACTCAACTGCTAAGGTCATCAGTCCCTAAGCTTACACACTACTTAACCTAAATTATCCTAAGGACAAACACACACACCCATGCCCGAGGGAGGACTCGAACCTCCGCCGGGACCAGCCGCACAGTCCTTGACTGCAGCGCCTTAGACCGCGCGGCTAATCCCGCGGGGCTCCAATCCCAAAGAAAGCAGGTGTTCACAGATGTGAAAATAACCAAACTATCAGTTTTTAATAAGTCATGGTTGCAAAATACTAACGAGAATTCTTTACAGACGAATGGAAAAACTGGTAGAAGCCGACCTCGGCGAAGATCAGTTTGGATTCCGCAGAAATGTTGGAGCACGTGAGGCAATACTGACCCTACGACTTGTCTTAGAAAATAGATTAAGGAAAGGCAAACCTACATTTCTAGCATTTGTAGACTTAGAGAAAGCTTTTGACATTGTTGACTGGAATACTCTCTTTCAAATTCTGAAGGTGGCAGGGGTAAAATACAGGGAGCGAAAGGCTATTTACAATTTGTACAGATACTAGATGGCAGTTATAAGAGTCGAGGGACATGAAAGGGAAGCAATGGTTGGGAAGGGAGTGAGACAGGGTTGTAGCCTGTCCCCGATGTTATTCAAAATGGTTCAAATGGCCCTGAGCACTATGGGACTTAACATCTGTGGTCATTAGTCCCCTAGCACTTAGAACTACTTAAATCTAACTAACCTAAGGACATCACACACATCCATGCCCGAGGCAGGATTCGAACCTGCGACCGTAGCGGTCACGTGGTTCCAGACTGAAGCGCCTAGAACCGCACGGCCACACCGGCCGGCCCCGATGTTAATCAATCTGTACATAGAGCAAGTAGTAAAGGAAACAAAAGAAAGATTCGGAGTAGGTATCAAAACCCATGGAGAATAAATAAGAACTTTGAGGTTCGTCGATGACATTGTAATTCTGTCGGAGAGAGCAAAGGACTTGGAAGGGCAGTTGAACGGAATGGACAGTGGCTTGAAAGGAGGATATAAGATGAACATTAACAAAAGCAAAACGAGGAAAATGGAATGTAGTCGAATTACGTCGGGTGATGCTGAGGGAATTAGATTAGGAAATGAGACACTTAAAGTAGTAAAGGAGTTTTGCTATTTGGGGAGCAAAATAACTGATGATGGTTGAAGTAGAGAGAATATAAAACGTAGACTGGCAATGGCAAGAAAAGCGTTTCTGAAGAAGAGAAATTTGTTAACATCGAGTATAAATTTAAGTGTCAGGAAGTCGTTTCTGAAAGTATTTGTATGGAGTGTAGCCATGTATGCAAGTGAAACATGGACGATAAATAGTTTGGGCAAGACGAGAATAGAAGCTTTCGAAATATGGTCCTACAGAAGAATGCTGAAGATTAGATGGGTAGATCACATAACTAATGAGGAGGTATTGAATAGAATTGGGGAGAAGAGGAGTTTGTGGCACAACATGACTAGGAGAAGGGATCGGTTGGTAGGTCATGTTCTGAGGCATCGAGGGATCACCAATTTAGTTTTGGAATGTTACGTGGAGGGTAAAAATCATAGAGGGAGACCAAGAGATGAATACAGTAAGCAGTTTCAAAAGGATGTAGTCTGCAGTAGGTACTGGGAGATGAAGAAGCTTGCACAGGATAGAGTAGCGTGGAGAGCTGCATCAAACCAGTCTCAGGACTGAAGACCACAACAACAACAACACAAAATCGACTTTCATTCTCCTGTACTACTACACAGTAAAGGTGGCGGGAGTAATGCAACTCGTCTTGGTTTGTTTGACAGCTTTTTTATTTTTAAAACTTTAATTTAATTTTATATTTTGAGACATCAGTCTTCTCTGCCAACCGCTTCATCTTAGAGCAGCCCTTGCATACAACGCCCAACGTCCTCAATTATTTGTTTGATTTATTCCAATCTCTGCCTTCCGCTACGGTTTTTACCCTCAAAAGCTCCCTTTTCTGCCGTGGAGTTTTTCTCTTATGTCTTAACATACGTGCTGTCAGCCTGTCCCTTGTTCTTGTCAGTGTTTTCGAAATGTTCCTTTCTTCGCCGATTCTGCAGAGAAGCTCCTCATCCCTTATCTTATCAGTCCACTTGAGAGTAAACAAGTGGGAACACCAAATTTACATTTGTATCTTATCTTCGTCGGTGCACATTGTACTAACCTTCGGCTGAACGCGGGTGACTGAGTGACCTGTGGGCATTTCCCAGTCGTTCCCAAGATCACATTCTCGCCTTTATGCAACCTGTTAAGCTTCGTATACTGCACGTACAGGTACACGCACGTTTTCTCTTCGTGGTTGCTGCAGTGTAAGTTGATTTTCGTAATTGAATCTATCATTTCTTACAGAAGCCTTAGAGTGAGAGGTGCGATGTCGGAGCCCATACTTACGCTCATGTTTTTTGCGAGCTCGATGTCCGTCTCGTACTTGTGGTAGGAGTCGCAGGCCACGTCGCCGTTGGTGCCGTCCGTCGTTAAGTTGGGAGTGGTGTGGAACATGTGGTCGAAGATGTTCTCGCCCTTGCCTGCAACACCGTCAACCGGCACTTAGCAATAAGTCCGTTTTCCTTGCGAATAGAGCTACGTTTCGCTGGCTGTGACATATTTGGTTACTATCTGCGATTTACAAAGATTCTCTTTCATTAGCTCTGATCTCAGAACGATTAAGAAAGAAGAAGTATGACGTTTGTCCTCCAAAACACTTATTGTTAGAAAAAAAACCGTTTTAAGTTTCTATTCCAGTTTCCACAGGTTATAGTAATTTAATTTCAGTTACATAAGATGGTCTCAAGAAAAAGTGTTCAGTATATATTTTCATGTCACAAGAGTAACATCCATATCATAACCAGGGTTAACTCATATACGGAATTTAATTTCGGTTGTAGAAATGTACTAATTTGGGTGATCGAAAATGAGATCTGTTGCGAAGCTGTACATCTGGGACGCTAGAAAATGCGAAAATTTTAACGTCTGGATTGAAATTCTCGATCTGACGGGCTGACAAACTAATAGGTATGAAATTTTGTAAAAATAATGTTGCGTTACCACCACTTTTAGATTTTGGCGTCTTGAGGAACTGAGAGCAATGAGGGGTTGTGCCTGCCATCGCTTCCCTTACCTTCAGTTTAAAATGACCTTATATTATATTTTTCTTCTTCATGAACCGTTGAGACACCAGACAACCTTCCCTACAAAGGAAAATCGTAGCCAAAATTATTAACTCGATTACTGAAGGGAACAGGTGGAGACCATACACCAGTAGAAGGAAGAGAAATTTAATTAAACCAGTTATATTCTTTATGAAACCCAGAAATGCCAGGCAGTTTTGCCACCAAAAAGTGGAAATCTGCCAACCCACATTTTTGAATTAATCGGCGGTTCGCTAGCTTGCCGTGGGTCAAGGTAAATGTACGGACAAAGAAATACCACAACGGTGACATACATTCCCTACGATAACAACTGGTTAGAAAAACTAGACGAATGTTAGGGATTTATACTAGCTGACGTATATAACGAACTGTGAGTAATTAACGTAATTCGAGGACCAGACAGGGGCAGTGGGACACAGTTTACTGCTCAGACGATGATGGAACCATAACGCTGTTGCCTCGCGGTAAAAATTGCATGTTGTTACTGTGGTCTTCAGTCATGAGACTGGTTTGATGCGGCTCTCCATGCTACTCTATCCTTGCAAGCTTCTTCATCTCCCAGTACCTACTGCAACCTACATCCTTCTGAATCTGCTTAGTGTATTCATATCTTGGTCTCCCTCTACGACTTTTGCCCTCCACGCTGCCCTCCAATAGTAAATTGGTGATCCCTTGATGCCTCAGAATATTGCGTATTTGAATCTTAATCACGGACGAAATTGCTATGAGCTTTCCACCGTGAAAGTCTTCACTAAAGCTGAATGTAACCCTACACGGTTGAATCCAAGACACTGGAAGCCAAGGGAAATGACAGCAACTACTGCGCAATTATTCATGACGAAGTGAAGCCTGTTAAGAACCGCAACCAGCTGGGCTGAGAGAGCGTCAAAAAAATGGTTCAAATGGCTCTGAGCACTATGGGACTTAACATCTGAGGTCATCAGTCCCCTAGAATTTAGAACTACTTAAACCTAACTAACCTAAGGACACCGCACACATCCATGCCCGAGGCAGGATTCGAACCTGCGACCGTAGCGGTCGCGCGGTTCCAAACCGACGCGCCTCGAAGCGCTTGGTGACTCTGGCTGACGAGGGAGCGTCTATTAGTAATTTGTTTACTCAGACGCAGCACAAAAGAGTTCTTCCTCTAACAGCAAACGGGTTCCCGCAGCCAACCCGACTGGAGGTGGCAATGCAGACTGTTGCTACAGCTTCTGGCAGAGGCGGCAGATCGCCCACACAACGGGCAGGTTGGTGCACCTGTGGCTACACCAGTTCTTTGACCGTGGGTCAGGTCACAGTCCCTACGTACCGCCGCTGCCGTGCGTTGAATTTCAAATTAATGGCCCCTTGAACTTTTGCAGATTTTCGCTGTCTTGTTTATTTTATGAATTACAGGACTGGTGATCATGAAAACTGCTCCAACCTCCCCATTCCCCGCCCCTCCACACCATTACCATTACCATTCGATAGTACTCTACGTAGACGAGTTATCCGTTGTTTCAGTTGACTGGGGAAAATTGATTTTAATGTATAAACAAGCAGATTAAAGTCCCTGACTTTTTAATTAATTAATTTGCAGGCCCAAGCCTTCTACCATTGAACTTGTAATTGCGCAAGCAATACAAGTCTATGATTTGAAACACTATTATGATTTTATTTAAGTCTCTTCCTTTGCACTGGGAAAGCCGATAAGATTTCGTCACGTGCCTTAAAAGTGTCCGAAAAGTCTCTGGGTTACACACTGAGTGGCAAACACACGACATGGAATACAGTCACAATAGGCATAAGCGAGGAGACGTCTGTTCAATATTCGCGATAAGTTAAAATAGTGGAAAATATGCCGGCCGGAGTGGCCGTGCGGTTCTAGGCGCTACAGTCTGGAGCCGAGCAGTTTCGAATCCTGCCTCGGGCATGGATGTGTGTGATGTCCTTAGGTTAGTTAGGTTTAATTAGTTCTAAGTTCTAGGCGACTGAAGACCTCAGAAGTTAAGTCGCATAGTGTTCAGAGCCATTTGAACCATTTTGAAGTGGAAAGTATCAAACGTCAAGAGACTCCGATAACTTCCTCCAACAGGAGTTAAACCGAAAACATCCCCAGTGCACATCCCCTTGTGAGGTGTCTGCCTTCCTTTTTGTCGTACGTAAGTGAGACAGCCTCGCATGTTTCACCATAATTTAAATTTCCTCCTAGGGTTAGAGTTCTTTTACAGTGTGCAGTTGTCTTATATGTACGACACGCAGTGTAACCTAAGAAGTTAGGAGAGGGGAGAGGAAGAATAGAGGAGGAAAGGAATGAAAGGGCATGGGAGAGGGGGGGAGGGGAGATAACCAAGCTAGTCTGTGACGTAAGTAATTGCTCCCTTAGAGAATGTACGTTAGGGCAATGTTTGTAATTTGGGCCACAAGATACTTATGCCTGTTGTTAAGTTTGTTTTATAATTAATAAGAAGAACAGTTGTAACTTTGAGAAAGTGGATAATGATACCAGGTACTGTATTGACAGACGCAAAGTTCGTCAACAACCTGCTCACACTTCGTGACTCGACTACAAATGTTCTTTCTGCGTGGCAATCAATAATTTTTTTATTGCTGGGTCTACGCAGTCAGACACATAACTCAAGCAGCTGTCGAGACTGTCAAAGCGCAGGGTTCAAGTATTGTTCCCCAGGATGTTTTGAAACATTTATCATTTTACCGTTATCGGAGAGAGGTCGAGAGTTAATTACACTGACATTTAAATCAGTGGATGGAAGTCCATATGAAGAGCACCTGGCTATCTGAACAGGTTGCAATAAGTTTATCGACCTCGTAGATAACGATCGGTTAAAACTGAAATTACGAGTGCAGTCTGTTCACGTCGTAAAAATGTGAAATTATTAACGAAAATCAGTATTTCATTACGGGCAGCATAGCATCTACATGTGGCCGGTGGCAGAGCATAATTAGATGATCAGACGATATCTGTTTTGACAATATTGATAAAATGTTGTTTCCAGAGTGAAATCATTTACTACTAAAAAAAAGGTATGTGTTGTTCCTGACCCTAGGGAAACAATAAAGAATTGATAATGGATGGCCACCGAATGTTGTTCGGAGTTTCTAAAACTATCTGCTCTCGCCGCACAGTTTATAACAGTGGGAGGAGTGGGGTTCGAACCTCCTTCAAGCTGCCGTGCTCTAGGTATTACGTCCTTTCTCTAAATCGACTGTGATTGATACTGGTATTGTCGTTTTCAGAGACATGCCATCAGTTCTCTTAACACTGAGCTGTCTCCGTACTTAATTACTTCAGAGCTCTCCCCTCTCCCACGTTCAGGTTTAGATTTGTGTACGTGTTATACAACGATTTCCGCATTTCGTGGCAGAAGACGGAACTTTGTGACTTCGAAATTGAACCCAATTAAATTTAAAACCCAAAAATACAGCTCTAAGGATATACAAATAAACAGAGAATAAATAGCATTTATTCTGGCCGGTGATTATGACAATCTTTTCCTAAATTTCGCTAAATAAGACACAAATTACGAACTGAAATGATTGCAGTTATTTAATTGAGTGAAATGGAGCTTAAATCTTGCAGAAATGGAAAATCCATTTATTTGCTCAAAAAGAAGAAAGAAGTTCAGTGTTCTATAACCCGTCGATCATGTGGTCATTAGAGATCGACTACCAGCTCGAATAAAGCAAGGATGAAGAAGGAAATCGGTCGTGTCTTCTCCAAAGTAACCAAACCAGCCTTTGCCTTGAAGCAATTAGGGAACCCGTGGAAAGACTGACAGTAAGTGTTTTGCGTCTATATTATTTTTCAGAATGTAGATCGTGGCGATAGACTTATTTATAGCATTGCGCGGGGCCTAGGTTGGACTGAAAGGTGCTGGCTTCGTCGCGAGTCAGCCAATCCAAAGTATATGAAAGCGAAGTCTTAGTTCTCGTGATATACTGACCTGTCGCCTAGCCTGAGACCCAGATTGGCTCGAGAGGTGACAGTTTGGTTGTGTTTTGATGAAGTGGTATCGAAGGCTTTACTTGAATCGTCTTTTTTCTTTACGTTTGCACATGGATGTCTTCATAATACCGTTGTCAGAACTTCACGGGTCAAAGCCGACGTCCGGTATCAGTAAGTTCAGTTGATCTCCTTCTCCCAACCAGGATAAATACAAAAGAAAAAAGAAAGCGAAACTTCCTGGCAGATTAAAACTGTGTGCCCGACCGAGACCGAACTCGGGACCTTTGCCTTTCGCGGGCAAGTGCTCTACCATCTGAGCTACCGAAGCACGACTCACGCCCGGTACTCACAGCTTTACTTCTGCCAGTATCTCGTCTCCTACCTTCCAAACTTTACAGAAACTCTCCTGCGAACTTGCAGAACTAGGTTCGCAGGAGAGCTTCTGTAAAGTATGGAAGGTAGGAGACGAGATACTGGCAGAAGTAAAGCTGTGAGTACCGGGCGTGAGTCGTGCTTCGGTAGCTCAGATGGTAGAGCACTTGCCCGCGAAAGACAAAGGTCCCGAGTTCGAGTCTCGGTCGGGCACTCAGTTTTAATCTGCCAGGAAGTTTCATATCAGCGCACACTCCGCTGCAGAGTGAAAATCTCATTCTGGAAAAAAGAAAGCATTTAGGTGAGGCAAAATGACACATCAATGAAGGATCTATTGGTAATTTAGTCAGGAACACGTCCACTTACACAATGCTCAGAATTGCACTTTTTTACGCGGATGTCAGTGTACCACCTACAGCGCACCGCTATCAGTTGCTTGCCTCAGGTTTATCGGTAACTTTAGGAACTGACCTCGGACTGGATCGCGTTTCGCTTTTTTGAAGGTTAAGATATGAACAGCGAATCAGGTGTTAGCACTAAGTGGGCGTCTGATCTATCTTGTCAGTTATCTTAGGAAGATATCATATACGTTACCGAACCTCACTGTTTCGTTAACAACAGGTGTGTTGCCCCACGATAAGCCGAATTAATATCACGTAAATAACACAATGAAAGTTTTTGAAATGTTTCACGTTCGCATTATCTTATGTTGTTTGTTGTTGTTGTCTTCAGTCCTGAGACTGGTTTGATGCAGCTCTCCATGCTACTCTATCCTGTGCAAGCTTTTTCATCTCCCAGTACCTACTGCAACCTACATCCTTCTGAATCTGCATAGTGTATTCATCTCGTGGTCTCCCTCTACGATTTTTACCCTCCACGCTGCCCTCCAATACTAAATTGGTGATCCCTTGATGCCTCAGAACATGCCCTACCAACCGATCCCTTCTTCTGGTCAAGTTGTGCCACAAACTTCTCTTCTCCCCAATCCTATTCAATACTTCCTCATTAGTTACATGATCTACCCATCTAATCTTCAGCATTCTTCTGTAGCACCACATTTCGAAAGCTTCTATTCTCTTCTTGTCTAAACTATTTATCGTCCATGTTTCACTTCCATACATGGCTACACTCCATACAAATACTTTCAGAAATGACTTCCTGACACTTAAATCAATACTGGATGTTAACAAATTTCTCTTCTTCAGAAACGCTTTCCTTGCCATTGCCAGTCTACATTTTATATCCTCTCTACTTCGACCATCATCAGTTATTTTGCTCCCCAAATAGCAAAACTCCTTTACTACTTTAAGTGCCTCATTTCCTAATCTAATTCCCTCAGCATCACCCGACTTAATTAGACTACATTCCATTATCCTTGTTTTGCTTTTGTTGATGTTCATCTTATATCCTCCTTTCAAGACACTGTCCATTCCATTCAACTGCTCTTCCAAGTCCTTTGCTGTCTCTGACAGAATTACATTATCTTATAAGAAATCGAAATCACGTTCTTCGCGGCTTTGTGCTGACTTTCACTGCTATTACACAGCGGGACGATGCTAGAGATTCTAAGTAAAAGAGGCGAACCGAAGAGTGGAGTGTGTAAGTAATCAAGTACTTGTGCAATATACAATTCCGTTCAGATATCTGTGTCACTGTTATTAAGTAACTCCTTTTTTACTACTTTCTATGCAGAACTGGCTGCCCACCAAAGTACACCTAACACTTACATTCATTGACTTACGTAAATAAACGGAAAGATGTTGCTTTCCTGTACAGAGATCGAAATACCATGATGAGAGTGATAAAGCCAATATTTATCTGTGCAGATGCATTTCTCTCAGTATCCAAGGAAGAAAAAGTATATGAAAAATTATACAACGTGTTAGAGATATAGAGGTAAGTGCAGATATTGCGATCATTGGTTTCTTAATATGTACTCACTTCAGTGTGTTAGTTCTTTCTTCTCTGCGTATAGCAGTCTTCCCTCAAACATTCGCATAGTTTACTGCCTGATGCTTTCTGCACGATCGTACCTGCACCAATAAATGGTTTGCGCCTCTCAGTACTGACTAATGTTTTGCGTGTACGTGTCCTCACTTCAACACTTAACCTGCTGCCCAGGGGAAAATACGGACGAATGACAACATCCAGTATGTATAAAGTATGAAAATGAATGTAATTTTTCAGTATTGTACTGGTCGCTGTTCCACCTACAGTATGTACGTAATAACGATCGCTAAGCACGGGACAAAAGCTACCTGGAGTAGCCTACGTTTACCTGTCTTGAAGTTTACGCTTCTGTTAAATGAAACTTGGAGCTACTAACCAACCTGAAAGCATACTGGTCCGGGTAGCTGTATTTATTAGTCTGCAAATGAAGTAAATACTGACGTAATGTTATTCAGTACATTTCCTCACTCACCAATAAATCTACAGTTAGACCACAACATCCAGTATGTATAAAGTATGAAAATGAATTTAATTTTTCAGTATTGTACTGGTCGCTGTTCCACCTACAGTATGTACGTAATAACGATAGCTAAGCACGCGACAAAAGCTACCTGGAGTAGCCTACGTTTACCTGTCTTGAAGTTTACGCTTCTGTTAAATGAAACTTTGATGTCGATCGCACACTATACCTTCATTCCACACGAATTACGAAAGGCAGCATTAAAACTGTTCTTCATGTTCTCCAGGAAGTATGCAACTAAATTCTAATCTTTGAGCAAACGTAATCACTTGTAAATGTGGTAGTCAAGGAACTACATACAGAGTGCAACTTAACTCTGTTGGAAAACTCTCGGAGGCCATGTCACGAGTAACTGCAGAGATAAAACAGTGACGGCAACAGAGGATTAAAGTGGCGAAACAACAGTCTAACGGAATTTAATTAACAATAGGAGAAAATATATAAAAGCAGCAAATGAAGCAGGCAAAATTGGAATGCAGTTACAGCACAGAAAAGTAAGGGTTTGAGAATTGGAACGTTTTAATAAAACTCGTTCACCTTGCTACAAGCAAAGTGCGGTCAAAAACAGACACAGAACCAAGGAAATAAGCGCTATGTCACAGGCCTCGGCACGTTACAACAACGCGCCGAGGGAGATGTACAAGCTCAGCAGAAAATAGACCGGGGCAGAAAACCAAAACACAAAAATGACACCCGTATTCGTTACCTCGTAGAAGATTCCGAAAGAAACTATACTTTTTTAATAAGAACCAGTATGAGAGGACCTACACAGCACTAAATAGCCTGTGAAGCGAATATAACAGGATAGAGAGGACACATGAGGTCATTGCGAACCGAGTATCGCGCCATAGCCTCACCTTAGCTCCCTTTAATCACTTGAGCTCTGCAGCTCTCAAGAAGCTCATCACTGCAGTCGATGGCGTCCGCAGTAACAGTACTCGATTCCGCGATTACGATACTGTAGCGAACCTAGGTATTCCAGAACGGTATACGAACCGTACCCGAAATGACGGTCTTCGCCTGATGAACTTCGTACGGTTCGCCGCCTACCGTTGCTGACGTAGAATCTGACAGTCTTCTGACAACATCACGTCGCGGAGTGCTGACAGCACCGGCAGCAGGGTCACGTGGGGTCCACGTTGGTGTTTAACACTTAAGCCGTCGGCTCACGGACCGTGCATCCGAACGTTGAGCGTTGAGCGTACCGAGTTTCTGACGCCACAGCATGGAATAGCACGCTCGGGCGTCTTTCCGAACGTGCAGAGCAATGTCTGGTACGTCAGATATTCTGACCGTTGGTCTGAGCGTTGACCAATGAGATGGCACAACGCCACCTACGCCACAAGCACGCCGTCTCCTTTCAGCACAGAGTTGTGAGGCGTCATATTGGCATTCATTTCAAGCCTGTATATATATACGCCGTTCCGAGCACCAGAAAATTGAGAATCACTGCAAAAGCCGTTGTTAACTGTGTGATTCGTTCCAATAAAATAACGAGAAACATCATATTCGTGAGATTTTTTGTTGGGGCAGTGGTTCGCGTCCTGACACAACCAATTTTTTTCCTAACATTCGCGATTTTATTAGGCTCTGATATTTTATTATTAGTTTAATACAAGTATAGTCTATAATATTTAATGTTGCGTAAATACAAGTTCACCTTTTTTTGAGGGATGACTTTGTTCCATTGGCTTAATCTAAAGGACAGCTTGCGCTACTTGTATAAAGATATTTTGCTCCTTCTTCTTTTACGCTTCGTAATTCACATGTTGCAAAGATTCTGCTACTTGGTAGGAACAGTGGCCAAGTAAGACTGACCTTGGGGTTTTACTAAAACGTGGGAATGATGAAATAATTTTTATCTCATGCGGAGAAGTATTCCAAATTTGTAACGCACTGTTTGTAATGGAAATTTTGTAAGCCTGTGTCCTTATTGATTGGACATGGTACTTCCCTTTTCATGGACGATGGAAGAAATGTGCGTTTTAATAGAGCTAACGTGGGAATTTTACGCGCACCCGTTGAATAAACAGTGTGATTTACGAACTAGAAACATCCCTCAACTGCCGCTGGAGTGTGTTGCGATCGCGTATACCGCGTTGGGGGTCACGTACCGTATGCAGAAGTCGCATAGTTCCTGAGCGTTCAGCAGCACGTTGAACTTGGCACGCCCAACGTTAACGTTCGACAGCACGGTCCGTGTGCCGACGGCTTTCGGCGCCTGCGAGTGCTCAAACCTACCAGGCCGGTAGTAAAAAGATCGACCGACCACACGACACCCAACAACACCACATCGCGGTTGGGTCATCAAGGGTCAGCACAGAATTCGGAGTGGGATCGAGCACACGCGAACGAGACCATTCGTGCTGGACCAAAGCGGCGCCGGCAGCTCGCCGTGGCGCGAGGTCATTCACCTCTTCCCCTAGTCCTGCCGACGCAGAGCTACTGCTATCCTGACTTCACGCACGACCCCTCCGCAATACGGAAGTTAAGAAATGAGACTGACAGGGGATACAAACCGACAAAACTGCAGTGGCCACAGAACAAGTATAACGATTTAGAGCCATGTGTGACTACAGGAAAGACATATGTCATGCAAACGAAAATTAAAGACACTTTTTGAGAAAAAAGCAGCAGCTGTATGAACATGATGAGCTCAGATAGCAAACCTGTATTGAGCAAGAGAGGGAATGCTGTAAGGTGGATGGCCTACATACACTGAAGAGCTAAAGAAGCTGGTACACCTGCCTAATATCGTGTAGGGCCCTCACGAGCACGCAGAACTGCCGCGACACGACTAATGTCTGAATTAGTGCTCGAGGAAATTGATACCATGCATCCCACAAGGCTGCCCATAAATCAGTAAAGAGTACGAGGGGGTGGAGATCTCTTCTGAACCGCACGTTGCAAGGCATCCCAGATATGCTCAATATTATTCATGTCTCGGGAGTTTGGTGGCCAGCGAAAGTGTTTATATTCAGAAGAGTGTTCCTGGAGCCACACTGTAGTAATTCTAGACGTGCGGGCTGTCACTTTGTCCTGCTGGAATTGCCCGAGTGCGTCGAAGTGCACAATGGACATGAATGGATGTAGGTGATCAGACAAGATGGTTCCGTACGTGTTACCTGCCAGAGTCGTATCTATTCGTATCATATATAACTGAACACGCCTCACGCCACCAGCTTGAACAGTCCCCCGCTTACATGCAGGATCCATAGACTCATGAGGTTGTCTCCATACCTGTACACGTCCATCTGCTCGATACAATTTGAAACGAGACTTGTCCGACCAGGCAACTTCTGTCACATTGAACGATTCTCTTCTGTCGTCGTACGTCCCGTTCTTGTAGGATCTTTTTCCAGCCGCAGCGATGTCGGACAATTCATGTTTTACCGGATTCCTGATATTCACGGTATACTCGTGAAATGGTCGTACGGGAAAACCCTCACCTCATCGCTACCTCGGAGATGCTGTGTACCATCGCTCGTGCGTCGACTGTAACAACACGTTGAAACACACGTATATCTTGATGACCTACCATTGTAGCAGCAGTAGCCGATCTAACAAGGGCGCCAGACACTTGTTGTCTTATGTAGGCATTAACGACCGCAACGCCTTATTCTGCCTGTTTACATATCACTGTTTTTTAATACGCATGCCTATACCAGTTTGTTTGGCGTTTCCGTGCAGAAGGACTATGGAAATGAACTTGAAGGAAATATTATGAAAGGGGCGAGGAAGTGGACGAAGGGGCGATGGGGCACGTAATGCTGCTAAAAGTATATAACTGAATACTGAAAACATAAGTCGAAACAAAGTAGCTACCTGAAGTAGACGACTTTGTGAAGAACTATTTGAAAGAAGCAACCACAGCAAAACTGTTTCACCTATGCGCGGGATATATAATAGAAGAGAAATACCTCAGACAGAAAATTAATTTGTTAATGCCAGTATCAAAGAACGCAGTTGCCGGCAAATTTGTTAAGAACTATCAGTTCAGTATGTCATGGTTGAAAAATAAGGAGAATGACCGCTAGAACCCGACTAGCAGGGAGATCATTTTGGAACTTGCAAGGTAGGAGAAGATAGTGGGGAAGTGATGCAGTCTTCTCCACACGTTGTATTAACTGCACACAGAGCAAGCAATAAAGAAAACTAATGAGAAATTTGCAAAAGAAATTGATGTGCAGGGAGAAGAAACAATTTTTTAAGGTGTGTCGTTACTGGGAATTGTTACAGACGACAAATGACTCCTAATATCAGTCGAACGGAACGGATAGAATTTTTAAGATGAACACTAGCTAAAGTACAAGAAAAGTAACAGAGTGTAGGTGAACTAAGTTACATGAAGTTGAGGGAATTAGGGTAGAAGACGAGATGTTAAAATTAGTAAACGAGTTTTCCTGTTTGGAGCACTGACGAGGGATTAAGTGAGGATAATACAAAATTCAGACCGGAAATAGCAAGAAATATTTTTCTGACAGCGTCCAATACAAAGTTAAGTGCTAGGAAGACTTTGCTGGAAGTATTTGTCTGGATGTAGTCTTACGTGGGAGTGGAACGTGGACGATAAACGCAGCAGGGAAGAAGCGATTAGCACCTGTGAAATGTGGTACTATGGAACAGTGCTGAAGATAGAGGGCAGATCGAGTAACCAAAGCAGAAGCACTGAATCGAAGGGGAAGGAAACGGATTTATGGGAGCAAGTGACTAAGATGGGCAAAGTGTGTGGGAAATAATGTAAACAGAGAACGAAGCTTTCCTATAGTAAAGAGGTTCAAACTGATGTGGATTGCGTTAGTCACGCAGAGGTGGAGAGACTCGCAAAGAATGAACTGGTGTGGAGATCTGCATCAAACCAGCGATATGAGTGAAAAATACAGCAAAGGTAACGACAACAGTTCGTTTCACGTATTTTGAAATCAAAGACATTTTTATGTTATCTCAGTACTATGAGTTGAGTAAGTGCAATTACGTCGTCTTTATCGAGATTCATTAAGTGTGTGTCTGTTCACAATTTCCATCGGAACAAGATAAGTTTTGGTCAGAAAACATCTATCAGCGTCTTCTTGTACACTTTGCACACTTAGGACACCAGCACAATGAGGCTCTACCGTCCTTTAAACGACTCTCCCCACAGCGTGGCACTGCCAGTATGGTCACTGTAAATTATTAATGTCCAGGATACTGGAGAACTGTCGAAATTGCGCCGAATGTCGGTTCCACACCTCAGCAATTTATGGAAGAAGTGTGATCATTAATATACACTTTGTCTCCCCCGAAGATTTCTCAAGCGCTTTTTCTCTGGTGTTCTTGCAATGTGTAGCCGGAGTCAGCCCAAACAAACACTGCTTTCATGCGGCGCCAGTGTCGGCGAGAGGACAATATGAGTTTAAAGTGGAACTGTACGTTCGCTTCGATAGAGCCGTCCCAGATTAGTCCAGTGCGACATTACTAACAGGAACAGTGAAACGCGCAGAAATTTCGCTACGCCTACACCAGCAGCCCAGCACTGGGGCCCGGGCCCACCTTGACTGCTACCACCATGCAGCAGCGCAACTCAGTCGCTGCTGCAGTACTGGTTATTCGTCGTGTTTGACTGTCCCTGATGATATACAGGGTGTTACAAAAGGTACGGCCAAACTTTCAGGAAACATTCCTTACACACAAATAAAGAAAAGGTGTTATGTGGACATGTGTCCGGAAACGCTTAATTTCCATGTTAGAGCTCATTTTAGTTTCGTCAGTATGTACTGTACTTCCTCGATTCACCGCCAATCGGCCCAATTGAAGGAAGGTAATGTTGACTTCGGTGCTTGTGTTGACATGCGACTCATTGCTCTACAGTACTAGCATCAAGCACATCAGTACGTAGCATCAACAGGTTAGTGTTCATCATGAACGTGGTTTTGCAGTAAGTGCAATGTATACAAATGCGGAGTTGGCAGATGCCCATTTGATGTATGGATTAGCACGGGGCAATAGCCGTGTCGCGGTACGTTTGTATCGAGGCAGATTTCTAGAACGAAGGTGCCCCGACAGGAAGACGTTCGAAGCAATTTATCGGCGTCTTAGGGAGCACGGAACATTCTAGCCCATGACTCGCGACTGGGGAAGACCTAGAACGACGAGGACACCTGCAATGGACGAGGCAATTCTTCGTGCAATTGACGATAACCCTAATGTCAGCGTCAGAGAAGTTGCTGCTGTACAAGGTAACGTTGACCACGTCACTGTATGGAGAGTGCTACGGGAGAACCAGTTGTTTCCGTACCATGTACAGCGTGTGCAGGCACTTTCAGCAGCTGATTGGCCTCCACGGGTACACTTCTGCGAATGGTTCATCCAACAATGTGTCAATCTTCATTTCTGTGCAAATGTTCTCTTTACGGATGAGGCTTCATTCCAACGTGGTCAAATTGTAAATTTTCACAATCAACATGTGTGGGCCGACGAGAATCCGCACGCAATTGTGCAATCACGTCATCAAACAGATTTTCTGTGAACGTTTGGACAGGCATTGTTCGTGATGTCTTGATTGGGCCCCATGTTCTTCCACCTACGCTCAATGGAGCACGTTATCATGATTTCATACAGGATACTCTACCTGTGCTGCTAGAACATGTGCCTTTACAAGTACGACACAACATGTGGTTCATGCACGATGGAGCTCCTGCACATTTCAGTCGAAGTGTTCGTACGCTTCTCAATAACAGATTCGGTG
This sequence comes from Schistocerca serialis cubense, assembly GCF_023864345.2. Lineage (NCBI taxonomy): Eukaryota > Metazoa > Arthropoda > Insecta > Orthoptera > Acrididae > Schistocerca > Schistocerca serialis. The sequence continues at coordinate 591,845,095 of NC_064644.1, forward strand.
ACGGATAGATTGGTAGAGGCGGACCAATTTCATGGCCTCCACGCTCTCCTGACCTCAACCCTTCAACCCTCTTGACTTGTCTACGCAATCCCGGTACCAAATGTAGAGACTCTTCGTGCTCGTATTGTGGACGGCTGTGATACAATACGCCATTCCCCAGGGCTGCATCAGCGCAGCAGGGATTCCATGCGACGGAGGGTGGATGCATGTATCCTCGCTAACGGAGGACATTATGAACATTTCCTGTAACAAAGTGTTTGAAGTCACGCTGGTACGTTCTGTTGCTGTGTGTTTCCATTCCATGTTAATGTGATTTGAAGAGAAGTAATAAAATGAGCTCTAACATGGAAAGTAAGCGTTTCCGGACACATGTCTACATAACATATTTTCTTTCTTTGTGTGTGAGGAATGTTTCCTGAAAGTTTGGCCGTACCTTTTTGTAACACCCTGCATAACGATAAAACAACCATCGAAGTAGACTAATTTAGGATCGCGCGATGCACTTCTTACGAGAAGTCGGTGAACAGCTGGGAATCGAGTGACAAGGTGGCCTGGACTGACCGCAATGTTCCTTCCAGAATACTGGAGAACGTTGTAGAATGTCATACAACAAGAATGACAGCGAGACAGTTATCAAAGTATACAACTGAAGTGCCACAAAAAGATTAAACAAAAGCTCTATTTTTTCAGAGGATACAGCTCATATACATGTAACTGCCGCTTCAATTCAGAAGACAGCATTTTCCAATAAGATTACGATTTTGTATCGCTATAAACAAGACAGAGTGACAAATTTTTAGATATTGTGGTATTAATGTAAAAGAATCATCTGTAGAGGGGAAAACCCAAGAATTTATATATTTACACACCAAATGATAAGGAGAGAGGGTGACTGGGCATGGACGAGGCAGGTTCAGAAAGTGAGTCTACTGTGACAATAATGGGCTACTGGTATTTCTTTTTTTAGGTTTGGCAGCACTGAGAGGCAGAGGGCGTTCCCTTGGCCAGAGCGAGCATCGCAAGAACACGGTAGTAAACACACGTTGTAGAGTCCAGTCGCGTGAGAGATGTCAGTAATAAATCCAGCCAAGTGCGAGCCATGTGCCGTCACCCGCCTCCTACACACGGAAGGAATAACACCGATCGCAAATTTTTCGGGAATCGAAACAGTTTACGGCGAAGGTGTTACGAACAGAACGAGTCTGTTTAAGTGATGTAGGGAGTTCAGTGGAGGCAGGACATATGTGCATGACCAACAAAGGAGTGGAAGGCATTCCATTTTGACTAATAAGTTGGTGCAAAAATTCGGGGGACTGTTCATCAAGACCGCCGATTGACGGTGAACGAAATTTCTGCGATGTTCTCATAACTGTCCAGAACTCTCTTATACGAGACACGCACAGAAACGCTGTGATGCCGGAGACTGTGCTCAGGATAATTCCCAGAAGAGCTGCCAGAACAGCACAAAAGAGATCGGATCAGTGGCGCCCGTGAGTTTCTTGAGCGATTTCAATAGGAAAGTGGGGATTTTCTGAGCTCTTTTATGACTAGAGATGAAACGTGGCTGGGTCGTTACACGCGTGAGACAAAAATACAGTTGTCACAGCGTCGTCACATCAGTCCCAGACCTGCAAAAAATTCAGGACCACAATTTCGAGCAAAAGAAAAAAAATCATGGACTCAGTGTTATAGCACTGAAAAGGCAAGATTCAGGTCAGATTTCTGCTTCAGGTGGAGACCATAAGGCAAAACGATATTGTGAGTCCATGAAAAAAAAACTAAAAATTGGTTCAAATGGCTCTAAGCACTATGGGACTTAGCATCTGAGGTCATCAGTCCCCTAGACTTAGAACTACTTGAACCTAACTAACCTAAGGACATCACACACATCAATGCCCGAGGCAGGATTCGAACCTGCGACCGTAGCAGCAGCGCGGTTCCGGACTGAGGCGCCTAGAACGTCTCGGCCTCAGTGGCCGGCAAAACTCCAAAGGAGCATTCAAAACAAAAGGAGGGGATGGCTTTCGAGAGGAGCGTGCTTGTTGCACGACAGCGCCCGTCCTCACACAACCTCAGCCACTAAGGCGCTGTTAGACTAATTTGGTTGGGATGTTCCTCTGACTTACCCCTTCAGGTTATCGTCTTTTGACCGCCTTGGAGGGATACATAAGTGGAATTAAATTTTCAACCGACGAATGGGTGCCGAAAGAGGTTCGAAAGTAGGAGAAGGAGCTGGCGGGGGAGTTCTTCGAGGAGGGCATGAAGAAGTCCGATGGCTTACCGCATGTTCTGAACGGGATGGCGAGAACGTGGAATAATAGTCTACAAGTGTCCCGACAGTATGCTGTAATTTTTTTCAAATATACTTTTCCCCAAAAGTTTAAAAGTCTAGTACACTTACCATTTGAACACGTCTGTATAGAAAAATAATGTTTTTGGGAGAAGTTTTCGATACGTGCAAACCCATTCATAGCCGGACACTGGTCTTAGTGTCTAGCGCTACCTAACCGATATTGTACACTATAGTGGATGTGAGGTGGTAGCTTTTCTGTTTGAGAAGGGAGTTATTGAGAGGTACCAGTCCGTTTCTGACCTGACACATCTCATTTTATTGCGCGAAATCCATGAATCATAGAGTCATGTTTGTACAGATCGAGTTACGCTTATGGCTAAATACAGTAATGATGCCAGTGATTGTACTAGACAAGCCATCTCTTCCTGTGAAGATGTCAGTGATTGTAAAGAACAAGTCAGTTTTCCGAGAGATTAACTGTCCCTATTCTGACTGGGAGTTCTTGCGTGTGGACCTGGGCCGACAGCAGGAGAGGTTCTGACCCTTGTCCGGTGGGGCACAGGTACTCAGCCAGCCAACGATGATCTGGCCCTTCATCCAGCACAGGTTCTGCTAAAAACCCTAATAACAACGAGTCATCGTGAGACTCGCACGTAGTGAATAAATGGTTGTTATACTACCAGACCCAGCTCGGTCAAAGAATGCTTTGAAGAAGGCAGTTTACTCAGTCCGGTGGCTTCTCGGGAGGCCGGTAGAGTGGGGAACACTTTGAACAGATCCCTGTCCCCTGTCGTCCCGAAGAATGTCGTGCTTTCTTTACTGAGTTTCATTACTCCCAGAGAGAGTGATATCCGTTAACCACATGCTACTCCCCGTGGCATGAGGAATTCTTCCACAAAAAGTTGGGAACCGTCCTCATTACGAGCTGTTAAAAAAAAAAAAAGACAGAGTATGAGGCTAGGAGGCCACTCACCATGGTAGCCGAGAGCGCTAATGTGCTGCCTCCTGGACTCGGGTAGGTGCGCTGGTCCCGGATCGAATCCGCCCGTCGGATTAACGACGAGGGCCGGTGTGCTGGCCAGCCTGGATGTGGTTTTTAAGCGATTTCCCATATCCCACTAGGTGAATACCGGGCTGGTCCCGACGTCCCACCTCAGTTACACGACTCGCACTATTTCATGGCTTACACTGCACACAGACAGTTGGGGTACACTGATTCCGTCTCGGGGGGTACGGTGTGGCGGCAGGAAGGGTATCCGGCCACCCTCTGACACCAACATGGTGTCATGGCGGCTGCAGTGTAACACGTGTTGAGTTCGGCTCGCGAAATTTAGTTGAATTCGAAGGTGTTCTCGCAGGTGGTGTTGTCTAGTACAAGTGGAAATCGTGAAAACAACAGTGTTCTGTGCAGTAGTGCTATTTTTTTTTCTGTGCTCCGCCAATATCTTCGAGAAAATGGTAAACAGAAGAGTGAACAGCAGCGCGTCCAGCAGCGGGGAAGCAGCAGGTGCGGCGGGCCCGCTCTTGGCGGAAGGTGCGGCCGCGGCTCCCGGTATAGCGGAGCTGGTCCGCTCTGAGGTAAACGCTGCGCTTCGCGATAAAAACAATCTCGATCTGATAGCAGGCACTATATCAGATACTGTAACGGCAGCAGTATTGGCCAAAATGCGTGAAACTGTTGAGGCCAATACTGCCGAAATTACAGCACTAAAAAAGTCTGTGTCTGAATACGAGAAAAAGGCACGAGAGTTGGAAGTCAAACTATCTGCCGCAACTGACGAACTAGAACAGTACCAAAGGCGAAATAGTCTACGACTGTTTGGAGTAGTAGAAAATAAGGAAGAAGACACGGACAACCTGCTTATACAAGTTGCACGTGAAAAATTAGGTGTTGAAGTGACCGAGGCAGACATTGACAGGAGCCATCGGGTGGGACGAAAATTACCAGGTGCCACCAAACCTCGTCCAATAATAATTAAATTTGTTTCGTACCGAAAAAGGGCAGAGATCTTTACCCAGAAGAAGAAGTTAGCAAGGACAGGGCTTACAATAAGGGAAGATCTGACACATGAACGGCTAAAGATTTTAAACAGTGCCATATCCCATTTCGGTCTTCAGAATGTGTGGACTCAGGATGGCAGAGTAATCATTAAGACAGCAGCTGGAAAGAAGACAGTCACAAACATGACAGAACTGAATAGTATTAAGTGAAGCTACTCGAGCCAAAAGTGCAAACTTAACACCATTTGCAATTGTAACAGCCCCAATACTCAGATATAGTCTTGTAATTGTATTAATTTTTTAATTATACCCATATTTGTACCTTCAACTAATTGTTTTTGTAACTGTATTAACTTTTCACTATTTTTTTGTGTCTGTAGCTCTAACCATTACTTAATTTTAGTTACTGCTAATTCTTTTTTCATTTTCTCAGTTTATTCTCTTCGATTCTGAAATAGTTCTATTGCAATTATTAGTCTCTCCTTTAGTTCATTAATCACCCATCTCTTCGGTTTAAATTGTTCATAACTAAAATCACTATCAGTATCACTTTAGCAAATTTCAATCTAATTGTAGCTTCCTACGATAATCACTACCAGTATCACTTTAGTAAATTTCAATTTAATTCTAGCTTCCTACGATAATCTATTAATTACTAAGTTTACTTCTCTCTGCTGGCAGCATCGGCCTCTTAAATCACCCCCTTCTCCCTTATTTCCACCCTAAGCTGTTTCAAATACGCTAATTACATTTCTCCTCGTACGACAGAGGATACACAGTGACACACAGCCGTCACTATTTTGGTCATATTCTCCTTGCACAGAATACCACTAATCCATTTTCTATACTCCCGCAACCTCAGGAAATCTTTAGCAGGCGCCTTTCTTTCGGCACTCGCGGTGTCACAAACAGGGCGTGCAAAATCTTGGACACCCCTGTGTTATGTCACTTGGCGGAAGCACCGGCCAGTGCCCCTCGCGGCAGGTAGTGCCTAACAAAGGGACAAACCAGTCTGCCACCCTACTCCAGGCAGCTCGGCAGAACTCGTCAGAGCTTTTAGCAGCTCACTGCAACGTCCAGTCTTTACCTGCGCATTACGAAGAACTTAGCCTCCTCTTCAACCAACTAAACTACCACGTAATCCTCTTATCCGAAACGTGGTTGAAACCACACATATCCTCTGCATCTTTTCATCTCCCAGGGTACACATTTCTTAGGGCTGACAGATCAAAAAAGCGAGGTGGCGGGGTCGGCGCGTATATACGAACAGATCTCAAAGCGAAAGTCTTATGTACGTCAAATCCTGCTGAAGAAAAAGAGGCTGAATTCATGTTCATTGAAATAAATATACAAAGTCGGAAATTCTTGACTGGCGTCGTGTACAAGCCGCCAAAAATAAGCTCAATGAGTTCTTTCCAGTCGGAATTACATTCACTTCAGTGTCAATACGAACATGTCATCGTAATGGGTGACTTGAACATAGACCTGCTAAGAGACACTCCCTCCGCAATAAACCTAAGAAGACTGTTTAGTTGCAATAGCATGAACATTCTTCCATTACAACCTACACACCATACAGCGCACAGTCATACTCTTATAGACGTAATCGCAACGAAACAGACTGACAAAGTAAGAGATGTTGGTCAAACATCGGCCCCTGGCCTCTCAGCACATGATGTAATATTCCTGGCCTACTCTGTGCAGCCCCCAAGGATCAAATCGCGTTACATAACTTGTAGGAACATGAAACGTATTGACCTTGACGCTCTAACAGCCGATTGCTCAGAAATCCTATGGCATCAAATAATCAGAAAACCCACAATCGACGGCAAAATTAATGACCTTGGTGATAAACTCACTGCCCTCTATGACAAACATGCACCTGTGCGCACAATCCGTGTAAGAAAATCTCCTGCTCCATGGCTGACAGCTGAATTACGTCAAATGATGACTAATAGGGATGCTGCCCACAGGCGTTTCAAGGCAGATCCGAAACCCGAGCGTTTCGAAGAATACAGAAAGCTACGGAACAGAGTGAAACAATGCATTCGCAATGCTAAAATCAGGCACGCTCGCTCCCTTCTATGCAGCGATCTGACGCCCACGACTCTATGGAAGAATCTCCGTAGCTTGGGGGTCGGAAAGGCAAAATCCGAAACTACTTTTCATGTGTCTGCTAACGAATTAAATGAATTCTTCTCTGCACCTCTGAATACCAGCACAGCTGATAATTACCGTCCACAAGAATCCCCAAACAGGATAACTAACAACGATACCTTCCATCTAAAACATGTAACAACAAATACGGCAAGAAAAGCAATAATGAGAATCTCTTCTGATGCAATAGGCAACGACAGTATCGGTATAACCATGATTAAGAATGTTGCCGATATCTTAGTACCTGTCTTAACTGACATATTTAATTTTTCCCTCGTGAACGGAATATATCCTACTGCATGGAAAAGAAGCCTAATTCGACCCATCCCTAAGATCGAAAACCCGCAACTGCCTAGTGATTACCGACCAATTAGCATACTGCCTGCTGTTTCCAAAGCACTTGAATATATTGTTCATGACCAAATCACTGAACACTTGCATGAATTCAGCCTATATGACAAATTTCAATCCGGTTTCCGTAAACATCACAGCACAAACACTGCTCTAATTAAAGTAACTGATGACCTGAAATATGCCATCGACAATCGAAAGGCAACAATATTGACGCTACTGGACTTCAGCAAAGCTTTTGACACTGTTAACTTTGACATATTGCTCAGAAAAATGCAACAGCTTAATTTCTCTGATAGTGCAATGAGATGGTTTGAAAGCTACTTAAAAGACAGACAGCAATGTGTTGTCTGCGTAAATGAAAAATCTTCCTGGAAACATGTTTCCTCGGGAGTGCCACAAGGATCAGTCTTAGGACCACTTTTGTTTTCTTTATATGTCAACGATATTTCGTCGGTTCTGTCCTCCTGTAAATATCATTTCTATGCCGACGACCTCCAGCTCTACCTAAGCGTCAGACCTGAAGATGTAAACACTGCAATCGCTCAGATGAATGATGATCTGTCTTCAGTAGTGAGATGGGCGAAAAACCTGGGGCTTAAACTAAATGCAAAAAAGACGCAAGTAATCTTAATAGCCCATCAGAAATTAATAAGTTCAGATTTTCGCGAACGGCTACCTCCTATTCTGCTCGACGGTACTCCAATACCATATCAGAAAACAGTGAAGAACTTGGGTGTAACTTTGGATGAGCATCTCAACTGGGCGGAGAATACAGTCGCAGTGTGCCGAAAGACGTCTGCTTGTCTCTATGCTCTCAAAAAGTTTCGGAACATATTTCCACAGGACTTGAAACGCCAGCTCGTGCAAGCACTCGTTCTACCGAACCTCCACTATTGTGATGTGATTCAACAAGGCATGAGTAGTGAAAACAAAAGACGGCTAGAGCTAACCATGAATGCCTGTGTGCGTTACACCTGCAACATTCGCCGATATGATCATGTTAGTGCTTCATACTCCGAGCTAGGGTGGCTGCGGCCGGACAAATTGCGTGACTACCACACTCTATGTCTACTCCACCGACTCCTCATCGCGCAAGCACCCCAGTACCTTGCTTCAGAGATTAAAAACCTGTCATGTCATCATAATCGAAACACGAGGTCACTCTTATTTGGTATCCTAACTGTGCCCACTCACAAAACAAAAACTTTTGCAAACTCCTTCTCAGTTGCCGCTGTCCGCCTATGGAACAAACTGCCCCTTACCTTGCGCAAAATCCGATCTCCTGCTGCTTTTAAGAAGAAGTTGAAGCATTTCCTACTATCATCCTCACTAAGTTCTCCACAAAATTAATGTACAAGGACAATCCCCTCATCTGTCAAATAGCAAAGCTAGCGTCTCCTATCTTGCTCCTGAGATGCCTTCCTCTTCATCTTTCTCTATTAGCCACGCAATCTTCTTTTCCTTTATATTTCCTTAATTATGTTTCATCATGTCTCTATTCTTCTCCTCCCTCCACCATGAGTCTCCCTCATACTCCGTGCTGCCGGCACTCCTATCTAAAATCTGTCTCTTCAATAATGTCTAATTATAACAGTACTTGTGACCTAAGAATATAAACTCTATATGTATGTATTTTTCCAGGTGTACCTTTCAAATTGTTTATTTCACTTTTTGTACTAGATGTAGTTTAACATGCCTACTAAAACATATGAATGTAAAATAAGTAGAATGCCTGGTTAGATGTAAGAGAGGGCCTGATGGCCCTAATCTTGCCAGGTTAAACAAATCAATAAATAAAATAAATAAAAACATCGCCAAATCCATACCAACGAATCCGACCCTGCAAATGATGAATGATGAGGCTAAGAGGCGACATTTTGAAAATCTCGTACAGCAAAAAACTACTGATTGGCGACTAAAAAAGGAATCAGTCGTGTAGGGAAGCAACACAGAATGTTCTAGAACGGCGTCGGCTGGAAGCCGGATGATTGAACAGCTCTTTATGACGTTTCTTTGGTAGTAGAACAGGTAACGCCTTAACAATTCCGGCATCGAAAAGACTTTGACACGCCCTTTTCACTGGAGGATTATACGAGGATTGGAACTTTGATAGTGGCAACAATTTATATACAACTCGTACAAAATAGATACGTGTTTCAAAGTTTTACTGACCTTCAAAGTAGTCACCACCATTGTGTATAAACCGTTGCCAGCGATGCGGAAGTCGAATGATACTCTTAGCAGTGCCAATTGTGTTGACAGTTCGAGCGGCGCGGTCTATTGCCCGACGAATTTGTATCAGTTCTGAAGCGAATGCCGTGAAGTGTTTCCTTCAGTTTAGAAATCGAGTTGAATTCGCGAGGGCTTAAGTCAGGGGAGTGCAAAAATTGGCTCTGAGCACTATGGGACTCATCTGAGGTCATCAGTCCCATAGAACTTAGAACTACTTGAACCTAACTAACCTAATGTCATCACACACATCCATGCTCGAGGCAGGATTCGAACCTGCGACCGTAGCGGTCGCTCCGCTCCAGACTGAAGTGCCTACAACCGCTCGGCCACACCGGCGGGCTCAGGGGAGTGCAGTAGGTGGTACAGCACTTAGCAGCCCCATGAGTCCAATAAGTCAGTAACATCTTGCACTGTACGTGCTTGAGCATTGTTCTGCAAAATGATGGTCAGGTCCTGCAGAAAGTGTCATCACTTCTGTCTCTAAGCTGGTCGTAGGTTGTGTTACAAAAATGAACAGCATAGAGACAGAAGTGATGACACTTTTTGCAGGACCGCGCCTCTCGAACTGTCAACACAACTGGCATTGCTAAGACTTCCACATCGCTGGCAACGGGTTATATACAATGCTGGTGACTACTTTGATTTGCCAAGTTCATCAGTGCTAGTTGTATCGGTAGACACGCGATACCACGCGGTACCTAATTCATTGCAAACCTCAGCCATATGAACGTGTTCCTCTCACGGTTTCTGCGTCAGTTTCTGTTGGCGACAGAAAGGTACGGTTGATGTTTTGTATAGCTCTTGGGCTAGGGACTATTTGTATACCCCACAGAAGGTCTGTCTCAGTGTCACTATCCTACAGTAATACAGAAAAGGGTCAAAGTATGAATATTACACAATTCCTCTTGCCGAGGCAAATGGAGCACATAGGTTAGTTCTTCTTGCATATGGTGTAATGTGTGATGGGTCTTAAGCGGCTTCTCGACGTAGCAATAGTTCACGAGCGGTTTCTTAGGAAACCTCATGAGAACGGTTTTTTGTACCATTTTCTCGCTCCAAAGCCGAGCTGTGGATTCCAAGACGGCTATCGACAGGAAACGGCTGAAATTTTTACGATGTATTCCTAAGATCACTATCTCGAACGACCTTGAAAATTTTCTTGATATCTTTATCCTATACCGAGTTACAGAGATATTGAAGAAGTTTTTATGCACACTAAAGCCGCTTTGAGGTGTAAATTAGTTTACCGTTATTTCAATGTGACATAAGTAAACTACCATAATTTTGTTGTTCCATGAAGTTGTTTTCATAGGAGTGATGCCCCCTGCTGTGGCAGGGAAAAGCAGAGAATAAGGGAAAAAATACTCCTATCAGAGCACAAATAAGGTGAATATGCTCTGTTTAAAAGATTCTGATTGAAAAGCGGGATACCAGCTATCTCATTTACCTTGTTACCTGTAAAAAATTTCTCATAAATTTTGGGATGCGAACATATTTGCGCTCTTTTTGCTGAGAGGAAAGGACGCACGGCAATGGGAAAGATGCGGAAAAGTAATATATGTTGGAAGATAGTAGAAAGTGGTTGTGGTACAGTAAGAGTGGAGGAGACAACGGCAGTGTCAGAGGAAGAAAAGTACACAGTGGCAGTGGAACAAACTTGACAGTAACAGAAAAATGCTGGGAAAAGACAGTGGAATATACTTGACAGTAATAGAAAAGTGCTGGAAAAAGGGTGAAAGAGACAGTGCCCGTGGGATAGGAATAAAGAGAAGGAGAAAGTTGAAGTGGGTGGGAGCCAGTGATACAAGAGACAGTAGCAGTGGGAAGGAATGAATGAGACAGTAGCAGTAAGAGAGAGCAAGAGGGAAATGGTGACTGTGAGCGGAGATGGTGGTAGTAGTAGTAGTAGTGGTAGTAGTAGTAGGACAGAATGAAGGAGACTGTGGCTATGAGACAGGGGACAGCAACAGTTAGAGAAACACAAAGAAATAATGACAAAAAACTGGGAGTGGATGGGCATGGGCGACTTATACCGATGGACCAGTGGGTGTCAACGAGTTACGGTTAGGGGAGCTTGTGAGAGTGAGAGGCGAGTTACGTGTTGAAAAGAGCGCGAATACGTTCGCATGCAAAAATTGTTTGGAGAATTTTTGAAGATGCTGACTAAGGTAAAATAAATACATGGCAACCCTCTTTTCAGCCGTAATCTTGTAAACAGGAGCGTATTCGACTCCTTGTGCTCCGACAAAAGCGTTTTTTCCGCTGTTCTCCTTTATTTCATCTAATCAAATGTTATCATTAAATCCATCGCGTGCAGTTCTTAATTCAGTACTGGCTCGCGTTCGGTTCGGCCGGTGTGGATAGGAATACTAGGCGCTTCAGTCCGGAACCGCGCGACCGCTACGGTCGCAGGTTCGAATCCTACCTCGGGCATGGAAGTGTGTGATGTCCTTAAATTAGTTAGGTTTAAGTAGTTCTAAGTTCTAGGGGACTGCTGACCTCAGATGTTAAGTCCCATAGTGCTCAGAGCCATTTGAACCATTTCGCGTTCGGTTGGCGCTTTGCAGTACGATGACGTTTGGTTTGTGGGCGTTCAACTGCACACTCGTCAGCGCCAGTACGAAGTCCAATTTTTATCACATTCCAATTTCTTACATAGTACAATCTAGACACTGTCACGAATGATGATGAAATGATGAGGGAACAACACAAACACCCAGCTCCCAGGCAGAGAAAATCCCCAACCCGGCCGGGAATCGAAGTCGGAACCCTGTGATACAGCGGCAGCAACGCACTCCACTGGACCACGAGCTGCGGACGTTTTGCAGTGTTTATGAGTGTTTGGAGTGGTCGCTGCCACGCTGTGGTGTTGAGCGAGACATCATCCGTGTATTTCGCTTCAGTGTGTATATCAAGGGGAAAAAATTCGGTGTTTATCTGTACTCTTCTCGATCTTTTACGAATATTCTTGAATGTCAACAAAAGTTTTCCAAATTTCTAAAGTATTCTCGAATGTTCTAGAATATTTCAGAGTGTTCTGCATTTTCCGGAGGGTTCGTTAAAGTTTTCCAATGTTCTTGAACGTTTCATAATGTTCAAAAATGTTCTCCGAATTCTGTAAAAAAGTGAATGAGTGACTGTGTATTTCACTTCAAATTAGGGTATTTTTGAATACTTAAATGGATTTAAGAGTATTTTTGAGCAGTCAGGGCTATTTTTGAGCGTGAAATGCGAACAGTTTTACGGTTTTTTGAATGTTCGTTCTTACTAAGTTCTCGAATGTTCTCAAATGATCTGGAATGTTCTCAGAAAAGAACTCAAACCAAAAACCGTGCGAAGCGGATCTGTTTCAGAAATAGAAACAGGTGAGGGGGAACTCACAGAGTCCTCGTGGGAGCCGACAAGGCTTAAATTCCCTTTAGTGTAACGGCTGCCGCAAATCTGCTGGTGACAGTCGCGGCTTGCGAGGAAAATACCAGCTGAATAAGGGCGCGACACAACAGATGTTCCGTGATGAATAAGTGAAACGACCATCCACATTGTGGTGGAAAAGAGCACACGAATTCCGGCTCAGTCAGCCTGATTATATTTTCCATCAACTGCCAGCTCTGTGACATTTAGTTCAGTGTGGATGCACTAATATCGCCCGAACTCCCACGGGAATCAATAATTTGCGAATAGGGGTTTAATGGGCGAGGGGTAAGTTGGAAATCTGAGTCGATCAGGGATCGTATCCTCATGGCCGGAGCGGTTAAGGCAACTGCCCACAACAAGCGGTAAATCCGGGCTCGAGACCCAGTGCAACACATATTTTCAGCTTTCGCCATTGCATTTCCACAGTGCCCCGTGCAGCTGGAGGCCAGTAGTTTTTCGCCAACCCTTTCCCTTTCCTTACCATTCCTCTTCTTCATACACAAAGTCACGCAATTCACATATAGGGCTGGCACGACTTCCCTCGCTCTGGTAACTGCCAACCGTGGGGATAGGAAGTGCATCCGACCGCAGAGGTGGATAAAGGCATATTTTCCAAATCTCGAGTACATCGGAACCCTTACTTGACGGGATTAACGAGAAGAAAAGTGTATGCTTGTCCGCGACAGGTGCTTGCTGCTGTTTGGGTGCTGGTGGTCGAGCGTTTACCTCCCTCGTTCCAGGCGCCTTCTATCTGGTACGACGCCGTGGCCACGCCGAACAGGAAGTCCGCCGGGAACTGCCCGGCGTCCTGGGCGAGCCCCCAGGCGGCGGTCGAAGCCACCAGCAGCAGCAGGCTGTGGGCGCGGGTCGCTGACGTCATCTTCACCGTGGTCCGCATCCCGCGGCCCGCGCGCTTCCCTTTATACGTAGCTCCCCGACCTATCGGTGCAAGAGTGCGTGTTCTTATCTGGGCGGCTGCCAATGATGGCGATAACTCCGCCGACGGGAACGTGCGCCAGCAGTTGGGTTCGGCCGTGCTTAGCTACACATCTAACGGTGAACTGATAAGTCCGATGAATGTCCGCGAAAGAGAACGGCTTGTTGTTAACTGGCAACATAGGTTCCAGCGTAACTTCTTTCGCTTAAGCGACTGGCGCCATTAGTTTAGATGCGAGCGGATGAGAAACATTTGTGTCTGGTGTATCAGCTGAGCCGCCTTTTCACCCGAGTGAACGCGCATTCGCAGACAGTTAGCCAACGTTCTATAGCATTCGCTTGTATCTGTTCACAGAGCGTTTACACTAGAGGACAACACGAGATAACGACCGTGGCTTGTGAACGCTGCGTTACTGAAATTTATCGCTTGCAATCGGTACACTGGACATCGACAGTGACCGGGCCAAATATCCCACGAAATAGGCGTGAAACGAAAAAACTGCAAAGAACGAAACTTGTTTAGCTTGAAGGGGGAAACCAGATGGCACTGTGGTTGGCGCGCTAGATGGCGCTGCCATAGGTCAAACGGATGTTGTTGTTGCTATGGTCCTCAGTCCAGAGACTGGTTTGCTGCAGCTCTCCATGCTACTCTAGCCTGTGCAAGATTCTTCGTCTCCCCGTACCTACTGCAATCTTCATACTTCTGAATCTGTTTAGTGTATTCATCTTTTCGTCTCCCTCTACGATTTTTACCCTCCGTGCTGCCCTCCAATACTAAATTGGTGATCCCTTTATGCCTCAGAATATGTCCTACCAACCGATCCCTTCCTCTATTCAAGTTGTGCCACTAATTTCTCTTCTCCCCTATTCTATTCAATACCTCCTCAATAGTTATGTGATCTACCCATCTAATCTTCAGGATCCTTCTGTAGCACCACATTTCGAAAGCTTCTGTTATTTATTTGTCTAAACTATTTATCGTCCACGTTTCACTTCCATACATGGCTACACTCCATACAAATACTTTCAGAAAAGGCTCCCTAACAGTTAAATCTATACTCGATGTTAACAAATTTCTCTTCTTCAGAAATGCTTTCCTTGCCATTGCCAGTCTACATTTTATATCCTCTCTATACTTCGACCATCATCAGTTATTTTGCTCCCCAAATAGGGTCAAACGGATATCAACTGCGTTTTTTAAATAGGAATCCCAGTTTTTATTACATATTCGTGTAGTACGTAAAGAAATATGAATGTTTTAGTTGAACCACTTTTTTCGCTTTGTAATAGATGGCGCTGTAATAGTCACAAACGTATAAGTACGTGGTATCACGTAACATTCCGCTAGTGCGGACGGTATTTGCTTCGTGATACATTGCCCCTGTTAGAATGGACCGTTTACCATTTGCGACCGAGCGAGGTGGCGCAGTGGTTCGACACTGGACTCGCATTCGGGAGGACGACGGTTCAATCCCGCGTCCGGCCATCCTGATTTAGGTTTTCCGTGATTTCCCTAAATCGCTCCAGGCAAATGCCGGGATGGTTCCTTTCAAAGGGCACGGCCGACTTCCTTCCCTGTCCTTCCCTAATCCGATGATACCGATGACATCGCTGTCTGGTCTTCCCCAAAACAACCAACCAACCAACCAACCATTTGCGGAAAAGGTCGATATCGTGTTGATGTATGGCTATTGTGATCAAAATGCCCGACGGGCGTGTGCTATGTATGCTGCTCGGTATCCTGGATGACATCATCCAAGTGTCCGGACCGTTCGCCGGATAGTTACATTATTTAAGGAAACAGGAAGTGTTCAGCCACATGTGAAACGTCAACCACGACCTGCAACAAATGATGATGCCCAAGTAGGTGTTTTAGCTGCTGTCGCGGTTAATCCGCGCATCAGTAGCAGACAAATTGCGCGAGAATCGGGAATCTCAAAAATGTCGGTGTTGAGAATGCTACATCAACATCGATTGCACCCGTACCATATTTCTATGCATCAGGAATTGCATGGCGACGACTTTGAACCTCGTGTACAGTTCTGCCACTGGGCACTAGAGAAATTACGGGACGATGACAGATTTTTTGCACGCTTTGTATTTAGCGACGAAGCGTCATTCACCAACAGCGGTAACGTAAACCGGCAAAATATGCACTATTGGGCAACGGAAAATCCACGATGGCTGCGACAAGTGGAACATCAGCGACCTTGACGGGTTAATGTATGGTGCGGCATTATGGGAGGAAGGATCATTGGCCCCCATTTTATCGATGGCAATCTAAATGGTGCAATGTATGCTGATTTCCTACGTAATGTTCTTCCGATGTTACTACAAGATGTTTCACTGCATGACAGAATGGCGATGCACTTCCAACATGACGGATGTCCGGCACATAGCTCGCGTGCGGTTGAAGCGGTATTGAATAGCATACTTCATGACAGGTGGATTGGTCGTCGAAGCACCATTCCATGGCCCGCACGTTCACCCGATCTGATGTCCCCGGATTTCTTTCTGTGGGGAAAGTTGAAGGATATTTGCTGTCGTGATCCACCGACAACGCCTGAGAACATGCATCAGCGCATAGTCAATGCACGTGCGAACATTATGTATGGAAGGCGAACTACTCGCTGTTGAGAGGAATGTCGTTACACGTATTGCCAAATGCATTGAGGTTGACGGACATCATTTTGAGCAATCATTGCATTAATGTGGTATTTACAGGTGACCACGCTGTTAACAGCATGCATTCTCAGAAATGATAAGTTCACAAAGGTACATGTATCACATTGGAACAACCTAAATAAAATGTTCAAACGTACCTACGTTCTGTATTTTCATTCAAAAAACCTACCTGTTACCAACTGTTCGTTTAAAATTGTGAGCCATATGTTTGTGACTATTACAGCGCCATCTATCACAAAGCGAAAAAAATTGGTCCAACTAAAACATTCATCTTTTTTTAAGTACTAAACGAAATGTAATAAAAAATGGGGGTCCCTATTTTAAAAAATGGCAGTTGATATCCGTTTGACCTATGGCAGCGCCATCTGGTTTCCCCCTTCAAGCTAGACAAGTTTCGTTCTTTGCAGTTTTTTCGTTTGACACTTATTTCGTGAGATATGGCCCGGTCACGATCAATGGACCACCCTGTATAGTGACAATGCAAAATGTTGATATTAACAGAGAATTATTTCGCATTGCAAGTGCACTATTTTGGGCGAAGTAATCGAAGTGGGAAAGAAACAAAAGAATTTAGGTGTCTGAATTTGTACGTAAGCGTGGAACACCCTGAAGTGCAGCTGCAGCTCGGCCGAGCGTATTACAAAACTTCCAACACACGTCGCTTGACGTTATTCGCTTGCTTCTCACTACAACTCAGGAGGAAATTTAAACGTAGACCACTAATTACCCATTACCAATATAAGCAACATAACACTCTAGATGTTAGCATGGCTCTGAGCACTATGGGACTTAACATCTGTGGTCATCAGTCCCCTAGAACTTAGAACTACTTAAACCTAACTAACCTAAGGATATCACACACATCCATGGCCGAGGCAGGATTCGAACCAGCGACCGTAGCGGTCACGCAGTTCCAGACTGAAGCGCCTAGAACCGCACGGCCACATCGGCCGGCAGATGTTAGCAACTGAAAACATTTACGTAAGTGTACTGTCGAGTGTCAGTACCTCCTCTATCGCAGATAATTTCTGATGTTTGCAGTGAAACGTGCGAGGCGCTTGAAGGCTTTAAGTATAAAGTGCGTGCAACTAACATAATGCCAATAAAATGTGATTAATGAAATATACTTCCGATCTGTTACATAGGCTACTTGATAAAATCTGCTATATATAGCGTGACCCAAAAGTCCATTAACATTTAAAAATTCAATACTTCACAAAGTAGTAACACCTAAAATTGACACACATGCTTGAAGTAACGTGGGGTTCTATTGAAAAAAAAATTAAAAAATGATCAACAGACGGAACTTAATATGATAAAAAGCTATAATTAGCGTAACAATTGATTTCTAGCAAACACGATGTTCTGTATAACAAATGCTCAACATGTCCACCGCCACTCGTCAACACCTGTAGTCGAGGGACAATGTTGTGAACAGCAGTGTAGCATTAAGTATGGTGAGAAATTCCCTAATGAGATGGTATGATCGAGTTAGACGTGAAACTTTAGCTAAGCCTACAACCAATAATCACCAGGATTGTGGTCTGGGGACCTGGGAGGCCAAGCGGCTCAGCACGCGATCCTCACCAAACGATGTGCGCAAGAGGTGCCTCACACGCGTCGCAGTGTGGGGTGGAGCGCCATCCTGCGTAGAAGTCGTACCTTCCAGCAGGTGTTTATCTGCTGGGGTAGGGTTGATCTGACTCCCTCTCCCACTACAGCTCGTTTTATACACGATTCTCACGCGGCGTCACTCATGTCTTGCTGTCCAGCGCCATCTGTTGGCCAGTTTTTGTACTCGTTTTTGGTTACAACAGAAACTCATGTCACTTCAGACATTTGTGTCAATTTTTACGTTATTCCGCAAGAATTAGTGGATTTTCGAATTCTAACGGAATTTTGCTGGGTGGCAGATACCATGGTCCCTAGAAAATCATTTTTATGTACCATCAAAAATCTCTAAGATAACAATCATTCGTCAGCCATGTAATTACAGGTACCGTGAACGTAAACAATGACAATGATGTTTTTAATTTTAGTCAATGTAATATATGTAGTTGTTCTTGTCTTCTTGCAAAGAAATTTCTTTTAATAAAATAAGTAGAAAGCTTGCGCTTTCCCTTCCCCGCATGATGTTTGCATATACTGTAATGGTGTTCCCGCCTTTCTCGCATCCACACTAGGGCTTTAGAGTGTGTCTCGTGTTCTTCGGCCAAAGAAATGCCGGCCGAAGAAGTCGGGACAGAAGCCAACAGGCAGTTTCTCGACAAGTGGCCACGAAAGGCTTCAATTTTGTATGTGTTACTTTTTCTTCGGTATTTGTGCTGTGAATCTCTTGTATCCCTGAAGGAAGTACAGAGGCTGCGCTAAAATATGGAAATACTGAGAGAAATACTTGCTTCACCATCAATGTAAATTTTTACCAAGAGTTTGCTGTTGTATCTGACCACAAAGGGCACCCACGTGCAATGTCCTCAACACGCTGTCCGTGGTCCCAACAGAGTTCTGTATAGTTTTTACTGTATTGTGTAAGAGCTAAGTGAATTCTAACGTGGACAAATTGTTGGTTCTCCCATGTGGGTACTTCCGTAACTAAGGTATCCGCAGAGCGTGGTGTTTCAAGAGGCATCGTATGGAAAATTTGTACCGCTTACATGGAAAGCTGGAAAACACCTAAGTTGGGACTCAGCCTAAGGTGTGTGTTGAGTGATGTGACAGACGATCATTGGAGAGAATTGTTACGAAAAGTAAAAAGACGACACAGCAGCAAAAGTGTCTGCCGAACTGTATGTTGCACTCGCGAGCAGCAAGACAGCACGATGGCAGTTCCAGAAGCAGAAAATTTCAGGTAGAGATGAAATTCCAAAACGGTCTATGGAGCAATGGAAGGTACTAGTCTGGTGGGATGAGTTTCGCTTCACGCTGTTACCAAGTTCTGAGCGAGTTGGTGTCCAAATACATGGCGAAGGTTCGGTGATGAGCAGGCTTATCGTGGTACTCCATGGGTCCCATGGTTGGTCAGCAAGATCGCATTACCGCCAATGACTACGCGACCACTTTGGCTGATCAGGTCTGTAGCCCTAATGGACTGTGGGCTATTGTTGCTCAATGCTGATGCTGTGTTGCAAGATGAAAGGGCCTCTGTTCACATGATATACATCACCTAGGACACGTTTTGTGACCACGAGGATGTATTGTCGCATTGTCACCACAGTCACCACATATAAATCTTGTTGAGCCTTTTTTGACAGTTTTGGAGACAAGGGTGTGTCATTGTTGTCAACCACAGCCATCGTTATCTGAACTTGCCACTATTTTCCAATAAGTTTGGTATACGATTTCTTTCAAAACATTACAGGATCGGTATCCAACCATCTCGAGACGACTGGAAGCTCTTTTGAATGCCAGAGATTTAAGCATGCTAACGTGGTTTATGACACTTCCACATTTTCGTTCTCCCCTATATTACACCCACATTAATTAGTCAGTAACATCACAATGCCTTCAGACTGTTTTATCTCTCACACAGCTCATGTCAAAAACAACAAAACAGAAGACGAACGCTTTCCATACTGCTTGCGCCGAAGCAGGGAGGAGGGGAACTTCTTTTAATGGTTCATAGTGATATTCAAATGTAGATTCTGGCTCACTTTGAGAAATCTGTCAAAATATAAAAATTTTAACGGTTAAATTTTAGGTTCCTGCTTAAAAGATTGTTTTAAGGTTCAAGTTATACCATATAATTCATTTGGGTGAAAAATTTGGTTCTGTTCATTTACAAAATTATGCTAAATTTTTATTTGACTCAAATACAGTACACAATGAAAACAATCCGAATAAAAGAAGGCAAAGGAGATAAATATAATAATCTGATAAAAGTAATTGTTGAAGAATGTTTTCCGAGTGTTTCAAAAAGAAATCTTCACAGTTCATTAGAAAAAGTTCATGAAGGTTTAATAAAGAAATATTCAGAAAAGCCAGTCGAATATGTTTTGATGAACGATGTCAGCAATTCATAGTGAAGAATTATTTAGAAATAAAAATGATCCCAATGAAGTTGGAATAACTTAATCATTAACATATAAATTTAGTCATTTTACTATTAATGATCCAAATGGAATTCCATATTTGATTAGATTTTTCATTAATCTTCCTTATATATTTTGGAAATTCGAAAAAAGAAAAGGATTATTTAATACCTTGATTAATAAATTACCTTATAAATTATATATTCCTGGTTATAATAATTGTGATTAGAATAATGATTATGCAAAAGTGATAAACGAAATAATCAATTGGATGAAGTTTGTAAAAAACATCAAATTTTTTATAAAAATAATAAAGATTTGGAAAAAAGACATAAATCTGATAAAGAACTTAAGTTAAATGCAAAACAAATCAGTTAGGAAGATAGTGTACAGAAAAAGAAAATTAGGAGTGAGTACTGAAAGTGATGAAGATGGATGGAGTTTATAAAATTCGTTCATAATTTTTTAATCTCTATAAACAAATAATTTTAGTATAGATGGTAAATTGGTAAAATTAAACTAAAATCAATTAAAGGTAAATTAAATATTGTACAACAAAATAGTATCTGTAAGTTTTTCGCTGATACTCAAAAAAGAATGACATATAAGAAAAATTGTGGAAATTTTCGTACTACATTGGATATTCCTATTCTGAAAAGAATTAACCTACATCTAGTAAAAGAGAAAGAAGGGTCTGGATTAACAAAATATGAAGGAGGATATTTACCAGTTTTATTAGCTTCCTTGGGTGCTGTTGGTTCATTAATTGGTAGAATTTTGTTTGTTGTTTCATCTGTTCATAATAAAGAAAAAATTATAACAAAATACAAGAAAAAATAAGACATAAAGATAGAAAAGAAAGGCACTCCATCTTCAGGCCACAAGTGGCCTACCGGGACCATCCAACCACCATGTCATCCTTGGTGCAGGATGCGGGTAGGAGGGGCGTGGGGTAAGCACATCGCTCTCCCGGTCGAAAGATGGTATTCTTGACCAAAGCCAGTACTATTTGGTCGAGTAACTCCTCAATTGGCATCACGACGCTGAGTGCACCCCGAAAAATGGCAACAGCGCATGGCGGCCTGGATGGTCACTCATCCAAGTGCTGACCATGTCCGAGAACACTTAACTTCGGTGATCTCACAGGAACCGGTGTAGCCACTGTGGCAAGGCCGTTGCCCCAGAAAAGAAAGGACAGGATTGAAAAAGTAAAAAATTCAAAGAAATAATCAAAAACATAGTTACTGTGTATCTTTTTTTGATGTAGAAGAATTAATTAAACAAAAATTTGACACTTCTGTGGTGTATTCATGATATATGAATTATCTGGTAAATCATTAATAACTGAATATGGAATAGTTCCTTTAGATATTTCCAATAATATTCATACTCACTGGATTTGTTATTATAAATCTAAAAATAAAAATTTTGTATTATTTTGTTTGGTGGAAATATCCAAAAGAATTATTAAATTATTTAGGTAAAATAACTTGTATTATAATGCTGAAAGAATACACAATTTTTATGAATTTATTTGTAGTCATTTATATTCATTTGTCTTAAAACTATTATCAAATGTTTACAAATTTTGTAAAATTTTAAGTTTAATAAATGGACATTTTTGGAAATAAGTTATATCCTAGAGACAATGGAGAATTAGAAAAAAATCAAAGATTTTCAATCATTAGAACAGACAATTAAACAAGTATTAGCTAATCTTAGTGAGATGATAAAGATAAGAGAATAAAAATTATAGATATTCAGTCACTAGAACCGAAAATCAAAAGTTAATTTGATTCAAAATTGAAAAAATAAAATTGTCATTACAGTCGTTAGAAACAAAATTTAAAAATAATGCTTGTCTCAGGATCACAGGATTCCGGGTTCAATTCCTGGCTGGATTGGGATTTTCTCTACCCAGGGACTGGGTGTTTGTGTTGTCCTCATCATTTCATTATCATCATCATTCGTGACAGTGACTAGATTGGACTGGGTAAAAAAATGGACTGTGTAAAAATTGGGACTTTGTAAGGGTACTGGCTGCACAGTTGAACACCCCAATATAAAAAAAGAAAAAAGGATTGTATTGATCCAATAAATGTTAATGATGTTGCTAACAGTACTGAGAAAAAAGGATCAACCAATCTTTTTACAACACCTGAACACACAAGTATTTTAACACAATTCAATAATTATATCAATAAAGAAGAATTTTAAGAAATCTTGTCAGAAAGAATGAATATTCAAGTATTTTAATACAGTTCAATAATTATGTCTCTAAAATGTATTTTAATGAAAAGGTTAGTCAACTTAATAAAACTAATCTAACAAATTGCTTTACAAGAACGGAAATAGAAAAAGTTTTTGCAGATTAATCCTCAAAGAAAGATTTAGCTCCACATATGAATCAATGAACTAATCTTTGAAATAAAATCTGGTAAACAAATAGTTGAAACTTCGTTTATAAGAGGAATTGTACAAATAGCACATAATTTCGAGGAGTATGATTCTATTTTTAAGAAAATCGTTGTTGTTGGTGAAAACATAATTAAAAAATTACCTTTAACAATTCTGATATTTTGTTAAGTGTATTTCATAATCGCTACAAAATAACCAATTCTATAAACAAGTAAAATTATTACATAAACAAAGTTTTCCAACAGTAAAATTAACAGCTTCTGATAAAACTGTAGCAGTATATTTAAAAATAATTTTGTTTGGTGCATTACTGTTAGAATCAAATGAAGACGAAAGGTTAGAACTACAATTATTTAACCGAAATTCAACATAATCTTTTTGTATTTTTTAATACTTTCAAAGGAAACCAAACGACAGTTAAAATCGTCCTTTAAACCAGACGCCAGTTGAAAGAACAGTCAAGAATTTAAAATTTAAGCGTTAACATTTAATGGTTAAAATTGTAATATATTAACGAATTGTTGAACTTGGACCTTAAAACAGTATTTTAACCAAGAACCTAAAATGTTGTGGTTAAAATTTAATATTTTATCCGCTTTTTTCAGCCTGAGCCAGAATGCCCATTGTATACTACTGTTCACTAAAAGGCCGACAAGCAGCGCAATACGACCGATCACGGCGAATGCGAACCGAATGCTACCGACTGCCAGTTGCTCACGCGCACTGGCATGTATAACACAGAGAATTATCGTTCGCCGTTGCGCTTTCGCTTACATTCTCAAAATCGTAAAGGGAGTTTAAGACACAGACTGCACTTAGCATTTCGTGCAAGAATATAAGACTGGTCATTTTACAAGAAGGCATCACTCCCCGGAAAAGCACTTACTCATCGTACGTCGCAGGACCAGCGAAGTGTACCAGGCAGTTGTTGGAAAAAACTGCAACTCATGCCGATTCTCAACAAAAGTGTCATCGCACACATGGGGATAATTATAGAGCTATATCACTGACGTTAATCTGTTGTAGAATTATGGGACATGTTCTCACGTATTATGACGTTTCTGTAAAACGAATCACCTGTATAAAAACCAACAGGGGATTCCTTATATACAGATCTTGAAAAACAAATGTCACTGTGGTTCGTCCATGAAATACAGAGCACCGTATGCAAAGGTACCCAGGATGACGCCGTGCTCCTTGACTTAAGGAATGCATTCGATGCGGTTCAGTGTTGTCGTAGAGTGAACAAGTACTGGACATCGTTCTTAACAGAACAAACACGACAGATGTAAGGGCAGTATGGAAAGGACTCCAAGAGAGTGTTATAAGGGCTTTACTGCTTGAAAACTACATATATTTATGATCTAGCGGATGCTCCGTGGAGGCTTCGTGAGACTCCTCTCAAATCACGCTCCTGTCTATAGGAAGGCAGCGACGCCAGCAGGCTGTAGGGAGGACCAGAAAGACCAATAGAGGATCGACAGTTGAAGCATGGGTCGTAAATAAATGCAGCTTGCAAAGTACGAAATAGGCGAAAAGTTCCGCTATTCTTCGATTACACAACTGCTAACAAACACCTGGAAACAGCAGTAAAAGCATAAGCTAGTCCTTGGTTCATTTGGAGAATCTTAAGGAAATGTAAATGATACACGGAGGAAGTGGCCTAAAAACACTTGCTGGAAGCAGTCTTGCGTATTACTCCCTCTCGGGGACCGTTACAAGTAGGATTAGTACAGGAGATAGATAAGATGCAACGAAGTGTGGGGCGTTTCGTCATGCGATCGTTTACTCGGCGCGCGAGAACGTTACACGTATGTTGATCAAACTCTAGTGGCAGGTGTTGCAAGAGAGGCGTCGTGCGCCACGAACACGCTTACTTTTGAAACTCTAAAAGAGTGCCTTCCATGAATCGTTGGACAACATATTATTAATCCCTCCCACAAATCTCTCGCGAAATGATCACGACAACGAAATCAGAAAATAGAGCAAATATGGACCTTCACCAACAGGCATCTTTCAAGTCTTCCATTCGTGAAATGGTCTAAACAATATCAAATAATTTCTCCTAATCCAATATAAATGCCTAACTCCGAACATATAACCCTGAAAATGTATGCTTGTGCGTTTTTAATACACTGAAGAGCCAAGGAAACTGGTACACCTGCCTAATATCGTGTAGGGCTCCCGCGAGCACGCAGTAGTGCTGCGACAAGATGTGGCAAGGACTCCACTAATGTCTGAATTAATGCTGGAGGGAAATGACACCATGAATCCTGAAGGGATGTCCATAAATCTGCAGGAGTACAAAGGTTGGAGATCTCTTCTGAACAGCACATTGCAAGGCATCCCAGATATGCTCAATAAAGTTCATGTCTGGAGAGTTTGCTGCCAGCGGAAGTGTTTAAGCTCAGAAGAGTGTTCCTGGAGCCACTCTATAGCAATTGTGGACGTATGGGGTGTCGCATTGTCCTGCTGGAATTGTCCAAGTACTTCGGAATGCACAATGGAAGGAAGGTGATCAAACAGCATTCTTACGTACGTGTCCTGTCAGAATCGTATCTAGACTGCACACGCCCCACACCATTACAGAGCCTCCACAAGCTTGAACAGTCCCCTGCTGACATGACGTGTCCATGGATTTATGAGGCTGTCTCTATACCCGTACACGTCCACCCACTTGATACAATTTAAAACGAGACTCGTCCGACCAGGCAACATGTTTCCGGTATCAACAGTCCAATGTCAGTATTGACGGGCCCAGGCGAGGCGTAAAGCATTGTGTCGGGTTGTCACCAAGCGTACACGAGTGGGCCTTTGGCTCTGAAAGCCCATATCGATGATGTTTCGATGAATGGTTCGCACGCTGACACTTTTTATGGTCCAGCACTGAAATCTGCAGCAACTGGCGGAATGGTTGCACTTCTGTCACGTTGAACGGTTCTCTTCAGTCGTCGTTGGTCCTGTTCTTGCAGGATCTTTTTTCGGTCGCAACAATGTTGGAGATTTCATGTTTCACCGTATTCCTGATATTCACGGTAAACTCGTGAAATGGTCGTTCGGGAAAATCTCCACCTACCTCGGAGATGCTGTGTCCCATCGCTCGTGCGCCGACTATAACACCACGTTCAAACTCACGTAAATTTTGATAACCTGCCATTGTAGCAGCAGTAACCGATCTAACAACTGCGCCAGACACCTGTTGCCTAATGCAGTGGCTGCCGACAGCAGCTCGGTATTCCGCCTGTTTACATATCTGTATATTTGAAACGCATGCTTATACCAGTTTGTTTGGCGCTTCAGTGTACCTATGATAATACGTGCAAAATTTAAAACCAAAAACGTGGGGCGCATGCAATAGATAACTGACGGGATGCATAACTGTGACGAACAGTTTACTTGTACTAAAAATGATACGAACTGTTGTGTGATTTTCTCAGCGGCAACTATTACCTGTTTCATACGCTCCATGTTAGGGGTTATGAATTTGCGTGGAGCTAGGAGAAATTATTTTATATTTAAAACGTATTATATTAAACTTTTTATTTAAATAATTATTTTCTGCTTTTTCATCCTCCGCATGCAATTCTTGAATCGATTTCAAACATTTTGATGAGAGTACAACACAGACTCGTGATAAATTTCGGGTTTATTTCGGTTTCTCTTCAACTGAGTCAACCAAAATACTGCTTTCGCGTATGTACATCTCGAAAAAGATAGCTTGAACGTAAAACTGAGGGAGTATCGACCTCATGTGGAAACCAGCAATCGTTTTTATCGTGAAACATCCGCTACTGGTACAGGAGTAAGGTGAAATAGCAGTGATACGCAAAATACCCTGATCCGAAAACCGGGTAAGAAAGCGAGTTAACATTGCGTTGTCATCCAGTTGTGATCTTTCTTGAAAGTTTATGGAGAAATTAGTTTCAATTCAATAACAAAATCTGTATCGAAGAGACAAACAGGCGAGGAAGTGACTTAATAAACATGAGGTATAAATGCGGAGGAGATAGTGGTTGCAAAGTAACCTACGCCACACACTTTGAGCTGGTTGGCGGACAGTTTATGGAGATGTAGAAGAATTAGTCACCTCCTTACCAGAGCATGCCGTCTCTTCGGAGCGCTGCAGTACTGCTACCACGAGCTGGTACGACCCGCCGGCGCTGACGTGGGGCCCGATGCAGAGGCGCCGTGTGCGCGGCAGTCGGTTGTACAGAGCATCGCAGTAACGTGCGGTGGACATGGAGACGTGACGGAATGACAGCAAGCAGCTGTCGCGTTTACAAGCGTCAGTGATAAAACAAAAGACAATGGACTCTCTCTCAGATACCGAGCACGCCGTGAAAAGTTCACGATGACTGCTTCTCCTTCTTCTTTTTCTTCTCCTTCTTCTTCTTCTTATTATTATCATTATTAGTATTCATGACGGGGTAGACAAATTTAAGTGTATTGGTCCTAGAACTCAAGGTTTAACACGTGCTGCACAACACACTGACGTTACGTCTGAAGAAATGTTCGGAAAAGTTACGGAAGGAAGATAACGGTTTACCGCGCTCTCTACAACTAGGTCATTAGAGATGCAACTGAAGCAGAGATTGATAAAACCGTTGGAAGTATATGGGCTTTGGCCTTTCAAAGGAAAGTTGATTTAGGGGAACCAAAATAAAACTGTTTGTGGATAGCTAGGCGTGGTATGAAACCCGCTCCTTCCGAATGGAACGGTCGATAGCGTTAGTGGTGACAAAAGAATGCGAATGAGAAAAGTTTGTGTCGTGTTGACTCTGTAAGAAAAATCAACACTCGAAAATTATGTCTGGTCAAGTTGAAACATAATGTGAAGGGAGTCTGGAGCCGTATTGCAAATCCTGAGAGATACCTTCTGTCGTAACTGCGCTTCTAAAAACAAGTAGTAGACTCTTTGTTGTTAGGAAAAGAGACAACGATCTTCCCGTGAGTCACAGTCATTATTTCGAAATCTATAGGAGTTTTTCGATTCTTAACTGAAAATTTTGAAGCTGGAGCGAAGAACTGCACGCAGAACGTGATATTGCGCGGCTGTGGTGCACCTCAGCCACTGAGATGGCACAATTGGACTATCAGAGATTCTAAATTTCTCCCCACCCATCCTTTTTCCCAGAAATGCGCGTATTTTCCCTCGTCAATGTCAGTGTTTTGTAGGAATGAAATTTTCTTAGAATAAAAAAGTTATCCGTACCGTAAACGACTGTTGTACAGAGATGGAGTAGCTTTTTTATGCTAAGGCGGTTTAGGGTTTGGAATTTACGATTTCACACGTCAAACTAATGACTCCTTTCCCGTGCATCGTGACAGCAGGACTCGCTTCTTCTTAACTGGGCAAAGTGGCGAAACCTAAGACTTCCCACAGTACTTGGGCTCCGTGACGTAGCTGCACTACTTCAACAATGGAACAAACGTGACTCTTCAGGCTTTAGCCGGTGCATATGTTCAATACAAACCTCCCGAAATTAACACCAGATCAACTTTTGTGTATCTGACAACATTTCCTCGATACAACTTCTTGACATGGTCAAATGGTTTCTGCTGGGTACTGCCGATAAGTGGACGTCCTTAATTTCGTGAGTTAAATCGGAGGGGAAGGGGTCCAGCAGAATCTCACCGTACCTCATTTAAAGGGGAAGGAAGTGGACAATGAAACTTTCACGTCAACTATTGAACTTTTGAGCTGTCCTTGAAGTAACCGATTTGTAACAGTTCGTTGTGTCTCTGTGGTGCCAAGTGCTGCTCAGATTGCTGGTGCAGATGCAGTCCGAAGCTCCAGAGCCGTAAGCCGGGCACGACGGTCTTCCCTCTCGGTAGGACCACGGGACCGTCCAGAGGCCGGTCTTCTTGCGCCGTACATTCTCGTGACCACCGCTGCCAGCAGTCATGTGCAGCGGCACGTCTTTCTGCAGTATCGCAGAAGGAACATCCAGCTTCTCGTAGTCCTTTTACACGACCTCGTTGAAACTCTGTGAGGTGCTGATAATGCCAATGGCGTCATTCTTGACTAGCACCTACTCACCACGTCCGGCCACAAAGGTAGCTAATCATCATTAATGTTACAGCGCATATAAAGCGAACCTGATTTTCATCCTCATAGTGGCGCGAAATTTGAATATGCGACATCTTTCAGATGTAGAAAAACACCTATCAACTTTAACTAATGTCGCACAACTCAGCTCCTTCATTCGTGTTGCGATGTTTTTCATTCAGTGTATATAAATACCTGTAGAAGGTCAATTGCTTTGGGGTCCGTCAAAACAATTAATACTAATTTCGTGGAGCCTCTTGGCCTGTCACTCCGTCTGAATACTACACAGGATTGGCGTGTTTAAAATAAAATGTTTTTCATTATGATTTAAACACACTGCTTCTTACATCTAATAAATAAAACACGGTTTTTAAAAATGTTTTATTCATTGTCTAGAAGACATAAAAATCTCGCGGTTACGTATTTTTATCCGACTGTGGAATAGATCTCAAGTAAATCTCACACCTTAGACCTCATAGAATCTCAACATGTATGGTTGGTAGGTGGGGGGGAGGGGCGTCTCCAGGTTTTAAAGAAAACCCATCACCTAATTAATGGATGTCCCCTAGGTAGCAAGTCCCTGTTTCGTTTGGAAGTTACGCATGCACGATCAATCTGGTTGCCGGCAGACCGATGATGGTAAGGAGTTCATCACCCCCTACAGGACGAAAAAGGAGAAGAAGATGATGACGATCAGTTTTGGGCAGTGATAAAGTTGTAGCTCTAGAATATAAAAGAAAGAAATGCTAATTACTATGAAAAAATCTGTAACTTTGTAAGGTGCCGAGTAACAAACACTTTTTGGTGTGCTACTTGATGTGAATATATCTATATTATGTTCATAAATTGAAAAAAGAACTGTGAGGCGGTGATCTGCGTCCTTCTGGACAGGCGTTGGGTAACCGGTGGCGGTGCCGACTGTGTCACAAGCTGTGGCCCACACCAGTCTCTGTGTTATTAAACAGCTAATCCGGGACATGGTGCCAGTTGCAGGGTCCCTGTCCAGTGGTGTCCACGGTATATATATAAAAAAAAAAAAATCGTTTTAAGTATTCACATGATTAATGATCGAATTTAAAAATTTAAAATTCTATCATAATCTACTTATTGACAGGTATGATCTTACGCTGAAGGTTTAACACAGTAAGACAAATATTACAGTTAGGTGCAGATTATATTCATCCAGCACGTGAGAATGAAAGCACTTGACGGGTTCCAACAAACTTTACAAATCATTTCATACCTTTACGAAATGTTATTTGGGTGACGTCATCCACAAAATGCTGGAAAGAACCAAGTATCAACTCACTGTGTGTGGTGTCACCGCCAGACACCACACTTGCTAGGTGGTAGCCTTTAAATCGGCCGCGGTCCGGTGGTATACGTCGGACCCGCGTGTCGCCACTATCAGTGTTTTCAGACCGAGCGCCGCCACACAGCAGGTCTAGAGAGACTTCCTAGCACTCGCCCAGTTGTACAGCCGACTTTGCTAGCGATGGTTCACTGACAAATTAAGCTCTCAATTGCGGAGACGATAGTTAGCATAGCCTTCAGCTACATCATTTGCTACGACCTAGCAAGGCGCCATTATCATTTGCTATTTATCTTGTGATGCATGTACCGTCAGACCGATGTTCAGCAATTATGGATTAAAGTTAAGTATTCCAGCAGCTACGCACTTTATTTGCTAGTCTCAATTACTTTACCTGTTCCAGATCTCACGTCAGCCTGTGTGAGTTTAAACGTGTGCCTTTCGGCTACCTGTCATAGTGGATTGGCTGTCTTGCCAGTCCACAACAGTTGGCGACGAGAATTTTGCGTTCGTATTGATATTGCCCTGATTTACTTGTGTAATGGCTTTGCCACAATCTCCAGATGTACTGTCCGAATTTTATCGCTTACAGAATCAGCAGACGCAGGCCTTATTGGATGCCCTTGGACAGCTCGTCCAGGGTCAACGTGCAATGCAAAACGATGCAGCAGCCGCCGCTCCACCGCTACCGCAGCCACAAAAAACAGTTGCACCACCTTTTCGTCCTTTTGATGCGGCACTGGGAAGCTGGATGGAGTGGTCGCGCCAATTTGGATTCCATCTCGCCGCCTACAGAATTCAAGGTAACAAACGGCAGCCTTTTTTGTTAGCATCAGTAGGCATCCAAACGTACCGTGTGATAGTGAAATTATTTCCCCGACGCGACGTAGCAACTCTGTCCTACGAAGAAATTTTGTCTGCATTAGATGCATATTTCAAAGAATCAGTCAATGTAGTTGCAAAAAGGTATACCTTCTTTCGTACAAAACGTACGGCAGGTCAGACTAATAGGGAGTGGGTTGCAACCTTGCAAGGCCTTATTAGGGATTGTGCTTTTGAGTGTCAATGTGGACTCCCTTATTCAGATACTATGGTGCGTGATGCAATTGCACAGAACATTTCTGATGTTCATATAAGGGAACAGATTTTAAAACTAGTCAATCCCTCCCTTCAACAAGTGATGCACATATTGGATCGGCAGGACACACTTGACTTTGCTCAGGAATCATTTGAAACTTTGCCACCCATGTGTCAGGTTAACCGGCCCGCCGGGCGAGCTGCATGGAACAGTAAACAGTCCTCACGCCCGGCCGCGCCAACGCCGCCTGGCTCTCAGCCACGTGTCCCGCGTCGGCAAGCAAATGCAGTGCTAAAATCATGCCCGCGGTGTGCTACTAGACATTCACGTGAGAATTGCCCGTCACGCCAAGCTATTTGCTTTTTCTGTAATAAAAAAGGACATGTTCAAAGTGTTTGCCAGAAAAAGCTCAGATCGGACGCTCACAACCATTCCAGGCCCTTTGCTTCGCGCTGGAATTGGAATCGAACCAAGAATACTCAGGCTTGTGAACCTTCGCCCATGGAAATTCATGTAGTTCATTCCACTCCGCCCAGTGCCACTCTCTCTAACAGTGACTGTGTTCATCCCACAAATAGTGTGCGTCGACATCGACGGAAATCCCGTCATGTCGCAAGTGCTTCTGTACCAGTGTCAGTTCACGTTGCACGAGACAGTCGCTCTTGTCGTCAGAAGGACAATAAACATTTTGTAGACTTGGACATTAATGGCAACGTGATACCATTCCAGCTCGATACTGGAGCTGCAGTTTCCTTGATCAATCAGGACATGTACAAACAGCTGGGCACACCTCCGTTGTGTGCCACAAATGTTAAGTTACGTAGTTATTCAGGACAAGCAATCCCTGTGTTAGGACAGTGCAGCCTTCTTGCAACATACAAGGGACAAACAAAACTTGTGTCATTGTACGTCCTTCATTCTTCTTCTGCAGCGAACTTGTTTGGTTTAGATTTATTTCAGTTGTTTAACTTGTCTATAGTCAATCAGGTCCTGTCAGTGAACCAGACTGTGCCTTCAGCCAGTGTTTCTCGTCTATGTGAAGAGTTTGCAGACATTTTTGCACCGAGCCTTGGTTGCGCTAAGAACTATAAAGCACATTTGGAACTGAAAGTAAATGCGCAACCGAAATTTTTCAGAGCGCGCAATGTTCCCCACGCATTGCGTGATGAGGTCGCAAGAACATTACACGATTTGGAATCACAAGGTGTGATTGAACGTGTGCAGGCTTCTCTCTGGGCATCACCCTTAGTAATTTTGCCAAAACATTCTGGAAAATTGAGACTTTGTGTGGACTTCAAGGCAACAGTGAATTTACAACTCGTGACTGCAACTTTTCCTTTACCCTGCCCGGAAGATCTTTTTGACAAACTGTGCCCAGGTAAATATTTTTCGAAGTTGGACCTAGCAGATGCGTACTTGCAAATACCGGTGGACGAAGAATCCCAGCGCGTTTTGGTGATTAACACGCATCTTGGTTTGTACCGATTCAAACGACTGCCATTTGGGTGTGCATCCGCCCCTTCATTGTTTCAGCAATATCTACAAACTATTTGTGCATCGGTCCCTACTGCAGCAAACTATCTGGACGATATTGTGATCTCCGGAAAGACGGAAGAAGAACATTTCGCCAATCACAGAACATTATTTCAGGTCTTGCGACAAAATGGTCTTCGCTTGCGGAAGGACTAATGTGTGTTTTTTGCTCGTGACTTACCCTATCTGGGACATGTACTCAATGCCCAAGGCATACATCCCAGTCCCGAGCACCTCCGTGCCATACAAGACTTGCCTTCGCCGCAGAATTTGAAGCAGCTGCAGAGTGTGCTGGGAAAAATCAATTATTATCATCGCTATGTGCGCCACGCCTCTTCCATTGCAGCTCCGCTTCATCGCTTACGCCGTAAAAGTGTTCCGTTCGTCTGGACGACAGAATGCGAACGCGCCTTTCGCCAGTTGAAATCGGCGTTGCTTTCCAATACTTGCCTTACGCCATTCGATCCCCGGAAGCCCTTTTTGTTGATGGTGGATGCGTCGGATTTCGGGATCGGTGCTGTGCTTGCGCACAAAGATGGTTCGCACGATCGCCCTATTGCCTTTTCGTCCAAATTCCTCTTGTCTGCGCAAAGAAATTATTCACTGATCGATAAAGAAGCATTGGCTCTCGTATTTGGTGTTACAAAGTTTCATGATTTCTTGAATAGTCGTCACCTTACCATCATCACAGACCACAAACCTTTGACATCGCTTTTTCATCCTACCAAGCCTGTACCTCCACGTGCAGCGCAGAAATTCATTCGCTGGTCTATTTTCCTCTCGCAGTACCGCTACGATATCTTGTATCGGTCCACTGCTAAGCACGGAAACGTCGATGTGTTGTCCCGTTCGCCTGTTGCTGAGGATAGAGCATTCGATTCCTCAGAACTTGCTTGCATGTTCATTGATTCGGAAACCGATTACGTGGTCGAATCGTTTCCGATTGATTTTGGTCGTGTAGCTACAGCCACAGCTGCCGACCCTGTCCTTGCTACCGTTCTGCGTTTTGTTGCTACGCAATGGCCCTTGTCAAAGTCACGGATCGGGGATCCGTTGGTTAGCCGATTTTTTGCTCACAAGGAGAGACTTTTTGTACGACGTGGTGCTTTGCTGTTGCGTTCTGATAATGATCAGTCCAGGGTCGTGGTCCCACGTTCGTTACAGTCCTCTGTCTTACGACTTCTCCACCAAGGACGTTGGGGTATAGTGCGAACGAAACAACTTGCTCGTCAGCACTGTACTTGGTTCGGAATCGATGCTGCGATTACGCTTATGTGCTCTTCCTGCATGGCGTGTGCCGAACAACAATCCGCACCACCACGGAAATTCTTTGCATGGCCAACAGCCACTTCCCCTTGGCAACGCTTACACATCGATTTTGCTGGTCCATTCTGGAATGCTCGATGGTTGGTTCTGGTCGATTCATTCAGTAATTTTCCTTTTGTTGTCCGGATGTCTTCCACGACGTCTTCTGCCACCATCCAAGCGTTATCCGCTATCTTTTGCATTGAAGGTCTTCCACAGACTATTGTTTCCGACAATGGCCCACAATTCATGTCCGCAGAATTTTAGTCATTCTGCCAGGCCAATGGTATTCAACATCTGCCGTCCGCGCCGGTTTCGCCGCAGTCAAACGGTGCCTCTGAACGATTGGTCCAGACTTTCAAGTCCCAGATGTTGAAGTTAAAAGAGTGACATTCTCGGGAGGAAGCGTTATTGCTCTTTTTGTCCTCGTATCGTTCTCAGCCCCGCGATGGTCACTCGCCGGCTGAGTTGCTCCATGGTCGTCCTCATCGAACCTTGATGTCTTTGCTACATCCGCCGCATCAGGTTCCTGTGCAGCGGCAGACACCTACTTTTGCTCCGGGCGACGTTGTCTACTATCGTAACTATCGAGGTTCACGGCGTTGGCTCGAAGGGCGCATTCTTCGCTGCCTCGGCCGCGCTATGTATCTGGTTTTGGGGGCCTGTGGTGAGATGCGTCGGCATCTCCATCAGCTGCGCCTCTGTCGTCGCACGGGTTCTGCCGCTCCCCGTCTGCTTTCAGCGACGGTGCCGTCTGGTCAGCGCCCTGGGGACCCATCTACTGGCACGCCTGAGCCCCAGGTGTTACCGACGCTGCCTTCCGTTTTGCTCCATGGCGACGCGCCGCCGCCGCCGCCTTTTCTCCCGCCGGCGACGCCCGCAGTGGACGCCTCGCTGCAGCCGCCGGGCGCCTCCCTGGGTCACGCGCCGCCGATCGCTTCCCGTGATCAGTTGTCCTCCGCCATGGAATTCTTGCCCGCTCCGGACCATCTGTTGTCTTCGCCCGTCGGTTGCCCCGACCCGATGGAGGTTGACCCTTCGGCCCCTCCTCTCTCTCTACGGGCGCATACACCGCATGTTGGCGTGCACCCTGGAGTAGGTTTTCAGGCGTTTCCTAGCTCCCCTCGGACCGAATGGTAGGGTGCGGGTGGCACAGCCTCGCCTGTTGTTAGACTCCCCACCTCGTCGCATACGTCAACATGGGGTCCTCCCCACGGCGGACGGAAGCCTTATAACACAACCGTACGCCGATTTGCGGGGGAGGAATGTGGTGTCACCGCCAGACACCACACTTGCTAGGTGGTAGCCTTTAAATCGGCCGCGGTCCGATAGTATACGTCGGACCCGCGTGTCGCCACTATCAGTGATTGCAGACCGAGCGCCGCCACACGGCAGGTCTAGAGAGACTTCCTAGCACTCGCCCAGTTGTACAGCCGACTTTGCTAGCGATGGTTCACTGACAAATTAAGCTCTCAATAGCCGAGACGATAGTTAGCATAGCCTTCAGCTATGTCATTACCTAGCAAGGCGCCATTATCATTTGCTATTTATCCTGTGATGCATATATCGTCAGACCGATGTTCAGCAATTATGGATTAAAGTTAAGTATTCCAGCAGCTACGCA
Source organism: Schistocerca serialis cubense (assembly GCF_023864345.2). Lineage (NCBI taxonomy): Eukaryota > Metazoa > Arthropoda > Insecta > Orthoptera > Acrididae > Schistocerca > Schistocerca serialis. The sequence goes on from NC_064644.1 coordinate 591,880,514, forward strand.
CTTTATTTGCTAGTCTCAATTACTTTACCTGTTCAAGACCTCACGCCAGCCTGCGTGAATTTAAACAAGTGCCTTTCGGCTTCCTCCTACTGGATTGGCTGTCTTGCCAGTCCACAACACTATGTATTTGGTGTTGACGCAGAAAAACTTCATCATCAGGCACGCGGTTTTAATTTATTACTCCTTTCCTACTAACTCTATTCGCAACACATTTCGTTGACAGTGTTTCTTATATATCTCTGAAGGTACTGCAAAGTTAAATCGGTGCACAACAAATAGTTGAGGAGATATGACAGATATAACTGTTGCGGCCACACGCAGTGCTGAATGGCAAAACAGAGGCACGCCGGCGACCAAGGCGTTGCGAAATAAGCACGCACAGATAGACTTGCTCACAGCAGCAGTCTACCAACAGGGCTGACGCAAGGACGCACACAGACCGAGCGCCGAGCAAAGCCTGGAGAGTGCTGAGTAAGGAGAAGTGAGGCCAGCACGCTAAGTTACACTGCAATATACTGTGGAAGTAATAACAAAAAGCTACCACCGAAGGTAAAAAACGTCCTCCTGCCGGATATAAATAGTGGAGCGCAGGCAGCAACAGACAGAAGCCATTAGGAAGCAGTTCGGGTCTGAGGACGGACGTGGTCCGTGCCCGAATGTTCAATCGTCACCTATGACGATTCCGGAAGTCTGTTCGAGCTAACAGGAGTCATCCGTTTGCCGCCAGATATCATCTTCAGCTCCAGAGGTCGGCCCGAGATCGGTCGGCACCATGCCTGACTAATTACAGCGAGAACTTCCAGCAGGACCGGCCACAGCGCGTTCTTGGTCACAGGCGCCGCCGAGGACTGATGCCCAGACTTCACGGCAACCCAGCCCCACGGCGCGTGGTCCGTCCATGACGGGACCTCACGGACATCGCAACTGACGGCTTCCCAGCCGTCGGTGCACCAGGCGTCTGCAGCTGACCTCACGGCGACTTCATCTCAACCACAGGGCTTCAACGGAGCACTGGTGGCCTGAGACTCCTGAGTGCGATCAGCGGCGGAGAATCTACACAGCAGCAGCCAGGGATCCACAGGGCTGGGCAGCGACGAGAAGGGAGAAATTTTAAAGGAACTTTAAACAGTTGAATATAACATGAACTGATATTTTCCTTTCCATAGCTATATCCAGCAACCAGCTGCCGTTCACACTGTAAGACATTTGGCCTGTGTAGGATGTTGCACACTCACTCTAAATCTCGTAAGCAGTTTGTTTCCTGAGGCCATGATGGTCTGTGACAGGACATAACAAATTCCTATTCCGCTGTGGGTCGAAAAACACATCTAATGTAGTATCTGACGAGGATTTATTCGATATTTGAGGAAATGCCGCCAGTAGTAGAACAATGGGGGTGCCACCCCACCGTCCATTGTTGCCAGATGTATAAAAGATGGGTGTGATGATGTCATCCAAGACCGCGGCCTGTAGACTTGGCAACAGCGCTTGATGTAATCCAAGATGGCGGCTGTTACGTCAGCTGATGACGTGAGCACTGTTATCCAAGACGACGGCTTTTGTTGGGAAAGTGCCACACCCCCCTGGTGGCAAGTTTGAATTTTTTTTTGCATGATGGTGAGTCATCCTCTTGGAAAATTGGTGGGAATTTCGAATTTTGGTGGGAATTTCTTCTCCCATGACTGTGCTGATGTCCCCACCCCACCCCACCCCCAACCTACCCTATTGGCGGGAGTTTCGAATTTGGGACCTATTTTCTTTCTATCCTCACATGACCAGAAGTGATGGCACATGTTCAGTCTTTGCTGAGCTGTCATTGGGAAACTGTCATGATGTGTTCGATCATCGAGATGAATGTGTAGGATAGAGTAGCTTTCAACAGCTGCATTATATGCACACATTCGAAGAAGGACTGTAGCCACAGATAATTACATGAGGTATGGAAGACTACCATAATGGAAGAACATAGGAGAAAGAAGCAGAAGAATTCAGTTCAGCAGATTGTGACAATGCAGAGGGATGGAAGCAAGATGCATGTCATAACTGATACATGCTCATGCACATGCGCAGACAGTCAGGATATTCCACATCAAGTATTCACTCTTCCAAAATGGAAGAGGTGGGCAGTTGATGTCAATTCGCTTCAGTGGAAGCAAATTTGTAGGAGTTTAACAGCCATGTTACCTGCAAGCATACAGCCAAGGACCACACCCATAGCTTCCTACATGTAGAATGGAAGCAAGTGTTAAAGCTTGAACATATGAAGAGGAAGAATACAGTCCTGCGATAAATGCTTTGCATCAAGATGCATTACACAATGCATAGAAACATCTGTCTCTGCTGGAACTGTCTGTCATTTCTCATTGTCTCTTATATAAGCTCCCACCCAGCAAGAGACAACTGCCTCCAATCCAGCAGACCAAGGAACTGAGCAAGTTCGCAAGTTCACCACTGGAGGCACAGCAATAGGTCACGTGATCATGCAGTTCAGCCAATAGGAGCATCATGATGATGTAGGCATGGTGTATATAAGGGGAGCCCCATCAGTTGCAGAAAATCTATCGCCATCAGTCAGCCAGGATGATGAAGCGTCAGTCAGCCCAGCAGAACAGGAGGTGGAAGCAGCATAAAGTAAGTATCTACTTTGCTCTGTTATTATTATTATTATTATTTCTGTAGCAGCAACATATGATGCTAATGATTATTGTTCTCTCTGCATATGGTGTTTCCATAGAGTCCCCCTCCATCTTGTTTGGGTCAGCACACGTGTCAGCAAGATCCGACTTGTCGGCACCGACAAGTTCCAGCCCATTGTGGACCACACCCGTGGTGCCGGCAAGATCCAACCTGCCAGGAACAGGAACTTCCCTCCCATCATGTCCTGCTCATGTGGTGGCAGCAAGCTCCAGCCTGTTGAGGCTCACAGTTTCCAACCCACAGGCATCTGCACCCAGGGCACCGGTGGTTTTGGTCTCAGCCATGAAGGTTCCTCAGACGCAGCTTCTCAGCATGCTGGATCAGGATAATGAGACTCTATTTTGTGTGCCACTCGATCTTGTCAAGGGTGCAACATCGTACTGGGATCCATCGTATGCACCGTCCATTGAGCCAAGTGCAAGAGACATTCCAGCATCAGTGAAAGAACAGATGGCTAACTGTGCTGGTGTGAATGTTGTGGATGAGAAGCTACCTACCCCCAGTGCACTGCCACCTTTACTATTTGCCTCATGCTATACCTTAACAACTAGCAGTTCAAAACGTATTCGTCTAGGAATTGAAGTTTCACAAGATGGAGATGAGTCAGCTATGTTAGTGTTTGAAAATGTGCCAAAAATATTAAAGTGCGTTTTTCAGACTATGAGTGGGATGAACTCTATCGCACAAAAGCTTACATCAAGAAGCATATGACTACGGAATATGTTGAAGCCCAATTCTACCAGGACATCTACTGTGGAGGCCTAACGGTGAGTAAATTATCAGTGTATGATGATGCTACACTAAGAGTTAAAACTGCTGTCGGGCAGAGTACTTACATACAGCACTCAACAGTTGAGAACTTGTTCAATGTGCACTCTGCGATAACTACTATGATGTAAGGACTAAATAGGTGGCTCCCTCATGTTCAAGCTGTATACACTGATATCAAGAACTGGCTTCACACATGCAGCATTCAGAAAGTAGATATGGAACACTGTTTTAGTACCTCTATAAGTGGTGTGCTGAAGTCTCGCGCTATTCGTTGAATAGGTGTGGAAAATGTTGAAATTAAATTTACTGATGGAATACCAGATATTCCAATGCACTGATAACACTGTAGGATATATGTGCAGAATTTGAGGGATATATGAAGCAGCTATTTTTCAAATACTGCACTGCTAGACCGACTAAAAAAAAAAAAAGAATAAAGTGATCTTTGTGATGGTGATAATGCTATGTATAATTGTCAATGGTGAATAAACAAATATATTTATTATCTTACATTTGTGTTTGTGTTATTTCTCTAGACAAAATGATCCTGCATATAACGCCACATGTGATAATGCTCATTTTCTTTTTTATACAAAAGCCTATTGCACGCCACGACCTAACACAGTAGGTATCATGGCAGGCTGGGTTAAGCACCTTCGCAAAAAGGACTTCGTGTAGTGCTGCTTCCCAACAGCATACGACCTATTGTAGGTTCCTCAAACTGTGGCAAAACAAAAGTTCTCATGGCTCTGCTAACAGACATTGAAGGAGTCCGCTTCGAGCATATCTACAGATTCTCCAAAACACTATTTCAACCCAAGTACCGGTTACTGCAGACAATATGAGATGGCGTAGTTGGTGTAACATACAGGGCATTCAGTGAAAGTGAAGACTTGCCTCCATCTAAAGAAGTAAAGTCAAACACGGTCTTCATATTTGACGATGTAGCTGTTGGAAAGCAGGACCAGATCTGTAAATATTTCTGCTTTGGTCGTCATATGGGTGCTGACGTATTTTATCTGAGTGAAACAGATCCCAGGATCCCAAAACAGTTGGTCAGGGATAACTCCAACCTCATTATAGCATTCATACAAGACAAGCTCAGTTTAAAACACATTTACCAGGCTCTTGTAGGGACTGACATGTTGTACAATAAATTTGTAAACATATGTCGAGATTGCTGGATTCACTCACTGTGCAGGTTTCCCGTTATTGAAAAAACTCAAAACTTGACTGATGGTAGATACAGCCAGAACTTCCAGGAGTTTCTCCATATATAATCGTATAAAATAGGTGAATGCATCAGTATACTCTACTCCATGGACAAGTTCGCACACATGTCGGACGCTCAATCTGAGAGGTTAGGTTTACACAGACAAAATGATCCCATGTATACTGATATGAAATTTCTAACTCTTGAGGGAAGACAGCATACTTGATAAGGCTGTAAGGGAATTATAGGACAATCAGGTAGTTTTTGTGCTTGACCAACACCAGCTAGAGAAAAGAATTAGAGCAATTTAGGGGGAAAATAGAAGGCCGGCCAGGGTGACCGAGCGGTTTTAGGCGCTTCAGTCTGGAACCGCGCGACCGCTACTGTCGCAGCTTCGAATCCTGCCTCGGGCATGGATGTGTGTGATGTCCATACGTTAGTTAGGTTTAAGTAGTTCTAAGTTCTAGGGGACTGATGACCTCAGATGTTAAGTCCCATAGTGCTCAGAGCCATTTGAACCATTTTGAAATAGAAGGTGAGGTTCTTATTATTGAGGAGGAGGAGGATTCGGGAAAGAAGAAGAAGAAATAGAATAACAAAGCATATATAAAGCTTCGCGATATACAGTGCTCAGATTAGTATGCGTCAAGATATCGACTAAGCATAAAGTCATTCACGCGCGTAAAGCTGTTCTAGAGAAATTACGTGTTTTGACAACGGGGCATATGGAGCGGGAGATAACACTAAGAGAGACATTTAAACCCGTTACCGAATCTATCAGAAAGCTAGCATCACGAGATGATGACAGTGTTGAGAACCATCCAATTTCTAACTTCACTAACCAGTACACGACTAGAACAGATAGAAGATTCGGTGTCAACAGGGAGAGACCGTACATGCTCGGCGCTCAATCTATAAGTTTAACTGATAGCACAATACGGATCGGGGATAAGGAGCATAAAAGAACACCTGGCTTAATGAAACTCATCTTCCTAAGAGCCTCAAAAAACTTAAAATACTCCGCCCGTGATCGCAAGGTGTTTGGAGAAATAATACTGTTGACTGAAGTATATAAGAATGCAGACGGCGCACTGAAAAGTCCACTGAACTCTAAATACAGTAGCATTATACAACCTTTACTGAGTGAGCAGCCCCAAAGCATTGGTGTAGGTCTTGACATTCAACATAAACGAGTGAGCATATGAACTAATAGATAGACTGCGGTTGATGGCTTCGGCTGCAGCGGGTAATACAGCGCATTCGAATGAGGTTGTCTCAATAATTTCACAACTTAGAGAAAGAGGAATCATCGAACAATAATAGCAAGTATGGAAACAATAGTTCAGGAGCTGCATAAACCAGCATTCAGAACATACCCTCGCAGTCATGTGATGATTAAAGGACTGGATGACTTATGGCAGACGAATCTTGTGGATTGGATCAGTACAACAGTGAGAATAAAGGTTTCAAGTATATTTTAATGGTCATTGATGCATACTCTAAATTCACATGGGCATTACCTGAAAAAACAAAGATAGGAAGAGATGTAGCTGCGGTGTTCGAGCGTTTGCTGCAAACAGGAACGAATCGATGTCCAGACAACCTTCAAACAGATCATGGTGGAAAGTTTTACAATGAATATTTCAAGATTGTGGTGGAGCGGTACGGAATACACCACTACCCAACATTTACCCACATGAAAGCGAGTGTTGTGGAGCGTCTGAACAGAACAGTGAAAGCTCAAATGTGGAAGCGATTTGATCTTCGTGGGTCGTACAAATGGACGGATATCCGACCGCAGATAATAGCAAAGTATAATCGAAACAAACATAGTAGAATAAAAAAGAGACCGATTGATGCTCGTGAAATTCACTCAAGGAGTCGGTACGTTTCCGTATTAAAATGCTGGATCCACGCAAACAAAGGTTTAATGTAGGTGACTAAGTACGCATTTCAAAGCACAACACTGCATTTGAGAAATCGTACTTACAAAACTGGTCAGCTGAAATATTCACAATATCCAAAGTGCAGAGAACGAACCGCCGAACATATATATTAAAGGATAGCAAGGGTGAAGAAATTGCAGGATGCTTTTACACAGAGGAATTGCAGGAGAGCTCTGTACCAGATGTATTCCTCATCGAACGTGTAATAAGATGTCGCGGGAATAGAGCGCTAGTTAAATAGTTGGGATTTCCATTATCAGAAAACAGCTGAATTGATGCTGACGAATTAGTATACAATATTGGCCATTAAAATTGCTACATCAAGAAGAAATGCAGATGATAAACGGGTATTCATTGGACAAATATATTATACTAGAACTGACATTACATTTTCACGCAATTTGGGTGCATAAGTCTTGTGAAATCAGTACCCAGAACAACCACCTCTGCCCGTAATAACGGCCTTGATACGCCTGGGCATTGAGTCAAACAGAGCTTGGATGCCGTGTACAGGTACAGCTGCCCATGCAGCTTCAACACGATACCACAGTTCATCAAGAGTAGTGACTGGCGTATTATGATCAGCCAGTTGCTCGGCCACCATTGACCAGACGTTTTCAATTGGTGAGAGATCTGGAGAATGTGCTGGCCAGGGCAGCAGTCGAACATTTTCTGTATTCAGAAAGGCCCGTACAGGACATGCAACATGCGGTCGTGCATTATCCTGCTGAAATGTAGGGTTTCGCAGGGATCGATGGAAGAGTAGAGCCACGGGTCGTGACACATCTGAAATGTAACGTCCACTGTTCAAAGTGCCGTCAATGCGAACAACAGGTGACCGAGACGTGTAACCAATGGCACCCCATCCCATCACGCCGGGTGATACGCCAGTTTGGCGATGACGAATACACGCTTACAATGTGCGTTCGCCACGATGTCGCCAAACACGGATGCGACCATCGTGATGCTGTAAACAGAACCTGGATTCATCCGAGAAAATGACGTTTTGCCATTCGTGGACACAGGTTCGTCGTTGAGTACACCATCGCAGGCGCTCCTGTCTGATGCAGCGTCAAGGATAACCGCAGCCATGGTCTCCGAGCTGATAGTCCATGCTGCTGCAAACGACGTCGAACTGTTCGTGCAGATGGTTGCCCCAGATGGTTGTTGTCTAGCAAACGTCCCCATCTGTTGACTCAGGGATGGAGACGTGGCTGCATGATCCGTAACAGCCATGCGGATAAGATGCCTGTCATCTCAACTGCTCATCTCAACTGCTAGTGATACGATGCCGTCTGGATCCAGCACGGCGTTTCGTATTACCCTCCTCAACCCACCGATTCCATATTCTGCTAACAGTCATTGGATCTCGACCAACGCGAGCAGCAGTGTCGCGATACGATAAACCGCAATCGCGATAGGCTACAATCCGACCTTTATCAAAATCGGAAACGGATGGTACGCATTTCTCCTCCTTACATGAGGCATCACAACAACGTTTCACCAGGCAACGTCAGTCAACTGTTTTTTGTGTATGAGGAATCGGTTAGAAACTTTCCGCATGTCAGCACGTTGTAGGTGTCGCCACCGGCGCCAACCTTGCGTGAATGCTCTGAAAAGCTAATCATTTGCATATCACAGTATCTTCTTCCTGTCGGTTAAATTTCGCGTCTGTAGCACGTCATCTTCGTGGTGTAGCAATTTTAATGGCCAGTAGTGTATAATAGTATGCGTAGACCTCAGTCACCTCAGTAGCGTAGAATGCATGGTAGGAGACACACCATAGTAAGAGCTGGAGGTGGTATTCTCGACAAATTACCAGTTGAATTACACATTCCGGGATATAACTTCTGTGGACCAGGAACAACGCTTCAGAAACGCTTGGCACGTGGCGATTGAGGTATTAACCTACTCGACTAAGCTGCCTGGAGCACGACCTAAACTACGCCGCGAATAAAGATCTCCCAGCACGTCACGTCGCAGACAGAATTTTAGCTGATAGAGCCAAGGAAATAAGGCGAAGAAAAGATATTGGTGTAGGTCAATGTGTGGCTGCATTCGTTGTTGATAAAACCATGCGCGGTAAAATTAAGTTAGGCTTAGGAGAGATGAATTTCGAATGAATTATGAAAGCAGCGCGGTCCGCTTTGGGGAAGAAAAAGAAGTAATCAGGCTGCCTGGAAAGCTATATTCTCACTCGATGTGTTCAGCTAAGCACACAATGGTGAACAAGAAGAAGAAGAACAAGAAGAAGGTTACAAGTAAACCACCTCGCATTCTTCCTTTACCCAAGACATCAGGCGGAATTATTCCGTTCCTCGTTCCAGTCCCTGAGGCTGTATCATCAGTAGGCTCCCTCACAAGAGGGGCTGCAGCTGTAGCGAAAACAGTCAAGATTGCTCAAAACGCCTAAGCGCAGCTAGAGGAGGAAAGAAGACATAATCCTGTCATGGAAGCTGCAGCCATTGGAAAGGGTCTGTACTACTTGAAACCGTACAAGAAAGGACTCGGCCTCTTCATAAATTAAAAAGAAAAAAAGCCCGTTAGCTATTCTGCAGAATCGAGCGCTCACGAATAAAGGTCTGCTTTAGGTTGTTAAAGAAAAACTCCACATTCAAGGATTCCGTGGTGTCTTCATGCGAGATGCATTACCGAAGACAATGTGGCTGACTAATGAATGCGGAATTGTAAATTTAGATGTTGCAGGAGGTCCAGGAACCCATTGGGTCTCATATGTCAAGGAAAGTGCAAATACATGGCTCTGAGCACTATGGGACTTAACATCTATGGTCATCAGTCCCCCAGAACTGAAGTACTTAAACCTAACTAACCTAAGGACAGCACACAACACCCAGTCATCACGTGGCAGAGAAAATCCCTGACCCCGCCGGGAATCGAACCCGGGAGCGGGAAGCGAGAACGCTTCCGCACGACCACGAGCTGCGGACAGTGCAAATACAGTTTATTACTTTGATTCATTTGGAGATTTACAGCCACCTGAAAAATTGCAACAATACTCCACCAGCAAAAGACGAGTCTTCTACAATTTTCAGTGATATCAGTACTTTAACACATACTTGTGTGGATATCTCTGTATCATGTTCCTCCTCACATCCTTGATGAAACAGCTTGTAAAACTAGACCAAAGATAAGAGCATACTCAACATCCAGGACGGGTGGTGTATATAAGAGCCATCACTGAAAGTGACCCTCCATCAGGTGAGGTTTAGATGCGATGTCATACACTCTGACGTTAAGAGAACGAGCGTCTGTATTACGTGCAAATTACCTTCCGCTGATCGATTTAAGTTCTGGTGATTGGAATATTGCGTTGATTTCTCTGGAGACGTATAACAGCATCCCAAATATCACAAACGCCAACAATGAACAGCACCTGGAAACTGACGGTGAGAAGGAGATTCTAGAAATACGGCATGGTGCGTACGACGTTGATGATTTAAACGAAGTCTTAAAACACTCTGGAAAAGGAATTGAACTACGCGCAAACATCAATATGCTTGAATCTGAAATACGTACAGAGAACGCGACGATCGGCTTTAGGCAGAAAGATTCAGCAGGTTCAATGCTTGGTTTTGCGAAAGACAGTGTTTTGGTGAAGGATTCCAGTAAATTTTACGCATCAGATCAGGCTGTGGACATACTACTTGTGAGCACAATCCAGGTTGAGTGTAATGTAGCTACAAGCTCATATCTCAACGATAAGTTGATTCACTGTATTTACGGATTCTTCCCTGCATTTGTAACCGGGTATAAGACAGTTCAGACTCCCAAAAACGTGATGTACCTCCCAGTGACAGTTCAGACATTGAAATACCTGGAGCTACGTATTGTGGATCAGAATAATCGACTTTTCGACCTTCGAGGTGAATAAATCATTGTACGTCTGCATCTAAGACAAGAGCTCACAGTCAATCGGTGTGCCACAGAAGCGCAAGGGGGTTCATTATTTCGTTTGGTCTCAAGCTGTGCGATGACGTCACTCAACGTAGCGCAGTCAGTGGAGTAGGATGATCGAATTATACGTCATGAATTCCACTAAATAAAAGCCCTATGCTTCAACCTCATTTAACAAAAATTATGAAATTAGGATTGTTGTTCAGCAGCAGGACGCTTTAACACTACCTTGCAAGAGCTTCTTACATCTGGACTGCGCATTTTAGAAAACTGATGGCGCTGCGATAACACTCTCGAAGCTGACTCGTAATGCTCCAGCATTCCTGTGTCAAGAGATCCGTTATGAACTTAATGGAATATAAATCGGTCGCACATGTAATGTCGGGCTAGCATCAACCTTTAAGATGTGCGTTTCAGCCTCAACAGCTTGGAAAATGCAGGGTGGTTCATAGACGCGCCAGATGTCGGATATACTCGATTTACTTCTTGCGTGCCTCTAAAAATCCTTATGGGTTACTCTGAGGACATGCAACGAAATATTATGAATGCCAAAGACGAACTTCTTTTGGCACGGAGTGCAACTGATGAGAATTCATACACTCAAACAGGGGCAGAGGACGTCGAAATCAAGATTAATAGTGTAGCATGGAAAATGCCCCACATCAGTGTTGCTGACGAGGAACGCTTGTAATTTTTATAAGTTTTGAATGCCGGCACTTATCTGCCGCAACATTCCGATCATGGGAGCTTCTTGAATACCCTGTCTTACCTGCAGAATCAACACATACATGGGCTATTAAAACATAAGCGCAATTGGAGGCACCTCGATTCATCATAGTTGCATTTCACACTCAAAGGCGAGGGAATACGTCAAGAGACTCAAGTGAATTTGACCAATACAAGTTAACTAACGCCATAGTCTACTTGAATTCGGAATACTATCCATATGATAATTTACATCTACAGTGGGACAGCAATGTATACAGTCTGGCATTTGACATGTCTGCAAGATTACGTGCATCTTACTATGAAGGAGTTGAAAATGAGGGATTTCTACTCAGTCCACAGAATTTCAAGAAGCTTTCACCAATAATCGTGATTGACTGCTCAAAACAGAATGAGATAATTAAATCAGGACCAGCAGATGTACGGATTGAATTTAAATCTTCAAGAAACTTCCCAAATCACACTGCAGCATATGCTCTAGTTCTGCATGACCGTGTTGTAAACTACTGACCATTCACAGGTGTTGTACAGCGAGCTGTATAAATTAATTGGTGCTCTGCTAGGTCCAGCACAGTCCACGATGTTACCCCAGGGTTTTATTACAATGAACGAAAGCGATTCATAATTAAAACTGTGTGATAGCAGCCTTCACACAAAGTGATGGCGTAATAGAAACATTCGCAGCAAGCATTGCATCGCCGAAACCTTTCAAGGATGTGAAGTTCATTAAAACAAGGAGAAGTGCAAAATGGCTAACACGTTTCTTTCATGGACTCCACTTGGACGATCCTGGTATACCTTATAAAGAAATGATGACGTCACTTTGACTATTCGATCATCCTGACACCATCATCTACGTCAAAGGCGAGAAGATCGAGTGGATGCAGCGAATCTTCAAGTTTGCATCTATTCAAGACCTAGAATTCTACAGGTGCCCTGCTATCTACAAGCTCAAGAAGAAGAAGAAGATGTGTGAAAACAGTGTTGTGTCTGCTTGTGAAAATTTAAAATTACTTTTAAGTTGGATTAATAAATATGAATGAATTTTCTAACTCAAATTGGGTTTTTCCTTTCTATCTAACTCCTACTTAGATAGCACGTGGCTTTGGCCACATCCTCTATCTGCGGCTTTGTTCAGGCACAGGAGGTATAATTTCAGGCATACTTGCTACATGCCTTTGGAAGCGGACACGATCCTGCCCCGCTTGTTTCGAAAAACATATACGTGCAGCCCGACAGGCGAAATCCAATGCAATCATTACATATATTTTGTTATCGTACATCTAAAACTTTACCTCCTTAATAGCACTCATCTTCATCAAAACTAATTTCATTTGAGACATGCACAGCCTTTATATACATATACACGAATAATGCAATAGGGGCTAGGGTTTTATGTAAATAACAACAACAAAGACGTATGGTGACTAATTTTTTCTTGGTTTATTCGGTTCACACAAATACAATATAGTTCTTGAGGTACAATGCAGTTTTTTGAGGTAGAATACAGTATTCTTCAGGTACAAATTGACTCTACTGTGCAGAAATACTTTTAACTTACATTCTACAACACTAACACTGGTAGTAATTTCTTTATATAAATCTGCACTAAAATCTAATGTGTAGATACTGCCCTTTACTACTACAACTAAATTCCACAGCCCCAGTAGCATAGCTTTTACAATAATTCTGATGGACTGTGCATGCTTAGAACATTATTTCAACAGTCCACAATAGCAAACGTTTTTACAATAACAATTCTGATGGACTGTGAGCTATATACACTTAAAAACTATTCTGACGTGGATGGTTAGTGGAGGGTGAAAAACTTAAAAGCTGTTCTATTCACAACACACACGTGGTGCTACACATATGTTGCATATGAACAGATCTATCAATATGCTTTTTCAATACTTTTTTGTTTATGCTATTCTTTCTTTCACACACATGGTGTCCATATATATATATATAAATTTTGTTCTTTTTCTTTCTTTTCTATGCATTCGCAGTCTCTCTCTATGTATGCATATACACATGCACATAGTCCACAAAATATTTATATGACGCACACACACACACACACACACACACACACACAAAATTACTTACTCTATGATCAAATGGTCATACTACTACTCCGTGGACTCTCTCTCTCTCTCTCTCTCTCTCTCTCTGTCTCTCTCTCTCTCTCTCTCTCACTCACTCAATCAGAGGGCCCCACCCCTTCTCTCGCTACAAAGTGAATAGTGGGAGTACAGGAGAGTTTCAATCTCGTCATGACAAATGTCCCTTTTATCGTCATGAGGCGACAGACCGGTTTTCGACTGCACCACAGTGTACACCTAGTGTCCTCTCGACCAAACCCTGGTCTGCCATACCATATGCGGTGGTTACAGTGCTGCACCGTGAACACCACTTCACAGGCACCACAAATAGTCTTTGACAGAGAGGTCTCTCGATGCCATGCGATGCACACCCATAGTCTGCCTCTGGGTGGCGTCTTCCAATATGCGATATGCAAACTCCACAATCGGGAATCCATTCGCCTCGTCCTTCATAAGACTGATAACCTTCTTGTTATGTGGATTAATTCCATGAGGAAATGTCGAATTCATTACCGTGGCACCTAATTGCTTCGTATGGATAACAGTTCTTCACCCAATAGATGACGCTATCTGTATCCATATAAAGTAATTTAGGATCTGCGAAATGAGTTTTCACAAGCTCATAATGAAAGCGGTACATGTGGAGTTTGGATAGGTCTAGTATGCATATCCCCTCATAAATAGGTTTCGTAAATTCTACTACAGTCTTTGTCATCTCCACAGCAACAAAGTTCGTATTTAACATGGTGACCCGCTTAAAATTTGGTCTGGCAATACACTTTCATACGCCATAACGCCTATTCCATCCGGTTATAATCAAAATTTCACGTTGTTCTCTCAAATTCTCTATTGCTTTTCCGAAAATTGAATTATTCATTAATTTATAAAAATCTTTCTCAAAGTCACATGTCATGGAAGCTCTCTGTCTCGTATTCAAATCAATATACTCGTTCAACCAGGGGGACTGCTTGAACGGGATTCTAACAAGCTCCATACCCAAGCTGACACACTGCTGGAGAGAATGATAATGAGTGATGTATGTCTGTCTATCGTCCAGAATTTTCATCAGTTTTGGCATGGAGTCTCCTCATGGAACTAGTTGCTCTGGACACAGCGGCAAATCGGTGTGCGCATCATGCAAACTAATAGGATATGTGAGTTCTGCCTCCACCACATATCCAACATCAGAATCAGCTGCCATAACCCCCATGATTTTTCCAACTAATCCCTTTCATTCGTCTTCGGACACCCATCAAAACTCTTTAACTGGCAGTGATTGCTGCTTGGCATGCCTGTATAAGTTATTTACATCCAGGTACATTCTGTAATGCGAATCAAGGGATGCATTGAACCTGTCACCCATCTGTGGGTTATTTGCTTTCAGGTGCCTATGGACACATTGGTAAATTCCCCCATAGATCCCTTGCACATAGAAAAGCAGTATGTCAGCATCGGTCAATAATTCAATGTTGCACTTCGTTTTCTTGAGTATTGCGTCCAAAGACAACCCAGGTGCCATGTAATAAAAGGCGGGATCCAGAGAATATGTGGTCATGCATAGTCTCTGGAATTTCTCGAAAACGTCAGCAAGGAAGCGCACGTCTGTGTCCATGTAAAGCCGTGTGTACTCTCCTAAAGTGGAAATACTGAATTCCCGCCATACATTCACGGCACGCTCATACTCTGCATCCGTTATGGGATCGCCTGTAAGGTCGCTGGAGAATGCAGTTATGGTGGGTAGCTTAGTTTCGTTGAGTTTCGCCATACTATCCACATACTCATATGGGAAAACCCCGTCCATAGTCACAAGTTGGAACTTATCCTCGTCGAGAAATGCAGCTCTAGATATGCATATCCCCCCAAGGTAGAGTTTCAATGAGTTTCTGGAGTGGCGCCTGCATAAAACATAGCGTATGAAGGAAGCGGAGCGTAATTCTTGGCGTCAATCGTTTGGAGAATGAAATGTCTCTCACGTCGCTCTCAGGTAGGACACTTATCTGATTTTCTCCCAACCGAAATCAGCCAAGTGCTAAACTAGAAAGTGAGTGTTATACCTGCTTTTAAATTATGAAAGAAAACGGGTATTTGTCTAGGTAGCTGGTACTTCAAATTGCACGTGTTGTGAACTGTGCCATGGAACTTCCCCATAAAATGACAGTGGTCCCTATGAGGAGTTTCCACTTTTCTGTCTAACGGCACCTGCAAATATGACAGTCAACCTTGTTATTATACAAATCTTCATTCTCCTTCGATTTTGTCATTGGAACGTTGCCACTGTGAAGCTTTTCAACCTCCCATGAAAATTTTTCAAGCACAGTGTGCAGCCAAACCGCAGAATTATCCCTGATATAAGATTTGTGGCGGTTAAAACTGGTATCATAGGACGATACAATTTGGTACACTGTCACATATGGTACATGTTTTTTTGTAAAGGTGGTATGTAAGGCTGTAGGCTCACCTTCACAGCTTATCATGGGAGCAAGGAGGCATTCAAAGTCGCCATAGACTGCAAATGGGCATTGGTCCTGGAACTGTATGAATTTGTTTTCCTCAGTAGGCATAATAACACGTACTGGGTCCTTGGAAGCACAGTCTACTAGAGGCACCATTTATTACTTGTCAGAGAAGAAATAATTCAGACACCTGAAGCAAATATGCTTTTTACGCTTATAGTTATTCAGTAGGTGGCAAGGGAGTCAGGACATGTCTTTGATCCAAACATAATGATAATTATCACTTTCAGAGAAGAGCAGCATGTTTGCATACAACTCACACTCACCCGCAAATTTTGAGATATGAAGGGCCCGACGACAATATGCTTGTCTTGCTCATCTGACTTGCTTTTCTTCTCCAGGCCATAAACATGAACTGATATGCTGGTGTTCTGCACCTCAAATTTAGGCATATCCTAGATATTGATGGGGAAATTGATACCATCGAAGTTACAACACCCATGAATATTTTCACCTACATGGTATGTACTCGGATGCCCAGGATGATCTCTGTAATTGTAGTTTCTCTCACAAGCCAGGATAGACCACGCAAAATAAGCCTTATCCTTTCTATTTTCGACATTAATGCATGTCTGTTTATTAGCTATATCTTTAGAGAGCTTCATATAGCTAGACCCTCCATTCACCAGATCGTAGACATGTGTATGGATGTTCAGGTGTGAGTATTCAGCTGAGGGCTTTAGCTGCCCCTCTGACTTCCATCTCTGAAAACTGGCCCAATATAGCACTCAAGGTGAATTTACGAAACCACTCGGTGATTGATGTGCTCTGCGTTATCACACCATTTTCCTCCCAAAGATAATGAATACTCGTCTCTTCAAGATCAGACTGGGGGGGGTGGGGGGGAGACGATAATTTGATGCAAAGCACCGCACTGCATTTAATGGCGAGGTACTGCGGATCATTGAGTACTTTGAGAAGCTCCGTTTTCACGAGAGGAAAACAGGGCCGTGGTACCCTCCTGCCAGGGTCTTGATCCTGGTGAATGAGATTCGCTCCTCAAAAGCACCTGCAACCACCGAGTACTCTAACTGACCTGATGTCCTTCACTACAAGGATGGGAGAGGGTACTACCACTAGCCATGGGTTCACGATCATTAACATTAATACTACTACTAGGTTGAGTTGTCCACCTAGTGGATGACTGAGTTGGCATGGCGGTCTGCAGTGTCTTACACCTGGGCACGATGTGCGTGCAGTTGAATAGTACCTGCTGGTGGTGGGTGGGTGGAGCTAAGGGTGAGGCGCCATTGTCTGGCCAGTTGGAACAACTGGGTCTAGCTGTGGGCAGGGCAAGGCTGTGGGCTCACCCCAGAATTAGACAGTCCGCCACTAACTGCTGAGGCATTGGTGGTCGTCTGTTACTGCTGCCCGCCTCCACTGACGACCAAGGGCGGGGCAGAAGGGAAGTGGGGACCCAGTGATGGTTGACTCCATGATGCACAGGTCCAGGTAGGTTGAACCTTGGACGATAGCTTTGTGGTGATTGGCGCAACTCATGGTTCTGCTCATAGTACTGGATCTCTAAAGACATTGCGCCGCACCCTGACACCTGATGTGGCCACCTCTGTGAAAAAATAATAAACATTGCATTATAGAGCATGCTTAGATAATTATAAATAGATTAGTATGGAAATATGAATAATAATAATAAGACGAATATGAAAGTTATAACAATACTCACCTTATTCGTTCCCGGGCCACAGTTCAGTCACAGCAGCAAGCTCTTCTTTGTGAAATTCAGGACTGAAGTCCCCACCTACCACAAACTGTGCATCGATAAATGCCTCGCGCTGTAAGTGCGCATTTAAATAATCAAGCCAATCCAAATCACCTGTGGCAAAAAGAATTAGAGAAAATGTATGTGCAAAAAAATGTGTTTACATATCGATGGATTCGAATCTTACACAGGAGAGATGGCTCCTCCTCCTGGGAATAAACACCGTCCTCTGAATTAGAGGGCTGCGCTGCACCCTCTGCCGAATCATCTGCAACAACAACAATGAAGTTTATACTATATTACGGTGTCATCGCACACTCGACATACTACAAAAACACAAAACAAATTTCATACTCGCGTTTTTGAGCTGACAGGGTCGGATTCTCCCTTCCCAGCGCACCATCCAGCGCGTCCAGCACCTCAGCGACGAATGCTGAAATGAAGAGAAAACAAATTCACTTTCACGCGTGCACAGAGCAATTCTGTATTCTAAACGGGGTTTCGCACACTAAATAACACTCATACGATAGCAATACCTTATGTGGGACCTCGTTCAGGTGAGGGCGCTTGCCCTCACCACTGCAGTTGGCTGAAGATCTCTTTATGATAACTGTGAATAAGACAACGAAATGCAGACAGAAGGACTGGCTGACTGTATCGGAATGGAGGAGAACACAAGGGTGCTAGGGTTCAGATGGGAGGCCGAGCCTCCTCCAACGTCACCAAGATGTGAACCAATGTGTGTTGACTTTCTTGGGTTGAGCCCACTAGCATCCCTGGCGACTGGAGCCTGAACTAGCCAGATGTGCCCAAAACCTCTAAGAGACCTGAGTCTCCGATCATTTATTGATTTACAGCGATACAATTCATACTGTAAGTAACAAAACTGTTTCTAATACATGATGGATGATATTGAATTCAGCCTCTACAATTGAAATCATTATGTGTATTCTATTAATTAACCACACTATATAACCAGCTCAGTGAATTCAGCAGATATTTCCATCGGAAGTTTCAGCTGCAAAGAATGCAATTAGGGCTCCAAATACTTTAGAAACATTCTGGCAAATAGCTGGCTGAAGGAAGCGAGTATTTTTCACAAACTTTACTGGATGCGAGAATGTTTTCAACACTTATTGGGTGGTTGATGAGATATTGCAACTCCCTCAATGTCTGCAAACTTTGTGATTTTCCATGGTGACTGTTAAATACGAGAATTCTATGTTGCTAGTATTAATACTAGCTTTGAGTGTTTTATCTAGTGTTTCTTACATTTAGCTTAGCTTTGTAAAAGCTGAAGCAAATGATTTACAAAGTCGTCAGATGATAAAAAATGAAAATTTTACTATTTAGGAAAGGCGTACAGTGATAAAGATAAAATTTCAAGTAGCGCTATTGGTGGAATCGACGGCTTATATGACCGCTGAAAGTTTAGTAAATTATTCTACCATGATGCTGGAAAATTTTTACATCAAATTTCTCGAAATGTGTAGTTATAACTAAATTTGCACTCGTTTGTACTAAAGTGTTATATGTTTTGAACTTTTCAGAGCTGGAGTTAAATATCTAATGGGTTGAGTAGATGTCTTTCAATGTCTTGTTATGCCTGGAAATTGTCTCAAAGGTAAATGTCATCTTACTTGAGTGATAGAATGAAACATGCAAGAGAATAATAAAGTGATGAACGCTAGAGAGAAAGATATAGTCCACTGTAAATTATTATTCTCTCGTTCTGCTGCGCATCTAGCAGGATGGCGGAAAAAAATTTCTCAAAATTCATAGTCATAACTTTTGAAGTGTTATACGTTTCGAACTCTTTAGAGCTAGAGTTAAATATCTAACATGTTTAATAGATGCCTTTCAAAGTCTTTCAATACTTCAAAAACTCGAGACCCATATGTGAAGAGCTTTGAAGGAATTCTTTGTTCATTGCTGTTAAAAACATCTGCCTGTGTTCCCTAGCAGCGCATTGCTTTCGTTTACATTGTTCCTATTTTGGGAAATATCGACACCTCAACCTTCTTAAGGAGCTCGCAATGCCTTTGTTGTCGCTGTTACCTATTATGAAAGCATTCTCAGACTCCTGCAGGCTGGTGTTTGTGTCGTGGCGCCGGCAGGACTGGGAGCAGGCGAATCTTTTGTTCTTACAGGTAACAGCACAGTTGGAAGCTCTGGTGTTTGTGTCACAGTGCCGGCGGGCGCTCTCTAGCAGTGAACTCGCGAACTAGCTCAGTTTTTTGGTCTGCTGGATCGGAGGCAGTTGTCTCTTGTGGGGTGGGGGCTGAGACAGATGTTACCTTGCATTATGTAATTCATGTTTAATGCAAAGCATTTATTTGCAGGACTGTATTCTTCCTCTTCAGCCAACTGCAGTGGTGAGGGCAAGCGCCCTCACCTGAACGAGGTCCCACATAAGGTATTGCTATCGTATGAGTGTTATTTAGTGTGCGAAACCCCGTTTAGAATACAGAACTGCTCTGTGCACGCGTGAACAGCATTAATGCTTATTTCCATACTTCATGGAGGAGGCTATGGGTGCAGTCCTCAGCTGTATGCTTACAGGTAATATGGCTGTTAAACTGCTCCTGGTCAGACACCAATAGCTCTTCAATAGAACACATGCTCCTTCCACACCAACAGTGCAACAAGCACTGATATCCCAGCCTCTTTAGTGGTAACACCAGACTAATCCAATACTGTTGTAGATAGATAATAAATTTAAACAAATTAGAACAAATTGAAAAATATTCAAACAAATTTATACAAATGTGAACAAATTATATTCCAATTGAATGACATAATGAGCAGTCTCTAGTGGCGGCAACACCGTACTGACTCACCTCAGTTGCAGGACTAACTCTTAGAACAAAATTCGAAATTCATCATGCAAAACAGTCAGTAAGGGGGAGCAGGGAACTGCCAGGTGACCTGTAGAAGCACATAATTCAATTTACCACCAAAATTCTAACTTCCTACTTGGGGGGGGGGGGGGGGGGCGTGGCATGGAGGCGTGGCACCTTCCTGCCAAAAGCCGCCATATTGGATAACAGTACTCGCGTCATCAGCTGACGTCACGGCCACCATCTTGGATTACAGCATGCACTGTTGCCAAGTCTACAGGCTGCCATCTTGGGTGACACCATCACCCCTATGTTGGATACATCTGGCAACAATGGAAAGTGAGATGGCACCCCTGTTGTTCTACTACTGCTACCAAAGTACGACAAGGAAACTGCAGTAACAGCTGCTTCCATTTCTTCATTTTTTTTCTCTTTCAGCGGGGTTCGTTCACATTGAATGCATAGTGAATTTATCTTTCAGAACCACAATTCTGTCGAAAACTGTGGTGGACGCTGAGTCTCATTCAACAGGCAATCACCATCATAAAAAATAGATGCTCTGTGAAACATAGTGTGCAATACACCACCAGTTGTGCCAGATGGAGGTAACTTGTAGCCTGTAGGAACAAGTCAGTGTGAGTAGACGTGCGATACACAATATGCTACTGTGCTCCATCGGCTTTCCTTTGTACCAAAACATCCATATAGAATTATGTGCCATCCTTAATCCATCGCCACCATAAACTGAATATCCGTATTCCTAAACAGACACAAAATTAAATCTGTCTTTCGGCCTCCAGCGAAACTGGAGATTTTTTTTGTCAACAGTTTTCTGACTGGTTTGATGTTGACCCCACCACTTCCCCTGTGATGAAGTCTTCATTCAGAGTAGCACTTAGACCCAGTATCCTCAGTTCTGTGTTGGATGCATTCCAGTCTCTGTCTTTCCCTAAAATTTTTACTCCCTCCAGCTCCTTCTAGTACCATAGAAGTTATTCCCTCATGTCTTAACACATGTCCGCCCATCCTGTTCCTTCTTCCTAACACTATTCTCCACATTTTCCTTTGCTCGCCGATTCTATGGAGAACCTTCCCATTACTTATCAGTCCACATAACGTTCAACATCCTTCTACACCACCACATCTCAGATGCTTAGACTGTGTTCTGTTCCTGTGTTCCACATTGCATGCTATGCTCCAAATGCACATCATCACAAATTTCTTCCTCAAATTAAAACTAGTCTGATACTAGTACACTTCTCTTGACCTGCAGTGCCCTCTTTGCTGTGCCCCTAGTCTGCTTTTTATATCCTCCATGCTTAGTCCCTGACATGGTGCTTTGCTTCCAAATTAGCACTTCCTCTCACTTCATCTACTTTGTGATCACTTACTTTGGTGTTAAGTTTATCGTTAATCTCATTTCTGCTACTCTCAATTTCTTCGTATTTCTTAGGTTTATCCTCAACACATATCCTGTACTCATTACACTATTCATTCCATTCACCAGATCCCGTAATTCTTCATCCAGTTTCACTGAGGGTAGCGATGTCATCAGCAAACCTAGTAACTGATATCATTTCATCACAAATTTTAATCACCCGCCAAAACTCTTGCTTTATTGCTCCTTCGATATATGGACTGAATAACAGGGGCAATAGACTTCATACCTCTCTTACATCATTTCCAACTTTCAACCTGAGGATTTCGTTACTGGTCCACCATTCTTATTGTTCCCTATTTCTTTTTTCTTTTTACAAACTGTACATTTCCCTTGTTTCTCTATAACGTATGCCAATTTTTCTGAGAATTTTGAACATCTAGCATCTCCTTTCATTCAGGAGCTCTAGTCCTGCATGTTTCGGAGAACTTCTGTGAAATCAGGAAGGTAGGAGATGAGGCATCAGCAGAAGTAAACCTGTGAGGATCAGTCGTGAATACTGTTTGGACAGCTCACTAGGTATAACACTTGCCTGCAAAAGTCTGAGGTTCCAGTTTCGAGTCCCTGCACGTAATTTTAATATCCCAGGAAGACGACGTGTGTTGTTTTACTTCAGTTGAGACGTTCAATACCGAGGGTACGATGATTTGGTCTAAGGTAAGTTTTATTATACGCCAGCACTTTTTTATGGCATCAGCGAGACAATAGTTAACTGAAGGAGATGGGTGCGAAGCAGCGTAATCCCTACGGTTCCTGAAGAAAATGGAGCCTTTCGTTCGGGAGTTACATTGTTACCAGCATGTATTTATTGCACTTTTTCTTTCCTGAAATTACGGGCGATGTCGGAGATAGCGACTAGGAGGTTGAACGGAGATTGTTGCCACTGTATATTTCCAGTCCAGTGGTCGAATTTCGGTAATCACCGAGTGAGTGATCTGTTCTGTCAGAGTTTTGACGCTTCATCGCGACTTACAGCAGGCTGTCGACCCCTTTCGTTAACTATTTTCACTAACACGGGAGCACAGTAAGCTGCTCCAGGTTCGCCAGTTATCAGTTCCTTTAAAGACCCATGTGTGTGCTGCCGGGTCACGTTTTGTGTATCCCACAGTAAGCGTTTCTTCTAGGCAGCTGCTCGGCACCGTCAGGTGTTGTCAGCTGGTTACTGCTTCCAACCGGCAACTGGCGCTCTCCGCTCGGTATCTCATTCACTGTCCTGAGCTAAGGCAATGCTCTGGTTTTACAGATTCTTCCAGTTTCCCCAGACGTGTACAATGATACTGTTCATGACATCGGTCTTGCACTGTACAAGAAGTCTGGTCAACGTACGTCATTCCACACTCACAAGGAATTTTATACACACCTTGGATCCTGAGGCAGAGATCATGCTTGGTAGGGCCTAAAAGATTCCAAGGGCAAATAAGTGTGAAAACCATCGCATCGAGCTTAATAACAAGAGTAATATACAACAGCTGGAATGACAACTAAGGGACTGTTTGGCTTCAGGAGAGACCAGATAATGGATGCAAGATTGAAGAAAAATCCGGATACTGGCAGAGAGTTTTATGGCTAAGAAGTTTCAAAAGAGCGCAATGTTTACGCTAGGCTTGTTTACCGTTCACGGCATTTTCATTGGTTCAGCCTCTTTCACAGTTATTGAAAAGGGAACCTCACTCACAACCAACTTTGCCAAAATAAGCAAGTTGCCTTTATGTCAAGGTAAGTTCTACATTAAAACCCTTCCTGTAGCATGCACGGATTTGAGAAAATCCCTGTAAGGCTGCTATTAAGCGAGTGTTACAACTTCCGTGGATTTTAGTACGCCTTTTGAAGATCTACGATACATCAATTACAGCTAGTGCATTGTTCGCTAGACCGAAATACGGCCCCTATCCCTGTCACCATGGACAAGATACTTTGTATCCATTTGGTTATAGACCAATGATCAGCTGCCCGGAGCAGCAGTTCTTTGTATACAATGCATGGTTTAGTTGTTCTCTTACGTGATTCTGAAAAGAACTGAACACTGAGCGTCTTTTTGTCCATGCTGAATACCGTATACTAGTTGTTTGTTAGGTTTAACCTAGTGTTTATCACTTAACTACGAAAGTCAGTTCACGGAACCCACAAAATATGCAAACAATTTAAGCACTCCGTCTTCAGGTCACGAGTGGCCTACCGGGACCATCCGACCGCCGTGCCATCCTCGGTGGAGGATGCGGATAGGAGGGGCGTGGGGTCAGCACACCGCTCTCCCGGTCATTATGATGGTATTCTTGACCGAAGCCGCTACTATTCGGTCGAGTGGCCCCTCAATTGGCATCACGAGGCTGAGTGCACCCCGAAAAAAGGCCTGGATGGTCACCCATCCAAGTGCCGACCACGCCCGACAGCGATTAACTTCGGTGATCTCACGGGAACCGGTGTATCCACTGCGGCAAGGCCGTTGCCCATATGCAAACAATTACAAAAAATAGTAAACGTTACTCAGCACAGACAAAAAGAGTATTATGATTTCAGTTATTCTGAACTGTACTTAGGTTCTACCTAACAACTGCTTACGTTAGTAACAAAATTTCTTCTACAGCTTAACGCAGTTAGAGATAGACAAAGTCTGCGCCTTTTGTGCATCGATGCACGTATACTTCCCATATATGGGTGAAATCTACGTTCAGTTTTCTGCCCGGGGTTGCGTCGTCTGCGGTGGGGGCTACGCTGCCTGTAGCGTCAGCTAGGATCCCAGTGGAATGGAAATTGGAAACTTGTGGTAAGGTCTTACGGGGTCAAACAGC
Source organism: Schistocerca serialis cubense (assembly GCF_023864345.2). Lineage (NCBI taxonomy): Eukaryota > Metazoa > Arthropoda > Insecta > Orthoptera > Acrididae > Schistocerca > Schistocerca serialis. Next base: position 591,905,187 of record NC_064644.1, read on the forward strand.
TGAGGTCATCGCTCCCTAAGCTTATAAACTACTTAATGTAACTTAAACTAACTTACGCTAAGGTAGACACACACTCACCTATACCCGAGGGAGGACGAACCTCCGACGGGAGGGGGGACCACGCGAACCGTGACAACGTGCCTTATACAGCGCGGCTACTCCGCGACCTGCGAATGGACTGTGGACACTGGTGGGGTTGCGCATCTCTGAGTGGAAGGTGAAAGCAGCAGACTCAGTGGTACATCGTAAAGTCTTAAAAACAGTTTTGAGGGTCTTTGCCGTTACTGAAAGTGCGTCTGAGCTACTGGGCAGGCACTAACGCAGCAATTCAGAAAATCAAATGGTTCAAATGGCTCTGAGCACTATGGGACTTAACTTCTGAGGCCATCAGTCCGTTAGAACTACTTAAACCTAACTAACCTAAGGACATCACACACATCCATGCCCGAGGCAGGATTCGAACCTGCGACCGTAGCGATCGTGCGTTTCCAGACTGTAGCACCTAGAACCGCTTGGCTACTCCGGCCAGCAATTCAGAAAATACCGTGAGACGTGGCGGCTTATATCGGTCCTGTCCTGAGCCTGTGTATCGGGAGAATGACTCATGCGTGCACAGTGACAGATGGTCTGAAGCGGGTACAGTCGAGTAAACTTTCATCTGCTAAATGACAGTGGTGCACAGAGACATTCAAGAAACAGGTCAAGAGAATGCTTTTGTGAATGGTTCTGTTTATTTCTTGAAGGCTTTTTTGTTTATTTATATTTGTACAGTTTTTTGTAAGCTTTTAGCAGAGTGAATGATGCGTGAATGTGGTCTAAAGTAAATATCTAGATCATTGCTCTACTGATGAATGCTGTACGAACTAGTGTGAGAAAGTTTTAAGACAGTGTGAAAGCAAACGACGGGGAATTTTGTATCATAATATGTGAAGTAGCTTTATGGTAAAAGGAAAGCTAATTCGAGTGCAAACGAAAATAGTTAATAACGTAAAGTATAAACATACGTCAAATGTTAAATATTTATTTTGGGAAAACGTACAGTTCGAAAGTGTGTTATTTGTTGATTTTTAGTCATGAAAAGCGCGGACTAACGCGGGAGAACAATGTTTTTCTATTGGCCTTAAAAAAATGACCAATCAGAACGGAGTATTCTTCGTGCATCTTTGCTGTTGTTGATGACTGTGATAAGATTAGCACGAGCTTGGCAGTGAACGTGCACATTATCAAGGTTCAGAATATACCGAAGCTTTGCCAGTATTTACACCTTTCATTCAAAATTAAGACCTTTACCCGATTCTTGAAGTACACTCCTGGAAATGGAAAAAAGAACACATTGACACAGGTGTGTCTGACCCACCATACTTGCTCCGGACACTGCGGGAGGGCTGTACAAGCAATGATCACACGCACGGCACAGCGGACACACCAGGAACCGCGGTGTTGGCCGTCGAATGGCGCTAGCTGCGCAGCATTTGTGCACCGCTGCCGTCAGTGTCAGCCAGTTTGCCGTGGCATACGGAGCTCCATCGCAGTCTTTAACACTGGTAGCATGCCGCGACAGCGTGGACGTGAACAGTATGTGCAGTTGACGGACTTTGAGCGAGGGCGTATAGTGGGCATGCGGGAGGCCGGGTGGACGTACCGCCGAATTGCTCAACACGTGGGGCGTGAGGTCTCCACAGTACATCGATGTTGTCGCCAGTGGTCGGCGGAAGGTGCACGTGCCCGTCGACCTGGGACCGGACCGCAGCGACGCACGGATGCACGCCAAGACCGTAGGATCCTACGCAGTGCCGTAGGGGACCGCACCGCCACTTCCCAGCAAATTAGGGACACTGTTGCTCCTGGGGTATCGGCGAGGACCATTCGCAACCGTCTCCATGAAGCTGGGGTACGGTCCCGCACACCGTTAGGCCGTCTTCCGTTCACGCCCCAACATCGTGCAGCCCGCCTCCAGTGGTGTCGCGACAGGCGTGAATGGAGGGACGAATGGAGACGTGTCGTCTTCAGCGATGAGAGTCGCTTCTGCCTTGGTGCCAATGATGGTCGTATGCGTGTTTGGCGCCGTGCAGGTGAGCGCCACAATCAGGACTGCATACGACCGAGGCACACAGGGCCAACACCCGGCATCATGGTGTGGGGAGCGATCTCCTACACTGGCCGTACACCACTGGTGATCGTCGAGGGGACACTGAATAGTGCACGGTACATCCAAACCGTCATCGAACCCATCGTTCTACCACTCCTAGACCGGCAAGGGAACTTGCTGTTCCAACAGGACAATGCACGTCCGCATGTATCCCGTGCCACCCAACGTGCTCTAGAAGATGTAAGTCAACTACCCTGGCCAGCAAGATCTCCGGATCTGTCCCCCATTGAGCATGTTTGGGACTGGATGAAGCGTCGTCTCACGCGGTCTGCACGTCCAGCACGAACGCTGGTCCAACTGAGGCGCCAGGTGGAAATGGCATGGCAAGCCGTTCCGCAGGACTACATCCAGCATCTCTACGATGGTCTCCATGGGAGAATAGCAGCCTGCATTGCTGCGAAAGGTGGATATACACTGTACTAGTGCCGACATTGTGCATGCTCTGTTGCCTGTGTCTATGTGCCTGTGGTTCTGTCAGTGTGATCATGTGATGTATCTGACCCCAGGAATGTGTCAATAAAGTTTCCCCTTCCTGGGACAATGAATTCACGGTGTTCTTATTTCAATTTCCAGGAGTGTAGTTACGTTGTATGCAGCCCGGTGCAAGTTGCAGTACGGTGGGTTTCTGCTCGGCGATCTGCGGCAACGAGTTCACAGGTAGGTGCAGGAAATGGACGAGTTGAGCACGCGATGCCGATGAGTGCGGACAACGAAGCGCGCGCGTCCGAGCCAGCCCCCACAGGACGGATACAATGGCGACGACCCCTGCAACGACAACGGGTCCTGAAAGGCAAGGTAATGAGCACAGGACCACGACGAGCGCTGTGCGAATGCAGAGAAGAGGACACCATACGTCAAACCCCCATGAAGAGAGATTTCAGGTGACATAGGACGATAGGCAACAACGGGAACTCAGACGTGAAATACAACACATGATTCTGCAAAGTCAGGAAGTATACGACAAACGCACTAGTACAGTTCCTACTTCACAGCCTGAAGAACAAAAAGACGACCTGGAACGCCAGAAGACGACGACGAAATGGAGGGAGTCTCCTCTGAAGAAGTTTTGGACCATGCAGCCCAATGACGAAGAGGGCGATTTTACACTAGTTCGCCGAAGAAAACGACTCAACGCTTCTCCTAAGCAGAACAACTCTCGCAAGCAGCAACGACCAGAAAAACCGAAAACTTCAAACCGTTATTCGGCTATTGCGACAGAAGACACTACGGATGCTCCAGAACGTATGGACCAAACGACTGACGTCAATCTAGAAGCAGATAAAGAGGGGACAGATGGCTCTGGCCGGAACTCAATACGCAAACTCCCGCCCGTTACTATTTACCATACCAAGAAATACATAGAACTCAACAAGGCGCTGAAGGAGAATATTGACGGCAATCTTAAGGCCATCTACCAACCAGACAGGATCAAACGTCACACTGAAGATCAACGCACGGTCCCTCAATTTCTTTGTGTCGAAGGACATCAACTTTTTTACGCATCAGGCCGCAGAGGACAAGGATCTCAAAGTGGTTGTAAAACGTCTACCTGCCGAAGTTACGGAGGAAGAACTGAAAGATGCACTCATAGAGAAGGGTTTCCCAGTCATCAACGTCCACCAATTTAAAAATCGAGACGACAACACCAAGGAATTACGACCTCAAGCTGCTTACTGTGTCACGATGCCAGCCCAAAAGGGAAACTACAAGATTTACGACATCAAATACCATCTGTATACTAAAGTCGTTATTGAAACCTACAACAAACAAAAAGGACCTGTTCAATATCGCCACTGCCAGCGATTCGAATATGCAGTTAATTATTGCAGCTTGCCTGCTCGCTATGTTCGATGTGGAAGGCAACACAGATCTTCAGCATGTATTCATTCATCCCAGAGGGGCTCCACCGAAATGTGCTAACTGTGAAAAGGGCCATCCTGCCACATGGCGTGGCTGCCAGAAGTACCAGGAACTTCTCAGGAAATATAGACAACGGTCTCCGACGCAGCCCTCTCAACGAAGGATTCTTGTATTACGGAACTCCAACCCGACGACCCACCCACCGCCACACCGTCAGCAAACACCACAAGAACAGCCGGCGACGACTCGGCAGCCAGTACTACAGCCTCCTCCTGAAGCATGCCCACCACGACAGCACCGCCAGCATTATTCATATGCCCACGCAGCATCACCACGTCCACCGGAACCGGAAACCTACGTCTCACCAGCACATTTGATGGAATCTATAGCTCCAGCGCTCTCTGATGTCGCCAACAGCAACAACTAGTGGGGATACTTTCTTTAATCCAAAGTGTACTGAAGCCCTTTGAGACACCTTAAGATGGATCGCCCTGGGATCACGAGAGACCTGAAAATCTGTATATGAAACGCCAACGGACTGAAACACAAGAAAACAGAATTCACAGAGTTTTTACGACGTCACAAATTCGACATTGCACTTGTATTGGATACGCACCTTCGTCCAACAACTGAGCTCAGATTTCGTAACATGTACGTCTATAGAACGGATAGACAAGGCCAACGAGGTGTAGGGACAGCGGCACCATCATGAAACACTACCACGCCTCCAATATCTGGAGGCAACAGCAGTAACGGTTCGATCGGCGGCAGGCAACATCACTTTCATCACGGCGTACAACAGCCCCGGTAATCGACTGGTGCCAGATGATCTACGGAGTATCTTCACCAATTTTGACAAAATCTTCCTAGGAGATAGCAAGCACGTCGCGTGGAATTCCCGGCGTACGAACCCTCCTGGACGAACTTCGATTGCCATGGAAGAAGAACTGGGCATCACAGTCCATGGTCCACGAGAGCCCACACGGATTCCTTACTTCGATCGGCAAGAAGCAGACGTCCTAGATATTGCTCTCATCAAAGACATTGAGACGAACCTCCAGCTCCGCACCGTCGATGATCTCTCGTCGGACCACCGACCTATTCTCAGCATAGCGGAAAACGCAACGGGCAACTTTCCGCCCCCCAGTTCACAAACTCTGAACTGGGGTCAATTTCGGACAATACCCGCCCGACGTAGGACGTTTCAACACCGGGAGGCATCGACATCGCCTTAAAAACTTTGACATAGAACATAAAGGTAGCCAAACGGAGGGCAACTACTCACACGGTCTACCCTGTAGTAGCTTTCGACGAGTTCCCGACTCTACTCCAAGAACTGAAGACGCAGAGAAACAGGAGCAGGCGACGTTGGTTCCGCTATAGAAACCCGATATATCGACGAGAAACACACGTCTTAACAAGGAAACTGCACAGGAGAGTGGCCGAGTGGCGACAGCAGGTCTGGGAAGATAGGATGGATGAATTCTTACTTCGAACCAAGAACGAATGGTAGTCAAGAACATACGACACCAGCGGCCACCTAAGCGAGCCATCAGAGGACCAGATGGCCTCCACTATGACGAACTCGCCCAGGCGGAGCTGTATGCTACGACTTACCAAGAACAGATGTCTACACCAGCGACTCCCGTGAACGACGTCCGCCTGCAAGAACAGGAAGCCGTCGTCAAAACAGAATGGACTGCTTTTCGTATTACGCCTGTGCAGAGCCGCCCACAGCTCATGACACCAGCAAAGATCCGTAAAATTATCCAGAAGACTCGGAATAACGCGCCAGGGAACGACTTCATAAGCAACACCGATTTGACACAGTTGCCCAAGAAGCCAACTGCGCTCCTTACCCGAATTTTCAACAACTGTCTCCTGTAGGGATATTTTCCTGCGGCATCGAAGACGGCTCGAATAGTTCCAATACCAAAGCCAGGTAAAGACCCAGCAGAACTCAACAGTTATCGGCCAATTACCCTTTTGCCGACCCTTGGCAAGGTGCTCGAGAGAGTGCTGTTGAAGAGGCTCCATGACACGCCTACAGCGCATGAAGTTATACGACCCGAACAATTCGGTTTCAAGGACAAGTTATCTGCCGAACTTCAACTTCTACGGATCACCGAACGGATACAAGAAGGATACAACAAGTATTCCTTGACATCGAAAAAGCATACGATAAGGTGTGGCGGCCCAACCTTATCGTTAAACTACATCGCACTACCCCTATTGCTGATTCTTACATTGGACTCATAGACAACTTCCTGCAGGACAGGAAACTGTATGTCCGAGTCGACGATAAAAACTCCGAAATGAAACTGATCTCCGCAGGAATTCCGCAGAGCTCTTTCATTTCGGCTCTGCTTTTCGACTTATATATAAATGACATCCCAACACTCCCCCTTGTTACGGCGAGTTTTTATGCGGACGATACGGCCTTTCTGACGACTGGACGACACTTTGACCAGCTCATCGCTAGGATGCAACGGTAACTTGATGTAATGGAACACTGGGCGCTGCAAAATAAGATAACGATCAACTCGACGAAGACGGCAGCCGTTATGTTCCAAATAGCTAATCAATTTATTCCATGGTCGCCGGGAGTGAAGTACCTCGGTGCCTACCTTGACAAAAATCTATTCTTTACCCAGCATACTGACGACAAGAAGACAGCAGCCCAGAATATGGCCAGGTCATTGATTCCGCTGCTGAAAGATCTCAACCCTAAGACTAAACTCCAATTGTATAAGGCAACGGTCGAACCCACAATGTTGTATGGCTCCACCTCGTGGGGAACTACACTCCTGGAAATGGAAAAAAGAACACATTGACACCGGTGTGTCAGACCCACCATACTTGCTCCGGACACTGCGAGAGGGCTGTACAAGCAATGATCACACGCACGGCACAGCGGACACACCAGGAACCGCGGTGTTGGCCGTCGAATGGCGCTAGCTGCGCAGCATTTGTGCACCGCTGCCGTCAGTGTCAGCCAGTTTGCCGTGGCATACGGAGCTCCATCGCAGTCTTTAACACTGGTAGCATGCCGCGACAGCGTGGACGTGAACCGTATGTGCAGTTGACGGACTTTGAGCGAGGGCGTATAGTGGGCATGCAGGAGGCCGGGTGGACGTACCGCCGAATTGCTCAACACGTGGGGCGTGAGGTCCCCACAGTACATCGATGTTGTCGCCAGTGGTCGGCGGAAGGTGCACGTGCCCGTCGACCTGGGACCGGACCGCAGCGACGCACGGATGCACGCCAAGACCGTAGGATCCTACGCAGTGCCGTAGGGGACCGCACCGCCACTTCCCAGCAAATTAGGGACACTGTTGCTCCTGGGGTATCGGCGAGGACCATTCGCAACCGTCTCCATGAAGCTGGGCTACGGTCCCGCACACCGTTAGGCCGTCTTCCGCTCACGCCCCAACATCGTGCAGCCCGCCTCCAGTGGTGTCGCGACAGGCGTGAATGGAGGGACGAATGGAGACGTGTCGTCTTCAGCGATGAGAGTCGCTTCTGCCTTGGTGCCAATGATGGTCGTATGCGTGTTTGGCGCCGTGCAGGTGAGCGCCACAATCAGGACTGCATACGACTGAGGCACACAGGGCCAACACCCGGCATCATGGTGTGGGGAGCGATCTCCTACACTGGCCGTACACCACTGGTGATCGTCGAGGGGACACTGAATAGTGCACGGTACATCCAAACCGTCATCGAACCCATCGTTCTACCATTCCTAGACCGGCAAGGGAACTTGCTGTTCCAACAGGACAATGCACGTCCGCATGTATCCCGTGCCACCCAACGTGCTCTAGAAGGTGTAAGTCAACTACCCTGGCCAGCAAGATCTCCGGATCTGTCCCCAATTGAGCATGTTTGGGACTGGATGAAGCGTCGTCTCACACGGTCTGCACGTCCAGCACGAACGCTGGTCCAACTGAGGCGCCAGGTGGAAATGGCATGGCAAGCCGTTCCACAGGACTACATCCAGCATCTCTACGATGGTCTCCATGGGAGAATAGCAGCCTGCATTGCTGCGAAAGGTGGATATACACTGTACTAGTGCCGACATTGTGCATGCTCTGTTGCCTGTGTCTATGTGCCTGTGGTTCTGTCAGTGTGATCATGTGATGTATCTGACCCCAGGAATGTGTCAATAAAGTTTCCCCTTCCTAGTACAATGAATTCACGGTGTTCTTATTTCAATTTCCAGGAGTGTACGTGCGTCTCCAACTGCATCAAACTCCAAGCGCTGCAAAACATTTGCTACCGATGGATCACAGGCGCTCCATGGTGGACAAGAAACGTCGACATCCGCACCGCACTCCACGAGACCACTATACAAGAGAAGGTCCACGACAAGGCTCTACGAGTTTTTGACAACCTCGATGCCCTTAGGGACGAAGTTCAACAATTAGAATCGGTAGGAACGGTAAACCCTGCAAGGTGGCACAAGTATCGAATACCGAAGTCAACAACGTTTCACCCCCCATAGGCGATCTGTCGTAACACGAGGAAGCAGTCACACATAACAGCCTGGACACATCTCATGCTCCACAGGAGATAGACATCACCAAAGACAGCAGGCTAAAGGACCCATCCAGTGCCCGAGCCTAACTGAATGTGTAATGAATAAAGTTAATAAAATGTTCTCGGTTTTCAAGTCGCGTCAGTTCGAATATAATCCTCGAGCTTTCGATGGTCATCTCCGCCATCGTCGTCAGGAGTTCACTGTCTGCCGGGGCTGCTACGATTTCTCGCTTATATAGGCATGATGACATCTCAGCAGCCAATCAGATAGGCCCAGTGTGACACGCGCGCGTGCGCGCGCGCGCGCGTAAGTCGACCCGGGCAGTTAGCGGCAGCACCTGTGACGTCAGGTGGCGCCAGGGGTAGGCGCCACGTTTGAAACTGCCGCTCCCGCGTCGCGCATCTGTCTTTGCTTTCTTTTGATGTCCAACGCCCGCCCTCAAGCCCTGCTGATTGTGTAACCCTGGTTCCTGTTGAAATTCTTGTTGTTTAAACGAGTCTCGCCCGCTTCCTTTATAACTGAGTCCCAATATGTAGACGCATTAGCCAACACTTTTGTATTTTCGAACTGTATTTTATGTCCATTTTCTAGGTAATGCTCCGCTATGGCCGACTTGTCAAGCTCCCTTTGTTTTATATGGCGCTTGTGCTCAGTACAACGCTCCGCAGCCGTGCGAATTGTTTGTCCGATACACATGCTGCCACCTTCACATGGAACACCATACAGGCCGCACTCGAAGAGCAATATCGTCTTTAACAGGGCGCAACATATCTCGCATATTGGGGGAGGGCCGTAACACTGGTCTTAGCCCATGTTTCTGCACCAGATGTCCTAACTTACTGCTAGTTGCTCCACAGTATGGCAGGAATACAGTCCGTTTGGCCTCTTCTACTGGTTCACCAGGTGTCTTTCGTCGGCGGCCCTTGAAAGCGTTTGCGATTTCTCTTTTCCTGTATCCATTTTCCCCGAAAACACGTTGTAAGTTCTGCAATTCAGACTGTAGGTGGTCGTCGTCAGAGATAATCTTGGCTCTATGAACCAACGCATTCAGGACAGCTGTCTTGTGTACAGGGAGGTGGAAACTATTGGCGTTCAAGTACCGATCAGTGTGTGTTGGTTTCCGGTACACTGAATGACCAAGCTGGCCTCCTGCCTTTCGCTCAAGCAAAACATTCAAGAATGGTACCTTGCCGTGCTTCTCCATCTCGACAGTAAATTTAATGTTGGGATGGACACCATTCATATGATCGACGAACTGCTGTAGTGTATCTTCACTATGAGACCATATCAGGAAGGTGTCACATCGTATCGTAGAAAGCAAGGCGGCCGTAATGTCGCGGTTTGCAGAGCCTGCTCCTCAAGGTGCTCCATGAAGAAATTTGCTACTGCTGGAGACAGTGGTGATCCCATGGTTGTGCCGTCCGTCATCTCATAATATTCTTCGCAGTACAAAAAGTACCTTGTAGTTAGGACGTGACGGAACAACTAATGATTCCAGATGGAAAATGTTGGGCCAAAAGATCCAGCGTATCTTGTATTGGCACGGTTGTAAAATGTGACACAACGTCCATGCTAACCATTAGGTCGTTTGGGCCTATCTTCATTCTCTTGAGTGTCTCAACAAATTTACACGAGTTGACAACATGGTGTTCGCAGTGTCCCAATTTTGGTGCTAATAATCCTGCCAGATGTTTAGCAAGTCTGTAGGTGGGCGAACTGATTGCACTAGGAATGGGCCTCAGAGGAACACTTTCCTCGTGTATCTTTGGGTAATCCACAAAGCCTGGGAGGTCTGGCGTCACGAGGCATTAGTTTCTTTACCAGATGAAGTGGTGAAGAATCCTTTAGTAACTTCCCTGTGTCTCTGACAATGGCCTGTGTGGGATCAAGACTAAGCTTGCGGTACGTGGCGTCTTCTAATAAATGTAGCATCTTCAGGTGGTAGTCTGCAGAGTTCAGAACCACGGTGGCATTCCCTTTGTCGGACCCACTGAGGCCCACTGTTAGTATAATCAGTTCGCCCACCTACAGAGTTGCCCTTTTGTGTGCCACAGAGTACCAGCTTTTACCCCAAGGTGTAGAGTATATAATCGTATGTTGCACAGCGCTGAGGAATATTAAATATCATCTGCAGCATGTGAAATAAGTCCTCATAGTTCATATACGTCTTTCATGTCTTGTTTGTCTTTCGCCGAAATAAATTTGACGTTCCAAGAATAAAAATTGCCACTGTTAGCTAGCTTCATCCTTAGCTACCAGATTAGTCCCCAACTTCCTCTAATAGAAATGTCACCCTGAGCGTCTACTCGCACCTTTGAAGAGGATCAGCCCCACTCGCGGCAGATGAGGTCTCCCATCCAGACTCCTCATAAACTCCGCTGCTTTCAGCTGCCCAGCAGCCAAACTCGGCAACTTGTCCTAAACGTCTTCAACCGCCTTTTTAGGACCTCCGCAACTAGCGACAGACTTGTGCTTTTCTGTTGATCACTCTCCGCAACAGTTCACTAACGCATATTCTACGAGTGTAGCAATATTAATCTAATGAATATTATTACATTTTTATCACAAAACTTACAAAAAGGTAAATCATTGTCTTCATTACTTTAACGGACAGAATGGTAACGAAAAACTTTAAATGAAAGAAAGTTTTTGCTAACGACCACCAATTGCAAGTAGCCTTATCAGAAGATATGGTTACGCTAACGAAAACATTTGAAATTTGTACGAAACACACTTGAAAGAGTGCTGTACGTTCATTTCCCATTTTTCCGCTACAAAATTTTATTCTGAGTGAATACCTGTATTTCTTTGGTTTTTGGTACGGATCTTTAACCGAACCCATTTAGACAAGTGTAAGTGTGTATTTGTACTATTCTCAAGCTACAAAACTGAAAATGTTCGAGTGACCGATTGAAACAAATATTAAAACAAAATTAGAAACATTTGCAAGTTTTTGTTGTTCTTCAAACATCGCTCGATTCGTCTGGCCGAAAGATGTTCTTTAAATCAAAAATGCATCTGATACGTCCTCATGGGTCAAGCAACGTTATTTCAGTGTGTTTGTTAGTAATTTTCCTGCGTTCAATATCGCTATGCTACATGTCTAACAGTACTTTTCAGTAATTTGCTTCCTCGGAAACTGTGCTCGTCTCTACCACCAGCTACAAGCTACGTGGCGCTAGGGTAAGGTTACCGGACGCATCTGTTTCGCACAAAACGTGCTCGGCTAACTGAGTGGCAAGTTACAGACTTCGCGTAGGGGGACTAGTGCGCCTTTCTCCGATTGCGGTGGGATGGTTTCTTTCGTCCATTACTTGTGTGTGTGTGTGTGTGTGTGTGTGTGTGTGTGTGTGTAGTGTGCGCTGAGGAGATCATCCTTGATGACTTATTATTCTAGGATGGGATGTAAGGATAAAAGGTAAACACTTTATTTATTGTGTGTCCTCGGAGTCTTTCGAGACGGCATACATGAATAAAACGTTCTCGGCTTTCAGGCGGCCGGCCGCAGTGGCCGAGCGGTTCTAGGCGCTTCAATCAGGAAACGCGCGACTGCTACGGTCGCAGGTTCGAATCCTGCCTCGGGCATGGATGTGTGTGATGTCCTTAGGTTAGCTAGGTTTAAGCAGTTCTAAGTTCTAGGGGACTGATGACCTCAGATGTTAAGTCCCATAGTTCTCAAAGCCATTTTTTCAGGCGTGAAACCGTTCCATTCTCACTTTCAAAATGGCTGTTTGTCTCACACGTCTTCAAGCTCTTCTGAGTCTTTTTTATGGTCTAGACCGGGAGTTCTAGAATTTTTTTTATTAATTTTCCACGAGGATACTTTCGTTGCAACAAGTTTTTTTTTGTAGGGAGACTCCGTGATCACATCGCATTTCCCTCCCCACCTGGTTGATGATGGTCTCTGTCCGCTGATACAGTGGCTGAAGACTGTGCCTGCACAGCGGTCGACGGACCAGGATGTGGAGAAGAAGCGGTAACCAACTCTGTTGTGTTCTCAGAATCTGGCATCATTCTTTCTGTTGTATCTGATGGTGCAAACTCCTCGTCGTCATATGCATTTGCATTAAGCTGGAAAATACCCGTCTTTTAGAACCCATATAGGTCATTTTGCATTGGTGCTGCTCTAGTGCATGCAAGTCCGAACAACTCACCTATTTGGTACTGGGTTGCCACTCTTCCCGAATGGCTGTTAAGGCATGTCTTAATTTACTAACTGTATAGAGTGCGTAATGGTCTCATCTCAAATGAGATTACACCTCTTCGATAAGGGATAAGTAATCACATTATTAGTGACAAAATAATGTGAAATTGGTGTAAAATTATTATAAACTGTGTATGTAATTGTTGTTGTTAAAATGTGTACACACAAGTGGCTTACCATTAAAAGCATGCACATGTTACGTCACATATAAGTTATATATAACGAAGTCATGGAGTAATGAAACTTCCTGGCAGATTAAAACTGTGTGCCAGACCGAAACTCGAACTCCGGACCTTTGCCTCCCGCAGACAAGTGCTGTACCAACTGAACTACCTGAGCACGACTCACGCCCCGTCCTCACAGCTTTACTTCTGCCAGTACCTCGTCTCCTACCTTCCACACTTTACAGAAGCTCTCCTGCGAACCTTACAGTTTGGAAGGTAGGAGACGAGGTACTGGCAGAAGTAAAAGCTGTGAGGACGGGGCGTGAGTCGTGCTCTGGTAGCTCAGTTGGTAGAGCACTTGGTAGAGGTCCCGAGTTCGAGTCTCGGTCCGGCACACAGTTTTAATCTGCCAGGAAGTTTCATATCAGCGCACACTCCGCTGCAGAATGAAAATCTCATCATGCAGTAATATCTGCTAGTTCCGGTTTTACCCCGTTTCTTCCAGCAGATTTTACATCAACTGTACCTTATCTGTGAAATTCCTTCTATTTAAGAATGAAGTTAAGGATTAATTTAACATGGCATATGCTCATAAAGCCTGTTAAAAGTACTATTCATTGTTTTACTAGTTTCAGCTTGTAACACGACTGTATAAGTTCATTATTGAACACAAAATATCACAAAGTAAGATACACAACCACGGAAACGTAACACTGCCAAGCCTCGTGGCGGTACTGGCGTTGCCGACTGTCTTCGTCGTGTAATGGTCAAAGAACAACATTACCGACTCGTAAAGAGAATTCTGAGGGGTCCCGGTTTCGCCCCTATACCCGATTACACTTCAGCTGCCCCCAACATTCGCCTGGTGGTTGGATCCCCTGACGGAAAAACTGCAGCAAGTGGGGAAGGAAGGCGAGATGTACAGCAGGCTGGACCGGCGGCTGCCGAGCGTCCTGGGTGCACAAGGCGGCGAACCGTAACTCGTCTCGCTTGCCGCCTGGGTTCAATCGCTTCTTACAGGTGTCTGGACAACGTAGTGAAGGTAGCTTACACCGGCGTGGCTCTCCACACTTGCGTTTAATCAGCACAAACCGTGACAAATGCGTCTACCAGATACACGAAATCTTTCCGAGTATGTTCCTCGTATTACACGGGACTGGCGGCCTCTCCCGGCTTCCCAAGGGCAACACTGTATGTCTACGGCGCGGCAACTTCTCTCGCGTAACAGTAATCAATATATAGGGTGATTTTTTTGCATCGTTTACAAACTCTAGGGATTGCTCGATGGCAGGATACGGAACAAAAAAAGGTTTAATCATGTCCGAAAAAGCACGGTTTCCGTGCTAGAGACCATTTATTCAATCTCTGCTACAGAGACTGCTGTATAATACTCGCTGTACCATACAGCCACAGCTACAGTATGCATGGTTTCCTCCTAGAGTGTAGTACTGTTTCTCATACGTCATGTCCTAGCACCCTCTCCTGCCATAGTAATTGGTAATGTTGTGTCCGATTCACTTGTCTTGCTGACTCACCTTTTAGTGGATGTGATACAGCGTTGTACACAATAGTTCCGTATTCGAATCGAGAGATAGCCGAAATGGTGTTTACTTACGGAAAGGAAAATGGCAATGGGCGGCGGTCATCAGGAGACCCATCCCCGCCGATACAGCACAGCGTTCACATCAAAAGCTAAAGTACTGTGGAACCATGTCGGGCCACGTTACTTAGCTGAGAAACAGCCCCGGCCCCACTTCGTGGAAAGCAGTCGGTCAGCGGCGGACGCTACGTTGGAAAGCTTGGCATGGTACTTTAGCGTTTTATGTTTGACCGTGACTTATTCTGGCATGTATTAATTTGTTTTATGCTTCTGAAGAAGGCTAGATTACTCTAGCTGAAACCTGAGTAAAGACCAGTAACATTTCGCAACTGAGGTGGATTTTTGACGTATTAATTTATCGCAATTGCTGACAGGGCTCCAAAATGTTAAAAATTCTTAAAGAAAAATAAGCTCGACGTAGTAGCTTTTTTAGTTAGACTGGCGAGTCCTGTGGGGGGGGGGGGGGGGGATGGGGGGGGGGGGAGAGAAAGCTTCCCTTTCAGCGGCTACATCCTTGTTTATTATTGTTTGCGGTCTACTTTGACACTTTACGTTATAATTCTGAAATATAAACAAAATAAAGCGCCGCCTGATGGAAGTCGGAACTTCAGTTTTCATGTTCTGCGCACTTGACCATGCCAGGCCGACGAATGTCCTCCCAAAAGTAAATTCTTAGGTAAGTATCCGCAGCCAGTTGCAAGAAATACAGGGATATTTCCAAAGATGCATTTGATACAGCTCTCAAGTCCATGAAACTCCGATTAAAGGAATATCACATAATCGTGCTTCTGGCTGATGAATAGACGAATATTCGTTTTCTACATGACTGAAGACGACACGAATTAAAATCACATGGAAATTATGTTTTAATGTATTTCTTCAAAGAACGAGTTAGTTCTGCAATTCCTGTGCTCAAAATATAGAAGGTGGTTCACATGTAATCAGACTTACGCTCAATAAAGTAGTTGCAGAGACCGTATTAGATAATATAACAGAGAAAATTTGTACTAATTTTTAGACTAAGACAAAAGAATTTCATGCTTAAACTCAAGAACACTACCAAAAGATGGGAGATTAAAATCTACATTCCCAGTAACGTTGGAAACACTGCCAAATTGCTCAAAGCTTTGAATAGTAATCCGCCGTTTCCTCTTTAGTGGTACAATCCTATTATTCGACTCAGTTTCAGGAAACTGTTGGATTTCAAGCTTACATTCGTAAACTGTACATAAAAAGAAAGTTTTAAGTTTAGACTCATAGTAACGTTGACGTCACTGTTGCACGGGACCGGCGAAAGTAATCAGAGCCGTTTCCTTACTCAAGGTACTATCCTATCCGCCACTCTGCCTCACTTAATATCAGACATGCCGCACAGGCATTCGGAATTGTCACCTCCTGAGGCCTACTTCATTTCCTTCCCTGTCATTTTGTCACCTCGCCCGACACAGAATAATTGCAGACTGAAATTTGAGAGTGCCACCGTTATTTATTTATGACGTTTTTGTGTATTAAAAACATCAAGTCATAGAACTCTAAACATGTGCTAGGTTACCCCACCGACGTCTATATAGGAAGAGAGCTAGCAAGCTGGATGCAGGCGGGTGCGTGTCGCTGCAACTATAGTGTTTCTCCTTCTCGTAGGCAGCACAGTGTGTCATCACCTTCACCTCTGACGGTTTCTTTACATGTATGATACGTTAACTTTATTTACAAGTACTGCATATGTTACTCATTTTTTAGGGAGATCTCAACAGGAAAATAAATTCCAACGCCTTAATACTTTCAAACGAACCACCAAGTTCTGCGGATTCTAGGAAAAGCGGTTTCCATCTTGATAATGCTCTTTTTCGGTTGGAAACTCCAAATTTCTATGACTAGTTTGAGAGCCATTATCCGCACACTGGGCTACCTGCTCTAATTTTTAATTCATTTTTTCATTTTCATCTGCTACTTTTAAAATTAACCACATCACCCTTGCAATGTTAAACTGATTCCTGGAGACCGATGAGTGGTTGCATGGTCCATACGCAGTTTTCACTACGTCTCTGCCTTCTAATTTCCTTTAGATTCAAGTTCATTTAGTGCATGTTTTTTAGAAATGCCAATTGCCTGCTAGTATTGTGTTTCTTTGTGAGCTGTGGTGAGGCGTGGTGCTTGACATCGCTCCTGTCTAGAGCCTGTGTACAGTGCACAGTGACAGATGGTCTGAAGCGGGTTCAGTCGAGTACGTAGTTCTAATTTTCATCCACCAGAATACAGTAGAGAACAGAGACTTTCAAGAAACAGGTCAAGAGAATGTTTTTATGAATTGTTTGGTTTATTTATTCAAAGGCATTTTTATTTATGTTTGTACAGTTTTGTATGTGCTTTTATAGTAGTGTGAATGATGCTTGAATGTGGTCTAAGGTAAATATGTAGATCCTTGTTCTACTAATGAACGTTCTAGTGTGAGAAAGTTTCAAGACAGTGTGAATGCAGACGACGGGGAATTTTGTATCATAATACAAACATCAAAAAAAGTTTTGCATTACCTCGATTCCGAGAGTTCTGGAACCTCTACAGAAAATTGGAATAGAGATCCACATAAACATAATCTCGGCTTTGCTCATGAAAACCACAAAGTGCATGTTGTGCCACCATACCGCCAGACCTCCAGAGGCCGGCCGGAGTGGCCGAGCGGTTCTAGGCGCTACAGTCTGGAACCGCGCGACCACTACGGTCGCAGGTTCGAACCCTGCCTCGGGCACGGATGTGTGTGATGTCCTTAGGTTGGTTAGGTTTATGTAGTTCTAAGTGCTAGGGGACTGATGACCTAAGACGTTAAGTCCCATAGTGCTCAGAGCCATTTGAACCATTTTTGAGACCTCCAGAGGTGGTGGTACGGACTAATGTACTCACCGGTACCTCTAATACCGAGTACCACGTCCTCTTGCATGCCTGTATTTGTCGTGGCATAGTGTTCACAAGTTCATCAAGACACTGTTGGTCCAGACTGTCCCATTCCTCAACGGCGATTCGGCGTAGATCCGTCAGAGTTGTTGGTGGGTCACGCCGTCCATAAACAGCCCCTTTCAGTCTATCCCAGGAATGTTCGATACAGTTCATGTCTGGTGAACATGCTGGCTACTCTAGTCGAGCGATGTTGTTATCCTGAAGGAAGTCATTCACAAGATGTGCACGATGGGGGCGCGATCTGTCGTCCACAGATATAAATGCCTCGCCGATATGCTGCCGACCATATCGGTCGGAGGATGACATTCACGTATCGTACAGCCATTACGGCGCCTTCCATGTCCACCAGCGGCGTACGTCGGCCCCACATAATGCCACCCCAAAACAGCAGGGAACCTCCACGTTGCTGCATTCGTTGGACAGTGTGTCCAAGGCGTTCAGCGTGACTGGGTTACCTCCAAACACGTCTCCGACGATTTTTTGGTTGATGGCATATGCGACACTCATCGGTGAAGAGGACGTGATGCCAATCCTGAGCGATCTATTCGGCTTGCTACAGGGTCCATTTGTACCGCACTGCATGGTGTTATGGTTGCAAAGATGGACCTACCCATGGACGTCAGGAGTGAAGTTGCGCATCATGCTGCCTACTGCGCACAGTTTGAGTCCTAACTAGACGCCCTCTGGTTGCACGAAAAGCATTATTCAACATGGTGACGTTGCCGTAGGGGTTCCTCCGAGCCATAATCCGTAGGTAGCGGTCATCCACTGCAGTAATAGCCCTCGTGGGGTCTGCACGAGGCATGTCATCGACAGTTCCTGCCTCTCTGTATCTCCTCCATGTTCGAACACCATCGCTCTGGTTCACTCCGAAACGCCTGGACACTTCCCTTGTTGAGAGCCCTGCCTGGCACAAAGTAACAATGCGGACGCGATCGAACAGCGGTACTGACCGTCTAGGCATGGCTGAACTACAGGCAACAAGAGCCGTGTACCTACTTCCTGGTGGAATGACTGGAACTGATCGGCTGTCGGACACCCTCCGTCTAATGGCGCTGCTCATGCATGGTTGTTTATTTCGTTGGGCAGCTTCAGTGACCTCTGAATAGTCAAAGGGACTGTGTCTGTGATACAATATCCAGAGTAAACGTGTATCTTCAGGACTTCTGGGAACTGGGGTGATGCAAAACTTTTTTTGATGTGTGTATGTTAAGAAACTTTATGGTAAAAGGAAAGCTAATTCGAGTGTAAATTAAAATAGTTAATAACGTAAAGTATAAACAAAATACCAGAATATTAAATATTTATTTCGGGAAAAAGTACAGTTCGGAAGTGTGTTATTTGTTGCTTGGTTAGTCATGAAAAGCGCGGACTAATGCGGGAGAATAATGTTTTTCTATTGGCCTTAAAGAATACTGACCAATCAGAACGGAGTATTCTTCGCACGTCTTCTCTCTTGGAGATAGAGAATGCTTATAAGTAGTCGGAGCCCATCCTTTCAGTGGTACAGTCGTGTGTAGTATGAGCTCCATAGGAAGTTATAGTTTGCCGGTTTTATTTGTGCTACATGCCTCAAAAGTGCCTGGAAGTGAAGGCATATTTATTCGAGAGTGTCTTTTAGAAAGTACGAATTTTTCAAGTAATTTTGTGTATCAGGAAAGACAGTATTGAGCAGATCGGTGACCAAAAACCTGAGTGCATTAGACAACGATAAACTTAACAGTGTGGCAAGCATTTTCATTTAAGAACAATCCGTGATTAGTAGCCGTCTACATTTCGGGAAATACGTTACCATAAACTTGCTAACGTGAATGAAAGGGTTTTTGCATGGCTGTTAGGATTAGCACCAGCTTGGCAGTGAACTTGTAATTCTCAGCTTCAGAATATACCGAAGTTTTGCCAGTATTTCCACCTTTGATTCAGAATTACGACCTTTTCCCATATCTTAGATAGTTACGTTGTATGCAGCCCGGTACGAGTTGCAGTACGGTAGGCTTCTGCTCGGCGTTCCTACTGGCGATCTGCTGCAACGAGTTCACAGGTAGGTGCAGGACAAAAGGAACCCTGCCATCGCAGTTCCCTTTCAGCCATCCCGAAAAGAAGTTTCTTAGCGCAGCAAGCGTTTGCCGGCTTAGAGTCAACATCTGAAGCTGAACATTCCATTAGCAGGTACCGGGATGGCACTGTCTGGGGCATCTCAGTTCCACAAGATAGCAGTGCCTGTGGGTGTGGGGCTCTCTCAACAAACGTAAAGGCGGACAACGCTTGCGTCTGGGCTGGGCCATATATAGTCTTTTTCAGCGAATGCCCTCCGGTCTCTGAAGATACGAAATCAGTTTTGCTTTGAAATGGCGCGTTCCTGAAAATGCTTTCACTAGGATAGCATCTTTGTACGTTGTGTGGGAAGCAGTCGCTACTTTGGGGTATTCTTTGTTCCCGTTGTTTTAGGAGCGGAAGGCACAGTACCGAGCCTCGGAAAAGATTAGACGACTCATTTCTCTGTAAGGAAGAATGCAGCACATACCTTCAATCATAAAATTTCCATGGGTGGTTATGTATCCCGCCTGGGAGACGGCGCGTGGGAACCGAAAACAGGAACAGGAAAAGGTACTAATCTCTCGGTACTGCAGATACTGTTAAGACACCTTTACTAGCGGATAACAATTGCAAACACATTACATAACTTGCAGGGTGGTGCAAAGTTGAAGCGAAGTGTCCTGGCTGGCTGCACCTGATGAAATGGGGAGAATCTGTAGCGGAGCTCGCAGAGCTGCACAGCACCAGCTAGAAGGCGCTGCCGTCAGTGTCTCGTGGTAGTGCCAACCTTTGGAACTATGTGGCATCGTTACTATCGATATCACAGGTGGGAGATGTAACTTAGCGGTCTAGGGCGCTGCAGTCATAGACCGTGCGGCTGGTCCCGGCGGAGGTTCGAGTCCTCCCTCGAACATGGGTGTGTGTGTTTGTCCTTAGGATAATTTAGGTTAAGTAGTGTGTAAGCTTAGGGACTGATGACCTTAGCTGTCCCATAAGATTTCACACACATTTGAACATTTTTAGATGTAACTTACATATTTCACTTGCCGTTGCACCTAGGCCTCCAATTGTCGGAAGAAGGTGCATGAAATTACAATATCGCTCTCTGGAGTGGAGAAGCGGGGGCATTACTTGGTAGGCACACTTAGAGTGCTTTCTTAAGCACTTTTCGCACTCGATAAGTTTGGCAGATTTTGCTTCCTGATGTTGTCAATAGTGCATTTCGGTAACTGTGAGTAAATTATAGTATGATTACTAGGAGCTACTGAACACTGTTAAATTAATGTGAGAAGGTGTTACTTCCTACTCTGTTGTCAAGTAATTTGCGTGAATCTGGTAACTGCGGAGCCATCAGTAGAATGGAAATAAGAATGTTATCTTCCATGATGGAGCTTTTACACGTGGGGCCATGGAGGAAGTGACTGAGAATAGGGAGCGACCTGAATTGGGGTCCATAAATGCTGAGTGCAGTGACGCGGCCATGCGAATGCTTCGGAGAAACTGTGCTTCTTAGCTGCAGAGGGACTTCTGGTCGAAGCTCTCTCCTCCTTCCGCTTAGGGTCCGACATAAGGGCGGCGGTTCGCAAAACATTTTACCCGGGCCAGGCGCCAGTCCATCATGGAAGACGGCCGGATGGTTGAAAGTGGGTGGACGAAGCTATTTAAGAGAAACTGCTGTAAACGGAGCTTTTGTGCAAATGCTGGGAAAGTCATAAAACTCAGTGCGTTCTCATGTTGGAAGTCGCCAGTAAACGGCATAACCATATATTTCAAGGGCACCACTGTCTGGGAGGCTTAGCAGCTCTCTTTCAGAAACTGAAAATGGTTGACCCAGAAAGATTAGGTCACTCCATAAATGAGAAAAGTGGTCCTATCCAGGTAGAATATTTTTTTTTGGCAAAATATGGCCATGCTTACGGGTAGAACAACGCTTTCCCAATCTAAAATCTTCTTTTTACAGTACAAGAGAGATTTGGCGGCGCTGACTGGCTCCTCTGAGTATATGCAAGTTAGAGGCTTGCTCCCCAGCGTCGAACCGCACTACTCTGTCTGGATTGGTTACCAGGCCAACACAACACTCAGGAGGAGAGATTCAGTGAGTGGGAGCAAAGTTTGGTCGGCCTTTGCAATGTGCGGGTGGTTCCTTTTCGCTGATTCGGCTTGGTGAAAAGTATTTGGGGCACTTCGTCTTCTAGTACTCCCCTGGTGGAGAACGTCAGCTCTTTCCCAAGCGGGTGAGAGCTGTGGTCTGTATCTTGTGGTGGACGAAGAGCCTGTGGTAGTTTCCAAGTGTACAGAAAGTGGAACTCGTATCATCTCGGACATATTGTGTGTCACAAAGGTGAAGTTATTTGTCCCCGAGTCGGACGTCTGACGTTTTACAATTCCACCACGCGCCTTCGTGCCTGGGAGTCAAAGTGGTCTGGCCAGACAAGAGAATGGATCCACCTCGCACTGACATCAGCTGGGACTTCAGGGCTGTGATGGAGACGTTCCCCGCGTTCTGGCAATCAGAACGCCTGACCGCGTAGTTTGTGTTGTGGCGTAACAAGCCTGCTACGCCACACTGGGAAGGGAGCCGAAAGAAAGGCACGCGTACACACACGCTGACTGGCGTCAAGTCTGGAACAGGATAACCATTGAATGGTAGCAAGAAAAGTACGTAGCTGCTTTATACTTAACTTTTATTCTTTGATGAATACAGCGTTCTTCTTGAGACATTTATACGATAACTCTCAAACTAGGTAAGGCTAATGGCGCCTTGCTAGGTCGTAGCCATGGACTTAGCAGAAGGCTATTCTAACTGTCTCTCGGCAAATGAGAGGAAGGCTTCGTCCGTATTGTCGCTAGCAATGTCGTCGTACAACTGGGGCGAGTGCTCTATCGTTTATCGAGACCTGCCTTGTGGTGGCGCTAGGTCTGCGATCACACAGTGGCGACACGCGGGTCCGACATGTACTAAATGGACCGCGGCCGA
Organism: Schistocerca serialis cubense; assembly: GCF_023864345.2. Taxonomy (NCBI): domain Eukaryota; kingdom Metazoa; phylum Arthropoda; class Insecta; order Orthoptera; family Acrididae; genus Schistocerca; species Schistocerca serialis. The sequence goes on from NC_064644.1 coordinate 591,927,667, forward strand.
TTTAAGCTACCACCTAGCAAGTGTGGTGTCTGGCGGTGACACCACAGTTTGCATGTTATCGTAGATGCGTCAAAACATTCCAGCTGCCGCAGCACACTTCTCGCCCGCAGCGATCCCTCTTCTGCTGCCACATGAATCAACGTGAAAGGTTAAAGTACTTCTGCACCAGAGCAGGGTTGTTAAATCATATTGACAGCTCCCTATTCACAGGTGAACCACAGTTTGTGGTATAGGTGATCGTTGTTCATCGCATTTTTACAAAGTTGGGCTTCACAGTGGATTCATGTAAACAAAAGGCAGATTGCATTGTAAAATGGATTAAATCGGAGGAGAATTTTTTCATCTGCGACCCCAATGTATGCTCTGCCTATCAGTACTATTCCTTAACTGATTTGTGTTTGTCATTTTTGTGTTAGTTTTATCAGTTGATTATCCAAGAGCCGACCGTTGTGACCGAGCGATTGTAGGCGCTTTAGTTCGGAACCGCACAGCTGCTACGGTCGCAAGTTCGAATCCTGCCTCGGGTATGGATGTGTGTGATGCCCTTAAGTTAGTTAGGTTTAAGCAGTTCTAAGTCTAGGGGACTGCTGACATCAGATGTTAAGTCCCATAGTGATTAGAGCCATTTCATCCATTTGATTGTCCGAGAAGCTGTAGTTACTAAACTTTTAATAAAATTTGTCATCAACTAGTATGTAGCTAGGGATATTCATTTCATTGCAATTTCATTCTAAAGAGCTGCATGGTCGCCGATGGTATCTATTCTTTCGGACACGTCCGAAAGAACAGGTACCATTTTCACATATATATAAGGCTCACCGGCCATTTGACTATCTTCTTCTGTGCGAATGCACAAACAGTGCCCGAACTCTTACGGGAATCGGCAAAAAGCCGCGAGTAATGAGTATAATGGGCAGGGGCATTATGAACATATTGCGGGACAATAAGTTGGGAATGTGGCTCTCACTGGAGGCGTGCCAGAGATAAGTACCTGCAGTCGCACTATCTTCTGTGTCCTCGGTGGCTCAGATGGAGAGACGTCCGACCCTGGTAGCTGAGTGGTCAGCGCACAGACCGTCTATTCTCAGAGCCCGGGTTCGATTCCCGGCTGAGTCGGAGATTTTATTCGCTCCGGGACTGGATGTTGTGTGTCCTTTCAACCTCTTTTGGCCGGCACGGTAGCTCAGCATGTTCGGTCAGAGGGTTTAGCTACCCTCTGTAATAAAAAACTTAGTGAACGGATCAACGAGCAACCATAACGAGTGTCATTGGACGTCCGCCACGAACAAAGTCAACGAACAATATAGAACAAAATTAGATAAAAAAAGGGCGTCTGCCCTGTAAGCAGGGGATCACGGATTCGAGTCCCGGTTGGGGCATACATTTTCAACTGTCCCCCTTGACTTATATCAACTCCTGTATGCAACTAAATTGTAAATTTGCCATTATTTTGGAAACTTATATACTCCACTGTTCTCATTCACACTCCCTCAGCTATTCACTGTTTTCATTTGATCGTGGTGCTACATAGATATAACAGTAGTGTAATGTTCAACATTATTAAATTAGTTAATTTGATTATTGATTTGACTTCTTAAAGTGATTACATGCATAGGGCAACAAAAGAGCCATGAGTAAATTTACTAATTGATAGAGAAGACTCATGTGAGTAGCACATGATTTGAAAGTTATTGCCAAAGTAATCTTTTTTATGTAAAAATAGTAATATTTAGGTTCACTGGGACATAAATAGATGATTAAAGTAAGCAACATGCTACATGGGCTTGTGACAATTGGCAGAGCGTTGCATGGTCTGATAAATCCAGAAACCTTCTACATTGTGCCAGTGGAAAGGCGCGAATCCGTCGTCTTCCAGGGGAACAGTTCCCCGATACCTGTACTGCATGACAAAGACAAGCTGGCGGCGGCTCCGTCTTGCTCTCGGGAACTTTCACGTGTGCATTCGTGGGGCTAGTGGCGCTCGTGAAACGCACCACGACGGCTGAGGAGTGCCGTACACTGGTCGCAGAACGCTTACACACCTTCATGATGATCATATTTACTGACTGTTTTGAAAGAGACTGACTATCTTCAAAGAGATAATGCTCCATGTCACAAGGCCGGGAGTGCGATGCAGTGGTTAGAGGAACACAGTAGCGAGTTCCAGTTGATGTGCTGGTCACCCCTCCCCTCTTCCCTCCCACCTCAGCAGATCTGAAACCAATCGAGCTCATCTAGGGTGTGATTGAACGTAGTGTCATAACTCATATCCTCCCCCCCCCCTCCTACCCCCGCCAAATCTACGGGAATGAGGTGACGCGTTTGCGAAAGTGGTGCCAAATTCCTACAGCAAACTACCACGGTCACACTCCTTCCATGCCACGACGCACCGCCGCTGGTATCCATGCCAAAGATGGACATACCAGCTATTATGAAGGTGATTATAATGTTCTCTGATCACTTAATTGTGCATCTCTTTTAGCAACTCCAACTGCATGCTAGTTTCATGGTTCTTTGTGATTGGTGGGAGCATCTGAGAGGGAGAAGTTCGTCACAGATTGGTCGGCAGGCGTCTCGACTCGAAGGGGAGATTCCTAACGCAGTAGGGATTTGCCAACCTACAATCTACACCTGTGGCTGACTGCTGCATTAACAGGTGTTGGGGAGACTGTGTAAGTGGAGCGCCCCACTTTTACAGGGGAGCAGAGCGTGTGGAAACAGTATCTTGGTTGTTAAGCGTCCCACTTAATAGAATACTTGTAGGTAGCCTTATATTTGGTGGAGGAAGGCGTACGAAATTACAATGTCGGACTCTGGAGGGTCGAAGCAGGGGAGTCACGACGAGGGTTGTATGGTAGACACTCTTGTGGTAATATTCTTGCAGGTCTTGGTTTTCTTGAAGTACTTTTTCCCGTCCGCTCTGGACTTACAAAATTTTGTGCTGATGAACTGCGGAGGGCGGAAGTACGTTGGAGACGAGGAACATCTGGCCACCCTGCAACTGGTGCTTGGGGCTCTTCCCGTTGGGACCAGATACATCCTCCAACTATAGTTAACGACCGCAGGTTTTCGAGACTTCGATTAAGTTTGTGGGTGACTGGACCATGGATTACATTCAACCTGAAATCTTCTTTGTGCATGAGTCACCAATGACTGACGGGGCAAAACACCGTGCCTGGGACCATGTACAGCACCATGGGCAGATTAGTATAATCGCTCATGCAACTACCCACTGAATTCTGTGGTTGTCCATCAAAGTGTGGTGTTGCCCGTTTGCCAGTGCGGTCTCGCCACCCTTAAATTATACTAACTAATTGCATCAATATTTTATGAGGTATTATCTCATTGTTCCATGTTGATCTCATGGAATACACGAAGAGAAATTAAATTTTGTTAATTCACTGGACCTTGAATTTAATCTATGTATTCAGAAAGATTATCCCACTTCATGTTAGATATTGTAAATGTAGAGGTATCGATACCATAACCCAGTTACTCACTTACATTTTTGTTCATTAAAATAATTAATTTCCATTGTGTAACAATTTTAATAAGTGGATGAGTTCGTGGAAGCTGTTTCTTCAACGCAGGTCCAAACGGAACAGATACTTCTTACAGTAGTTTGTTTCTGGGCACACTGATTTTGTCCACGGTTCCACTAGAACTACAGGCAGAAAGCCATCTATGGGGTGCTGAATACTACCCTTAACAAGAGAGCCGTGACGACGGTCAAGTGCAAAGACAACATTAAAAGTTCAATCATATTCGAAATTGAATAATGGTGTTAAATGTGTTGTGTGGCTCACGGAATTATGGACGCAAGACACGAACACTAATTAAACGTCGATTTAATAAATAAGTTATGAAATCTGACAACTTCGTGAAATTTTCTGTTTTTAATTCTACTCACCAAACTTATCTCGTTCGCATACCTATAAACATAATGTGTACGTAGTAAAAATGAAATACTAGTTCTTTCTAAAAGAAACCGGTTGCGACCTTCTCTACATGATCAACTGTGTAACGTATCCAAAAATTCTCAGTGCAGTATCAATACTTGATTACTAAAAAAATATAATACTTAAAGACTGATGGCCCTTGTTTTGAATACTCGCACAGTGATTAGCTGTTTATCGCAGAGTAGTCTAGAGTGACAGTCAGCGAAACTCACTTATAGATAAAGTTCGTGAGTCACTTGATTTCCTTACAAAAACATCGATATTAGAGATAAAAATTCTTCACCTTACATAAAACGTTTCAGATGATTTACTTTTCGTTTTCTTGGTTCTTTCTCGCATCATATTGCGCAATACAGTGGCCTTTCTATGTTAAGTTTTGCAAATTAACTTTATTATCTTCGTTGATTGACAGATCTCATTGGGTCGCATCAGGATGGTAAAGAGCAGTCGTGGTGCGTATTTGTCTGCTCACTGAAAGTGAGGTCGATCATATACGACTGTGTGGTGTCGTTCTGCCTTACATAACCTACTCTGGCTGCGGAAAACACATCATCTCCGGTATGTGGTAACTAATAGTTAAAATTTCTTTATCAGTAGGTTTTGCGCCAAACCTCTTCGGATTGTATGCTGAAGTGAGGACACAACTCAGAACTGATGGCGATCTGCTCATCAGGTAAAGACATTCTATTTGGTGTTTTTCCACAGAACTAGGCATTCTATCTCCCTTCCTTAAACAAGGTCAACAGAACGAACTCATCGGTACATAACACATTACCCTTCAGACCTCTACATGAGAGAATTACAGTTCAGACACAAGCTATGCAATTGGCGCCAACTAGAAAAAAACGAAAAAAAGGAAAAAAACCGTCATACAATTGCGTAAAATCATTTCACCTGAGTGTAATCAAACAAGCGACAATTTCTTTCAAAAAAAAAGAAACTAACATTTCTTATCAAAGAAAAGCCAGAAAACTGCCCTTGAAAAACGTGAAGTTACAAATAAATTGTATATACTTATAAAACTCGTCTATAGCTCAATTGCCAAATTAACTATTTTCCAACCTAACAAGATAACCTATATTTGCAGTGGAGTATGTACACCAACCACACAAAGATGGTGGTAAATTTAGTATAATTTAAGTTGACTGAAGATGATTGTCAATACTGCTGCACATTGTGTTATGTCATCTTCCTATTTTCCACCATGATTGACACCTCGCATTTTCTTACTCTTGGAATCGAGCAACGAATTAATGGGTGTACTACCTACTTACATTTCATTGTTATTACAATCATATTTCTTTTATTTATTGATCGATTGCTTTCTTTTCTGTCTATTTTCACAATTTCCACCGTGCATCCTCCCATTCTTCCGTCAACAGTGGTACGTAGTTGTTAGGTTTTCGCATTAAAATATCTTCTCTGTAGTACCATACATCAGACGTGGTATTACGCGACAACTGTAAACTTTTCGTTTGACATGTATCGCAGTCCTCGTATTCAAAACTCTCCCCTTAGTTTATCACGACATTCAAGGACATTTGTTCTGCTTTTTTTCTGTTTCTCTGTCCGTAAGGTCAATGTTTCCCCACGCATACGTCAAACCTACAGGTAGCCATACCATACAAGCAGCCACATCTGAAGGGTGTCTGCGCAGATGCCAGATCAACACATGGTTAGAAGAGGGGCAAGGCAACAGTCTGGATGATTGGCTCTTGTGGTTTTATAATATTAGCCAACGTGGCCTTGCTGTGCTCGTACTAATGGGACTGTACAGCCCGTTTTTCCGATGGCATGTGGCTCTGTTGTATAGTACGACGATGTTGATGAAGCTGATGATGATGGAATTCTCTCCGACAAAATATTCCTTAAGAAATAGTCCCCTATTTGAATCGCCGGAGGCTGTCGTCAATAGAAGCAACTTATCAACCGTTCCACGCGACATAGCGTGTTAGAGCAGTTAATAGTGTAGGTAGGTCACAGAATTTAACAAGGGAACTCGGCTGATTGAAGGTATTTCTGGTGGACATTAATGAAGTGCTGTGGCAGAAAGGACAGGCCTTCTAGTCAGGCGAACACGAGGTTATGAAAACAAAATAAAATAGGGGTAATGCATGAATAGGTCTAGCAATGGATATGTAAATGTGAATGTGGGAGAGCTATTATGAAACGCATAGTGACCGCGTTATCCCATCCAAGACAGATACTAAGTCAACACTCACCACAATAGCACAAATGTACTAGCTCCGGATTGATGAACAGATAGAGTGAATGTACACTAAGGTGAAAGGTCATGGGCTATCTCCTGGTATCATGTCGTACCTTCCTTCCACCAGGCGTAGTGAGCACCTCGACGTGGCATGGATTGAACAAGTCGTATTAAGACCCCTGCAGAAATATTGAACCATGCTGACACTGTAGCCAAAGTATTGCCAGTGCAAGATTTTGTGCAAGAACTGGCCTCTCTATTATGCCCCATAAAAGTTCGATGCCAATCATATCGAGCCGTCTGGGAGGTCAAATTATTCCCTCGAACTGTCCAGAACGTTCTTCAAACCAATTGCGGACAATTAAAGCCCGGTGACATAGCGCATTGTCATCCATAACAGTCCCATGGTTGAATGGCTGCAGATGGTTTCCAAGTAAGAGAACATAACCACTTTCTATTATCGGTTCGATTGGACCAGAGGATCCAGTCCATTGTTCGTAAACACAATCCACACCATTATGAAACAACCACCAGCATGCTCGGTGCCTTGTTAACAACTTGGGTCCATGGATTCGTTGGGCCTGCGCCCTACCGCCAGCTCTAACCAACTGAAATCGGACTCATCTGTCCAGGAGAAGAATTTCCAGTCGTCTTGGGGCCAACCGATAGTGTCACGAGTACAAGAGAGCTGTTAGCGAGGGCACTCGCGTCTGTCGCCTGGTGCCATAGACCATAACGCCAAATTTCGCCTCGCTGTCCTAACAGATACGTTAGTCGTATGATCCACATTTATTTCTGTGGTGATTTCCACTATTGTTGGTTGTCTGTTAGCACTGACAACTCTAAGGAAACGCCGCTGCTCTCGATCGTTAAATGAAAGCTGTCGACCACTGCGTTGTCCGTGGTTAGAGGTAATGCATAAAATTTGGTTTTCTCGGCACACGCTTGACATTGTGGATCTCGGAATATTGATCCCCTAAAGATTTCCGAAATGAAATGTTCCATGCGTCAGCTACAACTACTATTTCGCGTTCACAGTCTGTTTCCCGTCGTGCGGCCATAATCACGTTGAAAATCCAATCCAAACGAGTCACCTGAATTCAAATGACAGCTCCGTCAATGCAGTGCCCTTTTATACTTTGTGTACGGTGCACTACCACGAGATAATTGGTGAGGTCACTAAGGGAAACGGGAATTTGCTAGTGATGGATAACTGGAATTCGATTGTAGGAAAAGGGAGAAAAGGTGAAGTAGTAGGAGAAAATGGACTGGAGGAGAGAAACGAAAGGGGGAACCGTATGGCAGAATTTTGCACAGGGTACAATTCAGTCATTAGTGGTACATGGTACGAGACCATGAAAGAAGGTTGTACACGAGGAAGGAAATTTTTATGGTGTTTTTGTTTTTGTTTTTCTATCCGTAGGGTCGATGTTCCTTCACGAAACACTAACATTGCCGCAGTGGGGTGAACTGTTTACCAAAAAGCTACAGATAGCCGTAGAGTGCAACCACTTCGGAACGTTTCAGACAGATTGCTTGACGCTAGTAAGGAGATACTGAATCCGGTTTTCAGTCTGCATAACAATTCCAGTAGCACCCACCCGGATGGCCGCGTGCGTTAACAGGCCGCTTCTGGGATTCTGGCACACCTCCCAGGTGCGTTAGCGACGAGGGCTGCAGTGTGCCAGACAGCCTGGATGCGGTTTTAGCCTGTTTTCCACATCTGGTTTGGTGAATACCAGGCTGGCACCCATGTCATACGATTCGCAGATATGTAGAAAACGCTATCACACTTTGACGTGCGATACTACTACCACACATTTTTGGACTCGGAAAACTTTAGCTTGGCTTCATGTGTTATCCAGCATAATTTATTATATTATTTGCCGTGCACGTATGTCTTGCCTCCTCCATCACGGAGTCTGAGAAAGACCAAACTGAGGATAGAATCTTTGTTCTTCCAAACTTCATCTTGTATCCTGTACTTGGACAATGCTTTCCAGTCGTTCATTTATCCAGTTGGCCCAGTTATGTTTGATGGTGGTGATTACCACTCCGTTCTTTCACTTGAAAGAAAGTTCACCCATTATCTGGCTGTCGCGTTTCATGACTTGCCAGTTCCTGCATCTCTGGTAGGAGCAGAGTAAACATGGAACTGATGGATATCAAAAACTTGCAGAAGGTCAGTAAATAACGCCTTCCATATCCCACACTGGCATCGTAGATGCCTGTGGCGTGATGACTGAGCAACTTTAATCGCTAGTAAAGAAGGTGATGTTTCACTTGCAACGAAATTTCCTGCTGGCCATCGAGGCCCAAGAGCAGGGGCGTCAGTGACAACTTGTGGGCGTGGTACTTCCGTGTCCAAGGCCAGCACTCGCCATGTGGGTCGGTGTCTCTTTTGCGGTACGCACATAGAAGGTTAGTTACACCTTCACGAGCAGTAAGGGCTAAGAAGTGTTAGAGAACGGCGAGCCCTAGCGGCTTGGTTGTCAGAGTGCTGTGACAGTGCGCCCACTTGCTTAAGACACACCCTTTCCTCCTGTGTGCTAGGGAAAGAGTCAGTTACAAATCTGAAACTTCATTGCACAGTATTGTGGAGCAACTAGCCAGTGCCAAAGAGGCGATTTCTCGTGAAGTTAACACTCTTTTGTAGAAACTTACTTTGTCAGTGAATAGAGCTGAATGAGACATACAGACCTTGTTCTGTCCCCATCGTGGAACTTTAGGGCCTTTGTCTCAATGCACTCTTTCAGGTGCAGACACTCCCATACGACACTGGTGCTCGAATTCTGATGTCCACCTAGTAAGTTATATTTCGTATCTCCATCCTTTTGACACGAGGCCTTGGGGAACACGGCCGTTCACTATTGTAAAAAAAAAAAAAAAAAAAAAAAAATGAAACGCTTACAACCGTTCTTATCATCTTATTTATTGCGTAGCTATCAGTTTGGGCGCTTCAGTGCGTCGTCTTCGGGCTGATGTTGATATGTTGATGCTGAAGGAGATATCGCGATCCATATACAGGATGGTCCATTGATAGTGACCAGGCCAAATATCTCACGAAATAAGCATCAAACGAAAAAACTACAAAGCTAGATGGCGCCCCCTTAGGTCGAAAGGATGTCAACTGCGTTTTTAAAAAATAGGAACCCCCATTTTTATTACATATTCGTGTAGTACGGAAAGAAATATGAATGTTTTAGTTGGACCACTTTTTTCACTTTGTGATAGATGGCGCTGTAATAGTCACAAACGTATAAGTACGTGGTATCACCTAACATTCCACCAGTGCGGACGGTATTTGTTTCGAGGTACATTAACCCCTGTTAAAATGGAGTAGTTACCAATTGCGGAAGAGGTCGATATCGTGTCGATATGTGGCTGTTGTGATCAAAACGACGGGCGTGTGGTATGTATGCTGCTCGGTATCCTGGACGACATCATCCAAGTCTCCGGACCGTTCGCCGGATAGTTACGTTATTTAAAGAAACAGGAATTCTTCACCCACATGTGAAACGTCAACCGCGACCTGCAACAAATCATGGTGCCCAAGTAAGTGTTTTAGCTGCTGTCGCGGCTAATCAGCACATCAGTAGCAGACAAATTGCGCGAGAATCGGGATTCTTAAAAACGTCGGTGTTGAGAATGCTACATTAACATCGATTGCACCCGTACCATATTTTTATGCACCAGGAATTTCATGGTGACGACTTTGAACGTCTTGTACTGTTCTGCCACTGGGCACAAGAGAAATTACGGGGCGATGACAGATTTTTTGCACGCTTTGTATTTAGCGACGAAGCGTCACTGAGCAACAGCGGTAACGTAAACCGGCATAATATGCACAATTGGGCAACGGAAAATCCACGATGGCTGCGACAAGTGGAACATCAGCGACCTTGGCGGCATTATGGGAGGAAGGATACTTGGCCCCCATTTTATCGATGGCAGTCTAAATGGTGCAAAGTTTGCTGATTTCCTACATAATGTTCTACCGATGTTACTACAAGATGTTTCACTGCCTGACAGAATGGCGATGTACTTCCAACATGATGGATGTCCGGCACATAGCTCGCGTGCGGTTGAAGCGGTACTGAATAACATACTTCATGACAGGTGGATTGGACGTAGAAACACCATACCATGTCCCGCACGTTCACCGGATCTGACGTCCCCGGACTTCTTTCTGTGGGGAAAGTTGAAGAATATTTGCTATCGTGATCCACCGACAACGCCTGACAACATGCGTCCGCGCATTGTCAGTGCATGTGCGAACATTACGAAAGGCGAACTACTCGCTGTTGAGAGTGTTATATTGCTAGCGAAGGCCGAAATGCACGCTATAGGCTCACGCAGGATGGCGTGAGGTCTGAAACAGGATACGTAATGAATGCTATAAAGTAAAGTACGTAACTGCTGGAATACTTAACTTTAATCCATCATTTGTATACATCGTTCTTGATGAGACATGCTTCATACGATAAGTATCAATTGCTATGGCGCCTTGCTAGGTCGTAGCAATTGACTTAGCTGAAGGCTATGCTAACTATCGTCTTGGCAAATGAGAGAGTCTTCGTCAGTGTCTGTTGCTAGCTACGTCGGCTGTACAACTGGGGCGAGTGCTAGTCAGTCTCTCTAGACCTGCCGTGTGGCGGCGCTCGGTCTGCTATCACTGATAGTGGCGACACGCGGGTCCGACATGTACTAATGGACCGCGGCCGATTTAAAGCTACCACCTAGCAAGTGTGGTGTCTGGCGGTGACACCACAGAGAGGAATGTCGTTACACGTATTACTAAATGCATTGAGGTTGACGGACATCATTTTGAGCATTTATTGCATTAATGTGGTATTTACAGGTAATCACGCTGTAACTGCATGCGTTCTATGAAACGATAAGTTCACAAAGGTACATGTATCAAATTGGAACAACCGAAATAAAATGTTCAAACGTACCTACGTTCTGTATTTTAATTTAAAAAACCTATCTGTTACCAACTGTTCGTGTAAAATTGTGAGCCATAAGTTTGTGACTATTACAGCGCCATCTATCACAAAGCAAAAAAAGTAGTCCAACTAAAACATTTATATTTCTTTACGTACTTCACGAATATGTAATAAAAAATGGGGGTTCGTCCTTTAAAAAAGGCAGTTGATATCCGTTTGACCTATGGCAGCGCCATCTAGCGGGCCAACCATCTGGTTTCCCCCTTCAAGCTAGACAAGTTCCATTCTTCGTAGTTTTTTCGTTTGACGCTTATTTCGTGAGATATTTGGCCTGGTCACGATATATGGACCACCCTTTATACACTGCATCAGTGGCCAACACAACTAGCTTATGCAGACTATCGGTAAGTGTGGTGTCAGCACTCCAGCCATCAACTGCCATCTCAGTGCTGACACCACAGTTATAGATAGTCTCCGTAATCCAGTTATATTTGCCACTGATGGAGTGCATATATGGATCGTGATATTCCCTTCGGCATCAACTACGGCCTGAAGATGGCGCACTGAAGTGCCGAAAATGGTAGCTACACAATGAATAAGATCATAAGGACGTCTGTAGGCGTTTCATTTTCTTGCAAATAAATTACTGTCGGGGCAGACAGTCGCTATACAGTTCAGTTAAAAACTAACTTTTCCCCTCTGTGTGGTAAAATCCGACTGCCAGCCTGATTGGCGCGACGTTTGATGTGCAAATCTGACTGACTAAGGCCATTTTCGATGCGTGTTTTCTTATGGGAATGTGAGGGAGGGCTCGGAGGCAAAGCGAGGAGGACGTTCTGGTGCTATATTCTGATGGGAGCACGAGAGAAGCATTCTGGCGGCAGATTCGGATGGGAGCAGACTTTTGAGTCTGGTGTTGGATGCTGAGGAGAGAAGACCGCCACTGCTGGTGCTCGCTGACTTGCAGCAGATCCCGAAGTGCGCGGTCTCTGCCTTCCCTCCACGATGGCGATGGTTTCATTTGGTAAGTGCTGCATCACCTGATAGGGTGCTAGCTTCGACCAGAACTTAAATAACCGTTAAACAACTTTGCAGGAACGCGTATTTTATGTGGTTAGACCCCATTAATTCCATCAGATACTTTTTCCTTTGAATCCTGGGCAGACGACAGTTTCACGAATCGAGTCTGCAAATACCACGCAAATTGCTCACTGAGTCTGGGGCAGGTGTAGCTAACCCTGTGCATGTTGAACTACATTTTCAAGTAATGTGATGGTCAAAGCAATTCTTTCTGGGTACTACCTGAATATGCAGACCTTTTACGAAGCCTACCAGAGGTGATGTCCTTCATTTATGACTCACTAGTGTTTCCTGTGGTACACTCGCTAGTTTAGGGTGTACTGTAGCTGTGATCCCTTAAGGATAACAGTTATGATGTTGTTTCCTTTTTCATCCCTGAAATCCATATGAATTCTTATTCCTTTTGTGACAATTATGTGAAACATTTAACATTGTGTCAAACAGAGCTTGGATGGCGTGTACACGTACAGCTGCCCATGCAGCTTCAACACGATACCACAGTTCATCAAGAGTAGTGACTGGCGTATTGTGACGAGCCTGTTGCTCGGCCACCATAGACCAGACGTTTGCAATTGGTGAGAGATCTGGAGAATGTGCTGGCCAGGGCAACAGTCGAATATTTTTTGTATCCAGAAAGCCCCGTCAATGCGAACCTGAGGTGACCGAGACATGTAACCAATGGCACCCCATTCCATAACACCGGGTGATACGCCAGATGGCGATCACGAATACACGCTCTCAATGTGAGTTCACCGCGATGTCGCCAAACACGGATGCGACCATCATGATGCTGTAAACAGAACCTGGATTCATCCGAAAAAATGACGTTTTGCCATTTGCGCACCCAGGTTCGTCATTCAGTACACCATCGCAGGCGCTCTCTGTGATGCAGCGTCAAGGGTAACCGCAGCCATGATCTCCGAACTGATAGTCTATGCTACTGAAAACGTCTTCGAACTCTTCGTGCAGATGTTTGTTGTCTTGCAAAAGTCCCCATCTGTTGACTCAGGGATCGAGACGTGACTGCACGATCCGTTAGAACCATGCGGATAAGATGTCTGTCATCTCGACTGCTAGTGATATGACGCGGTTAGGATCCAGCACGGCGTTCCGTATTACCCTCCTGAACCCACCGATTCCATATTCTGCTAACAGTCATAGGATCTCGACCAACGCGAGCAGCAATGTCGCGATACGATAAACCGCAATCGCGATAGGCTACAATCAGAACTTTATCAAAGTCGGAAACGTGATGGTACGCATTTCTCCTCCTTACACGAGGCACCACGACAACGTTTCACCAGGCAACGCCAGTCAACTGCTGTTTGTGTATGAGAAATAGGTTGGAAACTTTCCTCATGTCAGCACGTTGTAGGTGTCGCCACCGGCGCCAACCTTGCGTGAATGCTCTGAAAAGCTAATCATTTGCATTTCACAGCATCTTCTTCCTGTTGGTAAAATTTCGCGTCTGTAGCACGTCATCTTCGTGGTGTAGCAATTTTAATGTCCAGTAGTGTATAATAGTATGCGTAGACCTCAGTCACCTCAGTAGCGTAGAATGCATGGTAGGAGACACACCATAGTAAGAGCTGGAGGTGGTATTCTCGACCAGTTGAATTACACATTGCGGGATATAACTTCTGTGGACCAGGAACAAAGCTTCAGAAACGCTTGGCACGTGGCGATAGAGGTATTAACCTACTCGACTAAGCTGCCTGGAGCACGACCTAAACTACGCCGCGAATAAAGATCTCCCAGCACGTCACGTCGTTGACAGAATTTTTGCTGCTACAGCCAAGGAAATAAGACGAAGAAAAGATATTGGTGTAGGTCATCGTGTGGCTGCATTCGTTGTTGATAAAACCATGAGCGGTAAAATTAAGTTAGGCTTAGGAGAGATGAATTTCAAACGAATTATGAAAGCTGCGCGGTCCGCTTTGGGGAAGAAAAAGAAGCAATCAGGCTGCCTAGAAAGCTACATTCTCACCTCGATGTGTTAAGCTAAGCACACAATGATGAGTAAGGAGAAGCAGAACAAGAAGAAGGGTACAAGTAAACCACCTCGCATTCTTCCTTTACCCAAGACATCAGGCGAAATTATTCCGTTCCTCGTTCCAGCCCCTGCGGCTCTATCACCAGTAGTCTAACTATCGATATCACAGGTGGGAGATGTAACTTAGCGGTCTAGGGCGCTGCAGTCTCGGGCATGGGTGTGTGTGTTTGTCCTTAGGATAATTTAGGTTAAGTAGTGTGCAAGCTTAGGGACTGATGACCTTAGCTGTTAAGTTCCATAAGATTTCACACACATTTGAACATTTTTAGATGTAACTTACATATTTCACTTGCCACTGGACCTAGGACTCCAATTGTCGGAGGAAGGTGCATGAAATTATAATATCGCTCTCTGGAGTGGAGAAGCGGGGACACTACTTGGTAGGCACACTCAGAGTGCTTTCTTAAGCACTTTTCGCACTCGCTCCGGCCTTCAGAGACGAGGGACATCTGGTAGTCCTGCAACTGATGCAAATTGGAGGTACTGAAACCTAGATTACCGTTTTCTTCCTTGCGAGGACGATGGTCATGCACCACTTACAAAGTAAAACGGTAACGCAAGAGTAATAACAGCACATTTTCTCCATGACAGAATCGACATTTATGGAGGTACTGAGAACAGTGACACTTTGCTGTGCTGTGCTGTGCTACTTCTTTTTGCGAGCACATTGCTGGTACACCTTGCTGTGGACATCAAGCAGGGTACGCCGTGAAGCTACCCTCCTCTTTACGAGAATTACTCTCACTCTGGGCCAGTAAGCAAGCGACCGGAGTAGCCTGTCTTATTTCGCCCACAATGTCGCCAACCAGTCACTGTAGCAGTGAGTGCCAGTCGCAAAAGTCTGTGAAGCCTCAATCTCCAGATGATCTTTATGATCTTTATTCCAGTCAATATCGGAGGGACGTTAAATCCTAATGTTCCTTTCTTTCCTCTATAGTGTTGCCAGTCCCCTGAAGATTAGATGCGTAGATCATAATTAGGAGGTATTGAACAGAATTGGGAGAATAGGAGTTTGTGGCACAACTTGACTAGAAGAAGGGATCGGTCGGTAGGACATGTTCTGAGGCATCAAGGGATCACCAATTTAGTACTGGAAGATGAAGAAGCTTGCAAAGGATAGAGTAGTAGCATGGAGAGCTGCATCAAACCAGTCTCAGGACTGAAGGCCACAACAACAACATCATCCCAATCAATCTCGGAGGACGTTAAATCCTAATGTTCCTTTCTCTCCTCTATAGTGTTGCCAGTCCCCTCATGCCACTGGAACGACACACAAGATACCGTCCGTCACGGAATGGACGCTCTCGATATGGTTTGCTTCGTCTGCACAGTGTTAAGTGAGCGTCAGTGCGTGTGATCGAATATGTGTCTCATTCATCGACAGAAGACGTGACAATGTATTCACAGAATATAGAACCGAAAATGGTCAGTACTAAGATTTGTGTTCTGGTTTCTTTTCTAACAGCAAGAGATCATGTAGTTTTTTAAGAAAAAGGAATCTCTAAATTCCATGTTTGTTACTTGAATTTATGTTTGTGTATTTCGTGTTAACAATGCGACAAAGGGTTACTTAACGTGTTGTTACATAAAAAGAGATACAATCGAACTCGTAGCTTTACTGGCTTGGATACAACGGCAAGAAAAAGGAATAAAAAGTGAGATAGTGTTAATACTTTCATCCTTCTTTACCTCCTGTGCATTACTGCAGGTGACGTGTCACTGAGCGCATTTGTACTGTGCATGCAGTACACGTGAGGTGCCTAGATGTTTCCTCTGCCCTGTGTGGAATACATAAGTTCTTGTACACTTCACTAACCTGCTGTCTTCATGATGATGATGTCCCCAGCGCAGAAAACAGCACGCAGGTCGTGGATTCTTTTTCTTGAGGCTGAAATTAACTTCGCAAGGAACTGCTGCTACGAATAAACTATAACTCATTTGGGATGCCACTCGCGTTTTTATTGATATATACACGAGAAACTATTCTTGATCGCAACGTATTGAACATATCTTTCCACAGTCATTATATCTGGCTAAAATAACATGAAATACATCCTGCCACAGACTAAATGTCTGTCTACTGGAACCGTCAGAACTGGAGAATAAAATTACATGAATCAAATACTACTATTACAGACAACATGTCTGTACCTAGCGACGGTCGGAACTGTAGTACAGAAAATTGCATGAAACAAATACTGCTATAACAGACAAGATGTCTGTCTACTGGAATGGTCAGAACTCGAGAGCCGGACTGTCCGAGACACTTCGCGCGCCAAGCCAGCAAGGCGTGACCCAAACGCCACCGAAGTGCATCGGCAGTAATATCGTCAGTCTTTTGTTTTAGTAATACTTTGATTTTAATAATTTTGAAATGACTGATTGATAGCTGGCTGTTGAGAGACGTTTATTTAAAAAAATGAAGTAATTTGGATGACAGGTTTAATTAATGATAGCAACTAAAGTTTAACGTTTTGGCGCCCTACCGCCGAACACAGCAGCCAATCACAGAGCAGCAGCATCATGCAGGCAGTCTTTCTCACGGGAATGGTACCGAATCTAGCATCTGTCACCGGTACCTCATTCCACGTTGCGTCATCTCTATGCTTCTTGCATCTCCACTGCCCTGGGAATAGCTTCCTGGAGCCTAATATGATGGCTGAATAAGCCAGAAATATTACAATACACCTTCTAGTACATTACTGTTCATATGAATTTCAGTCAAGATCATTTAAAGTGTAAAGAGACACATACGCACGATTTCTGTTAGGTTAAGTTTTGGTCTCATTGATAACTAGCGCTTTGTTTTACATATGATTCAGTTAATATGTGTTATTCCATGTTATGTTGATTGGTATAGTGTGTTAAGGGATTCTTTTGTGTAGCTATGTACTGTACTTCCATGTGTATGGTAGCAATTACCTTTCGATTCATTTTCAGTTAGTATGTGTTAGTCAACACTATTTTTACTCTGTCTATGTGTCTCGATAAGTTTGGCAGATTTTGCTTCCGGATGTTGTCAATAGTGCATTTCGGTAGCTGTGAGTAAATTATAGTATGATTACTAGGAGCTACTGAACACTGTTCAATTAATGTGAGAAGGTGTTATTTCCTACTCTGTTGTCAAGTAATTTGCGTGAATCTGGTAACTGCGGAGCCATCAGTAGAATGGAAATAAGAATGTTACCTTCCATGATGGAGCTTTTACACGTGGGGCCATGGAGGAAGTGACTGAGAATAGGGAGCGACCTGAATTGGGGTCCATAAATGCTGAGTGCAGTGACGCGGCCATGCGAATGCTTCGGAGAAACTGTGCTTCTTAGCTGCAGAGGGACTTCTGGTCGAAGCTCTCTCCTCCTTCCGCTTAGGGTCCGACATAAGGGCGGCGGTTCGCAAAACATTTTACCCGGGCCAGGCGCCAGTCCATCATGGAAGACGGCCGGATGGTTGAAAGTGGGTGGACGAAGCTATTTAAGAGAAACTGCTGTAAACGGAGCTTTTGTGCAAATGCTGGGAAAGTCATAAAACTCAGAACGTTCTCATGTTAGAAGTCGCCAGGTTTTTTTAGTAAACGGCATATATTTCAAGGGCACCACTGTCTGGGAGGCTTAACAGCTCTCTTTCAGAAACTGAAAATGGTTGACCCAGAAAGATTAGGTCACTCCATAAATGAGAAAAGTGGTCCTATCCAGGTAGAATATTTTTTTTTGGCAAAATATGGCCATGCTTACGGGTAGAACAACGCTTTCCCAATCTAAAATCTTCTTTTTACAGTACAAGAGAGATTTGGAGGCGCTGACTGGCTCCTCTGAGTATATGCAAGTTAGAGGCTTGCTCCCCAGCGTCGAACCGCACTACTCTGTCTGGATTGGTTACCAGGCCAACACAACACTCAGGAGGAGAGATTCAGTGAGTGGGAGCAAAGTTTGATCGGCCTGATTTGGCTGATTCGGCTTGGTGAAAAGTATTTGGGGCACTTCGTCTTCTAGTATTCCCCTGGTGGAGAACGTCAGCTCCTTCCCAAGCGGGTGAGAGCTGTGGTCTGTACCTTGTGGTGGACGAAGAGCCTGTGGTAGATTCCATGTGTACAGAAAGTGGAACTCGTATCATCTCGGACATGTCGTGTGTCACAAGGGTTTAAGAATTCCACCACGCACCTTCGTGCCTGGGAGTCAAAGTGGTCTGGCCAGACAAAAGAATGGATCCACCTCGCACTGACATCAGCTGGGACTTCAGGGCTGTGATGGAGAAGTTCCCCGCGTTCTGGCAATCAGAACGCCAGACCGCGTAGTTTGCATGTTATCGTAGATGCGTCAAAACATTCCAGCTGCCGCAGCACACTTCTCGCCCGCAGCGATCCCTCTTCTGCTGCCGCATGAATCAACGTGAAAGGTTAAAGTACTTCTGCACCAGAGCAGGATTGTTAAATCATATTGACAGCTCCCTGTTCACAGGTGAACCACAGTTTGTGGTATAGGTGATCGTTGTTCATCGCATTTTTACAAAGTTGGGCTTCACAATGGATTCATGTAAACAAAAGGCAGATTGATTTGTAAAATGGATTAAATCGGAGGAGAATTTTTCCATCTTCGACCCCAATGTATGCTCTGCCTATCAGTACTATTCCTTAACTGATTTGTGTTTGTCATTTTTGTGTTAGTTTTATCAGTTGATTGTCCAAGAGCCGACCGTTGTGACCGAGCGGTTCTAGGCGCTTTAGTTCGGAACCGCACAGCTGCTACGGTCGCAAGTTCGAATCCTGCCTCGGGTATGGATGTGTGTGATGTCCTTAGGTTAGTTAGGTTTAAGCAGTTCTAAGTCTAGGGGACTGATGACATCAGATGTTAAGTCCCATAGTGATTAGAGCCATTTCATCCATTTGATTGTCCGAGAAGCTGTAGTTACTAAACTTTTAATAAAATTTTTCATCAACTAGTATGTAGCTAGGGATATTCATTACATTGCAATTTCATTCTAACGAGCTGCATGGTCACCGATGGTATCTGTTCTTTCGGACACGTCCGAAAGAACAGGTACCATTTTCACATATATATAAGGCTCACCGGCCATTTGACTATCTTCTTCTGTGCGAATGCACAAACAGTGCCCGAACTCTTACGGGAATCGGCAAAAAGCCGCGAGTAATGAGTATAATGGGCAGGGGCATTATGAACATATTGCGGGACAATAAGTTGGGAATGTGGCTCTCACTGGAGGCGTGCCAGAGATAAGTACCTGCAGTCGCACTATCTTCTGTGTCCTCGGTGGCTCAGATGGAGAGACGTCCGACCCTGGTAGCTGAGTGGTCAGCGCACAGACCGTCTATTCTCAGAGCCCGGGTTCGATTCCCGGCTGAGTCGGAGATTTTATTCGCTCCGGGACTGGATGTTGTGTGTCCTTATCAACCTCTTTGGGCCGGCACGGTAGCTCAGCATGTTCGGTCAGAGGGTTTAGCTACCCTCTGTAATAAAAATCTTAGTGAACGGATCAACGAGCAATCATAACGAGTGTCATTGGACGTCCGCCACGAACAAAGTCAACGAACAATATAGAACAAAATTAGATTAAAAAAGGGCGTCTGCCCTGCAAGCAGGGGATCCCGGGTTCGAGTCCCCGTTGGGGCATACATTTTCAACTGTCCCCCTTGACTTATATCAACTCCTGTATGCAACTAAATTGTAAATTGGCCATTATTTTGGAAACTGAAATTGTGGTGTCACCGCCAGACACCACACTTGCTTGGTGGTAGCCTTTTTAAATCGGCCGCGGTCCGCTAGTATACGACGGACCCGCGTGTCGCCACTATCAGTAATTGCAGACCGAGCGCCGCCACACGGCAGGTCTAGAGAGAGACTTACTAGCACTCGCCCCAGTTGTACAGCCGACTTTGCTAGGAACGGTTCACTGCGAATTACGCTCTCATTTGCCGAGACGATAGTTAGAATAGCCTTCAGCTAAGTCAATTGCAACGACCTAGCAAGGCGCCATTTATCCTTTGCTATGTATCTAACGAAGCATGTACAGTAACAAGACCAGTGTTCACCAATTGTGGAATAAAGTTAAGTATTCCAGCAGCTACGTCCTTTTCTTTATAGCATTCATTACGTATCCTGTTTCAGACCTCACGCCAGCCTGCGTGAGTTTAAGCGCGTGCCTTTCGGTTACCCGTCACTGTGGATTGGCTGTCTTGCCAGTCCACAACAGAAATACTCCACTGTTCTCATTCACACTCCCTCAGCTATTCACTGTTTTCATTTGATCGTGGTGCTACATAGATATAACAGTAGTGTAATGTTCAACATTATTAAATTAGTTAATTTGATTATTGATTTGACTTCTTAAAGTGATTACATGCATAGGGCAACAAAAGAGCCATGAGTAAATTTACTAATTGATAGAGAAGACTCATGTGAGTAGCACATGATTTGAAAGTTATTGCCAAAGTAATCTTTTTTATGTAAAAATAGTAATATTTAGGTTCACTGGGACATAAATAGATGATTAAAGTAAGCGACATGCTACATGGGCTTGTGACAATTGGCAGAGCGTTGCATGGTCTGATAAATCCAGAAACCTTCTTCATTGTGCCAGTGGAAAGGCGCGAATCCGTCGTCTTCCAGGGGAACAGTTCCCCGATACCTGTACTGCATGACAAAGACAAGCTGGCGGCGGCTCCGTCTTGCTCTCGGGAACTTTCACGTGTGCATTCGTGGGGCTAGTGGCGCTCGTGAAACGCACCACGACGGCTGAGGAGTGCCGTACACTCGTCGCAGAACGCTTACACACCTTCATGATGATTGTTGTGTCGGTAGCTGGGCCGACACCGTGAAGTTGAGGTGGCTGAAAAGGCAAGCTAGACTAACGCAGACGGGCGTGAAGTACTGGAACAGGATACGTAATTAATGTTAGGAAGAAAAGTACGGAGCAGGTTTAATACTTAACTTTATTCCTTCCTTGTGGTACATCGATCTTGACGATACACAGAAGACTTTAAGTACAATCACTGTATGGCTAATGGCGCCTTGCTAGTTCGTAGCCATTAACTTAGCTGATGGCTATTCTGTCTCTCGGCTAATGAGAGAGAAAGGCTTCGTACATCTGGTCGGTAGCTAGGTTCTCGTACAACTGGGGCGAGTGCTCTCTCGTATCACAAGACCTGCCTTGGTGGTGGCGCTAGGTCTGCGATTACACAGTGGCGACACGCGGGTCCGACATGTACTAAATGGACCGCGGCCGATTTAAGCTACCACCTAGCAAGTGTGGTGTCTGGCGGTGACACCACATTCCTCCCCCGCAAATCGGCGAACGGTCGTGTGATAAGGCTTCCGCCCGCCGTGGGGAGGACTGTAACGAACGTGGGACCACGACTCTGGACTGATCATTATCAGAACGCAACAACAAAACACCACGTCGAACAAAAAGTCTCTCCTTGTGAGCAAAAAATCGGCGAACCAACGGATCCTCGATCCGAGACTTTGACAAAGGCCATTGCGTAGCAACAAAACGTAAAACAGTAGCAAGGACAGGGTCAGCAGCTGTGGCTGTAGCGACACGACGAAAATCAATCGGAAACGATTCGACCACTTCATCGGTTTCCGAATCAATGAACATGCAAGCAAGTTCGGAAGAATCGAATGCTTTATCCTCAGCAACAGGCAAACGGGACAACGCATCGGCGTTTCCGTGCTTAGCAGTGGACCGATACAAGATATCGTAGCGGTACTGCGAGAGGAAAATAGACCAGCGAATGAATTTCTGCGCTGTACGTGGAGGTACAGGCTTGGTCGGATGAAAAAGCGATGTCAAAGGTTTGTGGTCTGTGATGATGGTAAAGTGACGACCATACAAGAAATCATAGAACTTAGTAACACCAAACACGAGAGCCAAAGCTTCTTTCTCTATCTGTGAATAATTTCTTTGCGCAGACGAGAGCAATTTGGACGCAAAGACAATAGGGCGATCATGGGAGCCAACTTTGTGCGCAAGCACAGCACCGATCCCGAAATCCGAGGCATCTACCATCAACAAAAGGGGTTTCTGGGGATCGAATGGCGTAAGGCAAGTATTAGAAAGCAACGCCGATTTCAGCTGGCAAAAGGCGCGTTCGCATTCCGTCGTCCAGACGAACGGAACACCTGTACGGCGTACGCGATGAAGCGGAACTGAAAGAGAAGAGGCATTGCGCACATTCACTCACACCTTGTGATTCTACATTGTGCAATGTTCTTGCGACCTCCTGACGCAATGCGTGGGGAACATTGCGCGCTCTGAAAAATTTCGGTTGCGCGTTTCCTTCCAGTTCCAAATGTGCTTCATAGTTTTTAGCGCAACCTAAGCCCGGTGCAAAAATGTCTGCAAAGTCTTCACATACACTAGAAACACTATCTGAAGGCACAGTCTGATTCACTGATAGGACCTGATTTACAATAGACATGTTAAACAACTGAAATAAATCTAGACCAAACAAGTTCACTGCAGAAGAAGAACGAAGAACGTAAAATGACACAAGTTTTGTTTGTCCCTTGTATGTCGCAAGAAGGCTGCACTGTCCTAACACAGGAATTGTCTGTCCGGAATATGTAGTTAGCTTAACATTTGCGGAACGCAACGGAGGTTTGCCCAGTTGTTTGTACGTGTCATGATTGAGCAATGAAACTGCAGCTCCGGTATCGAGCTGGAATGGTATCACTTTGCCTTCAAAGTCTAAGTCCACAAAAAGTTTATTGTTCTGCTGACGACAAGAGCGACTGTTTTGTGCAATTGGAACAGACACTGGTACAGAATCACTTGCTAATTGACGTGATTTCCGGCGACGTCGGCGCACAGTTTTTGTGGGACGAACACAGTTACTGTTAGAGAAAGTGTCACTGGACGAAGTGGAATTAATGACATGAATGTCCATAGGCGAAGGTCCACGAGCCTGAGTGTCCTTGGTTCGATTCCGGCGCGAAGCAAAAGGCCTGGAATGATTGTGATTGTCTGATCTGAGCTTTTTCTGGCAAACACTTTGAACATGTCCTTTCTTATTGCAGAAAAAGCAAATAGCTTGGCGTGACGGGCAATGTTCACGCGAATGTCTAGTAGCACACCGCGGGCACGATTTCACTACATTTGTGGGCTGGCGCGGCACACGTGGCTTAGCGCGCGGCGGCAGCTGTGCGGACGTGCGCGAGGCCCGGTGACCGGGCCGCGCAGCGCGTCCAGCGGGCCGGTTAATGTTACACACGGCTGGCGAAGTTTCAAAAGATTCCTGAGCACAGTCAAGTGTGTCCTGTCTATCCAATATGTCTATCACTTGTTGAAGGGAGGGATTAACTAGTTTCAAAATTTGCTCCCGTATGCGAACATCAGAAACGTTCTGTGCAATTGCATCACGCACCATTGTATCTGAATAAGAAAGACCACAGTCACATTCAAAGGCACAGTCCCTAGTAAGTCCTTAAGTCCTTGCAATGTTGCTACCCACTCCCTATTAGTTTGACCGGCCGTACGTTTTGTACGAAAGAACGTATACCGTTTTGCAACCACATTAACTGTTTCTTTGAAATAGGCATCTAATGCAGACAAAATTTCCTCGTAGGACAGAGTTGCTACGTCGCGTCGGGGAAACAATTTCACTATCACACGGTATGTGGACACACCGACACAAGAAAGCAAAAACGGCTGCCGCTCTTTACCTTGAATTCTGTAGGCTGCTAGATGAAAGTTGAACTGGCGAGACCACTCGTGCCAGGTCTCATCGGCTGCCATGTATGGTCGAAAGGGAGGTGCAACAGCGTTTAGTGGCAGCGGTAGCGAAGAAGCGGCGGCGGCCGCATCGGTTTGAATGGTACGTTGACCCTGGACGAGCTGTCCAAGGGCATCCAGTAACGCCTGCGTCTGCTGATTCTGCAAGCGATAAAATTCGGACAGTACATCTGGAGAATGTGGCGAAGCCATGACACAATTAAATGTAAGCAATCAGAAAGAACTCTTTTCCCTCGTCGCCAATGTTGTGTCGGTAGCTGGGCCGACACCGTGAAGCTGAGGTGGCTGAAAAGGCAAGCTAGACTAACGCAGACGGGCGTGAAGTACTGGAACAGGATACGTAATTAATGTTAGGAAGAAAAGTACGGAGCAGGTTTAATACTTAACTTTACTCCTTCCTTGTGGTACATCGATCTTGACGATACACAGAAGACTTTAAGTACAATCACTGTATGGCTAATGGCGCCTTGCTAGTTCGTAGCCATTAACTTAGCTGATGGCTATTCTGTCTCTCGGCTAATGAGAGAGAAAGGCTTCGTACATCTGGTCGGTAGCTAGGTTCTCGTACAACTGGGGCGAGTGCTCTCTCGTATCACAAGACCTGCCTTGGTGGTGGCGCTAGGTCTGCGATTACACAGTGGCGACACGCGGGTCCGACATGTACTAAATGGACCGCGGCCGATTTAAGCTACCACCTAGCAAGTGTGGTGTCTGGCGGTGACACCACAATGATCATATTTACTGACTGTTTTGAAAGAGACTGACTATCTTCAAAGAGATAATGCTCCATGTCACAAGGCCGGGAGTGCGATGCAGTGGTTAGAGGAACACAGTAGCGAGTTCCAGTTGATGTGCTGGTCACCCCTCCCCTCTTCCCTCCCACCTCAGCAGATCTGAAACCAATCGAGCTCATCTAGGGTGTGATTGAACGTAGTGTCATAACTCATATCCTCCCCCCCCCCCCCTCCTACCCCCGCCAAATCTACGGGAATGAGGTGACGCGTTTGCGAAAGTGGTGCCAAATTCCTACAGCAAACTACCACGGTCACACTCCTTCCATGCCACGACGCACCGCCGCTGGTATCCATGCCAAAGATGGACATACCAGCTATTATGAAGGTGATTATAATGTTCTCTGATCACTTAATTGTGCATCTCTTTTAGCAACTCCAACTGCATGCTAGTTTCATGGTTCTTTGTGATTGGTGGGAGCATCTGAGAGGGAGAAGTTCGTCACAGATTGGTCGGCAGGCGTCTCGACTCGAAGGGGAGATTCCTAACGCAGTAGGGATTTGCCAACCTACAATCTACACCTGTGGCTGACTGCTGCATTAACAGGTGTTGGGGAGACTGTGTAAGTGGAGCGCCCCACTTTTACAGGGGAGCAGAGCGTGTGGAAACAGTAATTTGGTTGTTAAGCGTCCCACTTAATAGAATACTTGTAGGTAGCCATATATTTGGTGGAGGAAGGCGTACGAAATTACAATGTTGGACTCTGGATGGTCGAAGCAGGGGAGTCACGACGAGGGTTGTATGGTAGACACTCTTGTGGTAGTATTGTTGCAGGTCTTGGTTTTCTTGAAGTACTTTTTCCCATCCGCTATGGACTTACAAAATTTTGTGCTGATGAACTGCGGAGGGCGGAAGTACGTTGGAGACGAGGAACATCTGGCCACCCTGCAACTGGTGCTTGGGGCTCTTCCCGTTGGGACCAGTTACATCCTCCAACTATAGTTATCGACCGCAGGTTTTCGAGACTTCGATTAAGTTTGTGGGTGACTGGACCATGGATTACATTCAACCTGAAATCTTCTTTGTGCATGAGTCACCAATGACTGATGGGGCAAAACACCGTGCCTGGGGCCATGTACAGCACCATGGGCAGATTAGTATAATTGCTCATGCAACTACCCACTGAATTCTGTGGTTGTCCATCAAAGTGTGGTGTTGCCCGTTTGCCAGTGCGGTCTCGCCACCCTTAAATTATACTAATTAATTGCATCAATATTTTATGAGGTATTATCTCATTGTTCCATGTTGATCTCATGGAATACACGAAGAGAAATTAAATTTTGTTAATTCACTGGACCTTGAATTTAATCTATGTATTCAGAAAGATTATCCCACTTCATGTTAGATATTGTAAATGTAGAGGTATCGATACCATAACCCAGTTACTCACTTACATTTTTGTTCATTAAAATAATTAATTTCCATTGTGTAACAATTTTAATAAGTGGATGAGTTCGTGGAAGCTGTTTCTTCAACGCAGGTCCAAAGGGAACAGATACTTCTTACAGTAGTTTGTTTCTGGGCACACTGATTTTGTCCACGGTTCCACTAGAACTACAGGCAGAAAGCCATCTATGGGGTGCTGAATACTACCCTTAACAAGAGAGCCGTGACGACGGTCAAGTGCAAAGACAACATTAAAAGTTCAATCATATTCGAAATTGAATAATGGTGTTAAATGTGTTGTGTGGCTCACGGAATTATGGACGCAAGACACGAACACTAATTAAACGTCGATTTAATAAATAAGTTATGAAATCTGACAACTTCGTGAAATTTTCTGTTTTTAATTCTACTCACCAAACTTATCTCGTTCGCATACCTATAAACATAATGTGTACGTAGTAAAAATGAAATACTAGTTCTTTCTAAAAGAAACCGGTTGCGACCTTCTCTACATGATCAACTGTGTAACGTATCCAAAAATTCTCAGTGCAGTATCAATACTTGATTACTAAAAAAATATAATACTTAAAGACTGATGGCCCTTGTTTTGAATACTCGCACAGTGATTAGCTGTTTATCGCAGAGTAGTCTAGAGTGACAGTCAGCGAAACTCACTTATAGATAAAGTTCGTGAGTCACTTGATTTCCTTACAAAAACATCGATATTAGAGATAAAAATTCTTCACCTTACATAAAACGTTTCAGATGATTTACTTTTCGTTTTCTTGGTTCTTTCTCGCATCATATTGCGCAATACAGTGGCCTTTCTATGTTAAGTTTTGCAAATTAACTTTATTATCTTCGTTGATTGACAGATCTCATTGGGTCGCATCAGGATGGTAAAGAGCAGTCGTGGTGCGTATTTGTCTGCTCACTGAAAGTGAGGTCGATCATATACGACTGTGTGGTGTCGTTCTGCCTTACATAACCTACTCTGGCTGCGGAAAACACATCATCTCCGGTATGTGGTAACTAATAGTTAAAATTTCTTTATCAGTAGGTTTTGCGCCAAACCTCTTCGGATTGTATGCTGAAGTGAGGACACAACTCAGAACTGATGGCGATCTGCTCATCAGGTAAAGACATTCTATTTGGTGTTTTTCCACAGAACTAGGCATTCTATCTCCCTTCCTTAAACAAGGTCAACAGAACGAACTCATCGGTACATAACACATTACCCTTCAGACCTCTACATGAGAGAATTACAGTTCAGACACAAGCTATGCAATTGGCGCCAACTAGAAAAAAACGAAAAAAAGGAAAAAACCGTCATACAATTGCGTAAAATCATTTCACCTGAGTGTAATCAAACAAGCGACAATTTCTTTAAAAAAAAAGGAACTAACATTTCTTATCAAAGAAAAGCCAGAAAACTGCCCTTGAAAAACGTGAAGTTACAAATAAATTGTATATACTTATAAAACTCGTCTATAGCTCAATTGCCAACTTAACTATTTTCCAACCTAACAAGATAACCTATATTTGCAGTGGAGTATGTACACCAACCACACAAAGATGGTGGTAAATTTAGTATAATTTAAGTTGACTGAAGATGATTGTCAATACTGCTGTACATTGTGTTATGTCATCTTTCTATTTTCCACCATGATTGACATCTCGCATTTTCTTACTCTTGGAATCGAGCAACGAACTAATGGATGTACTACCTACTTACATTTCATTGTTATTATAATCATATTTCTTTTATTCCTTGATCGATTGCTTTCTTTTCTGTCTATTTTCACAATTTCCACCGTGCATCCACCCATTCTTCCGTCAACAGTGGTACGTAGTTGTTAGGTTTTCGCATTAAAATGTCTTCTCTGTAGTACCATACATCAGACGTGGTATTACGCGACAACTGTAAATTTTTCGTTTGACATGTATCGCAGTCCTCGTATTCAAAACTCTCCCCTTAGTTTATCACGACATTCAAGGACATTTTTTCTGCTTTTTTCTGTTTCTCTGTCCGTAAGGTCAATGATTCCCCACGCATACGTCAAACCTACATACCGTAGGAGCAGCCACATCTGAAGGGTGTCTGCGCAGATGCCAGATCAACACATGGTTAGAAGAGGGGCAAGGCAACAGTCTGGATGATTGGCTCTTGTGGTTTTATAACATTAGCCAACGTGGCCTTGCTATGCTCGTACTAATGGGACTGTACAGCCCGTTTTTCCGATGGCATTTGGCTCTGTTGTATAGTACGACGATGTTGATGAAGCTGATGATGATGGAATTCTCTCCGACAAAATATTCCTTAAGAAATAGTCCCCTATTTGAATCGCCGGAGGCTGTCGTCAATAGAAGCAACTTATCTACCGTTCCACTCGTCGTAGCGGGTAAAGGGCAGTTAATAGTGTAGGTAGGTCACAGAATTTAACAAGGGAACTGGGCTGATAGAAGTTATATCTGGTGGACATTAATGAAGTGCTGTGGCAGAAAGGACAGGCCTTCTAGTCAGGCGAACACGAGGTTATGAAAACAAAATAAAATAGGGGTAATGCATGAATAGGTCTAGCAATGGATATGTAAATGTGAATGTGGGAGAGCTATAATGAAACGCATAGCGAACGCGTTCTCCTATCCAAGGCAGATACTAAGTCAACACCCACCACAATAGCACAAACCTACTAGCTCCGGAATGATGAACAGATAGAGTGAATGCACACTGAGGTGAAAAGGTCATGGGCTACCTCCTGATATCATGTCGTACCTTCCTTCCACACGGCGTAGTGAGCACCTCGACGTGGCATGGATTGAACAAGTCGTATTAAGACCCCTGCAGAAATATTGAGCCATGCTGACACTGTAGCGGAAATATTGCCAGTGCAAGATTTTGAGCACGAACTGACCTCTCTATTATGCCCCATAAAAGTTCAATGGCATTCATATCGAGCCGTCTGGGAGGTCAAATTATTCCCTCGATCTGTCCAGAACGTTCTTCAAACCAATTGCGGACAATTACAGCCCGGTGACATAGCACATTGTCATCCATAACAGTCCCATGGTTGAATGACTGCAAATGGTCTCCAAGTAAGAGAGGAGGAGGATATTGGTGTTCAACGTCCCGTCGACAACGAGGTCAATAGAGACGGAGCACAAGCTCCTATTAGGGAAGGATGGGAAAGGAAGTCGGCCGTGCCCTTTCAAAGGAACCATCCCGGCACTTGCCAGGAGTGATCTAGGGAAATCACGGAAAACCTAAATCAGGATGGCCGGACGCGGAATTGAACCGTTGTCCTCCCGAATGCAAGTCCAGTGTGCTAACCACTGCGCCACCTCGCTCGGTTCCAAGTAAGAGAACACAACCACTTTCTATTATCGGTTCTACTGGACCAGAGGATCCAGTCCATTGTTTGTAAACATAGTCCACACTATCATGAAACCACCACCAGCATGCTCGGTGCCTTGTTAACAACTTGGGTCCATGGATTCGTTGGGCCTGCGCCCTACCACCAGCTCTAACCAACTGAAATCGGGACTCATCTGTCCAGGAGAAGAATTTCCAGTCGTCTTGGGGCCAACCGATAGTGTCACGAGTACAAGAGAGCTGTTAGCGAGGGCACTCGCGTCTGTCGGCTGGTGCCATAGACCATAACGCCAAATTTCGCCTCGCTGTCCGAACAGATACGTTCGTCGTATGACCCACATTTATTTCTGTGGTGATTTCTACCATTGTTGGTTGTCTGTTAGCACTGACAACTCTAAGGAAACGCCGCTGCTCTCGATCGTTAAATGAAAGCTGTCGACCACTGCGTTGTCCGTGGTTAGAGGTAATGCATAAAATTTGGTTTTCTCGGCACACGCTTGACATTGTGGATCTCGGAATATTGATCCCCTAAAGAATTCCGAAATGAAATGCTCCATGCGTCTGCTACAACTACTATTTCGCGTTCACAGTCTGTTTCCCGTCGTGCGGCCATAATCACGTTGAAAATCCAATCCAAACGCGTCACCTGAATTCAAATAACAGCCCCGTCAATGGAGTGCCCTTTTATACTTTGTGTACGGTGCACTACCACGAGATAATTGGTGAGATCACTAAGGGAAACGGGAATTTGCTAGTGATGGATAACTGGAATTCGATTGTAGGATAAGGGAAAAAAGGTGAAGTAGTAGGAGAAAATGGACTGGAGGAGAGAAATGAAAGCCGGCCGCGGTGGTCTCGCGGTTCTAGGCGCTCAGTCCGAAGCCGCGCGACTGCTACGGTCGCAGGTTCGAATCCTGCCTCGGGTATGGATGTGTGTGATGTCCTTCGGTTAGTTAGGTTTAAGTAGTTCTAAGTTCTAGGGGACTGATGACCACAGATGTGCTCAGAGTCATTTGAACCATTTGAGAGAAATGAGAGGGGGAACCGTATGGCAGAATTTTGCACAGGGTACAATTCAGTCATTAGTGGTACATGGTATGAGACCACGAAAGAAGGTTGTATACGAGGAATGAAATTGTTATGGTGTTTTTGTTTTTCTATCCGTCGGTTCGATGTTCCTCCACGAAACACTAACATTGCCGCAGTGGGGTGAATTGTTTACCAAAAAACTACAGATAGCCGTAGCGTGCAACCACTTCGGAAAGTTTCAGGCAGGTTACTTGACGCTAATACGGAGATACTGAATCCGGTTTTCAGTCTGCATAACAATTCCAGGAGCATCCATCCGGACGGCCGCGTGCGTTAACAGGCCGCTTCCGGGATTCTGGCAGACCTCCGAGGTGCGTTAGCGACGAGTGCTGCAGTGCGCCGGACAGCCTGGATGCGGTTTTAGCCTGTTTTCCACATCTGGTTTGGTGAATATCAGGCTGGCACCCACGTCAGACGATTCGCAGATATGTGGAAAACGCTATCGCACTTTGACGTGCGATACCACTAGAACAGATAGATGCGGTACAGAAGTTAGATCCCGTGGAGAAAAGGGCTGATGACAGCAGGGGCATTCGGCCACCACTCTTAACCACTAACACAGCCAAATGCAATAAATGGCTTGCTGACGCTTGAAGATACGGGATAACGCCAAGAGAAAGAAGAAGAAGAAAATTCCAGGAACAGATGTACGATTAGATATCATTTATTGGAGATTAAAATTCAAGAAAATGTAGAAAGGTAGGAAGTTAAGCAGATGGTTTTGGGTAAGCTGGAAGAAACAGAGCTTTCGGAAGCTGCAAAAGTACCAATAGGTGACGACTGACTGAAACAGGGTACAGCTATGCAATAGGAGACGAATGGACAGCTTTGGCAGACGAAATAGTGAAATGAAATGATGATACGGCAGCACTGGTCAGGAGGACCCGTCCGGGTGATGATGATGATGATGATGATGTTTGGTTAGTGGGGCGCTCAACTGCGCGGTCATCAGCGCCCGGACCCGTCTGGGGTTTGTTCGGCCGCCCGATGGAACTCTCTTTTTGACGCCACTTCGGCATCTTGCGCGTCGATGAAGATAAGATGAAATGATTAGGACAACACAAACACGCAGTCTCCTAACGCAGAAAATCACCGAACACGACCTAATCTAACCTAGGACCACACGATGTAGAGGCAGCGTCGTTAAACATTACACCACTAGCGAAAGACAGTGGTGAGTGCAGCAGACGATGTGAAAGGTAAGGAGACAAGGGCCAGTAGTATTCTTTGGTTAACACTGTAAGCCTTCCATAAAACATTGTGTGTATGTGAGAGAGCTGAATACACTGATTTCGAAAACTTTCTCCTCGTGTAACGTATTCAGTTACTGAGCAAAGGTGACTGTTGGTTGGTCCCTGTATTGCGCATAGTAACAGTGTCGTAAAATAAAACTTTAAACTTCATGAAACGCAAAATTTGAAATCTAATTAAATGCCAAAAGAACTGCGTTCTTGGTGAAAACTATATAACTAAAACTCAATACCGAAGTACATTACGAACGTAGCGTGATGTGAGTGCAGTATTTGAATTCGAATAACTACAGAAATTAATTACTATTCTACTCGGAAGAAAATACTCTTCACTGAAAATTAACTTGCTCGCTAGCACGACACCTGACAATCCTGACTACACACTGTTTACTCAAGACTCCGAGGCGAGGCCTGCCCTGAAATAAAAGTGACTTGCCTTTTACTTAGCATGCTGTTTTTGTGTCTAGAGTATTGATGCTCTTTCAAGCAAATACAAATCAGCAAATGCAGCAGCTGAAGATAAATAATCTATTCTAAAGTTTTTTGCTTGTCGGAAACAACCTGTCGCTGCGTGTGGCCTAAGGTGCAATCCACACACGACAGAATACTTAAAACTTTAGTATGATTCATGGAGGTGGATTTCACTTTAAAGAAAATTGTTTTAGAGAAATAAAACACTGATTATTGACGAAGAGACTGCACAGCATAAGAAGACTCCAGCAATTACAAAATTCTCTCATAACAAAGGAACTGCAAACACAAGTTTAAAATTCCTCCAAAATCTTCTCCGTCAAATTAAACAACAAGAAAATATATAAAAGAGCTTCCATCTCCTTAATAGAGTATTTCAGACTATTTCTCCCAGATTCGGGGAATCTGTCGCTGACCGAAGCCGCCTCTTGGATTACCGATGAGAGATAGCCTGTCAGCCAGCCTGGATGAAATCTTTGAGCAGTTTCCCACATTCAAGTGGGTAAGCACCGGTCAGGTAGCCACGTCCTGCCTTAATTACGTACTATGCGAGCACTTAGATAACGTTTAGTCGTTTGAACGTGAGATTTACTTCAGATGCAGATAGGTGGGGTACACAAATTCCGCCACAGGCGAAGGGAAGGTTACTTGCATTAGGAAGGGCGTCAGCTCACCAACAGTGAGTAACACTTGTCAAACTCCATGTAGCAGTGCAGACCCCGTAGAGAAACGCGAAAAGACAGGGGCGATAAAGTAGACGTGTTATATTCACTGAAACAAGTCTAGCGCCCAACACCTTAGGAGAGCAGGAAGCATTTACTGTGCGCAAAATACCGCGGTATTAATTGTTATGGCCGGCCGGGGTGGCCGAGCGGTTCTAGGCGCTACAGTCTGGAACCGCGCGACCGCTACGGTCGTAGGTTCGAATCCTGCCTCGGGCATGGATGTATGTGACGTCCTTAGGTTAGTTAGGTTTAAGTAGTTCTAAGTTCTAGGGGACTGATGACCTCAGAAGTTAAGTCCCATAGTGCTCAGAGCCATTTGAACCATTTAATTGTTATGCAAATGTGGCCGCGGAATTAGATAAATAATTAACTGCCCTTACTTGCTTTACGGCTCCTACATCTGCTGGAAATAACCAAGTGAAGTAACTAATTACGAAGTTAACTAATATGTAAGTTCCTTTGAACAAAATTCTTTCGTGACAGGGAGGGTTCTTATAAAAATTCAGCTGAGTTAAAATCGTTCACTGCTATCAGTTCAGAGAATATACAGATTATCTTCACTGTCTTGGGTGCTCTTAATTAGAGCCCTTACTGTACGTCGTCTAAAATTCTACAGTCCCTGTGAGAATTGTAATGGTGATCGACGATCTCACTGTATACAAGCAGCTGCAGGTCTCCGTCGGTCGCCCGTAAACTGCCGATAATATTTAGGACTTTGTATAGGAGCTTGGGAATCTGCTCCAGTGCAGTTCAGTTATCATTTGATTGACGATGAGTAGCCGGACAGCAGATTACTTCAGTCCCGATGTATCCTAAGGCCGTGATCCAATTTCATCAGGAAACACCTCGAACAAAGATACTACAGAACCCTTACACATTTATTCACTATTGGAAATGCACAGTTTATAAAATGAAACTTCTTTAGATAGCTTTTCAACACATTGTTATATCCTTGAGGAAAATTACAGTCTGCTCTCTTTAGTACTTTTAACACATCAGGCACATTGACAAAGTAAAGTAAAATTGTCTTTAACGGCGGACAAGAATGAGCTCCAATTCGGTTCAACATTTGTAGACGTCTATTCTCGATCGCATACCGTAACAGTGTGTGTCCTCTATCTTTGCGTTTAGCTAAAGATTTAGCTCTCCGAGGAGCAAATGTAGTCCAAAGAGTAAATGCATCTTTATCGCAGGTGGAACGTGTTTCATAATTTATCGTTCAAACCATAGACAGTTCGTTGAACCAGTCAGCTGGAACGCTACCTCAGGCCCAGGAGCCAAGATATTGCAATGCCAACGGTTATTAGGGACAACAGAACAAAAATACAATTATTTACGGGCAAACGAAAGTACTGGTAGAATCCATACTGGGAAGAAAACGGTTTGGGTGGTCAATAACTGAAGGAAGCCGCAGTAAGGCAATAATGTGGCATACGACTTATCTTAGAAGACAGACTGAAGAACGACAAATCTATAGTATTTGTGGAGTCCATGTAAGCTTTTGGCAACGTTTACTGAAATACACTGTTCGAATTTCTTTAGGTAGCAGGAATAAAAAGAGAGGGAGCAAAAGATTATCTGCAACTTATACAGAAAGCAGATTGCAGTTGTGAGTGGGAGGATGACAGGGAGAAGGGAGAGAGACAGGTTTGTAACCCGTCCCCAGTGTTATCTGTGAATGAGGCTGCAATGGAAAACAAGGAGAAGTTTTCAAAGAGAAATACCTTTCAGGGAGAAGAAATTAAAACTTTGCAGTTTACCGTTAACGCTGTAATTTTCAGAGACGGAAAAGGAGAAAGAGACAGTATCTTGAGAAGAAGTTATCTATACCGTAACAACAAAAACAAAAAGCTATTTTTAGCTAATCTAGGCACTAAAAGTTGGCAACTGGTTCTGTTATTCCGTAGTTATATAGTGTTATTTTTCAGGTGTTATAATAACACCTTAATGTAATGTCGTTATAACTCACTTCCAGAACTATTTTCAATCTAACTCTACTAAGTTTTTGCATTGGTTTGTGAAGCTTATCAGCAACGGCGGTATAAATAATATACAATTACATCAGTCAAAGGTCATCGCTTTAAGTTACATTAATCCGAATTACTTTCTAGTTTTCTTTGCTCAGTGATCTGAAAAGATCCTCTTGAGGAAATATGTATCAGCAGTTTTCAGTTACACAAGGTATAGTACCGACCGCCCGCCCGGTTTGTCGTGCGATGTAACGCACGGCTTTCCGTGCGAGGAGGAGCGCCGGTCCCTGGCACAAATCCTCACGGCGGATTTGTGTCGAGGTCCGGTGAGCCGGCCTGTCTGTGGATGGTTTTCAGGCAGTTTTCCACCTGCATCGGCAAATGCGGGCTGGTTCCCCTTATCCCGCCTCAGCTACACTATGTCGGCGATTGCTGCGCAAACAAGTTCTCCACGTACGCGTACACCACCATTACTCTACCACGCAAACATAGCGGTTACACTCGTCTGGTGTGAGTGAGACGTTCCCTGTGGGGTCCACCGGGGACCGAACCGCACAATAACCCTGGGTTCGGTGTGGGGCGGCAGAAGGATGAAGCGGACTGCGGTAGTAGTCGTGGGGTTGTGGACCACTGCGGCTGCGGCGGTGACGGAGCCTCTCCGTCGTTTCTAGGTCCCCGGTTAACATAATAACAACATATAGCACCGACCACTCAACGAACTGCCTGTGTGCTATTGTAAATTGAATCTGAGTGACTACAGTTGACAGCTGACGTCGGTCACTTGCTGGTACAGCGTTGGCACGCGTGTTTCCGACTGCCGCTCACGCACAGGTGAAATACACAAGCACGGCAGGTCACTTCACAAATGCTGTTAATGTGTAAGGCGGAGCAGTCTCGGAAGCGGCCGTCGCGAGGTGGGAGGTCATGGCAGGTGCTCTGCCGACAGCCGATCTTAAGTGACCGGTGGCTAACTGCGGCAGACGACGCGCTTTACAGCCCTCAAGTTAAACTCATGTCCCAACCACACCACAACCTCGTGATGTAGAATGCACTCGAGGAAAAGGCGGTCAACAATCTGCGCCAGAACAAATATCACGATCGCTTTCTTCACGGCGACTGAAGCTAACCTCCACGAGCAAACTAAAGGCAGAAAAAAATTCAGTTTGAGCGCTACAAGGAAACTGTAATTTCTCGTTATCATTGGTGTCCTCACACTGGCTACAAGAGCTGTCACGTTACCAATCAATGAGCAATCCTGGTTGGCACAAAACTGCAAATTATAGGCGACACAGGCAGATTCCAAACGAAAAAGAACGATAGTAAGAAATACAAGAACAAATAAATAAGTGAATACGATGATGAAAACACACAGGAAAGCACTAGAAATAACAAAAAAAAAAATACATTAAACCAATTAACTGAATAAAAGTAATAGTCTTTTGATTAGATTTAGAAATAAAAATAACTTCTCTGCATTTGACCAGATTCATACCGACGACATTCTGCGCATTAGATATGTTTGCTAACCATTGTGCCATGCAAGTATACTGTGTTGTCAAGTTTATGACTGTCGTGACCCATTCGCATCGATGAATTGCACCCTTCAAA
The DNA here is from genome assembly GCF_023864345.2 of Schistocerca serialis cubense. Taxonomy (NCBI): domain Eukaryota; kingdom Metazoa; phylum Arthropoda; class Insecta; order Orthoptera; family Acrididae; genus Schistocerca; species Schistocerca serialis. Next base: position 591,964,328 of record NC_064644.1, read on the forward strand.
ATTTCGGCTTCATGAAATGTAGTGCGAAGCTTATCTAATGTAATCCTATCTCTGTGATTATAATAATTCTATATGTGAGGCTGAATCGCATCTTATTGGGAAATATCCAGTAGCGCTTGGTGAGTGCAATTTATCAAACGTGTGTATTTCATTACCAAAAAAAAAAAAAAAAATGGTTCAAATAGCTCTGAGCACTATGTGAGTCAACTTCTGAGGTCATCAGTCCCCTAGAACTTAGAACTACTTAAACCTAACTAACCTAAGGACATCACACACATCCATGCTCGGGGCAGGATTCGGACCTGCGACCATAGCGATCTCGCGGTTCCAGACTGTAGCGCCTAGAACCACTCGGCCACACCGGTCGGCAATTTCATTAGCAACGTTGTGTGTGTGTGTGTGTGTGTGTGTGTGTGTGTGTGTGTGTGTGTGTGTGTGTGCGTGTGCGTGGGTGTGTGTGTGTCAGAGTGGTGCTTTGGTGTGGGTTTTAGGTGAGGGCAAATACGAAATGAAAAGAGGCACATCCAGGTTTGTGAGTCAAACACATCAATCAAGAAAACCGGATAAGGAATTGGAAGTGAACTGACCAATTGTTGCTGCAGTTCGGCGTAACGTTGAGCGCTCTGATAGGTGAAGTATCAACTATCAAGTAATTTTAATCGGACTGTAGTTACTTCCTATCTTGGTTGAATGCATGCATTGTTGATCCTCCTTTTGAACAATGAAAAGGACTGCATGTTTCCTACTTACGTAAGCCCGTGGAGAATTATGTCAAATGTAGTCTTTTAAGTTTGTCTTGGAATCCACGATCAACTACATTTTCACCTTTGGAGGAATTGTGCTAGACAGAAACTTTAAGGGAAAAAGACTGACACTTATAGCAGTATTTTTGGTGATTCTTATGAGGACTACAGTTTTCTAGGAGAACTCAGAGAAACCTTCTGTATTGAAATGTCTTGGACGTTAAACACATGAAAGCAACTCAGTGGTTAAAGTAAAACTATTGCAGCAAAATAAAAGAGGTTTAAAAATGAAAATGAATAAACCTTTAAGTTGATTTGAAAGGAGGTCGTCTTAAATGCATGGTGGAGCATATGTCCTCAAACTGCTCCAACTGCAGCTAGTAAAATAACAATGTACTCCTGTCTATTCTGGCCCCTGTACGCAAAGAACAACGCCGACACAGCAAAGCACAACTTGACAGTGCGCCAGGTTACCTTTATACTACTCAGTCAGAAAAGTTATAGGACAAGTTAAGTGTTGTGGCGTAACAAGCTTGCTACGCCACACTGGGAAGGGAGCCGAAAGGCACGCGTACACACACGCCGACTGGCGTCAAGTCTGGAACAGGATACGTTATGACTGCTATCAAGAAAATACGTAGCTTTGGAATATACTTAACTTTATTCTTTGTTGGTTTACAACGTTCTTCTTGAGACATTTATACGATAACTCTCAAACTAGGTAAGGCTAATGGCGCCTTGCTAGGTCGTAGCCATGGACTTAGCAGAAGGCTATTCTAACTGTCTCTCGGCAAATGAGAGGAAGGCTTCGTCCGTATTGTCGCTAGCAATGTCGTCCGTACAACTGGGGCGAGTGCTATCCCGTATCTCGAGACCTGCCTTGTGGTGGCGCTAGGTCTGCGATCACACAGTGGCGACACGCGGGTCCGACATGTACTAATTGGACCGCGGCCGATTTAAGCTACCACCTAGCAAGTGTGGTGTCTGGCGGTGACACCACATTAAGCATGTTATAATGGAACTAAAGTCTGCTTTTAACAGGTTTTTTTTCTTGAAATTTGAACGAGGTGAGTCAAAAGTTATTTGTCTTCAACAGAAATTAATTTTTATTTTTATGTAAAACAGAAGTTAATCAGAAGTAATCTGTCTTTCACAGAAACGTACTTCCTATTGACTGAAGCAAATGTTAAACGTAAGTTAGGATGAAATATCATCAAATGAACCTCCAATTAGGTTAACAACACGGGCGAGACTAACACTGCGGGAGAAACACTACGGAACGAAGTATGGCTCTGAGCACTATGGGACTCAACATCTTAGGTCATAAGTCCCCTAGAACTTAGAACTACTTAAACCTAACTAACCTAAGGACATCACACACACCCATGCCCGAGGCAGGATTCGAACCTGCGACCGTAGCAGTCCCGCGGTTCCGGACTGCATCGCCAGAACCGCTAGACCACCGCGGCCGGCTCTACGGAACGAAGACTGCACGGAGGCCATCGCACCGAGATATCCTTATCTGTGCACCTCGTTGACGGGAGATTAAAGAATCAGAATTCAAAATGAAGTTAAGTCGGAAACTAAGGTTGCGCAACCGATACATATGACAAGCGAACTGCCCAGATTACGGATCGCACTAGCACGGATTGCGAAAATTTACCCTTTGCTCCAAGGCAGCAGAGTGCAGCGAACAGTAAATAATTGCCGTCAACTATCGACGCTGTCGATCACCGAACGTGTCCCTTGACAATGCGTCTCCGACTGCTCGAAAAATTCCTTCCTGCTGCTCACGTTCCAACCTCTCGAAAATTGGAGCAACTGGCGCTAACCCATGGGACCGTAAGATGCAAGAACCGAGTAACCAATTATAGTAGCAACTTTTATCTCCAAGGGGTGGCAAGGCAATCGCGATCACTGCTACCCACCTCGACGCCGCTCACGAGGGGCGTTGAGACGCCAGCTAAGGGTAGGACGACCGCCAAAGATGCGTGGCTGACGCACTGAGACTTACCGACGTGTTCTCTGTTGCTACAACAGGCCACGCTACCTCGCCCTGTCACGGACAGTAGAAAGCGAAGCTTTCTCTTCTAGAAATGTGTGTGTGTGTGTGTGTGTGTGTGTGTGTGTGTGTGTGTGAGCTGCTAAGGGACCAAACTGCTGAGGTGATCGGTCCCCATTTCTCTTCTAGCAAATAGTCCGAGAGACCATCCATACTCTGTTCATCATAAGCATAAACGTGATTTAAACAAAAAGAAACGCGATGATAGTTCAGAAGCCGTAGCACACGTACACTGGTGTTATGAGGTTCTTGGAAGTAGGTCCTACTTATCTTTTAGGTACCTTATTACTAAGTTACGTTAAATGAAACTTTAATATATTCTAATATATTATCAGCGATCGACGTTGTTCTTAAACACGCTCCAGCTAAGTAGATTTTATTTCAAAAATCGTTGTACAGTCTCAGTCTCTGTACTGTTGTGTTCTGATTGCCGCGCTGTTAAAACGCAATATGAAGATAGCTGAGGCTGCTTCCTGCTCCGTCGTGAAACACGCGTGTAGAACACAAGTGCCGAGATATAGGTAGTTATTAACGTTTTTCATAAATTTACGGGAAAAAATTGGCTCTGACGTTTTTGGAGGGACTATATGTGATATAGTTGAGGTTAAAATGTAACCGAACGTAGAGCAGAATTGGTAGTGAAGTGGAAAGATAAAATGCTGCAGTTCATGGATCCCTGGTTCAAGGTTCACTGTCATCATAACTTTTTTTCGGTCAGTTTTAAATACCTACATCCTGTAATTCCAAAATTCATCATTTTTTGTGAATAATGCACGTATCCTTGTTTCTAGTTAAAAACTGCACGCGAAATTCCTATTTTCATTTCGAACATAAATTCTCAATTGTCGATATTTTACGAAATATTGTTAATAAAGGTTGCTTAAGTTAAGAAAACATAACAATTTAATTTTTCGGAGAAAAAAGGAAACCAAATACTCTTTATTTGGTTGGTTCAAATGGCTCTGAGCACTATGGGACTTAACATATATGGTCATCAGTCCCCTAGAACTTAGAACTACTTAAACCTAACTAACCTAAGGACAGCACACAACACCCAGCCATCACGAGGCAGAGGAAATCCCTGACCCCGCCGGGAATCGAACCCGGGAACCCGGGCGTGGGAAGCGAGAACGCTACCGCACGACCACGAGATGCGGGCACTCTTTATTTGGACTATGTCCATTGTTTTATACCACAGATGTAGATAAGTGCTGTAGAAACACGGAAAACAATCATTTTCACAGCATCGAGCACACCACACCAATGCTGTATTTTGTACTTACCACTATACCACTACAATATGAACGGAACAGACCTGGAGCCAAGTTACTCGGTTTGAGCACAGAAGTAACAAGACTGCTAAGCTGCCAGACGTACTGGAACTAACGCATGCAACTTTTTCAAACGTCACTGCCGAACGCTGGCGGCATACAAAACGGTTCGTCATAAAAGAAGAGGAGAAAATGCGGCGCCTAACTGACTTCCTGGATCCTGTTGTTGATCGACTCTTTATCAACGTCACATATGCCCGTTCCAGAACTGAAACGTATCTCAAGGATTCGGATAAGGAAGAAACTAAGAGATTACTAGGTGACTGACTGTAATTAATACGTTTGGTAGCTTCATTAATCAACAATACGGTGAAATCCCTGCAGTACGCTTTTACATCACATACACCTTAGCTCGCTCAGCAAAATTATCCTGTGTTTAAGTTAAGAATTTTCACCACTATAGTTGGTTATTAGAATACTATGTCAGGTGAGAACGAGAGCATTTTATTGTTTCCATCCAGTCACCTAAGAAGGACGCGGTAGTACTGGAGTTTTTTCAAATATAATTTTGTACAATGTACTACCATTATACTTACAGTCCTGGCCTTCTCTTCGGTACTGCTCTGTATACACTGAGTATGTTTGCTTCTAAAAGTCCTGTGTCGTACATTGATATTCATGACATGCTCTACACATTACTTAAGTAATGAGAAATTCGATGTGGTGCCTTAAACCATTTTAGCTCATATCCGTGAAGATGATCCATGAGTGAAACCGGTTGATATTCGGGTTTAAAATGAAAGCAGCTATGGTGAAACACGCATCTTATACAAGTATTATTTTCTCTGCTCGTCTCTTTTTACGTCTGAACCGTAACTGACCACAGAATTGCAGGTTAGTTGGACCTGCTGGATGGCCAGTGCTCTTCAAGTTGAATACGTCGGTAAAACTGCTGTCCCGCAAAAATATGGTTCAAATGGCTCTAAGCACTATGGGACTTAACATATGAGGTCATCAAAAAATGGTTCAAATTGCTCTGAGCACTATGGGACTTAACATCGGATGTCATCAGTCCGCTAGAACTTAGAACTACTTAAACCTAACTAACCTAAGGACATCACACACATCCATGCCCGAGGCAGGATTCGAACCTGCGAGTGTAGCAGCAGCGTGGATCCGGACTGAAGCGCCTAGAACCGCTCGGTCACAACGGCCGGCTGTTGTCGCGCATTATCGCTTAATCCACGTGCTTGTAACACAGCATAAAACGCATCCTTATGATCGTGCTAGACGGTACTGGACACAGCTTGGCTTCCGCTCCACGTGAAACGAAATCCAATGACATTCGAGCAAACGCAGAAGATTCATGGTGCAATGTTTACATCAGGTTTATTCTAACGATGAACACAGTACAGTGGCCAGCTGCCTAAGGCGCGCAACCTGTTGACATCTGGATTGCTCGGTTGTCTGGGCCACAAGGCTTAAGGCGAACACTTGTACAAGTGGAGGTACCCGCCCGGCCGTGACGTCACGGGGAACAAAATGGTTCAAGTGGCTCTGAGCACTATGGGACTCAACTGCTGTGGTCATAAGTCCCCTAGAACTTAGAACTACTTATACCTAACTAACCTAAGGACAGCACACAACACCCAGCCATCACGAGGCAGAGAAAATCCCTGACCCCGCCGGGAATCGAACCCGGGAACCCGGGCGTGGGAAGCGAGAACACTACCGCACGACCACGAGATGCGGGCCACGGGGAACAGTCGCGTACCAGCCGGGGTTTGGAGTGCAGCTGCACTGCACTGCAAATCCCGCCTGCTACGTGGCTGTTTGTGAAATCGCTCTAATTGTAATTTAATGTACATGGAGTTAGTCAGAATTAAAAATTGAATGCCATAAAAATGCAACAGTCATTAACGAACGACGCGGCTGTGTGGATGTGCGACCAGAACAATTTAATGTGTAACTTATGGACAACTAACAAAAGATTTATCGATTTTTTTATTGTTTGAAGATTTTTTTGAGAGACAAGTGCACTTGCATCAAATGATATTTGCTGCAGAGGTTTGCAGCACACTGTTCATTGTGAGGTCCTGAACCAATGATCTTTCTTTGTTTTTAGAATTCCTTGCCTCAGTCTGCAAAAACGGAACCCGTATGTATCGCTTTGTTGTCTGTCTCTCTGTTTTTCTGTCTATCGTGATGTTTAGAAGTTTTTTTCTCAGGAAGGGGTAGACGAATCAGTTTCAGATTTTTGTCACATATTGAGGTCTGTGGTCCATAGGCAGTATAAAAATTTTAAGCTACTAAGTCAATTACATCAAAAGATACGGCCATTTATGTCACATACAGGGTGTGGCAGATAAGTAATGAGACTGGCCGCCGCGCGGCGCCCCAGTCGCTCGCAGGGCGGTCTCCACCTGTCCGTTACGTGGTGGGGGATCTGAGCTAACAATAGAACCGGTTCGCAGTCGCGTCGGAGCTCTGGTGCAGTGAGGGTCGAGCTTCGCGTATTACGTTGTTTGTGTGCCCGTGACACTTGTGAAAACGCTGAAGATGGATCGCTCGATAGAACAGCGGTATGCAATCAAATTTTGCTTTCGCTTGGGCAAAACTGCTTCGGAAACTTTTGCTATGATTACGGAGGCCTACAAAGAAGACTCCCTATCAAGAGCTCAAGTGTTCCGGTGGTTTAATGAATTTAAAAACGGGAGGGAATCCGTTGAAGACATGGAACGATTTGGACGCCCTTCAACAAGTCGTGTGAATGAAACGGTGGCCAAAGTGAAAGAACTCCTGGACTCCGACCGTCGTTTAAGTCTCAAAATGATCGCCGATGAGGTCTCCGTGAATAAATTTACGGTTCACCAAATTGTTATGCAAGATTTGATGATGAGGAAAGTTTGCGCAAAATTGGTTCCCAGAGTTCTCAACGCCTAACAAAAGCAACAACGAGTGGACGTTTGCCATGAGATGTTGAATGATTTGGAAAATAATCCACACTTTTTAGACAATGTAGTAACAGGCGACGAATCATGGACATTCCAGTACGACCCGGAGACGAAAGCCCAGAGCTCGGAGTGGCACACACCGGCATCCCCGCAGCCGAAGAAAGCAAGAATGTCAAAGTCCCGCATCAAGACAATGCTGATTGTGTTTTTCGACAAGCGGGGGTTAATTCACAAAGAGTTTGTCCCTCAGGGGAAGACTGTCAATGCCAAATTCTACAAAGAAGTCCTTCAGCGATTGCACAGAGCCGTCAAACGGAAGCGACAGGACCTTGCTCAACGCTGGCGTCTCCACCACGACAACGCTCCGGCACACACAGCGTTCTTCGGGACCTCCTACTTGACCCGAATTGGAGTTGAAGTTTTGCCACAGCCATCATACAGCCCTGACTTGAGTCCTCCTGATTTCTTCCTATTTCCGAAGGTCAAAAGATGCCTGAAGGGTCATCGTTTCGACGATATTCCGAACATCCAACGTGCTGTCACGAAGGCACTAACTGGGATAACTCAAACGGACTACAGTGGGGCCTATGAAGCTTGGAAAACGCGCTGGCAACGTTGTGTCGACGCCCAAGGTGAGTACCTTGAAGAATATTAACGTTTTGTACAAATTGGATCAATAAATTTGTTTTTCTAGACTGAGTCTCATTACTTATCTACCACACCCTGTAGTCTCATACTCGAAAATCCATTCAACACCAATATGATGCTTCCCATTGACCTAGAACCATGAAATTCGCTAAAAAGAAAGGTTTCACAGTACAATTAACAGAAAAAATCCGAAAGTTGTTAATCTCTAATTATATAAGATGAAAAAAATAATTTTTTGTCTTTTCTCATCCGGCTGTCCTCTTGATCAGGCTGACGTATAAAATTCAAATTTATGTCACGTACTAAGGTGTATGATTCTTTCTACGTGTAAAAATTTCAAAGTCAACGCAATTAAATCATACGGCCAATTATAGCACATATATTGATATTCAAAAATTCAACCATCAAAAAAACTTTTGGGGCACTTCCCGTTAACCTAGAATTATGAAATTCGTGAAGACTCATAGTCTCACGCTGCAAGAGAAGCAAAAAACCCGAAAATTTTTAATTTGTAATTATATCAGATGAAAAGAACAGTTTTTATCATTTTTATCCATTTGTCTATCTGTCTGTCTGTTAAAACCCCTTTGTCTCTGCAGCAGGAAGGCGCATCAAGTTCAAATTTGTGATTATACACCACGAAAAAATATTTTTTATCAATTTCTTATACTTCTGTCTGTCTGTTCGTCTCTTGTCGTGAACACATTGGTGTATCAAATTCAAATTAATGTGACTTACTCGGCTCTATGGTCCCTTGGCTGTGTAAAACATTTAAGCTTCTAAGTCAATGCAATCAAAAGATTCGTCCATTTATGTCATATTTCTTGATACACGCAAATTCACTCGTCAAAACATATAGGGTACTTCCAGTTGACTTAGAATTGTGAAATTTTGCAAGATTCAAAGTTTCACAGTACAACTAAAGTAAAAAAATAGGAAGATTGTTGAACTATAATTACCTCCCATAAAAATATCTTTTTGTCATTACAACACACATTACATTCATCATCCATCAAAAGCTTACATGCATATATAAAATGTAAGTTGTACTCATGATTTACTAAGTAAATAAAAAATATTTTATTAAATCTTCTATATTTACAATATAAACTGCTCTCTTCTGTTTGTATGTCAGGGCAACTCTGAGAAACTATTGTAGAGATATTTTAATTGTGGTGTCACCGCCAGACACCACACTTGCTAGGTGGTAGCTTAAATCGGCCGCGGTCCATTTAGTACATGTTGGACCCGCGTGTCGCCACTGTGTAATCGCAGACCTAGCGCCACCACCAAGGCAGGTCTCGTGATACGAGAGAGCACTCGCCCCCAGTTGTACGAGAACCTAGCTACCGACCAGATGTACGAAGCCTTTTCTCTCTCATTAGCCGAGAGACAGAATAGCCATCAGCTAAGTTAATGGCTACGAACTAGCAAGGCGCCATTAGCCATACAGTGATTGTAATTAAAGTCTCCTGTGTATCGTCAAGATCGATGTACCACAATGATATTAAAGATAAGTATTAATACAGCTACGTACTTTTCTTAATAACATTAATTACGTAGCCTGTTCCAGTACTTCACGCCCATCTGCATTAGTCTAGCGTGCATTTTCAGCCATATCAACTTCACGGTGTCGGCCCAGCTACCGACACAACATTGGCGACGAGATAAAAGAGTTCTTTCTGATTGCTTACATTTATTTGTGTCATGGCTTCGCCACATTCTCCAGATGTACTGTCCGAATTTTATCGCTTGCAGAATCAGCAGACGCAGGCGTTACTGGATGCCCTTGGACAGCTCGTCCAGGGTCAACGTGCGCTGCACACCGATGCGGCCGCCGCCGCTTCTTCGCTACCGCTGCCACTAAACGCTGTTGCACCTCCCTTTCGACCATACGTGGCAGCCGATGAGACCTGGCACGAGTGGTCTCGCCAGTTCAACTTTCATCTAGCAGCCTACAGAATTCAAGGTAATGAGCGGCAGCCGTTTTTGCTTTCTTGTGTCGGTGTGTCCACATACCGTGTGATAGTGAAATTGTTTCCCCGACGAGACGTAGCAACTCTGTCCTACGAGGAAATTTTGTCTGCATTAGATGCCTATTTCAAAGAAACAGTTAATGTGGTTGCAAAACGGTATACGTTCTTTCGTACAAAACGTACGGCCGGTCAAACTAATAGGGAGTGGGTAGCAACTTTGCAAGGACTTACTAGGGACTGTGCCTTTGAATGTGACTGTGGTCTTTCTTATTCAGATACAATGGTGCGTGATGCAATTGCACAGAACGTTTCTGATGTTCGCATACGGGAGCAAATTTTGAAACTAGTTAATCCCTCCCTTCAACAAGTGATAGACATATTGGATAGACAGGACACACTTGACTGTGCTCAGGAATCTTTTGAAACTTCGCCAGCCGTGTGTAACATTAACCGGCCCGCTGGACGCGCTGCGCGGCCCGGTAACCGGGCCTCGCGTACGTCCGCACAGCTGCCGCCGCGCGCTAAGCCACGTGTGCCGCGCCAGCCCACAAATGTAGTGAAATCGTGCCCGCGGTGTGCTACTAGACATTCGCGTGAACATTGCCCGTCACGCCAAGCTATTTGCTTTTTCTGCAATAAGAAAGGACATGTTCAAAGTGTTTGCCAGAAAAAGCTCAGATCAGACAATCACAATCATTCCAGGCCCTTTGCTTCGCGCCGGAATCGAACCAAGGACACTCAGGCTCGTGGACCTTCGCCTATGGACATTCATGTCGTTAATTCCACTTCGTCCAGTGACACTTTCTCTAACAGTAGCTGTGTTCGTCCCACAAAAACTGTGCGTCGACGTCGCCGGAAATCACGTCAATTAGCAAGTGATTCTGTACCAGTGTCTGTTCCAATTGCACAAAACAGTCGCTCTTGTCGTCAGCAGAACAATAAACTTTTTGTGGACTTAGACTTTGAAGGCAAAGTGATACCATTCCAGCTTGATACCGGAGCTGCAGTTTCATTGCTCAATCATGACACGTACAAACAACTGGGCAAACCTCCGTTGCGTTCCGCAAATGTTAAGCTAACTACATATTCCGGACAGACAATTCCTGTGTTAGGACAGTGCAGCCTTCTTGCAACATACAAGGGACAAACAAAACTTGTGTCATTTTACGTTCTTCGTTCTTCTTCTGCAGTGAACTTGTTTGGTCTAGAGTTGTTTCAGTTGTTTAACATGTCTATTGTAAATCAGGTCCTATCAGTGAATCAGACTGTGCCTTCAGATAGTGTTTCTAGTGTATGTGAAGACTTTGCAGACATTTTTGCACCGGGCTTAGGTTGCGCTAAAAACTATGAAGCACATTTGGAACTGGAAGGAAACGCGCAACCGAAATTTTTCAGAGCGCGCAATGTTCCCCACGCATTGCGTCAGGAGGTCGCAAGAACATTGCACAATGTAGAATCACAAGGTGTGAGTGAATGTGCGCAATGCCTCTTCTCTTTCAGCTCCGCTTCATCGCGTACGCCGTACAGGTGTTCCGTTCATCTGGACGACGGAATGCGAACGCGCCTTTTGCCAGCTGAAATCGGCGTTGCTTTCTAATACTTGCCTTACGCCATTCGATCCCCAGAAACCCCTTTTGTTGATGGTAGATGCATCGGATTTCGGGATCGGTGCTGTGCTTGCGCACAAAGTTGGCTCCCATGATCGCCCTATTGCCTTTGCGTCCAAATTGCTCTCGTCTGCGCAAAGAAATTATTCACAGATAGAGAAAGAAGCTTTGGCTCTCGTGTTTGGTGTTACTAAGTTCCATGATTTCTTGTATGGTCGTCACTTTACCATCATCACAGACCACAAACCTTTGACTTCGATTTTTCATCCGACCAAGCCTGTACCTCCACGTACAGCGCAGAAATTCATTCGCTGGTCTATTTTCCTCTCGCAGTACCGCTACGATATCTTGTATCGGTCCACTGCTAAGCACGGAAACGCCGATGCATTGTCCCGTTTGCCTGTTGCTGCGGATAAAGCATTCGATTCTTCCGAACTTGCTTGCATGTTCATTGATTCGGAAACCGATGAAGTGGTCGAATCGTTTCCGATTGATTTTCGTCGTGTAGCTACAGCCACAGCTGCTGACCCTGTCCTTGCTACTGTTTTGCGTTTTGTTGCTACGCAATGGCCTTTGTCAAAGTCTCGGATCGAGGATCCGTTGGTTCGCCGATTTTTTGCTCACAAGGAGAGACTTTTTGTTCGACGTGGTGTTTTGTTGTTGCGTTCTGATAATGATCAGTCCAGAGTCGTGGTCCCACGTTCGTTACAGTCCTCTGTTTTACGGCTTCTTCACCAAGGACATTGGGGTATAGTGCGAACGAAAAAACTTGCTCGTCAGCACTGTACTTGGTTCGGAATCGATGCTGCGATTACGAATATGTGTTCTTGGTGCCCGGCGTGTGCCGAACAACAGTCCGCACCGCCGCGGAAAGTCTTTGCGTGGCCAAAAGCCACTTCCCCTTGGCAACGCTTGCACATTGATTTTGCTGGTCCATTCTGGAATGCTCGATGGTTGGTTCTGGTAGATGCCTTCAGTAATTTTCCTTTTGTTGTCCGGATGTCTTCCACGACGTCCTCCACCACCATCCAAGCGTTGTCTGCTATCTTTTGCATTGAAGGTCTTCCGCAGACTATTGTTTCCAACAATGGCCCACAATTCATGTCCGCAGAATTTCAGTCATTCTGCCAGGCCAATGGTATTCAACATCTGACATGCGCGCCGTTTTCGCCTAAGTCCAACGGTGCCGCTGAACGATTGGTCCGGACTTTCAAGTCACAGATGTTGAAATTGAAAGAGTCGCATTCTCGGGAGGACGCATTGTTGCTCTTTTTGTCTTCGTATCGCTCTCAGCCCCGAGATGGTCGCTCGCCGGCTGAGTTGCTCCACGGTCGTCCTCATCGCACCTTGATGTCTTTGCTGCATCCGCCGCATCAGGTTCCTGTGCAGCGGCAGACTCCTGCTTTTGCTCCAGGCGACGTTGTATTTTATCGCAGCTATCGAGGTTCGCGGCGTTGGCTCGCAGGGCGCATTCTTCGCTGCCTCGGCCGCGCGATGTATTTGGTTTTGGGGGCCTCTGGTGAGGTGCGTCGGCATCTCAATCAGCTGCGCCTCTGTCGTCGCTCGGGTTCTGCCGCTCCCCGTCTGCTTTCAGCGACGGTGCCATCCGGTCAGCGCCCTGGGGACCCATCTACTGGCTCGCCTCATCCCCAGGTGTTACTGACGATGCCTTCCATTTTGCCCGATGGCGACGCGCCGCCGCCGCCGCAGCAGCAGCAGCAGCCGCCGCCGCCGCCGCTTGTTCTCCCGCCGGCGCCGCCCGCATTCGACGCTTCGTTGCAGCCGCCAAGCGCCTCCCAGGGTCACGCGCCGCCGATCGCTTCCCGTGACCAGCTGTCCTCCGCCATGGAACTCCCGCCCGCTCCGGACCACATGACGTCATCGCGCGTCGGCTACCCCGACGCAATGGAGGTTGATCCTTCGGTCCCTCCTGTCTCTTTACGGGCGCATACACCGCATGTTGACGTGCACCCTGGACTAGTTTTTCAGGCGTTTCCTAGCTCCCCTTGGACCGTATGGCCGGGTGCGGGTGGCACAGCCTCGCCTGTTGTTAGGCTCCCCACCTCATCGCATACGTCAACATGTGGTCCTCCCCACGGCGGGCGGAAGCCTTATCACACGACCGTTCGCCGATTTGCGGGGGAGGAATGTGGTGTCACCGCCAGACACCACACTTGCTAGGTGGTAGCTTAAATCGGTCGCGGTCCATTTAGTACATGTCGGACCCGCGTGTCGCCACTGTGTAATCGCAGACCTAGCGCCACCACCAAGGCAGGTCTCGTGATACGAGAGAGCACTCGCCCCCAGTTGTACGAGAACCTAGCTACCGACCAGATGTACGAAGCCTTTTCTCTCTCATTAGCCGAGAGACAGAATAGCCATCAGCTAAGTTAATGGCTACGAACTAGCAAGGCGCCATTAGCCATACAGTGATTGTAATTAAAGTCTCCTGTGTATCGTCAAGATCGATGTACCACAATGATATTAAAGATAAGTATTAATACAGCTACGTACTTTTCTTAATAACATTAATTACGTAGCCTGTTCCAGTACTTCACGCCCGTCTGCGTTAGTCTAGCGTGCATTTTCAGCCATATCAACTTCACGGTGTCGGCCCAGCTACCGACACAACATTAATACCGTCTTGGAATTCGCGGGACCGATACCTTGCCAGTATCTATATCGAAAACGTGCGAAAATCGTTGAGACACTCAATTTCCAGGATGGATGGTCCTGCATAAATATATATATAATTAAGTTTGCACGGCTACCACAGTGCGCGAGGCATCGTCGCACTTGGTTAGGTTTTTGTCCTCTTCGTTGCAAAGAATAGACGCTCACAACGGTATGTTGGTCCATCCCACCTGTATTCCTGGGGAATGTTTCTGTTTTTGCATTTTGATATCACTGAAACAAATTCATATAACCGTAGTGTAACTATCCTTTAACCCTTGAACACTAGTGGGGGGGGGGGGGGAGGTGGAGGGGAAATTTTACATTGTTACTAAAGCATCGTAAATTTGCTGCTCCACAGTTTATTCAAAGGAAGTCATACTTTATAGTTTATCCAGTAGTTAGCTACAATTATAAGGTTTCCAATGGCATTTCACACACAAATATTATAAATGTGAAAGCACAATGAAATGAAACCCTTAGCTGCTTAAAGGCGTTGACATATGTCAACGGGGACAGATGAAAATGTGTGCCCCGACCGGGACTCGCACCCGGGATCTCCTGCTTACATGGCAGACGCTCTATCCATGTGAGCCACTGAGGACACAGAGAATAGCGCCACTGCAGGGATTTATCTCTGACACGCCTCCCGCGAAACTCACATTCTCAACGTATTGTCCCGCACTACATTCGTAGTGCCCCCGCCCATTATACTCATTACTCGCGGCGCGTTGCCGATTCCTGTAAGAGTTCGGGCTTTGTTTGTGCATTCGCACAGAAGAAGAAGATGGTCAAGTGGCCGGGGAGCCTTAACTATATACATACTAAGATCGTATCTGTTCTTTTGGTCATGTCTTAGTATATATAAATGTGAAAGCAACTTTGTCACCTTTTCACCACTGAATAGAATTTGATGAGCTTTGGTACGGAGACAGCTTGAATCCTGAGGAAGATGGTAGGCTACTTAAAAAAGTAAATCAGTAGGCAGAGGTAAAAATGGAAATGCCGTGTGGCTCGGACCTCCCGGCAGGTAGACCGTTCGCTTGGTGCAAGTCTTTCGAGTCGACGCCAAGGACAACACAACACCCAGTCCCTGAGCGGAGAAAATCTCCGACCCAGCCGGAAATCGAACGGCAGAGGTGATAACAGTCGATAATAGTGAATCAAAGCAGCAAAAGATTTGTTAGCAAGGCACACTTTTGCAACACGTTGCGCAGCCGCTAAGAGATACGTCAAAACGGAAAGTACTACACAACAGTCCACTAGACCATATGTCTGTGTTTTACGGTTCACCCATAATCACCATTTCTGTCTTTTCATTGCGCTTGGCGCAGCGAATCCGAAAGGCAAAAATGGTGATGGTGGATGAATAATAGAAGATAAACATATGTTCTCTAGAGGTTTTTTGTAAATGTTTTTAAGATCTGTATATGACATCAAATTATGTAACAGCCTGTTACTGCCAGCAAAGTCTTTACTTTATATAGCAGATTACCTTTAAACGGTTGAACAAACTTTCAATTTAATTCTGACTAAACGTGCTTGCAAATAAAAAAACTATACTGAAATCTATGCATTCGTTTAGGAGTTGTGATAGACACGAAAAGACGACATACTTGAAACACATAACTTTGTGCTATGGAGCAACGGAGGGCTCGGCGTACATCGCGATCTGTGATTCTCCGATATTCGTCACAGCAGTCCTACTGACTCGCGAACAAAGCCACGGGTATAAGCTCATCGAATATATAGACAAGTAGATGCTTGTACTTACAGATTGAGAACTTTCCGAAATGATTGAAGGGGGCGCTCTGTTTACGTAGCAATGTACAGCTGTGCTCTGGACAGACCAACAGACCCAATTTTCAGACATAGTCTGTAGAAGAGTATTACTGTCTGTCGGTATTCATGTCTTTTCTCGATCTTTAATGAAATGGAATACCATTAAGATTCCCTGCAACTCGACTCCAAACAACCCGACATCTACAAAAATTACTGTCGCAGAAGTTTAGTGATAAAGGTATAGGGCATGTTTCGTAAAGTGCTGTAGCACACAAAGACGATCTCCCTTGTTTTGTAGATTTTAACGGAAAGCTACAAATGTTGCAACAAATAAAAGAAAATTGACAAAGTCTCCAGTAGAGGCCTACATTGGAGCAAAGGCGCTACGAAATGCTAGAGCTTGTGTCTGTTGCTGTGCACATTTCCTGTAACAGCCAGTACTGCGGAGAGATCTGTCTCAACCTTACTGCGTGTGAAGACTTACTGTATCTTGGCAGCAGGATGATAGGAGATCGTTTAAACAGAATGGCACTGATGCGTATCCATCAAGATACTGCATCAACGATGAAGCTGAGGAAGTGTTGGATATTTTCTGGCCGGCAGCTGTGGCCGAGCAGTTCTAGGCGCTTCAGTCTGGAACCGCGCGACCGCTACTGTCGCAGGTTCGAATCCTGCCTCGGTCATAGATGTGTGTGATGTCCTTAGGTTAGTTAGGTTTAAGTACTTCTAAGTTCTAGGGGACTGATGACCTCAGATGTTAAGTCCCATAGTGCTCAGAGCCATTCGAACCATTTTGATATTTTGTGTAGCAAACACAAGAGGAAACTTTTTTTGCATCGTATCTCACAAAGCCTGTTAGGACGTGTTCATCCATCTGATCCTTGCCCCCCCCCCCCCTCCTCCCCTCTTCGCCCCCAGAAAAATTCTGTATCCGACCCTCTATGTAGTCATTCATGTGGACTGGATTGGGAATATCCCAAATCAAATGTTTACCAAAGGTGATTTATCATCTCTTATTCTGTTACCAGCAATATTTTTATAGTATACTACCAGTACGTATCCCGTGTTCCATTTTTGTCGTATTTCCTTGTTTCTGCGTACTCTTATTATAAATCTCATTTCATGTGGAATCAGTCATTTGTTAATCCTATGTTGCATTGTACTAGGGTACGACTTAAATAATGTCTACCGTGAAGTATCAAAACGAATTGAACGATAACATTTTCTGTGATTAGCTTGCTGTATGTGCACGTTGCGAAAGCCAATAAACTGACAAGGTAAAAAAAAAAAAAAAAATAGAAGCAGGTGCTCCAGCTCTTACAGAGTGCGAAGGTGACGTCAAGCAAGCCAGTACTGCGCGGGCACGAGTAAACAGATGCGTCTCCGACTGATTACTTCTTGTGAATGTGATGGGAAGCAAAAATGTCAAGTACCGGAAGCCCACCGCCTGCTCCATTTTAAGAAACATCTCTTCAATGACAGAGACGGGCGTCCGCAGTCTGCCAGCTGTATTACAAAGTGCTTGCTTCCACAGAGAAATATATTTTACAGCTTCATTACAAACCCCTTCACCCAATAGATTTCGATCGAATAGAAAGGAGTAGTTGGAAGGAAATTTGAAGGGAAACGTACAGAAACATGTAAGTTAAAAAATATTGTAACTCGTGACTTTTTAGAACCGTAAAAACTTCTTGTCCTACTGTAATTCATTTCAGCTGGATGCTGTTGAACAAGGAAATCTAAAAGAAGTAGCTCACATCGTAGCACTAAACAACAAACTGTTCGTTTTAAGACCTCTTGTTAAATCATGTCTAGCAGCAGCAGAATGTGTAGTTACAAGCGAATTAACAACTTTTGAAAGCGAAGTGCGAAGTGCCATCGAATCCTCGACACAGCAGTTAATTTCGAGGTACGACTGAGGAATAAAGGCCAGAGTTTCACAGCTTTCTTTCTCGCACTCTATAAGAGCACATATATATTTGTTTGAGCTCAAAGTGCTACTTTTGTACGTAGTTTGGACGTGCAACTGGAAGTTACGAGGATCTGCTACATATGGTACTACTGCATTATATGACAACATGGGTTGATATTTTTGAAGTCGTATGTAGTCATGAACTTGCCTTGGGAAAACCTTCATTCTGCGGCCAAAGATGCTGCACCACACAGGGCGGGCATCAGCAAGGTTTCGTCTCTCGCTTAAAAAATAAAATGTAGAATGATTTTGGAAAAACATCTGCGGTATACGCTATTTCATTCATCAGCAGGCACTGTATACTAAATCTGTGGAACTTCACCATTTAACGGACGTTGCGGCGAAGTCTATGAACTTTGTACGAAGGCACTGCATCAATCATCGTCAGTTCGAAAGGCTTCTTCGAGATATAGAGATATACCTTACCACTGCACTGTTCGGTTGATCAGCAGACGTAAAATTGCTGCTTTAAAAAAATGGTTAGGAAATTGCTTTGTTTGTACATATGAATGGGGCAGAAGTTCTTCGCCTGAGAAAACCGAAGTGAATATCAGACGATGCTTTCCTGACAATGAATGTGTAGGTGGAGAAAAAATCGTTGGCCTACACATGCACTACTTACATAATTGAACGTTGTTAACCTTGTGCCTTTCAACAATAAGTGAAGTGCTATATCATGATGACGGAAATATGCAGGCTCCCAATAGAAACGGCAAACAGGACACAAGGCACTGTTTGCTAGCAAGAGGACTTTGGCGAAATGTCAAGTTGCATAGAACAACAATTGTACCGTCTGTAAGAAGCCTGACGATGATGGAAAATCGAAACATGTAGCTTCAGATAAAGCTGTTTATAATAATTGGTATCAGTACTAGTTGTTACTGTCTAGGAAAAGAATCCAGAGAGGTCAAATATTTACCGAAAACGTCTGGATGTGTGAGTGTGAACGCAGCACTAAAAATTTACAAAGTTTTCACTGCGTAAAAGACTTAACTTTGCTAGTATAGCGAGTAAAACCTACAAAATAGGTTATTTATTTGCTACGCAGTCACGAAACGATAAACGACGCCACGTTTTATTGTACTTTTATTGTAGATTCAGAAAAAAAGAAGAAGCAATGAAGTTAAGTCACGCTTGCTTTCTCTTAATTCTAAGTTTTCTGGATGTTTTAAACTCACAATTACATGCTACGCGTAACTATTATAAAAATTGTCTTTATGCCGAGTTTCTATTTCTCTGTCTCTCTCTGTCTCTATCTCTCTCTCTCCCCCCTCCCCCCCCCCCCCTCCCGCATCTCTTCCTCTCGGACCTCCTAGGGGGGGGGGGGGGGGGGCGCACGTGGTCCCGTGCCCCCCGTGTCCTTTGCTCTCCCCCTCCCCCCCCCCCCCTCCCGCCGAATCCGGCCTTGACTGTATGTCTAAATAAACAATAACATGTTCTTGGTATGTCCTGTGAGGAATGTTTCAAAAGCTGCGGGTAGAGAATTTAATACCTGTGCAGGTATATAAGTATCATCTAGAGAGAACAGGAGAATAGTTTACAAGAACCAGAGTTGTGTATTCTAGCCACACGTATAGGTACACCACTATTCAGAGAGCTACATAGTGACATACAGTTAGAGGCTGATCGTCCCATATTCTGCCGTGTAGCACTTAGGGATACAGTCACATAATTGAGTTTCGGTCTTTATCTGGCATTCTACGTACCGGCAGCATTATATTAGCAGCGCTGGGAGCTGTAGCTTAATGTTGGCACTGTTGACGAACTCCTACAGTGGCTGATACGTTGCAACATCGTTCGATGCAAACAAGGTCTGGAGGCTGCTTGGTAACTGAAGATCAAGGGCCCGAAGGTTACTTGCAGATGTGTTTATGTTATATATGTCCCGAGGACCTTGTAGAAATATATGATTTGGATGTTCTTCATCTCCGCAAACGCATGGAGAGCTGGTGCTCGGGTTGAGCCGATAGAGGTGTCAACTGAAGTTCTGATAATTAAATTTCAGCCGCGCTATATTTGTCGTGAAGCTCCTTGAAGTCTGCTCCGTGTTATACCGTGCTATTCTTGGAATCGTGGGACGAACTAATGCCTTTGATTTTGGTTGTTCACGATCATTTCTCTTGACAGTCAGAATTCAACCGCTTTTTGAGCATGGCTGTCATATCTGTGAGAGGGAGTCTGTCACATTTAATAGCTCCACACAGAGATGCCTACTTCGGTAGGGCATCTGCTAGTTCATTTCCAGGTATCCTAGAGTGGCTCTTCATCCATGCCATCACGAAGTTGCGCCAGTTCCTCTGCACCCCTAACACAATGTCGACAATTGCTGCAACTATGTGGTTGGCACAACTATTATGGTGGTTTCTAATCTGTTGTAGGTCTGACATACATGAGCACCCCAGTAACTATACGCAAGGATTCAGACTGCATAGCGTCAAAAGTTGCGGCGGTGCGGTACTGTCCGTCCCTTTACGGCGGACCTGCACCTACCTGTGAACATTGTCTCAGCATATCATCAGTATGGAAGCCGAGAGAAACCTATTGAACTTCGACGTGAACCAGGCTGCAATTAAAGTCACTAATCTATGTTTCGGAAGAAAGTTTTCACACGAAATGAAAGGTTGGAAATTTTGTCCTTAATTAATATATTCTGAAACTTAGGTGAACAAGTATCACTGCCAAGCCCGTGCTACTCTTAACACAGTCACTCACAATCCCTTTCACTCACGTGAGCAAGTTTATGGTGTTGCATTTCCCGAAAACGTAATAGCTACAAAAATACTGATTGTTTTTTGATTGAGAATGCTCGCCAAATATTAAGTCTGTCGGTGCCAAATGCTGTCGCAGTTTTTAGCCACCGACCTGCTCAATACGCCACGCGGAATTTCTGTCTTTTCTCGTCACAAAATTCACTTAAAAATTCCGAAATTTCCACACGCCCATCGGAATAATTATGCCGTCACTTTACCACACTTTTGATGTATGAAACACTGCTAGATCCGGCAACTTATCGTTTCCATCGGAACTATTACTACATACGTCCGAACTATTTCGTGGCTAGGCTCCGACTCATCTCTAGAATACTCTTAAGTCTTCTCCGCCAGCAGAGAAAGGCGCGGAAGAATATTGCTGTACCATTGGTCAGTTTACTCAACAGCCAATAACAAAACAACACTCTCCCGCGTCAGTCCGCGCTTTTCATCAATAACCAATCGCAAAATAGTAAACCTAACGACTGCACTTTTTACCGACGTAATTATCTAATATGCTGAAGTTTTGTTTATGCATAAAGTTATTTACTATTATTATTTATATCTGAATTAACAAAAAAATGGTTCAAATGGCTCTGAGCACTATGGGACTCAACTGCTGAGGTCATTAGTCCCCTAGAACTTAGAACTAGTTAAACCTAACTAACCTAAGGACAGCACAAACATCCATGCCCGATGCAGGATTCGAACCTGCGACCGTAGCGGTCTTGCGTTTCCAGACTGCAGCGCCTTTAACCGCACGGCCACTTCGGCCGGCTCTGAATTAACATTCTCTTTACCATAAACTTACTTTACAAATCTATTCTGCAAAAGTGCCTTTTGTCCACATCCATACTTCTTCGAAATGTTCCCACACTAAATCCCACTACATAACTCGTTAAACAATTATCTTCATATTAACCTTAAACCACACTCACGCATCATTCATACTGCTAAAACACATTTATAGCATTTTACATACACAAAAAGACATAATAACACTTTATGAAAATACTAGAACACCTTATGAAAACATTCTATTACTTTAGTGCACACTAGTGGGCACAATCGAAACTAAAATCAGAGTCTCCCTATCCAATATTGTCCTCTATCAGCTGATACATAAACTACGTGCGCGTCCAGTCTCGCGTCAGCATCTGTCACTATCTTAGCGCCCGAAAACCTCAAACCACACACACACACACATCTGTCACTATCCAGCTCTGAGACACATCTCCCACTAAACTGCCGCCAAGGCAGGATCGTTATACGGTGCTACACCTCAAAGTCTTTGGATAGTGTATAAAGGCACATTTGCATGCCGAGCGTGAGTTTCCGCGGAAACGCGAAATACTAATTAAATAAATAATCAGTGACAAATAAATAAAGCCTATGGCACACAACTGCAGCGCTGTGTCGCTGATAAAACAAAAGCACAATTACATTACTCTTATGTTTGATTAAGAAAAGAGAGAGCTCTGGTAGAAGTGGTGCGAGAAGCACGTATTTTATTTTATTGTCTGGCACACCGCCATATTTCATGTTATAGAAGAATACTGCGAGTTGCAACCACACTAGGCACTCGATTCTGTAAAGAATTATATTTATAAAAGTAAGTAGGATTATGAACTGTAGGCTTATTCATTGAATATATCTGATTTAACTAACTGTGTAATTTTTATGTTTAGTAGACAATCTCCTCTGTACGACGTATTGGCATGGCTGGCAAATTATTGTAATATTGAGATTTAGATTATGAGTCTGCACCTACCGCAGCAGTCTTTGGAAACGATTTAATTACGAAGTCCGATTATTCAGTTTTATTTCACGGTCAACTACGAGTAACATTGCCTTTACGAAAAAAGCCATTGTCAAGCGTCTGATAACGAATAATCAAACGTCCACGTTCCAGATAAGCGAACACAATTGCAATCACAATCACCATCATACAGATAGAATAATTAACATATTAAAAAAGAAACAATACATTTATTTATTTATTTATTTTATATTGGCGACTGCGTGTCGGACTTGTTATTTTGTCATTTGTTACATTGTTCTCTTTGTTTCATGTAAAAAATCAACTTTCTGGACCTGGACGTCAATGTATGAGAGATAACAAAATCTGAAGATATTTTCCAATTCTGAAATTTTGCGGGAAGACGCAATGAAACTTCCAGCAAAATAAGGTAAGACGCAGCATCTTTGCATTAGCAGGCTTGACCAGACGTATAATTCAGTGTATTAGCTTTTCAGTAAATTCTGTAGTGTTTCTTTTCCGCATAACAGTTTCAGTGATAAATTTCATTCTCAGTACTTTTCCCTAAACAATAACGTATGCAACAATACCAATACACGAGTGTACAATATGGCCGACTTCTGTACGATATCATGTAACATGGCCAGCAGCCATTACCAATAATCTCAAATTCAGTTTATATTTTTAAATTAACAGACAGCCATTGTTGCTACGAGCGATTCATGCTCAACTACATTTTATTTTAAAATCAGTGTCAAAAATTTTCTTGAAACATATATCACGTGTGGCATGGTAATAACTAGAAAACAATACGCAAAAATGGAACAGCAAGGACGTACTATTCAGACGCAATCCGACTCGGACGTGAGACAAGTGTTAGAAAATGACTTTACGACAGCAACCGGTAGTGACGATTCATCAAACATTGACGCAAGTGTTGACGAAAATTTTGACAATAGGCCGTCCACTACAAAAATTTCAAAATCTCAATCAGAGCCCATGTTAATGCATGACGTCACGTCTAATGACGCGGCGGGGGCAGAGACCTTGCAAACGGTAAACATTGCCGACATGTTACAAATGCTAATGAAACAAAACGCAGAAAATATGGCAACCATAAGGAAACAGAACGCCGAAAACATGGCAATCTTAAAGGCACAATTAGAGACACAAAATGAACAGTTAAAAACACAAAATGACGAAATCAAATCTGATCTCATAGCAATCAAGATAGGTAATGACACTTTGTGTAAACGTGTGGAACTTATAGACACCACACTGACCAAACAGATGACCGAACTCAGTACTAAATTTTCCCAGCTCAATACGAGACAAGAAAAGACTACAACTGACGTAGCACTTTTACAGACACAAGTAAAAAACCTTAATGTCACGTGTGAAGTTCTTACTGAACAAATTCAAACATATCCTTCAGTACATGACAGCCTTGAAAAACGAATTACTGACGTACAGAATAAATTTGACAATGTTGAACAACACCTGACTGACATCTTACAATCAGATGCCACAGCTCATTTTCAAAATATTAATAAAGAATTTCATGATTGGATTGAGAACAAAGACAAACATTTTGATAGATGCTTACGTGAAAATTTACCAACAATTGTGCACGACTCCGTAGCGCAATACATTACTAATAACAAACAGCTGATCAGTGACGCAGTACAATCCGTCACTGCACCCATGAGACAATTCACCGATCAACTACAGTCTGAATGTAACGAAAATATCAGTCAAAATGTACAGTTCAGAAACCAATATACATTCGAGTATGATACACACATTCCGCACACGACAAATACACAAGAACAAAACACACCACGACTACAACACATACCACGATGTGGAAACACAAACACAAGCTATTGTCATGGTAAACCACAGCAACATTATCGTAATTACTCGCCAGCTGAACATACCAGTAATTACAGTGGGATAAATTCATATCACAATGCGAAGGAAGATGAAAGCTTAATGAAACACAGGCAATTTCAGATTTTTATCCCAGAAAAACGAACCATTCATCCGGTGATTTTTCTTAAATCTTTTAGTAACGCATTTCCACGCACTTGGAGTGACCGGAAAAAGATTTCATATATTGTCGGTTACATCCAAGGCGATGCAGCTGTCTGGGCATACAGTCAAGCTGACGTATGTACCAAGTACAGTGAGTTTGAGCGTGCTTTTCTGAACAAATTCTGGTCGCAATCCGTCCAGGAGCGACTCAGAAGACAAATTTTAGAACCTGAAACTTTTAACAGTAAAAATGGTAACTTACGCAGATATTTTGAAAAATACTTGAACATGGGACACTTTTTAGACGAACCAGTCGCAACGCGTGATATACTCCGTGCGTTGAAGGCCAAATTGCCTTTCAACATTAAAGAAAAACTCCTACATATCCCGGATGACGATTCAGATTATTTTTTAACAGCCTTAGATTCGGTTGACATGTTACTTGAAGATCAGCGCTTCGCGCGGCAAAACAGCAGCCACAATGTTTACACTAGTGGTATGCAAAACATGCAGGCTTGCCAACTCAATTCTGGCGCGCCCACAGTTGGATACGCGGTACAATAAAAACAGCAAACTCACATGCCGTCTCAGTACGGAAATCAAAATCAACACGCGTATTCCAATACAAACAATAGTTACAACAGTAATAACATTTCATGCGGCAATCCATACAAGAGGCACCGCGGTAATAACTACAACGGTAACAACGGATACAAAGGTAATAACAAAAACACAAACAGAAATAGAAATAATAATAACTACGAGCCAAGACAGCATCAAGGTTGGACTCGTAACGATCAGTACTTTCATTCAAACTCTGCTTTACCACAGCAGCCGCCAGGTCAAAATTGGAGCATACCTTACGACTGACAGGTAAGTTATAATGCGCAACAGCAACAACAACCGCAAAAGTTTGGAGATCATAATAGGCAATATCCGAATGTGAATATAATAGAAATGACACCTGATGCACAACCTCAATCTGTGTTAGTACCTAGTACAAATGATAATCCAACAAACTAGAAACAGTCACTACTTTGCCCCAAGTCGTGGCTGAAGAATTCTTGGGGGGCGACTTCAATGTTAATCAGTTATTTGACACCACACTTGAACAACAGAATAATGATATGCCGAGTAATTCTAAACAAAAACTACCTGTTTTATTTATAAGATACAACAACAATAACAATATATCAGATGAACTTTTACAAGACAGTACACAATGTCGTTTAAACACAAATGAAATTGTTTTAGCATCTACTACTGGTGTAGTAGGTGGGATTCCAACTACTATTATCCTAGATACAGGTGCAGCTGTGAGCGTTTTGTCTTTTAATTTCTATAAAAAGATGTGTGAATTGGAACCTGTGCCTGAGTTTCCTGCCCAAAACTGTAAAATAACTACTGCACTAGGTAATAAGTCATGTAGGGTTACGAAGCAAGTTTTTGTAAACGTTAAAATAGGTAATGGAACCGTACAATGGTCATTCCTGGTTGTACAAAACCTTGTGACAAATTGCATATTAGGAATAGATATTATGAGCGAGAAGGACTGCATTATAGACTTCTCCAAAGGTAAATGTATTTTAAATGATAAAGGCAGTGTAATTATTATTGATTTGGACAGGAGAACTCTAAAGCATGACAAACACTGTACAGGGTACAAGGTTCAGTTAGTACTTGACAAAGACATTCAAGACATGCAAACACACTCATCTGACACAGAGATAATGGACTTGAAAACATTGCTTGATCATAAGATAAGTGAAGCTACAGCTCTCAGTGTACATGAACGTATAAAACTACAGGAAGTGTTATCCAAATATTTACAAGTTTTTACCAAACGATTAGGTGTTATCAACACGTATGTGTACAAGATTGAAGTTAAGCCTCACAAGATCTTCTACCATAAGACATATAACGTACTGTTATCTCAACGACCTGCTGTGTGGCAAGAATTAAAACAAATGTTAGACTGGAAGGTCATTGAACCATCCACCTCACCTTATTGTAGTCCTCTACTTGTTGTCAAAAAATCAAATGGAAGCATTAGGTTAGTGTTAGACGCACGAGCTATTAATGAAATAATTTTACCGGTTCACACAGAACCTGAAAATTTAGAAGAGCAATTACAGAAATTTCTAGATGCAAAATATTTTTCCACAATAGATCTCGCTAATTCGCTTTGGCAGGTGGGTATCACTCCTGATTCTCGGAAATATACTGCATTTATGTTCGGGGGGCGAACCTATCAGTTTTGTGTTCTACCCTTCGGACTGAATGTCAGCTCTGGGGTATTCATTACAGCCCTGGATACCGTGCTTGGCGACGATTTAGTTGAGACAGTCACACACTATGTAGATGATATACTGATAGCTACACAATCTTGGAATGAACACGTTGACACTCTTCAAAGAATTTTAGAAAAATTTGCACAAGCTGGAGTCACAGCCAACCTAAGAAAATCAAAATTTGGTTGCAGTGAGATAAAGTATTTAGGACATATCATTAATTCACAGGGCATACGTCCGGATCCCAGTAAATTAGATGCTATCAGAAACTTTCCTAGCCCTCGAACTAAAAAGCAGTTAAAATCATTCCTTGGGCTATGTTCATTTTTCAGACGTTTTTTGCCACAACCACTTTTGAACAGTAAACATCTGCTAAATCTACTCAGAAAGAATCAAGTTTGGATCTGGTCGGAACAGTGCCAGAATGACTTTAATACAATTAAACATGCTTTAGTGAATGCTAACATATTGAGCCATCCAGATTTCAATTTAGATTTTTGTATGACTTGTGACGCTTCACGTACTGGCTTGGGCTGTTGCTTATTTCAAGTTGTAAAGAATAAAGTGGAGGAACAGATAAGAATTATTGGGTTTGCGAGTCGCACTCTAACTGAATGTGAGCGTACATACTCCACTACTGAGTTAGAAACACTTTCCATAGTATGGGCATTCAAGAAATTCAATTATTATTTATTTGGAAAACATACGGTAATTTACACCGATCACCAGGCCCTGACATTTTTGTTAACTTGTAAACTTGTACATCCTAGACTGTCACGATGGGCAGTTACACTTCAGAACTACTCTTTTGAAATTAAGTACATAAGAGGTAAGGACAACACCATTGCAGACACTTTGTCTAGACTTCCACAAGGTATGAATGATACCAACAGTGACTTAGAAAATATAAATGACTACAGGATTCTCTTAATGCAAGACAAGCAGTATCACCAATATTATATTGATATGTGCAGAAACATGGCTGAATTACAAAAATCTGATCCTCACTGGTATAAGATAATAACATTACTGGTAGAAAAACACAATCATCCTTTGACTAAGTATTACAAGTTACACAATGATGTGTTATTTTACCGCCGACATCCAAATGCTACTAACTGGTGTGTATGCATTCCCAAAGAGTCTGAACGTAATCTAATTTGGCACACACACTTAGTTTGAGGTCATTATGGGACGAAAAAGTGTTTGGCAAAGCTCAGCACATACTGTTATTTTAGCAATATGAGAAGAAAAATTTACAGGGAACTAAAAACATGTGTCATATGTCAAAAATCAAAACCTCAGAATTTATCCACAAAAACAGATTTACATTCTATTTTACCCAGTAAACCCCTGGAAATTCTGTGTACTGACATCAGTGGACCGCATCCAGCAAGCTCTGGAGGCGTCAAATATATCTTAGCTTTTTACGATATATTTTCTAAACATGTAAAACTTTATGCTTTAAAATCCGCCACTGCAAATGCTATAATACGAAGATTCTCAAGTGATTACCTGACGCACGTGGGAAAACCTAAAGCAATTCTATCAGATAATGCAGCACACTACTCTGGGTATAAATGGAGAAATTTCTTGAAGGACAATAACATCAAATGTATATTTATTTCGAGGTTTAGTCCACAATGTAACGCGACTGAGAGACTTTTCCGAGAATTAAACCATTTCATGAGGACCTATATTTCATCAAAACATACTAATTGGGTGTCCTACCTAAGTCTTTTCGAAGACGTACACAATAACTTAAATATTTACGATACGAATTACACACCTAACGAGATCATGTTCAATTGCAAACAGAACGATCAGTGGATAGAACCATTACCTAAGTTGTCAGACAAGGAAATCACACCTGAACAGAAAATAAAAGAAGTATTGACTACATTGACACATCACGCACAAATACG
Source organism: Schistocerca serialis cubense (assembly GCF_023864345.2). Lineage (NCBI taxonomy): Eukaryota > Metazoa > Arthropoda > Insecta > Orthoptera > Acrididae > Schistocerca > Schistocerca serialis. The sequence continues at coordinate 591,992,778 of NC_064644.1, forward strand.
AAACAAACATCACAGAAACATAATAAAAAGAAAACAAAAATTCGAGGTAGGAATGCTTGTACTACTTCGTACTCATCATAAATCTGTAGCACTCAAACGACGCAACGCTAAGTGGCGTCTGCTATATGAAGGACCTTATATAATTGTTAACATACCGCATCCTGGTGCGTATCTGTTACAACATCCTAGAACTAACAAAATTATTGGGCTATACGCACACCGAGATCTTAGAGCATTTCATGCTGAATAATGTCAAAGTCATACCCATCAAAATATTGCTAAGCAACTCGAAAAACTCTGTTGTTACAACACAGATAATAAGTAGTATAGAAATTTTCATTTCAGCGGTTCCAGTGACGCAGTTGAAGACAGAAGAACTCTTCTTTCAGCGCGCGCCTCCACCTGAAAGACGGAATATTAAAGTAAAATTTATGATTACGTAGCAGTGGATGACATATTAATTTTTCACGGAACATTTGTTACTGAAGGTACCACTGACTTGGTGTGACACCTGACGAACTGACAGACGTCATCTGTGAAGCGATCTTTTACTTTGAGAAATAGATTAGACGCACATCTCTCAACACGAAAAGCATCTATCAGTAGTCAAGGCCACACAGACTCTCCACACACACGCACAAAACGCGAGGAATCGAACATTTTCTCTCTCTTACTATTTTGAATATTTATTGAGTAGTGAAAACGCCTGGTCTTGCCTACTGATGTAATGAATGTTGTGTCTAACCTATCTTAATTTCAGATGACATCACAAAAAACGTCGATAATATCCCAGCAAAACCGCTAAAGAGGATGTAAATATCTGCAATTCATGAAATCAAATGTGACACAATGTAATAACCTATAGCGATGTAATGATGATGTAAACATGTTTATGTGCAACTATATTATGTTTATGCTAAGAAAATATGTGACGTGTGTATGTATAATTACTTTTTTTTTTAACTGATGTATAGTGTAATTGTTACTATGTAAAAATTTGAACAAAACGAGTGCCAAAAAGACATTGCATAGTGAACCACTGTTCACGGACATTAACGAACATTACTAACTCTGCAACTACGCGGAAACCCATGTGAAAGAAACTGTTAATGCCATTCATTATGCAGCGTATCAATGTAAATGCGATGAACGATTTCCTTGATTAATAACTACGAACATTTAGGTGAGCTATATTCAGCAAAAAACTGAAAATGTGAAGTGCATAATTCGTGCATCGTCTAGTGACATTACTACAGTACCCAACTTCAAGATGTTAACTGGATTAAATGGACACAAAGTGCCTGTCCAGAAAACAACACGACGGGTGGAAGAATTTTGGTTGGAACTTCAGGGAATGAAATGTTCTCGAAATGTGACGGACACTCTTACCTGGACTTTCCAAGGGTCGACGCCAGCTATGTGCCGTCCGAGGTTCTGCAACCAAGCTTCCACGGAATGTAAAAAACGAACTGCACGTGGACCAATTACTCGACGGGTCACGTCTGATCTGTAATAAGCAATGCTTTTAGTCACAACAAACTGCATCACTACGACTATAATGGAAATGAGAAATGGACACGCTTATGTATTAATCACGTTGTTATACAACGATGTTACTGTGATCAAAAAACTTTACCACGACGATACTAACCTGTAAAAAATTATTGTGCAGCGGATGAATATGAACTGTAATAACGACACGATGTGTATAGGTCAACGCACCTGGAAAATACGGACATTTTTCTTTGAAGTATTTCAAAACAATACTATGTAACTAAGAACATTCAACAATCTAAGTTGTATTGTGTTATAACAAATATTGTAAATTTAAAGCTAAGTTACCTGTCATAGAATGTAGTCTTCATATGTAATCTTGGTTGAATATTTTCTTTGTGCAAAGACTGAGAAACGCGCGCACACGAACAATATGAACTGCAATACTGTGCCACGTGATTTAACTGTACGAAATAACGGCAGTGCCGCAGTTACACAGACGCTTCTGCGCATGCGCGCACTCTATCTGCCAACATAAGAACTTTTACGGCGCACCTGCGTCATTCAAATTTTGTATATAATGTGTATAATGTGTAATGTAAGTCATGTAAATAGTTGTAGATAACTTAGATTTTCTTGTGCCTTTAGGTGAATTGCTCGCCTGCAGGTGTGTCCTTTCGCCTCGCAATTCAGGGGGCAATATAAAGGCACATTTGCATGCCGAGCGTGAGTTTCCGCGGAAACGCGAAATACTAATTAAATAAATAATCAGTGACAAATAAATAAAGCCTATGGCACACAACTGCAGCGCTGTGTCGCTGATAAAACAAAAGCACAATTACGTTACTCTTATGTTTGATTAAGAAAAGAGAGAGCTCTGGTAGAAGTGGTGCGAGAAGCACGTATTTTATTTTATTGTCTGGCACACCGCCATATTTCATGTTATAGAAGAATACTGCGAGTTGCAACCACACTAGGCACTCGATTCTGTAAAGAATTATATTTATAAAAGTAAGTAGGATTATGAACTGTAGGCTTATTCATTGAATATATCTGATTTAACTAACTGTGTAATTTTTATGTTTAGTAGACAATCACCTCTGTATGACGTATTGGCATGGCTGGCAAATTATTGTAATATTGAGATTTAGATTATGAGTCCGCACCTACCGCAGCAGTCTTTGGAAACGATTTAATTACGAAGTCCGATTATTCAGTTTTATTTCACGGTCAACTACGAGTAACATTGCCTTTACGAAAAAAGCCATTGTCAAGCGTCTGATAACGAATAATCAAACGTCCACGTTCCAGATAAGCGAACACAATTGCAATCACAATCACCATCATACAGATAGAATAATTAACATATTTAGAAAAAAACAATACATTTTTTATTTATTTATTTTATAAGTGCTATCTGGTGCTGATCCGTGGCGTAAGTGTCGGGAATCAAAGTGTGCCCTTAGTAGTGATCAGTCTAAAGACATCGCTGTCCGCCGGCCACAGCCCCATGATACTCTCGCTGTAGCTCTAACGGGATTGCAGGATTCTTCACATCTGGTAATGTATGTTGGATATGAGGAGCCCATCTTAGCCTATCTTCGATAATCATTCCAAGACACTGAGCAGTTTTCGCAACTGGAAAAGTATGTTGTACCAGTTACATCGTCTGGGGAAATGGAATCCTATGGCGAGTAAAGATCATATGAGCAGACATTCTATCATAGATTTAGATCCACATTCTGTACACCACTCACACAAATAGGGCACTTGTTGGAACAGGTTGAAGTACAAGATGGAAAAATATGTGGGCCGTCGTATGAATTGACATCACACAGCGATATGTAACAGTAATGGCAGAGTTTATAGAAATTGCAGCCTACATACCATATAGATGCATTAAGTATTTCCAAACATTATTTGACTGCTGAAACAACACGTCATACATACTGAATATTTTGGTCGCGTTCGGCAGAATTCGGTCGCGCTGGGTAATGGTCAATATTTTCGAGTCGTGTAGCTCGTGTAGGTTGTTTCCGTCACCTGTCAGACACCTTCTGTCGTGAACCAGTCGTCTGTAGCAATTAAAAAGTGTTTTCTGAAGTGTAATCACCATTAGTGCTGTTCTGAATCGCAATTACGGTAGTGCTGCCTATTGTTGTGGGGATGTTTTCTCGACTAAGTGCCTCTCAAAACAAAGTGGAAATCAAACGTAAACGTGTTACGCTTACGATACAACAGAAGCTTGACATTATTAGTCGGACTGAGAAACGTGAGAATAAAAAATAGTTATGGAAGAATATAAAATAGGTTTTTCAACATACTATGATATTTATAAAAAATGATCAGCTTCATAAGTTTGCTTCACAGACACTTTCAGTAAAAGACATCGAATCACGAAAAGTTTTGAAAAAACCCAAACTAAATCAGTTGGATGAAATTTTGTACAAATGATTCTTGCCAAAAGCTCTCAAGGGAAACTTGTAACTGGGCCTATGATTATCGTGATAAATTGGTATTGTCAGAAGGCGAATGTATTTCTTCTTTCGGTTGGCTCTACCGATTCAATACTCGTCATGGAATTCGGAAGCTTGATGTAGGTGGCAATCTACGATCGACAGGTCCAAATGCACCGAAACAATACAAAGAAACACCATAACGTAGCTGCTAGTCAGATCTACAATGCCGATGAAAAAATCCTAGTTTGGCGTTGATTGCCTAGTTCAGTTTTGTAGCTAAGGATGAAAAGTGCGCCAATGCTTTCCTTTTTTTTAAAAAAAAAAAAAAAAGCAAGGAGTGCTAACAGTTTTGCTGTGTTCAAATGCTTCAGGTGACCACATGTTGACTCTTCGAGTTTTTGGCAAGTACAAAGAGCCAAGAGCTATTAAAGGCATTTAAAATTATCCTGAAATATATGGAGCACATTTCAATCACTGAATTACTTCGGAATAGTTTAAGAAACGTACATTCCATTCCTGTGGTAGACAGTTCAAAAATTGGGTTTACCTCAACAGGGCAGGGCTGTACTGTTGCTAGGTAACCGTACAACGTCCCCTCCAGCATCTGAATACATGTCAGGAATATATTAGCCACTTATTACCTTCCAGCAAACGAAAACTCACTGATTCTGCCAGTGGATCAGGAAGTGGTTCAAAATTTCATATGTTTTTTACAGAGCATATTTTTTTCTAGAGCATATGAATCCAGACTGTTCAATGATGCATTTTCAAAACAACTGAACATTAAAAATGCTAGTTTTGATCTGCTTTGGTTCAAATGGTTCAAACGGCTCTGAGCACTATGCGACTTAACTTCTGAGGTCATCAGTCGCCTAGAACTTAGAACTAATTAAACCTAACCAACCTAAGGACAGCACACACATCCATGCCCGAGGCAGGATTCGAACCTGCGACCGTAGCGGTCGCTTGGCTCCAGACTGTAGCGCCTAGAACCGCACGGCCACCCCGGCCGGCGATCTGCTTTGGTGTGGAATAAAGTTAAGTCTACTAAACATCGTAAGTTTTGGCGTAAACTGTATCCCAGAGCCTGCAAAGAGGAAACAGATTCCGCTGTTCCAGTCGAAAATGATGCTGTGTTAAACTGCTAGATGCTGCACAAAATGAAATTAAAAATTCGCTGCGGGATTTGTGTATAGACACTGACAATAAAGAACCTGAACACGAAGAAATATCAGACGAACTGACAACAGAAAGTGAGACAGGAGCTTAACTAGAACTTCAACCAGCAGGTATGTAATCCGATGAGGAAGAAGAGGCTGATGCAACAAGCGCAACAGCTCGACCTTCCTGGAATGAAGCGGCGGCCGTTTATACGATTTGCTGAAAGCAGAAAATCATATAATACTATAGAACTTGTAAATTTGTGTACTGTATGGAACGAATTTTTGGAGAAAAAATCAAATACAAAAAAACAAATGGACTTAAGGTCTTGTTTCAAGTGAATGAAATATAGAAATACGGTGTGTACCGAAGTAGACTACATAACGTACACAGACAGTACTGTACGATGGTATAACACTGTACTGTCCTGAACATAATCCTGAACATAACGTAACGTCTTAAAATAAAGTTACTGAATGTATACAATAAAGTTTTTTCACTTGTTCTCTAAAATGTTGTTTTATATAGAAGAATACATTTTTTTTATCAGTTTAACGAAAGCCGAGGTCACAGGCCCGTCGGCGGTCGCCAGTTGCTTACCTTGCGTTTCACACGCCTTACACTTCTATACGGAATGGAAATACGTGCACATCGTACATAGTGCTAATAGAAAACGTAATGTATTCTGTAATCCACTCCTAGTATACATTAAAATCTGTGTATGTACACTACTGGCCTATAAAATTGCTACGGCACGAAGATTACGTGCTACAGACGCGAAATTTAATCGACAGGAAGAAGATGCTGTGATATGCAAATGATTAGCTTTTCAGAGCATTCACACAAGGCTGGCGCCTGTGGCGACACCTACAACGTGCTGACATGAGGAAAGTTTCCAACCGATTTCTCAAACACAAACAGCAGTTGACCGGCGTTGCCTGGTGAAACGTTGTTGTGATGCCTCATGTAAGGAGGAGAAATGCGTACCATCCCGTTTACAACTTTCATAAAGGTCCGTTTGTAGCCTATAGCGATTGCGGTTTATCGTATCGCGACATTGCTGCTCGCGTTGGTCGAGATCCAATGACTGTTAGCAGAATATGGAATCGGTGAGTTCAGGAGAGTAATATGGAACGCCGTGCTGGATCCCAATGGCCTCGTATCACTATCAGTCGAGACGACAGCCGTCTGATCCGCTTGGCTGTAACGAATCGTGCAGCCACTTCTCGATCCCTGAGTTAACAGATGGGGACGTCTGCAAGACAACAACCATCTGGACGAACAGTTCGACGACGTTTGCAGCAGCATGGACTATCAGCTCGGAGACCACGGCTGCGGTTACCCTTGACGCTGCATCACAGACAGGAGCGCCTGCGATGGTGTACTCAACGAGGAACCTGGGTGCATGAATGGCAAAACGTCATTTTTTCGGATGAATCCAGGTTCTGTTTACAGCATCATGATGGTCACATCCATGTTTGGCGGCATCGCGGTCAATGCACATTGGAAGCGTGTATTCGCCATCGCCATACTGGCGAATCACCCGTCGTGATGGTATGGGGTGCCATTGGTTACACGTCTCGGTCATCTCTTGTTCGCATTGACGGCACTTTGAACAGTGGACGCTACATTTCAGATGTGTTACGACCCGTGTCTCTACCCTTCATTCGATCCCTGCGAAACCTTACATTTCAGCAGGATAATGCACGACCGCATGTTGCAGGTTCTGTACGGGCGTTTCTGGATACAGAAAATGTTCGACTGCTGCCCTGGCCAGCACATTCTCCAGGATCTCTCACTAACTGAAAACGTCTGGTCAATGGTGGCCGAGCAACTGGCTGGTCACAATACGACAGTCACTACTCTTGATGAACTGTGGTATCGTGTTGAAGCTGCTTGGGCAGCTGTACCTGTACACGCCATCCAAGCACTGTTTGACTCAATGTCCAGGCGTATCAAGGCCGTTATTACGACCAGAAGTGGTTGTTCTGGATACTGATTTCTCAGGGTCTATGCACCCAAATTGCGTGAAAATGTAATCTCATGTCAGTTCTAGTATAATATATTTGTCCAATGAATACCCGTTTATCATCTGTATTTCTTCTTGGTGTAGCAATTTTAATGGCCAGTAGTGTAGATTAAATAGCCCTAAACACTGAAGGACAAGTGGAATCACCGTATAGTGTACTAAGAGAACAACAGTACTTAGCGTCAGAGGATACAGATTTGACAGGGTTGATTAATATTTCATACTTCATCGAAGTATTCTGAGCAGTGCCCCCAGGTCATCAAAATGTGTCTATTTTAATGAAAATATAAGCAGTGAATATAGAAAGAAATGAGATAGAACGAATAGATGAGGACAATGTGGAAATTTCTTTAAAGGTAAATAATGAGCTGATCAAAGACAGTCTTAATGTATAAGCGACAGTCATATGAAAAGCGAACACTCGGCAGAATGGGACCCTGGAATGATTCCATTCAAAAGTAATCGCCACAAGCTTTAAGACGTTTATCCCACTGGGAAACGATGTGATCAGTTTTTCTTCCGCAGTACGCCGTGGGCCGCTGACGGATCCACAACTGCACTCACACTTGCACCTCCTCGCCCTACTGAAACGGACGGCCACGCATCTCTTTCTTTAGGTCGCCAGAAATTTGAAAATTACATGGAGAAAGATCCGGGATGTACGGAGGATGTTACAGTGTTTCCACACCAAATTGTCCTCGTCCGATTGGCAGAGTAAGTGTGAACGTTACCGCACAACAAGGTAATTCCGTCTGACAGCATTCGGGGGCGTTTTGATATTCTGGCGCGTCGCAGATTCTGCATAGTGTCGTCACTGATTGTGGTCCACCGCTCGAATAGCTCGAGGAGCAGAGATTCTGCAGTCGACCAAGGAGCTCATCATTACCTTACCTCTCCTTTCTTTGGTCGGACATGCGTGGGATGTTTCCATTGCTGGCGTTTTCGTTTGCCCTTTGGCTGTCGGAATGCTGTCGGGCGGGCGCCCGACACTGCCAATCGGACGAAGACTACGCTCCAGCGATTTGGTCGGGAAACACCGCAACGTCCTGAGTAAAGCCCGGATCTTCCGCCGTGTGATTTTCACACCTTTGGCGAGCTGAAGAATGACATGCATGTACGTCGGTTTCAGTGAGATGAGGAAGTGCAAGAATGAGTGCGTTTGTGGTTCCGTCAGCGGCGGACGGCGTACTACGCAATAGAAATTGATAGCATCGTTTCCCAATCTGATAAACGTCTTAAAGCGTGTGGTGATTACTTTTGAATGGAACATTCCAGGGTGCCATTGTTGCGGTGTTAGGTTTTCATTTGACTGTCTCTGATAGCGGACATCTTTAATAACTTTCTTGTATTGATAGCGAGTAGTACACAATTAAGACCTGAATATCACCTTATTAGATAATCTACGCATTCTAAGGAAAGCATTCCAAAACAAGATTGGTAAAATTGCCAACATAATGAAGGTGCCATGCAAAAACGTCAAACTGGCTTGAAGTCCATTGTGGGAATGAAACTGCAAATAATTTAAATCCATAAAGTAGACGGGAGTAACACCATGTACGAGGTTTATTCGGAAAGTAAGGTCTGAATGGTAGCAAAACGGAAACCACCGAGAAAATCAAAAATGTTTTATTTGCAACAGTTATCTACAACTGCCAGCTACTTATCTATACAGTTGCTACTGCGATTTAGACATTTGTCCTAGCTTTGTACCAACTTTCCAACACCCTCGTCATAGAAGAAAACCGCCTGTGCTTTCTGCCAATTCCCTACGCTGGTCTACAGCTCGATGTCTGTGCCAGAACTTTGTGGTTCATGTGAGCAGAGATGAAACTGAGGGAGAGTCAATTATGGGCTCTGTTTTGAGTGATCAAACTCTTCCCGTGGAGAATGCTTGAGGAACACCTTCATTGCCCCTTCAGAGTGCGGCCGACAACATTGTCATGCAGAAGGAAACGTATGGCAGTTGTGTCATGTGGGCTGCATGACATCAGGCGAAATTTCACATCAGGCCCTCATACTTGGCAGCCCCTTATACTTGGCGGGAGACACTGTTGTTATAAGCATCTTGATGTGCTCACTGTGCGCTCAGAACTGAAAAGAGTGACGTGACACGATCGACGAGCATACTAGAGACACTGTCCAACACACCTATGCAAAGCATCATCGGATTTTCACTGTGGTTTCCATTTCGCACACAATCGGATCTCATTTTCCTAGTAGCACTCGTTTATTCTGTATATAAGAAAAAATCATGCATCGCATTTCTCATTCAGAAATCGCATTTTAATATTGTTTGTTGGTGAGAGGATCGGGTTACACCTCGTGTAACAGAGAGAAAAGTCAACTATTACGATTTAGAATTCCACAGTGGCAGAATCGTGACCTATCGGCTTACCATTCTGCAATACTGTATCTGGTAGTGTTTGTGACGCAACAGATGCAGGCATGGAACTGATGGTCTCAGGAGGGCCACGCTCGACGCCATGCTGGTTCTCAGCAGTCCCACACGAGTAGTGCCCGAAAGGACAGCGGAGGGATATAGCTCACAGTGCCGTGTGGGTCTTTACAGCCATGTCACACGCCTTGAGTCAGGAAACTTTTGCAGAAAAATCAGAGATCCACACACCCAGCGCGACTGTTGTGTGCAGAACCGTGGGCTGCCACATGGCCACCACAGCAGCAGCTTCCTTCGATGCAGCACCGGAGACAGCCGCACTGCTGTGCTGAGCTGGACGGCACCAGACATGCGAGTGGCAGCACGTCTTGTGTTCACATGTGTCCCGGTTCTGCGTAATGCTGGAGGCTCTGAGGAAGACGAATTTTTGCACGTTTCATTCAGCAGCGTCATACTGCCCTAGTCCCTGACACGATGATACGACGAGCCACTGGATGTACAACACGACCACGTCTGTTTTGTGCAGCTTGTAATTCGGACAGCAGCCATTAAATTTCTGACTTGCGAAGTACGGCAAGTGGAAGAAAATGGCTCAAATGGCTCTGAGCATGGGACTTAACAGCTGAGATCATCAATCCCCTAGAACTTAGAACTTAGAACTAACTAACCTAAGGACATCACACACATCCATACCCGAGGCAGGATTCGAACCTGCGACCGTAGCGATCTCGCGGTTCCAGACTGACGCGCCTAGAACCGCACGGCCACACTGGTCGGCCAAGTGGAAGAGAGCGAGTATAGATAGATAGCGAGAGTGATTTAGGTGAGTATGATAAACCTCTTTCCTCGAAAATTTCCTCTTTTATATTTGCTCTGTGCTACGACAGATGACGTATCACTGATCTCATTTTCACTAGGACTGGAGACACGCGCGGCGGGCGGTGGTTCTCGCTTCCACCGAACTGAGTGGAATACATAAGTTCTGAATAATGTTCACCAACCTGCAGTCTTCTATAGTTGTTTCCTCCTGCGCAGAAAAAGCTCGTAGTTCGTGAGTCCGTCATCGTCAAGCTGTAATAAACTGTTAGAGAGGAATCGGTATCGCAAAGGTAACGAAATTTTGAATTGATTTGTCTAAATGGAATACCACTCGTTTTTTTCTCTTTTTTTCTTTTTTTTTTACAAGCAGAATACGCGAAACTGCACAATTATAGACCAGTTTACGCGAATCACAAATAATTTCCAATTTTAACTCTTACACAAAGTACTATAAAATTACTTGTCAATTACTTGTCCAAAAAACCAGATACTTCTAATTAAGGTTTTAAGCAATACGGACTGGTACAGACAACATGTCTGTCCTCCGAGGGTGCCGATCCACTTGTGGTTTTACAGCCGAACCACTTCGCCCGCCATCCAAGTTAGGCGCGATCTTATGATTTCCGACGTGCTTCGTCTGCCTTTTCCATTAGCAATTGTTCATTATTCCGCTAGTAATCAATACTTTCGAAGTAATGGAACGATAGCTGGTGTTGGGGATGCTTTTATATGAAAGGCAAGTAAATTCACCGTTTAGATTCTCTAATATTAGTGACAGAAGTTTATCATTTTGGCGCGCTATTTGCGAACAAAGCAGTCAATCGCGGAGGAGGACCGCAGTTTAGGCGCTCTTTCTTACGTTACACGTACTGGATAAACCATATATCACTGGTACCCCACACCGCATTAATTCCTTTCCCCACCGCTGCATTCTCAGCTGCTCTAAGAAGAGCGTCTTGTAGCTGAATATGATGACTGTAAAGCCAGAAATATTACACAAGTCCAGTGCGTGTGCTTTATCTTAGAGGTTTCGTGACGTTACCTTTTAACAAAATAACGCAATATCCTGACCCACCTCTCTACACAGAACGTTGGACCTTTGGTCTGCACAGCGCGCTCACTGACGTCTGCTCATGGGTTGCCGACAGACTGGCACTCCAGCACTCGCCAGCCGCTACGACCGACGAATTTTGGAATAGAGCTGAACCAGCGTTCAGTCTCTTGCCCATGTATCTCTCACCCGAGATCATCTGGGCTCGATGGACAGCCAGGTTAGAGCGATTATTGCTGCCAGAGCTGACAGCTCCATGTAAACAATTTCGCTTCCTGTGTACCCCCAGATCACCCGCAAATTTAATCATGTTTTCTTCCCAGTACAATGTACGTGCACAGTAACTAACATTTTGTTATTTTCTGTGCTTCCTGGTGCTGCAATTTTAATACCTAGTACTTTAATTAAAGAGGCCGAGCAACAAAGCTCAACGACGGGCTCGAAATACTTACTTCTGGATTGGAGTATGGTGCAGAAATGTCACTCAAGTCTAAACAAAAAAAAAGAAAGAAAAAAAAAGTAGTTGACCCAGAAACGGTGAGCTATTTACATAGTAGAACAGTTCATGGTGAGATGACACTCCATGAATTACAGCGTCTGTAAAGGAACTTCTGGTAGAACATAGACTACTTCATAATAGGCGTACAAACAAAGTATAAGGCTAGAATAAATCCGTTACAGAGGCCGCACATTTTATATCTTCTGTTATGTCGCGGTAGAATTACTTTAAATATTGTTACAAATTAATAGAGCGTAGGTTTAAAATGTTTCCATTACATCACATGCGAGCAAAACGTGGGCAAATGTGAAGAAAAGGGGGAAAAGAAGAACCAAAGGAATTGGTGCATGGGCGGCGTCTGTCCCTGGAACGCGGTACAGATGCCGACTTTTGTCGGGAGAAACGCCACCCGTAAAATAATAACAAAATCAAATTTAAACTGATTTCTTCAACTTTAATATAACTGATCATTATAACATACAACACAATAATATGCATACAACTGAGCAGTAACATGAACTGATTTACAGCGTACGAGGTACGAGGTACACATTTACATAGATTCTTTCTTTATACTTAGTTCTCTAGCGTCCTCCCTACCACAATCTACACACATGTCTACACATGTAGAGCGTGATTCACGAAGCCACTGGCTTCAGCTCACATTTTGGATCCAGTCACCTTTTTTGTGGATAGGAAATAATTTTCCCAACATTCACAGCAGCATCTGGTTTCTGAATTTAATGGGTTCTTTCCAGTTCTTGCAATGACCGTCGTAGCTGATCGTGTCCTGACCTGCGCAGTGACGGATTTTCATACTTCAGTGTTTGTAGCTGACGTCAGTAAATTCTTTGGGTTAAGCTGTGGTGTATATCAGGTCTGATCTTACAGCGTTTCACTGCGTGGTGTTGTGAGGCTACTCAGTTGACACCTAAGTCTTGGGAGAGTGCACGGAATTTTGTTGATTATAGTTGTGCGAACAGTTTCGTTCGTAAAATTTGCTGGGGTGAGTCCCGCGTGAGCCTGATTTAATTGAGGGATTGCTTTGTTAGGTGCTGAGTTTTGTGGAATCGGTGTGACCGATATCCCGTCTGCATTGTATGTTGAGTGGTCGCCCAGAGGTAATTGGGTTGCTTGTCGTTTTTATTGAGGTGGTTTGGGTATTGTGCGTGTGTGTATATCGAGAAAGGAAAGCCTCGAACTCGTGTTGGTAGTTGTATTTTCAAGACCACTAGCTTGCAGCAGACAGCGAATTGGCTCATAGAACGACGAACTGTTTCACTATACGGTGATGGTGTGTACGTATCACTGAGTAGACAAGCGATAGTAAATTGAAGGAACCATTTAACGAGCTACACGTAGCTAAACCAGAACTTGATTCATCAAGGTGACGAGTGGCCGATTTAAATGTTAGGGAACTTGGCGGTTCGCGTGTGGTCAACGCCTGAAGAGGTCAAGATTTGCTTTTAAATTGTAACTTAAGGTTAGTTGAAAAGTGGTGGTGACATTTAGGATTTTTTTTTTATTATTACTTGTTTCCGTATTGTGGGGACTGATAATACACTCCTGGAAATGGAAAAAAGAACACATTGACACCGGTGTGTCAGACCCACCATACTTGCTCCGGACACTGCGAGAGGGCTGTACAAGCAATGATCACACGCACGGCCCAGCGGACACACCACGAACCGCGGTGTTGGCCGTCGAATGGCGCTAGCTGCGCAGCATTTGTGCACCGCCGCCGTCAGTGTCAGCCAGTTTGCCGTGGCATACGGAGCTCCATCGCAGTCTTTAACACTGGTAGCATGCCGCGACAGCGTGGACGTGAACCGTATGTGCAGTTGACGGACTTTGAGCGAGGGCGTATAGTGGGCATGCGGGAGGCCGGGTGGACGTACCGCCGAATTGCTCAACACGTGGGGCGTGAGGTCTCCACAGTACATCGATGTTGTCGCCAGTGGTCGGCGGAAGGTGCACGTGCCCGTCGACCTGGTACCGGACCGCAGCGACGCACGGATGCACGCCAAGACCGTAGGATCCTACGCAGTGCCGTAGGGGACCGCACCGCCACTTCCCAGCAAATTAGGGACACTGTTGCTCCTGGGGTATCGGCGAGGACCATTCGCAACCGTCTCCATGAAGCTGGGCTACGGTCCCGCACACTGTTAGGCCGTCTTCCGCTCACGCCCCAACATCGTGCAGCCCGCCTCCAGTGGTGTCGCGACAGGCGTGAATGGAGGGACTAATGGAGACGTGTCGTCTTCAACGATGAGAGTCGCTTCTGCCTTGGTGCCAATGATGGTCGTATGCGTGTTTGGCGCCGTGCAGGTGAGCGCCACAATCAGGACTGCATACGACCGAGGCACACAGGGCCAACACCCGGCATCATGGTGTGGGGAGCGATCTCCTACACTGGCCGTACACCACTGGTGATCGTCGAGGGGACACTGAATAGTGCACGGTACATCCAAACCGTCATCGAACCCATCGTTCTACCATTCCTAGACCGGCAAGGGAACTTGCAGTTCCAACAGGACAATGCACGTCCGCATGTATCCCGTGCCACCCAACGTGCTCTAGAAGGTGTAAGTCAACTACCCTGGCCAGCAAGATCTCCGGATCTGTCCCCCATTGAGCATGTTTGGGACTGGATGAAGCGTCGTCTCACGCGGTCTGCACGTCCAGCACGAACGCTGGTCCAACTGAGGCGCCAGGTGGAAATGGCATGGCAAGCCGTTCCACAGGACTACATCCAGCATCTCTACGATCGTCTCCATGGGAGAATAGCAGCCTGCATTGCTGCGAAAGGTGGATATACACTGTACTAGTGCCGACATTGTGCATGCTCTGTTGCCTGTGTCTATGTGCCTGTGGTTCTGTCAGTGTGATCATGTGATGTATCTGACCCCAGGAATGTGTCAATAATGTTTCCCCTTCCTGGGACAATGAATTCACGATGTTCTTATTTCAATTTCCAGGAGTGTATATTTGCTGGCACTCGTTCACTGGTGATAACCAACGTGTATTGAGATACCTAGAAGGAAAATAAATACAATTTTATTGGCGTTAAAGGGAACCTTCCAGACTATTTAATTGGTATCTAGTGTGAATATATCTATAGAAATTTCGGAAGTATATACGAGTGTAATTTAGAAATATTGATACAGTAGAGTCGATATCACGTATAATGTGGTGTTTTTTAAATGTGTTTGGTAAAAGGTTCTTGAACGAATGAAATTATAAATAAGCTACTGAAAGTAGATCTTCTTAATATTAAAGAAACGATTTCAATTAAGGGAAAAGGTTTTCTAAATGATGAATAAGTTTAACCGAAGTAATCGAATTATTTACGGAAAGGCCAAAGATTTTGCTACTAACAAAGATTCGTTATTCTGTGACGCATGCGAAGTCTCATCACTTACATATTATCGCTGCGTCGAGTTGGAAAAATATTTAAGGGAGAATTAAGAATGTTTTAATTCCTAACAGTAGCGATGGAAATGTCCATAAACAGAATAATCCTTTCAAGGCGGTAGACAGATTGATATTTTAGTACAAGTAATAAAATAGTTCCGAGTTTATGTCAGATAGTACGTACTGCGTTGTGAAAAGCTCGTTGCGAAAGATAACAATTGCTAGTTGGATGTCGCATTTATCATCACGCAAGATAATTAGGTACTTAAATTAAAGTAATTTGTTGCTCTGACGAGATCAGTATCGTAGACAACGATAGACCCATTTATTCACTACTGCTTAACTTCAGTAATAATTGGCATGTGAATATTGTTAAGTGATTATTCGCAGTTCTGTCGTGGCTTGGTACGATTTCGGCGTCGTGTCTAGGCGGGGTGTTGTTCCCCTTATTTGGCAGACGAGCTGTTTGCATGGTCAGTGGTTGAGGTGGCTGCAATATTAATTGTACTGAGGCTGATTTCGTGTCCGATTAGTTCATTGCCAGTGTGATTGCGGCGCGGGCTAGATGCTTGTCGTCATCAGAGGCTCCTCTCCAACTGGAATCTTCTGCAATTAGATAGCGTTCTGCAGTCTTAACATCTAGTTAAAAATAAGAAACTGTGCCTAATTAAAGGTGTGGTGGTCGACTGGTGGGCTAAGTACTTTGCGCAACAGGATACTCTGCAATAACGGCACAGAGACGTTGGTACAGTACGATCCCTTGTCGTTGTCAATCGACCTTGGGTACTGCCAGTCACGGACCAGTACATTCTCTCCTGTCTTAGGTACGTCCGGAAACTAGGTTGTTATCAAAACAAGCGTTTCTAGCTGCCACTCATCATTCACATAATGCGACGTCAAAGTCAAAACATTTCTCTTCTTGTAGTTATCAGACCACAGATCAGCGTCTAAAGCGCACATTTTGGTCTTTAAGGCACATATTATCTTTGGCACCACTGTCAGCCGTATTTTTTCTGCCTTTTCTTTAATATGCCGCGATACAGTGGTAGGGTGCGCAAGAACATCTTCTACACTGACTTTGCCGTAAGTGGCGCCAACATTGATGAGCTCTTGCGAATAATTCTTGAAGCTAATCTTACTGCAAGTATTTAGCGGTAGCAAATCTATTCCAGTCATATCGACCAACCTATCAACAACAACGTTCTTTATGCTACTTGGTACAGCAAGTGGCCGGTGGACTTCTGCTCCGCAGTTACTTTTGCAGTGCCGAATCATACTTGTTGTGCTTAATTGGTACGAAAGTATGGTATCACATGTGGTACATTGCACGAAACCAGCAGAAGCCTGCGCGACAGGATCCACTACAAGTGCAAACGATTTCCAAGCTTCACTTTTCGTCTCCTCTTCCGACTTGTCTTTCTTCTTCATGACTAATGAACCGCTCCTAATTCTCTCCATAACACTTCTCTTCGTTTCATGAATGGAACGTTTACGACCTATACTTGGTTTATCCGTAACGCTGTCTGCGCTGCTCAAAGCCAGGTCATCAACTGCGTTTACACACGGTTTCTATTGCGATTCGGCACTGTAGAGCGCGCGGCGGCTGTACTGTCACCGGCCGAGATTGCGAGTACGCTCGAGCGCCCGGCAGTGCTCGACAGTCCAACCGATAACCGAGAGGTGGAGGACAACCGGCCACATGGTGCATTAGGCGGCCACAGCCGTATCGCAGTTTGGGTCTTTCTCAGCCGTCGAGCAGCGGCACGAAATGGGAAATGCTCGAGCGGTTGTTTTCATCGAGATGCAGAGCTCTACTAGAGACACCACACACTCTTATCGTACTCCAAGGCTAATATGGCGAAGAGTAGGCTTACGATCTACTACAGTCACGCTTATGACTTCTTCTATACTAAGAACGCCTGATTGCAGCATGTGAAACCAACTTAATATACAATATATGAACATAAGGAAAAATTTTGTCGGAAGGAAACGTGTACTCACCGCCGCATAACGGCTACAGTTTGCGTAATATACCAGCAACTTGCATCATATCCGCATACAGTGGTTATTACAAAGAAACTAATACAGCATGCACAATGCTATCTATTGGTCGCGATAGGAACCTATATTTACATCCTGCGCAGCATCTCTGCGGAGCGGAATCTGTGTCGAATTTACGCTGTATGTAGCGAGATGCTAAATAACACTCGTTTGGCTGCATGAAGCCTCAGAGAGTACATTATGAGAGGTTTACTGAAATGCCTCCAATATAACTCAAAGAAATTCACATCATTTGAGAAGGCTGTCAAAGGCACCATAGTTAGTGGCCTGTCACTTACGGACAACACTGAAATTGAATTGACACTGGCAAAGGAAAAGAAGAAATGAATACTTCGTTCCAAACGTACCTTTACAATGTGGGGTAATGGATATACCATAGATAACGCAGACCGCGCACAGACCAGTCTCTGCCACGACGTTTGTAACCAACATGTAAGCCACGTGACTCGGGGCAGCACGCTAAACTCGTCGCAGCAAGCTGACACTCTGTCATTACGCGCTATACGAAGTTCAGCTAACAGTTTTTTTTTCATTTATTCCTGAAATAAAGCATTAATTGTAACAAAAGAAGACTTGTCACATTGTTGTTATAGATCATGTACCAGTACAGGTAATTAATTTTTCCATAATACCTAATATTAATGTGACGGTTATCGTTATTACACGTGGCCATTTGAAAATTGTTGACAGTTATTTTCACAAACGTCATATTTATATTTATTTGGTGAATCCCTGTTTTGTTGCACTGTCAAACTTAATTCGCCGCTTCCTCGGGTGTAGAGGACGAACTACGGCAGGCAGCATTAGTTGTCTGTCGATTCTTCAACAACGCATATTTGTTTTCTTCTTATTAAGCTTACATAACAAATGAAATCCGTTGATATCCATAATGTCCGTGTTTCCCATTGTAAGCGTTTGTATTTTATAACTTTTGCTTAATCCAGTACAGATACCAAAACAATTGACATATTGCAGTATAGTAGAAAGTATAGTAGGCTAGAGATTTCCTGTGGTGTGTTAGATACAAACTTTCTGTCATTTTAAAACGTTAGTCTTTCACCGAGTTTTTTATCTAAGGATGAACATACATCCTAACTTCCAATATATCTCAGCAAGCATTTTGAAGTAGTTCTCTCTCACAAGTGAGGTTTCCATCAGTTTCCTAATCTGCAGGATACAACACAAGACTTATCTCAATATACGTGAAAGTCTTTACTTCTAGTATGGCTCTGAGCACTATGGGACTTAACATCTATGGTCATCAGTCCCCTAGAACTTAGAACTACTTAAACCTAACTAACCTAAGGACACCACACAACACCCAGCCATCACGAGGCAGAGAAAATCCCTGACCCCGCCGGGAATCGAACCCGGGAACCCGGGCGTGGGAAGCGAGAACGCTACCGCACGACCACGAGATGCGGGCTTACTTCTAGTATAAAGCACAACATTTTATCTATAACAAAAGTATCATAAATTGTGCGCTATAATTGCGTAATGACATACTCAGCTTCCTTCCCCGAGTTGCGTGACTTAGATTTGTTTCAGTAAAATGACGCCATGTGCAGCCTATATTATGGGGATACTGGAGTACACACAGAGCTTAATTTTCGCTCCACTGCAAAGATGAGTGATACAGATGTGTCAGTATCTTTGTGAAACAGCAGAAATCACTAAACTTGAACAAGACCCCAGCGTCTGACGCAGTCCCTATGACATCCAGTGTAGAATTTGCAGCTGAATGAGGCTCCTTCTTCACGGTAATATGCCATAGAACCCTCAAATATGACTCTGTGTTCAGCGGTGAGAGGGAAAACTCTGCTTACATCCATCTATAAGAAGGATACGTGGGGTGTTCACGAAACTACGCGCCGTCGCCATTGACATCCACCTGTTGCGGAACATTAGAACATGTTCTGAGCTCAGCCGCAATGAGATACCTCGAACAGAATGACTTCCTCCTTGAGAACCAGGATCCACTCCGCAAAAGTCGGCCATGCACGTGACGTTCTGAAAGTTATGGGTCAAGGCATACAAGTGGATACGGTTTTCTGGACTTCCGAAAAGCTTTCACGTCGGTTATCTATACAGGGCTATTACAAATGATTGAAGCCATTTCATAAATTCACTGTAGCTCCATTCATTGACATATGGTCACGACACACTACAGATACGTAGAAAAACTCATAAAGTTTTGTTCGGCTGAAGCCGCACTCCAGGTTTCTGCCGCCAGAGCGCTCGAGAGCGCAGTGAGACAAAATGGCGACAGGAGCCGAGAAAGCGTATGTCGTGCTTGAAATGCACTCACATCAGTCAGTCATAACAGTGCAACGACACTTCAGGACGAACAGCTAACTCCATTCGGCGATGGTATGCGCAGTTTAAAGCTTCTGGATGCCTCTGTAAGGGGAAATCAACGGGTCGGCCTGCAGTGAGCGAAGAAACGGTTGAACGCGTGCGGGCAATTTTCACGCGTAGCCCGCGGAAGTCGACGAATAAAGCAAGCAGGGAGCTAAACGTACCACAGCCGACGGTTTGGAAAATCTTATGGAAAAGGCTGAAGCAGAAGCCTTACACCGTTTACAATTGCTACAAGCCCTGACACCCGATGACAGAGTCAAACGCTTTGAATTTTCGGCGCGGTTGCAACAGCTCATGGAAGAGGATGCGTTCAGTGCCAAACTTGTTTTCAGTGATGAAGCAACATTTTTTCTTAATGGTGAAGTGAACAGACACAATGTGCGAATCTGGGCGGTAGAGAATCCTCACGCATTCGTGCAGCAAATTCGCAATTCACCAAAAGTTAACGTGTTTTGTGCAATCTCACGGTTTAAAGTTTACGGCCCCTTTTCCTTCTGCGAAAAAAAACGTTACAGGGCACGTGTATCTGGACATGCTGGAAAATTGGCTCATGCCACAACTGGAGACCGACAGCGCCGACTTCATCTTTCAACAGGATGGTGCTCCACCGCACTTCCATCATGATGTTCGGCATTTCTTAAACAGGAGATTGGAAAACCAATGGATCGGTCGTGGTGGAGATCATGATCAGCAATTCATGTCATGGCCTCCAAGCTCTCCCGACTTAACCCCATGCGATTTCTTTCTGTAGGGGTTATGTGAAAGATTTAGTGTTTAAACCTCCTCTACCAAGAAACGCACCAGAACTGCGAGCTCGCATCAACGATGCTTTCGAACTCATTGATGGGGACATGCTGCGCCAAGTGTGGCAGGAACTTGATTATCGGCTTGATGTCTGCCGAATCACTATAGGGGCACATATCGAACATTTGTGAATGCCTAAAAAAACTTTTGGAGTTTTTGTTTGTGTGTGCAAAGCATTGTGAAAATATCTCAAATAATAAAGTTATTGTAGAGCTGTGAAATCGCTTCAATCATTTGTAATAACCCTGTATTTATTAACGAATGTACGATGGTAAGGGATATCAAATGAAATTTGTGATTAGACTGAGGAGTTCTCTCTGAAACGAAAGCAACATGAAGTCTTGGGAGGAGAGTCACTGGTGTGGTGTCACCGCCAGACACCACACTTGCTAGGTGGTAGCTTAAATCGGCCGCGGTCCATTTAGTACATGTCGGACCCGCGTGTCGCCACTGTGTAATCGCAGACCTAGCGCCACCACAAGGCAGGTCTCGTGATACGAACAAGCACTCGCCCCAGTTGGACGGACGACCTAACTAGCGACTAGACGTACGAAGCCTTTCACTCTCATTAGCCGAGAGACAGAATAGCCTTCAGCTAAGTTAATGGCTACGAACTAGCAAGGCGCCATTAGCCCTACAGTGATTGCAATTAAAGTCTCCTGTGTATAGTCAAGAGCGATGTACCACAATGATTGATTAAAGATAAGTATTAATCCAGCTACGTACTTTTCTTCATAGCATTAATTACGTAGCCTGTTCCAGTACTTGACGCCCGTCGGCGTGTGTGTGTACGCGTGCCTTTCTTTCGGCTACCCGTCACTGTGGACTGGCTGCCTTGTCAGTCCACTTCATTGGCGACGAGTTAAAGTATTCTTTCTGATTGCTTACATTTACTTGTGTCATGGCTTCGCCAGATGTACTGTCCGAATTTTATCGCTTGCAGAATCAGCAGACGCAGGCGTTATTGGATGCCCTTGGACAGCTCGTCCAGGGTCAACGTGCCATTCAAACCGATGCGGCCGCCGCCGCTTCACCGGTACCGCAGCCACAACCTGCCGTTGCACCACCTTTTAGGCACTACGACCCGAACCATGAGACTTGGCGGGAATGGTCCCGCCAGTTTGCCTTCCACCTCGCCGCATACAGAATTAAAGGTAATGAGCGGCAGCCGTTTTTGCTTTCTTGTGTCGGGGTGTCCACCTACCGTGTGATAGTGAAGTTGTTTCCCCGACGCGACGTAGCAACTCTGTCCTACGAAGAAATTTTGTCTGCTTTAGATGCCTATTTCAAAGAAACAGTTAATGTAGTTGCAAAACGGTATACGTTTTTTCGTAGGAAACGTACGGCCGGTCAAACTAATAGGGAGTGGGTAGCAACATTGCAAGGACTTACTAGGGACTGTGCCTTTGACTGTGACTGTGGCCTTTCTTATTCAGATACAATGGTGCATGATGCAATTGCACAGAACGTTTCTGATGTTCGCATACGGGAGCAAATTTTGAAACTAGTTAATCCCTCCCTTCAACAAGTGATAGACATATTGGATAGACAGGACACACTTGAGTGTGCTCAGGAATCTTTTGAAACTTCGCCTGCTGTGTGTAACATTAACCGGCCTGCCGGGCGCGCTCGAGCTGCGCGGCCCGGTCAACTGCCCTCGCGCAAACAAACGCAGCTGCCGCCGCGCTTTAAACCAGGTGTGCCGCGCCAGCCCACAACTGCAGTGAAATCATGCCCGCGGTGTGCTACTAGACATTCGCGTGAACATTGCCCGTCACGCCAAGCTATTTGCTTTTTCTGTAATCGGAAAGGACATGTTCAAAGTGTTTGCCAGAAAAAGCTCCGATCAGACAATCACAATCATTCCCGGCCCTTTGCTTCGCGCCGGAATCAAACCAAGGACACTCAGGCTCGTGGACCTTCGCCCATGGACATTCATGTCGTTAATTCCACTTCGTCCAGTGCCACTCTTTCTAACAGTGACTGTGTTCGTCCCGCAAAAACTGTGCGTCGACGTCGCCGGAAATCACGTCAATTAGCAAGTGATTCTGTACAAGTGTCTATTCAAGTTGCACAAAACAGTCGCTCTTGTCGTCAGCAGGACAATAAACTTTTTGTAGATTTGGACTTTAATGGCAAGGTCATACCATTCCAGCTCGATACCGGAGCTGCCGTTTCATTGCTCAATCACGACACGTACAAACAACTGGGCAAACCTCCGTTGCGTTCCGCAAATGTTAAGCTAACCACATATTCAGGAGAGAAAATTCCTGTGTTAGGACAGTGCAGCCTTCTTGCAACATACAAGGGACAAACACAACTTGTGTCATTTTACGTTCTTCGTTCTTCTACTGCAGTGAACTTGTTTGGTTTAGATTTATTTCAGCTGTTTAACATGTCTATAGTAAATCAGGTCCTATCTGTGAATCAAACTGTGCCTTCAGACAGTGTTTCTCGTCTATGTGACGAATTTGCAGACATTTTTGCACCGGGCTTAGGTTGCGCTAAAAACTATGAAGCACCATTGGAACTGAAAGTAAACGCGCAACAGAAATGTGTCAGAGCGCGCAATGATCCTCACGCGTTGCGTCATGAGGTCGCACGAACATTCCACGATTTAGAATCACAAGGTATGAGTGAATGTGCGCAATGCCTCTTCTCTTTCAGCTCCGCTTCGTCGCTTACGCCGTAAAGGTGTTCCGTTTCTGGACGACGGAATGCGAACGCGCCTTTCGCCAGTTGAAATCGGCGTTGCTCTCTAATACTTGCCTCACGCCTTTCGATCCCCAGAAACCCCTTTTGTTGATGGTAGATGCATCGGATTTCGGGATCGGTGCTGTCCTTGCGCACAAAGTTGGCTCGCATGATCGCCCTATTGCCTTTGCGTCCAAATTGCTCTCGTCTGCGCAAAGAAATTATTCCCAGATAGAGAAAGAAGCTTTGGCTCTCGTGTTTGGTGTTACTAAGTTCCATGATTTCTTGTATGGTCGTCACTTTACCATCATCACAGACCACAAACCTTTGACATCGCTTTTTCATCCGACCAAGCCTGTACCTCCACGTACAGCGCAGAAATTCATTCTCTGGTCTATTTTCCTCTCGCAGTACCGCTACGATATCTTGTATCGGTCCACTGCTAAGCACGGAAACGCCGATGCGTTGTCCCGTTTGCCTGTTGCTGAGGATAAAGCATTCGATTCTTCCGAACTTGCTTGGATGTTCATTAATTCGGAAACCGATGAAGTGGTCGAATCGTTTCCGATTGATTTTCGTCGTGTAGCTACAGCCACAGCTTCTGACCCTGTCCTTGCTACTGTTTTGCGTTTTGTTGCTACGCACTGGCTTTTGTCAAAGTCTCGGATCGAGGATCCGTTGGTTCGCCGATTTTTTGCTCACAAGGAAAGACTTTTTGTTCGACGTGGTGTTTTGTTGTTGCGTTCTGATAATGATCAGTCCAGAGTCGTGGTCCCACGTTCGTTACAGTCCTCTGTTTTACGGCTTCTTCACAACGGATATTGGGGTATAGTGCGAACGAAACAACTTGCTCGTCAGCACTGTACTTGGTTCGGAATCGATGCTGCGTTTACGAATATGTGTTCTTCTTGCCCGGCGTGTGCCGAACACCAATCCGCACCGCCGCGGAAAGTCTTTGCATGGCCAAAAGCCACTTCCCCTTGGCAACGCTTGCACATTGATTTTGCTGGTCCATTCTGGAATGCTCGATGGTTGGTTCTGGTCGATGCCTTCAGTAATTTTCCTTTTGTTGTCCGGATGTCTTCCACGACGTCCTCCGCCACCATCCTAGCGTTGTCTGCTATCTTTTGCATAGAAGGTCTTCCGCAGACTATTGTTTCCGACAATGGCCCACAATTCATGTCCGCAGAATTTCAGTCATTCTGCCAGGCCAATGGTATTCAACATCTGACATCCGCGCCGTTTTCGCCTCAGTCAAACGGTGCCGCTGAACGATTGGTCCAGACTTTCAAGTCACAGATGTTGAAATTGAAAGAGTCGCATTCTCGGGAGGACGCATTGTTGCTCTTTTTGTCTTCGTATCGCTCTCAGCCCCGAGATGGTCGCTCGCCGGCTGAGTTGCTCCACGGTCGTCCTCATCGCACCTTGATGTCTTTGCTGCATCCGCCGCATCAGGTTCCTGTGCAGCGGCAGACTCCTGCTTTTGCTCCAGGCGACGTTGTATTTTATCGCAACTATCGAGGTTCACGGCGTTGGCTCGCAGGGCGCATTCTTCGCTGCCTCGGCCGCGCGATGTATTTGGTTTTGGGGGCCTCTGGTGAGGTGCGTCGGCATCTCAATCAGCTGCGCCTCTGTCGTCGCACGGGTTCTGCCGCTCCCCGTCTGCTTTCAGCGACGGTGCCGTCCGGTCAGCGCCCTGGGGACCCATCTACTGGCTCGCCTCATCCCCAGGTGTTACCGACGATGCCTTCCATTTTGCCCCATGGCGACACGCCGCCGCAGCCGCCGGTACTCCGGCCGCCGCCCGCATTCGACGCTTCGCTGCAGCCGCCAAGCGCCTCCCAGGGTCACGCGCCGCCGATCGCTTCCCGTGACCAGCTGTCCTCCGCCATGGAACTCTTGCCCGCTCCGGACCACATGGCGTCATCGCGCGTCGGGTACCCCGACGCAATGGAGGTCGACCCTTCGGCCCCTCTTGTCTCTTTACGGGCGCATACACCGCATGTTGACGTGCACCCTGGACTAGGTTTTCAGGCGTTTCCTAGCTCCCCTCGGACCGAATGGCCGGGTGCGGGTGGCACAGCCTCGCCTGTTGTTAGGCTCCCCACCTCATCGCATACGTCAACATGGGGTCCTCCCCACGGCGGGCGGAAGCCTTATCTTACGACCGTTCGCCGATTTGCGGGGGAGGAATGTGGTGTCACCGCCAGACACCACACTTGCTAGGTGGTAGCTTAAATCGGCCGCGGTCCATTTAGTACATGACGGACCCGCGTGTCGCCACTGTGTAATCGCAGACCTAGCGCCACCACAAGGCAGGTCTCGTGATACGAACAAGCACTCGCCCCAGTTGGACGGACGACCTAGCTAGCGACTAGATGTACGAAGCCTTTCACTCTCATTAGCCGAGAGACAGAATAGCCTTCAGCTAAGTTAATGGCTACGAACTAGCAAGGCGCCATTAGCCTTACAGTGATTGTAATTAAAGTCTCCTGTGTATAGTCAAGAGCGATGTACCACAATGATTGATTAAAGATAAGTATTAATCCAGCTACGTACTTTTCTTCATAGCATTAATTACGTAGCCTGTTCCAGTACTTGACGCCCGTCGGCGTGTGTGTGTACGCGTGCCTTTCTTTCGGCTACCCGTCACTGTGGACTGGCTGCCTTGTCAGTCCACTTCAACTGGCATGCGTGAAAGTAACTTCAGGCGTGCTCCAGGACAGTGCATTGGGACCCACTGTTATACGTGTTGTATAGTAACGACCTGGAGGCAATATTATTAATAAATTTAGGTTTTTTTCAGATGATACACTTACCTGTGATAATGTACTATCAGAACCAAGTTGCTGAAGCACATTTTCATAACAGACAGTTACCATACATTTTACAGTTCTTTCAAAGACTTGTAAACGGCATTTAAATTCACGGATTGGACTAGATTTATTGCAAGTATTCACACTTCCGCTTTTGTTCTCATCCAGTAACAACACAAGCATCTGCACATGCACTTTTTTGTTAGTTTAGGCTTGATACACACACTAGAGATCCAAAGGAATTCGGTACAAATAACTACCACTATTTACTTTCCATCTGCAGAGGCGGCACATTAGATCTCCGTGAAGCTCTTAAATACTTAAAGGTTATTTCTTACTGACAGAACAACTTAAAATATTATTTGTTACTGACATAACAACTGTGTATTAAGAATCAATTTCTTTCATGAAATTGGCTCTCAAATGATTTCAAGAATTGTAGGATTAACATTACTGTGTATGTCAGACATCTGGAAGAGGCCCTCACCACAAAGTAACACACGTGAAGCAAAAATAAATAAATAAATAAAAATAAAAAAAATGAAAATTTTGGAGCACGTGTGCTACAACAAGCTGCCAAGCTGCGCCTTGCCGATCAGCGTGACACTCGGTAAGCTCCGATATCAGAGGACATCGGAGCTAATCTCAAATGAAATCGATTTGTCGCCGATGTCTTGAGAGCGGAGAAGATAGTGCGCTATAGCAGCAGCAGAGATTTACCTGGTTTTGTACGAAGTTTGCGCTTTTTGAGTCAGCAGGCTACACGGATCCTGGTCACGTTCCTACCGTGATGATATTGGCGGTCGTACTGTCTTTGGTGGGCACAGCTGTAACGCAGCAGCCCACCGCAAGCTTTCCTGAGGACTTCATTTTCGGTGCCGCTACGGCCTCGTATCAAGTGGAAGGAGCCTGGAACGAGGACGGTAAGAAAAATTCAGTCTGAGCATTCATTTTTGTTTGGCTGAACCCACATTTCGCAAAGTCTCATAGGGCGTGACGACTAATTCAGGTTTGTTCTTACTGTGGTTAATACATCACGTTCTATCTCTGCCACAAATTTACCACAACGTGATGTACAAGGCGATTCAGTGATCATCTTACAATCTTTCAGAGATTGTGGAGAAGGGTAATAGTATCACTCTGAGTTAAGGGACCCCGGTCCGGAAACGAAAGAGTAGAAAGTTACTTGCGAGAATCATTCTGATAGCTCTGACAGTGATATACATGCACTAGTAGCGTTGTTGTTAAGATTGTAGGGCAGGACATTTTCAGAGTGATAGTGTGGACAAGAGCTATGAGCTCTTGTTCATTTCTGCTACTGTGAATCTCGTTTTTTCTACAAAACGAGACTCAGCTCTTAAGGCATGCTCTTTAGAGCCTGTATTCATTGGGCATGTTTTTCTTGTTTCGGTCCACACCTACTCCTTAAAAAAAAAAAAAAATTGAAAACACCCTTGCAGTACAATAGATGGCTTTCGAAGCTGAACAAGTGCTCATAGCTGTTACGTACGCATTTTAAATATTTGATCTCTCATGCATTTTCAGAGTACACGTAAGACTGCTTGCTTATGTATCGAAGATCTAGCAGTTTCAGGAAGTAGGATATGTGTTATTGGTTCCCACGAGGGCGCTAACATCGCATGGATGTCAGGAGACCTTCCGTGATGACTTGAAGATGGGACTGGCTGTTAAGAGACCTCATCGAGCGCGCGCGCACACACACACACACACACACACACGGTATTATTTTCTTGTAAGGAATGCATCCCTTCCTCCCTGTCATTTTTTTATATGCACACATGAGTGAGGTGCATTGTTTACATTACACAAAGCGTGGTAATCAAATCTGTCAGTAGTCGTTCTAATTCGGTGCTTTAAGTGTACCTTGGCAGCTGATATTATAAGGGACGATAAAAAAGAAACGAGCCCGAGGCGTAATTACAGAAACCAGTACCTGTATGTTAGAAGTATTGGGTCATGGCTGTTGAGACACTTGTCCCACTGTGACACAAGGCGGTGAATGGCTGTCCCATAAAATTCCCGGGGCTGCGATGTTAACCAGTTCCGCACATACAGCTGGACGTCGTCGTCCGAGGTGAACCGTTTGCCCCTCAGAGCACTTTTAAGGGGACCAAAAATTGCGTAATCACAGGAGAGAGGTCCGGACTGTATGGAGGGTGGCCGAGAACCTCCCATTTGAATTTCTGTAGGAGTGCCGCGACTGTGTTGGCCGTATGAGGCTTTACGTTTTCGTGGAGCAGAATGACCCCACGGGTGAGAGTGCATCGTTTTGATTTGATCGCTTGGCGAAGGGTGGTCAATGTTTGCGAGTAATGCTGGGTATTCACTGTTGTCCCATGCAGCAGGACGTGAATCATAAGGGGGCCATCTTGGTCAAAGGACAACGTCAGCATAAGCTTTCCTGGGCTCGTGTAGATGGCGTGACTTTCTTTGGTGGTGGTGATCCAGGATGCTTCAACTGGAGACTTTGTCGTTTTGATTCTGTTTCGAAGTGATGACTCATTTCCACCCACTACTCGTGCCAGGAACTTCCCGAGGATAGCGCTGCAGATGAACAAGACATTGGGCCATTCGATATGTTCCCGGTATGGTTGGGCACAGACTTTGCGCATGTGCAGTCGTTCCTTCATCGTGATGTCAACACTTCCGTCGCTCAATCCGATCACGGCGGCTATGGCTTTCACTGTAACTCTGCGGTCCTGGGTAATGAGAGCATTCACCAGCTGGGCGATGTCACGGTAATGCAGTGTGGTACTCCAGACCGTCCATCATCGGCTAACGACACTCGTCCTTCCCTGAAGCGCTTGTGCTACGCCTTCACCCTTGCAAGGGACATGCAGTGTTCGGCGTACCCTTGTGACATTCGTCGATGAATATCCGTTCCTCCTACTCCTTCCGCTGTCGGAAAACTAGCAATACCTCTTTGCTCTTCTGTTGACGCCTCCATGTCACTGTTTGCAATGCGACTGGCAGCTTGCTTCTGCCAGCTCTGGATAGTCACGTGACGTGCACTCGTGCCCTCTAGCGACGGGCCTGTGAACTTCCACGCTCTGCTCGGAAACACCTCTCGTTACACACGCCACGATATTACCCTCCTGTCACCGGTTTGCGCATTCCAGACTCCGGCTCGTTTCTTTTTGAATGCCCCTTACAGTTTATCGACAAAGGCAAAAAACAGAATGTCAGCATTGGCAGTGGAAATCGTCATGTGAGAATCTTGGATTTTGAGCAAGCCGCAATGGAGAGATTTAGTAATGTAGCTTCCACCTACATTCTTTTAGTGACATGTGCTACGGTCGTAGCTCTTTGCACGCTATTGCAGCCGACATATGCACCAGCATCAGGAGACTTATGTACTAGAAAGAACTGGTGTGCAATATAATGCATTGGTTTCCGTATTAAGGTTCAATACACGTATTCTTCACAAATGAGGCCTCCTTCATGTATGCCACACATTTTTAAGAGCTAGGATAGTCTCGTTTGTAACTAAATCAACCAATATGCTATTGCTGGTAGCTCTCATTAACAAAGGTTTGTCAGAGTCTGTAACGGTTGTTAATGATTTTGTAAAATCTGTATGTCTGCAAGCAGACTTACCAGCTGATTTTGCAGCCCAAAATTACGGAAACTATTGTGCTGAGTGGAGCATGATGAATATTCCAACGTTGATACGCAGTTACAGCTTCCTATCCACTTAGTGTAAGGCTCGATAGATCGTGCAAATCATCTTGCGTTGCCAGAACATTCATCTGATTTGAAACATCATAATTTTGTTTCTTGGGGGGATGATGTGAAGACTCTATAGTGTGGTAATCGGTTCTGACGTATGCTGTGATATTTCCGTTGCTATAATATTACGTCCTGAATCTGTGTCTCCATGCCAGAGAATTTTTAATAAGCCCCGAGTCTTTAAGCATGCTATTCTTTGATTGAAAAACTATCATAAAGTGGAAGGGGGTGTACGGTGTCATTCTTTAAGAGACAACATTATTTCTTCTGCAGTAGCACAACCAAATTGGTGGAGACACCTCGAATAGCTGACATTACCGTACCTAGAAAAATTGAGATTGTCATCCGTAAACGTACAGTGATACGAAAGCTATCTACAGTGCGTTGTGTGATGCTTGTGACCGTGTTTGGTGTGCTGGCGTGAACGTAAGGAAATGTACGTGACCTCTCGGAAACTGTGGAGGTGTCGGGGATGATCGTAAATAATTAGTCAATGACAAAACATCGCAGTAAATAACATGCATACACGTATGGATGGAAATCGGAGACTACGTTTGTATACTTAAAGAACAAAAGTAAAGAAAATGTAGAACGACAAGGAATACTATATCGAACGCACACGAACTGCATACAACCGTTGTGGTCAAGTACGGAAGTAGGTTTCGGAGGTATATATTAGACTTCAGTAATAGAAAGTTGAACGAAATGTTGGAAGCTGTAGTAATGTGACGTGTATGGGAATATCTTTTAAGGATGTACCAGAACAAAACCGAAATAGACGGCATTATGTGAACATAGACGTAGCTAACCACTTTGCTTCATCGTTGAATCAATGGAAAGAGAACTTTGCTGAAAAAGGATCAGATTTGGTGCCATGGAGACACTCTTTCTTCAAGGTAATGTGCCAGTCATCGTTGTAATGGTCGCAAGCACGAGAGACTGTCAGTTCAGATTCGGATTGATCTCTTTGCCTTGCGGTCAAAATTTGGCCTTTCCTTAAGGTGACAATTTGGCTTGACAGGTGAAAAATTTTTGTTAAACGAGGAGATGATAGCCTGTCAAAAGACAATTTTCAGATGGATTCGAAGAATTGCTATCTCCCTGGCTAAAGTGCATACTAATAGCGCAGCGTACGATGGGAAATAAGTTTATAGGAAATTTCTTCATTTCTTATTCGCCAGTCTTATGTGTATCCTCCTAAGTGATGCAGCACAAAAAGGGTCGATAACGGCTAAACGTGTTACGTATCAGATTGGAGGAAAATCGAGTACACTAACAAATATGTCGGGAACAACGGCGACAGTACACAAAACTAGCAAAGCGAATACAGTTTAACAGATGAAATGACAAAACACTGAAGTTTCATTCTTGACACTGACTCCAGCATATATACAGTGTGATTCTTATTAACGTTTAAAAACCTATGATGCAACGTAGATGAAACTGAGACAAGTAATTACTTATTGGCGCGAGGGCCCACGAATATCGGGAAATAACCCGAAAGTGGATGAGAAATGAGGAACATGTGACGTCGCCAGATGACGTACCTCGCCGCACGGTGCAGCGGTTGGACTTACCAGTCTGTCGAACCTAATCTACCCAACCCAATTCACGTATTCAGGTCGGTGTGGTTCCGGAACTAGGTGCGCGAATCCAGGTCGCTTGTCACTTAGGGTTCGAGTTTCGCGTCTGACAGGCAGCATCCACTTCATTGCATTAGACAATTATGTGTTTACATTGAGGTAAGACTCGTTATTTTATTTACCGGTCTTGCAGTTTCCGCTGGTTTATTGCGAAGTACATTACAACTAAAGTCTGTCGTATTGCGTCGCAAGGAGACGAGTATAGGCTTCCGAATTTCGTCGTCACCAGTTAATGATCTACATTTTCTTAACTAAATAATGTCTGTAAAGAAAAGAAGGATGGGACGAAAGGAAAGAAACACAAAATAAGAACACCTTTGGTTAGGTTACAGCGAGGACAGTAATTTTGTCACTTTTACGTTTACAACAGATCATGTCTACAAATTTATTCGAAATTTGCTCCATTGTGCAGAAATGTATAGTACTACCCCCTACCCCCAAGTGCGACAGTAAGGTCGACAAAGTTACTTGATAACTTCACATATTCAACATTTGTCACCCAATTACTTATTACTTATTACTTATTTATCGCAGTGGTGTCAACGTCGCTTCGTGTGTTTTTAAACGTTAATAATAAGCAGCATCAAGTATACGAAAAAATAAGAAAATTGTGACACTGAGTACTGTGGCATATATTGTGTGAGAGAATATCTAGATTTTGGGGAACAGGAAAGAATACCGGAAAAACACTCACAGCAAGACGAACCAATCATAGCAGGAAATACTCATCAATCCTGTACCAGAAGAAACGGAAAAACCTGTGGTTTTGAGAATGCGATCATCGACGGAAAATTGAAAAACATTTGAAGTCGAAATAAGGAATAAATTGTGTGCACGAAACTTTTCTACAGAAAGTGTAGAAGGAATGGAGAATTTTCCGGTTGGAATTAAAGAAAAACACGACCTTGTTACCACCAAAATGTCGTCAAACATGGTGGTCATAGCACTAAGTAGAAACGCCCAGCAAAGAGTACGGCAAACCTACGAAGGACAGTGGTAAGGGAGGGAAGGTGTTTCAAAGGGTGAGCAAATCCGAAGAGGAAATAGTCCCCTAATCCGAAGAATGTGAGGAAATGTTAACCAATTCTTGGCTGGGAATTAGAGACAGAACCTCATAGAGAGATTACATGCAGGAGAAGCAAAGGTGTAAACTGTAAAGAAAGAATCAATGGGACGTTAGACCCTAATCCATGTAGCTTCATTAAAACCGGTAATAATGAATGATACAGATAGTCATTCTGTTTCCAACTTAACACTTATCAGCCAGAACATTATGACCAACTACCTACTAGCCGGTATGTCCACCTTTGGAACGGATAACAGCGGCGACGCCATGAGGCCTCCGCGGGTCGCTGGAGGGAGTTGGCACCACATCTGCACACACAAGTCACCTGATTCCCGTATATTCCGGGGAAGGGGTCGATGAGCTCTGACGCTACGTTGAATCACGACCCAGATGTGTTGGATCGGGTTCAGATCTGGCGCGTTGGGGGGCCAGCACATCAATTGGAACTCGCCATTGTGTTCCTCTAACCACTCCATTACACTCCTGGCCTTGTGACATGGCGGGTTATGTTATTTAAAAATACCACTCCCGTTGGGAAACATGATCGTGAAGGTGTTTACGTGGTCTGCAGTCAGTGTACGATACTCCTTGGCTGTCATGGTGCCTGGCACAAGCTCCACTGGACCGATGGATGCTCATATGAATATCCTCCAGAGCTATCGGAGCCGCCGCCAGCTTGTCTCCGTCCCACTGTACAGGTGTGAAGGAGCTGTTCCTCTAAAGACGACGGATTCGCGCCCTCCCATCGGCATGATGAAGAAGGTATCAAGATTCATTAGACGGCGCAGCGCTCTGCCCCTGTGCCAACGTCCGGTGCCGATGGTCCCGAGGCCTTTTCAGTCGTAGTCACTGATGTCGTGGTGTTATACTGGTAGATGCATGGGTCGTCGGCTGCGGAGGCCCACCGTTAGGAGTGTCCGGTGCACTGTGCGTACAGACACACTTGTTCTCTACCCATCGTGAAAATCTGATGTTAGTTACGCCACAGTTCGCCGCCTGTCTGTTTCACCAGTCTGCCCAACCTATGACGTCCGACATCTGTAATGAAGGATGGCCGCCCATTCCCACGACGTCTGGACGCGGTTTGACCTTGTTTTCAACACCTGTTGAAGGCACTCACCACAGCACTCCTCGAAAACCCGACAAGTCGTGCAGCTCCCGAAATACTCGTGCCGAGCCTCTGGGCCATCACAATCCGCCCTCGGCAAAACTCAGATCACGGGCCTTCTCCATTCTACACACGGGCAGCACGCTCAATGATACCACGTGCACAGTGCGTGTGTCTGACTAGCAGTCATTCCGCGCCAGGTGACGCTGCTATCCCCTGGACGGGTTTACGATCGATAGTATGTATGTGGTCATAATGTTCTGGCTGATCAGTATCTTTATAAAACGTTATTCCTACTAAAGGACAGTATCAACATTAAAAGCTGACCGCTGTTTATAAAATAGTGATATCACCTAAGTTTTTGTCGGCGAGTTTGCTGTTGGACGAACTTTCGCCGTATAAATTGGACTTTTCCCTAATTGCCTGTTTCCCTTTGAACAAACTATCTTTCGCTAACTCCCACAGAATGCAAACCCACTGAAGTCGCAAGAAACATTATTTGAATGTAGTCCTATGTTTCATAGTAAAGTGCGCAACGGGAACGCTAGCAGACTCCAGGACAGCCGAACAGGGGATAACATTTCAACATGGGCCCTCCCTCTCATGCATTTTACTTACAGAATAATCGGTGATACTGTGCTCAGGTATACTCGATGGTGTGCTGGAGTACATACCAGGAAGAAGTGTAGCGTATCAAGTTGATTCTGCCACATTTATTCATAAAATAGAGCGAACTTACAAATTTCAGCAAACTTTTAAAAAGAGCTTTCACTATGGTTCTTTAAGGGGCATCTATCTTCCACAATGCTAGTCAGCGAGGATTGGGCTCGGTGAAGAAAGCAACAAGAACACTCATCTGCTACAAAAATTCAGATATTGAAACATTACGAAAGGTAAAGTTCACCATCTGTCGCGCAGTTCGAGTTGTGAAAACTTGCTTGCGTTCCCCAGCGGAAAGATGTCACGAAACGTAACCAGGATCACGATGCATGAAGTGAATAGTGACCAGATATGGAACAAAGTCAGACCTGACTGAATCTACGAGGGCTGTTCAATAAAGAAAGATCATAATTTTTTATTGGCATAATTTCTCGCGCTAAAATTTAATCTTATGATATTCTGTTAGCTTAATGTGCAACAAACACGTCGTAGTAGTTTCATGGTTGGGACTCCTGGTCCCCGCTTGTAAGAGGCAGGTAAGGTGAGACATGTTCAGTATCGCCTACCGCTGCAATGGAGATAACACGCGAGGAACAATATGAGGCTTTGAAATTCTGCTTTCGTCTCAACCAATCTTCAGCTGAGGCCTACACAATGTTACGGGAGGCCTATGGAGAGTCTGTTTTTCCCTTCAGCACAGCTCTAAAGTGGTTTAAAATGTTTAAAGAGCGAAGACAGTCAGTTTCAAAGGATGGTGGACTCGGTGCTCGAGTTACTGCTCTTACAGAAGAAAACATCAACACCGCTGCTGTCATTTTGAGAGAAGATCGACGAATTACCTTAAGGTCACTTTCTGAAATACTAAAAATTTCACTGGGTGCCACCCACACGTTGGTGACAGAAAAATTACAAATGACACGTGTTTTTGCGCGATGGGTTCCAAGATTGTTGATTCCCGAACAAAAGGACATTCGCGTGCAGGTCTGCA
This sequence comes from Schistocerca serialis cubense, assembly GCF_023864345.2. Taxonomy (NCBI): domain Eukaryota; kingdom Metazoa; phylum Arthropoda; class Insecta; order Orthoptera; family Acrididae; genus Schistocerca; species Schistocerca serialis. The sequence continues at coordinate 592,028,050 of NC_064644.1, forward strand.
TGGAGTTAAAGTTGATGTTAGAAGAAGATAGGAGTTTCTTTCAAATGTGATCACTGCTGATGAAAACTGGATACAGCATTTTGAACCTGAGGGCTTTCAAAACAATATGAACTGAAATGTGGTGGCCCTCAACTACGCACCCTCTGACTCAGAGTTGAAATATTAACTGTTGGCTGGTTTCGTTGTCTAGGGGCTGGGATACGTAGTTGCCGCATTACGAGCCAAATACTGCTGAGTCTACAGTATACAATAAGAATTCACACATGAATCGAAAGGTCGAAGGTTTCTATCACTCGGCAATTGCGAATTATGAAAGTAACATATAAATTTATATATGAAAAATTGCAATTAAATAAAATCTGCAGGTACTATCTTAACGACTTTAAATGATGAGTACGATAGTAGAAGTACTTTTGAGAATGCGACATATTTCTGCGAAACACTTATTGGTGTCGATGGTCCAGCAATTAAATAAAATATAAGTTGAATAACAGAGAAACAATAGATTCCTACAGCACGTAATTAGTTATGAACAGCAACATAGCTCGCTAGATATTCACTTCTAAACGCGCACTACGTCTTCACTGCAGAAACCACAGAAATCTCACAAGTGCACAAGTCAGCACTACGAAATATTTCTATCTGCCGCGACCACGCGCAAACCGCTCCAAATCGGATGAAGCATTTAGATTTTGGAAATTCGTTGCTTGGTGTTACTTGTATAATTTACCGTCAGACACTAAACTTTAAATTAATAAAGATATTGAAAATCTGATTACATCATCAGAACCGTAGTGTAAATAATGGTAATGTACATGTTTCTTTATGAGGTATCATTATTCATCTGGCTACTATTAATTTCTATACGAACTGTGAAATGTCAGCCACTAAGGTTTCACAAAGTCCGCCATCTTTGGCAGTCCCGGCGTGTCTCCTTCATCGAGAGAGCTTCACCATGGAGTTGCCAGCCACGCGGTCGGGCTGGACCCCTCTCGCTTCAGCCAACGTCCGGCACCACGTGGTTGCTAACGAGCTCGGAGGTCGGCCTTGCCGCGCGGCCCAAGCAGTGGCCGCCAACTCTGAACTTAGAATATTTCCAGGGCGCCGCAACTCGCAAACCTGAGAGCAAAACAGCAAAGCTCAGTGTGGAAATCTCCTTCATCACCAACTCCCAAAAAAGCAAAAGTGGTTGTTTCTGCTGACAAAGTTCATATTCATGAAATGGTTTATCAGGATGTTGTACCTGCACTCACATCAGTGAATGGACGATACTACAAGGATGTCCTGAAAACATTACAAGTCCATATCAGGCGCAAACGACCGAATTTCCGTGAAGCACGCTGGATGCTGCACCATGACAAGGTGCGGCCGCATATTGCCAATGTTGCTGCTGAATGTCTTGCAAAAATCAACGTGAAGTGCATCCCTCACCCTACTTATAGTGCGGATTTCGCCCCATGTGACTTTTTTTCTATTCGCTAAAATGAAGAAACGTCGTCATGGGAGGCATTATCAATCATCAGAAGTAGTGGTGAAGGCAGCGCAGGCGACTTTGAAGGGCCTCTCAAAAAATGGTTTCCTGCATGTGTTTGATGACTGGCAGAAACGCTGGGACAAATGCATCACATTCATGTTAGACTGCTTTGAGAAGGACCATCACAATTATGAGGACGAGTAAAGGTATGTTGTCAAAAAAATATGATCATTCTTTATTGAACAGCCCTCATAGTTAAACAATAAGAAAATTATCACTCGTGAGATTTCTGTAAAAACGCTTTCGACAAATGTATTGACATATAGAAACTTCCTAACAGGGAGAAACTGACTCACTTCCGTCCAAACCCACATTCCAAGGGCACACAGCAGTGGCCCCTCTTATTCATCAGAGTTCCGAACAGCGCCTGTGCACAAAGTTCAACCTGCTCCAACTCCTGGCCTGAGAGAGGAAGGAGCTCTGTCGTGGGGAAGTGACCAGTGGACAAAGCGGGTTAGCAGTCGTACCAGGCGTCTCCCCCAGTCGAAAGATAGCAGACATTGCATGGGGGCTTAATTATTAAATTTGAAAATAATTTTTATTTTTCGTAGCTGTATGTCCGATTACGCTGCTTCGTAAACGGTTGGCCCTGATTAGTATTTGTACGCAATCTGACTGCATAGAACAACAACAAGAATGAAATGAAAATTTCCGTTAATACAATTAATTAATTATACTATAAAACTATAAAACCTACGAAACCAAAACACAAGTATAACTGTTCTGTGTGTGGAAGTATGACTCAGCGTACACATCTGGCACGGTTCTTCTTCAATAAGACAAGAAATTTCAAATACCATTTATACTGAAGTGACAAAAAAAAGTAGAAATACTATAACTGCGCAAGAAAACCAGAATTACACTCTAATACAAGAACACAAGCCAGATGCTTTGTTGACTGAACCTGTAATGACGCATTATTTAAGACATTGAGATAATAAAAAGAAAAGGAAATTTTTTTTTTCACCTTCATATATTGACGAAAAGCACTCTGATCATTACAATATCTCCATTAGAACAACATCTCATCCCATCAAACAACTGCATAAAACATGGAACAAGCACTCTCCACTACGACTTCTAGATAAGAACTTTTCACTACGACATCTCAGCAAGCACTGACTACTACGAGTTCTCAACAAGCACTGCCCTCCGCTACTTCTCAATAATCACTGCCAGTGGAGGCGGCGAAACAAAACTCTCTGGCGCTGTGGCTCAGTGTAGCCACCTTTCATATGCCCTTCCTCCACGGGCTAGAATTTGATGGTATTTTTGCCAGCATTGGTGGTGAAAATACCACCAAATTCGTCAAAAAAAATACAGACAAAAATAAAGATAATATTAATACGCAAATATCACATAATTAGATAAAATTTTGGCTTTGCACTGACCTTTCAATAACCTAATATATAAAATACAGTAGGCAATACAAATTCTTTCATACATGTGGCTTTACATAATAGTTTACACAATACACAAAAAATCAGTTTATACAAATGTTCACATAAAATACTTTCAATTATTCAAAAAAAAAAAAAAAACAAATAGTTGATAGTTCCAGCAGCAGCACCCAGCAATGGTCAACAGGTGCAAACACCAACAAGTGACATCATTTGACTAAAAGCAGTTCCATCTGTGGCACCCAGTAATGTTGAACAGGTGCAGACAGCAAGAAGCAACATCATTTCAGTAGAAGCAGTCCATCAGTGGCACCCAGCAATGTTGAGCAAGTGCAGACGACAACAAGTGACATTTCAGTACAAGCAGTCCATCAGTGGCACCCAGCAATGTTGAGCAGGTGCAGACACCAACAAGTGACATTATCTCAGTAGAAGCAGTTCATCAGTGGCACCTAGCAATGTTGAACATGTGCAGACAGCAACAAGTGACATCACTCAGCAGAAACAGTTCCATTAGTGGCACCCAGCATTGTTGAACAGGTGCAGACACCAACAAGTGACATCATTTCAGTAGAAGCAGTCCATCAGTGGCACCCAGCAATGTTGAACAGGTGCAGAAACCAACAAGTGACATTATTTCAGTACATGCAGTCCATCAGTGGCACCCAGAAATGTTGAGCAGATGCGGACAGCAACAAGTGACATTATTTCAGTAGAAGCAGTTCCATTAGTGGCACCCAGCAATGTTGAACAGGTGCAGACACCAACAAGTGACATCATTTCAGTAGAAGCAGTCCATCAGTGGCACCCAGTAATGTTGAACAGGTGCAGAAACCAACAAGTGACATTATTTCAGTGCAAGCAGTCCATCAGTGGCACCCAGCAATGTTGAGCAGGTGCAGACAGCAACAAGTGACATTATTTCAGTAGAAGCAGTTCCATCTGTGGCACCCAGCAATGTTGAACAGGTGCAGACAGCAACAAGTGACATCACTCAGCAGAAACAGTTCCATTAGTGGCACCCAGCATTGTTGAACAGGTGCAGACACCAACAAGTGACATTATCTCAGTAGAAGCAGTTCATCAGTGGCACCTAGCAATGTTGAACAGGTGCAGACAGCAACAAGTGACATCACTCAGCAGAAACAATTCCATTAGTGGCACCCAGCAATGTTGAACAGGTGCAGACACCAACAACTGACATCATTTCAGTAGAAGCAGTCCATCAGTGGCACCCAGCAATGTTGAGCAGGTCCAGAGAGCAGTCCATAATATTCACTATCACTGATCACACTGTTCATCAGAGTTTATAAGCAGAAATTAAACATGTCCTAGTGGCACCAATCATGTAGAAAAAGTACAAGTAACAGTCCATAATATTCACTCTCCTAATCACACAGTTCATCAGCAGAAATTAATCATTTCTAAGTGGCACCCATTATGTTGAAAAAGTGCAGGTAACAGTACATAATATTCACTATCACTAATCACACAGTTCATCAGCAGAAATTAAACATTTCTAAGTGTCACACATTAATGTTGAACAAGTGCAGGTAACAGTTCATAATATTCACCATCACTAATCAGACAGTTCAGGCATGAACAATAGTTTGAATGCACATACAAATGCTTTTACAAAATTATTCTCAATGTTCTTACACTAAACATACAAATTCTAATAAACACACAAATGATATCAGATAATTGTCATATTAACTATTACAAATACTCAAATATCAGTAAACCTATAATATTTATGGGTGTCAGTGCAAGCCACTACAAACAAATAAAATAATATTTAGGAGATAGGTGGTTAGGATTAGGAAAGGAAAACACACAAAACACACTCACTCATCTTTCATCCACATTAAGTACTACTGTGTAATTGAATAGTGTTAACTGTGTAAATGCAATTCTGTCAAAATTTGATGTTCATCATGTGTATCAAGTAGTAGTGGCAGCAATGTATAACAGTCAATAATAGTTAAGTCAACATCATAGTCATCATGTCAAGACCAATGTTTGCCAAGCCAGATCAAAATGTACGGTTGCTGAACAACTGTCAGTGAGCCAAGATATGCAATTACTTCCTCTCTCCAAAAAAAATATGTACTGCTTATTGATTTAACAAAGTGTGTGTAGACAATCTTCCTTCTACTTGAGTGTTCTAGTCTGCTATCTTCATCCTCCTTGTTCCATATAGACTAAAAAAAAAAAAAAGTATGCACCTCACTTACTTTACCTCTTATCCACCAAAACTCCAATAATCATCAGCAAAAGTATGCACCTCACTTACTTTACCTCTTATCCACCAAAACTCCAATAATCATCAGCATCACATAATCTCAATACTTCAATAATACCTCTTACGTTGATACATATAAATCTTATCATCAATATCATTTACCTTACCTCTTGTCCACAGAAACTCCAATAATCATCAACTTCATATAATCTCAATACCTCAATAATACCTCTTCAATATGTCGACACATATAAACCTTATCGCCAATATCATTTCACTTCCATAACAACTCTTTCCTCTAGTCAGTCTCCTCGAACAAGTACAGATAAAATCCTAATGGAAACCTCATCATCCCATACAATCCGAAGACACACTGTCAACACACAACCTCTGTGTAATCCATCTGACCCAAATCTTCTACTCATTAAAAATTATAAGATGGATTTTGGTTACCTTGTCCATCATTAAATAAAAGAAAAGCATCCATGACCTCTAACAGACTTAGTTCGAATAACTCTCAGTAATTAAGTATGATTACGCAGTGTGAATGATCATAATATTTCACAGTGTGTACACCACTTCAAGAAATATGGCAAACAGAAGCAAACATGTGAAGTATTTCTTGTGTCAAGTGTCACTTCCTATTTCAATTGCTCACGAAAAATGCAGTGTAATAACTGTCAATGGTCTAAACCTAGTTTTGGTATGTCATGTCGTTAGCTTCCTTCCTATTAGCATAAATTTATACAGCTTCCATAAAACCTCCAGCTCATGTGACTTCTATGAAGTTTCTTGTACTAATGTCGTTTATGTCGAATTATAGCAGTTCATTTTCTTATCTTAAAAATATAAGGCACTGAGCGTAAGCAAAACATGCGATAGCAAGTAAATATACCAGTAGAGAACAGAATGTCAACGAGTGGATGCAGCACAATTCTTACCACGAGGCTCTGCCAAGTGAACAATCTATAATTAATACAATAGTGTGACCTAAACTTTATGTTTGTACACAGTATATCAGCATTTCTATATACCAAATTAAAGAGTAGTTATGACAACAAACAGAAATGTATAAATATGCAATCCATACGCATAGCAGCAAACATATATCTTACGTAATAAACAGGTCATTAGCATCATATCAGCATAAGCAAATAAATGTTCATATGTCATCTTAATAAGTAAATGTGAAGGCGCAAGCAGATAAATCATAAAGTATAACTTACATACATATCAGCACAACTAATCAGGTGACAATTATAATTTAAATAAATAAGCACAGCAGACACATAATAAAAAATATGACATCAGTGAAAAAGCAGTGCAGCCAAGCGATGCATAATGTATACAAATAACATCCCTGTTCATTAATAAAACATTGTCAAAAATCAGCAAATGTACGCAAGCACGTCGCTTCACAAGTAAATTCATAGAACATGAAATTAGCACAAAGTATGAATCACGTAATTGCGAGCAGCAAATTACGTCTAAAGTACGTACCTAAGTGGAAATATGTTACCTGAAAAAATAAACTCAATTAATAGTTACCTTTTTAGTTTATTAGTTTCTTCTTGGAAATTACATTCTTTCTGAAATTTTCTCGATAGCAAGTCCTCTTAACGTCGGAGACACACAGAATTTACCTGAAGTTCTTAAATATTTTATACAACCGTATCCTGAAAAATACTGAACGTTAATAACATAATTCATCAAGTAACTATAGCTTTATACTGAATTTAGTCGGAGAAATTAGACTGTGTATTTGTTTACGGCTGTCAGTGCATTCGCACTGAGCGCTCGATCAGCTGTAGGCGCGTGACGTAGGAAGCAATTGTTTGCGGTCCACGACTGCCTTGTGCGGCGCGCAGACTTGACTGTTGCTTTGAGTATATGCCGCCGCCAAAACACAGCGCGGTATCCTTGTATTCTCTGCATGTTTACGTAAACTGTTGGTTTCTCGAAAGTATGTCATTCCACAAAAATTTTAACGTTTGATATATGATGTATTCCCTTAGAGCGTCGTGATTTAAGAGTTTCTACTTCAACAGTGTTCTCATGAATAATTTTGCGAATTCTATATGGACCGTTATAAAGCAGAAAAAATTTGCGACACAAGCCTTTTCCTTTGTGAGACAAACGATGAGACTTAATTAACACCTTTTGACCAACTGACAAGATTTTTAAACTACCAGGATGTTTAGCTGATTTCTCTCTTCTAGCAGCCGCAGATGCAATATTTTGTAGAGCCAGGTTGACAACTTCAGAATGCCACAGTTTCCGTGAAGGCGGAAAAGGAACGATTTCAGATATGCGATTTGTCGGTGCTTTGTTTTTTAATATCAGTATAGGCGGTAAAGAAGTTGAGTCATTAGGAAGTTCATTCAGAATGTTTTGAAAAATATGAAGATACTGATCCCACGTTCTGTGATTCTGATGACAATAAAGACGACACAATTTATTGATTTCCTTCATCCATCTCTCTGAAGCGTTAGATTGAGGGTGAAAAAGTGAAATGAAAATTGGTTTAATCTTACGACGCCGTAGAGTACAAAGCCAAATTTAGAACGAAACTGTGATCCATTATCTGATATAACCTTATCAACATGACCAACTTCTTTAAGAAAATGGTTAATGAAAGCATTAGATACTGAACGAGCTGTTGCTTTGCGTAACGGTGTAAAACGCACATATTTTGATGTCAACTCCACTGCTACGAAAATGTATGCAAAACCATTAGTAGAACGAACCACTGGACCGAACAAATCGACTGCAGCCATGTCCTTTAATTTCGCTGGAATGATAGGAAACAACGGTGCTCTGTGAGAAATAGTTGGCAGCTTAGCCTTTTGACATAATTTGCATTTGGCAGGAACGGATCGAATACGTTTTTCCATATTACTGAAGTAGCAATTTTCTCGTAATTTATGAAAGCATTTTCTGGGACCAAAGTGCGCATAACTGAAATGTGTGTACCAAATCAATTTATTGACCCACTCATCAGGAATACAAACTAACCAAACAGAGTTGTCAACCGATTTTCGTTTAAAAAGAACTTACCAGATAGATCGCAAAAACGAGGTGTGGCCATATCGTCCAATCTAACAAAGCGTCTAAGAAATTTAGAGACACCAAGGAAACTACGAACATCACGTTTTGTGGTAGGAACAGCATAATTACGAATAGCGCCTAGTTTATCTGGATCAGGAAGAATACCTTATGTAGAAATAATATGACCAAGAAATTTCAGCTGAGAACGACCAAATTCAGATTTTTCTAAGTTCACTGTAATGCCAACTCTTGCAAAAATACGTAATAGTGAATCCAAAATGTTGTTGTGCTCACTCCAAGAACGTTTAGCAATAAGAATATCGTCAACAAATGAAGTAATATTGTCACGAAGATAAACAGGTAAAATTTCGTTTAAACTAGGAATGAATGCTGCTGAAGGTACAGTAAGTCCAAATGGTAATTTCCGAAATCTCTTTTGGGTAAAATCGTCATATCCGGTTACTGTTTACTTACTCTCTAGATAGATTGATAGTAGAAGAGTTGTTTTGACAGATGCAAAGAATAGTAAAAGAGTAGGCAGCGGTGCAGAAAACTAAAAGGGACATAGCACCACTACAGCTCGGGGCCCTATGCACGCTACGGCACATATTCACTTAGAGTAGTGAATCCCCTGAGGACATTAACAGCCGCACATAATTTCCAGTTTGTGACTTAGTGGCAAATTTGGCGGAAGTGCGTACATAAATTGATCTAACCATGAACATGGATGTATGTCATTCTTAGAATTACGAAAGATCTTAAATTTCCGAACAGTCAAAAAGTGTTTATAGTCAAAGTTTTCGCCTCGTGGCGACAAAGACCTACCGCGTCTGTCCCAGTCCCAATGTCGATTATTGTCAAGTTCGCGCGCCTGGCGCTCTCTTGTTGCATCCCGTAAATGAAACAAATTATTTTCTTCAAACCCCTCTGCTATCTGTGATTCGAAATTTCTTTTGCTGTCTTTTCCTACAATTTCGCCTTCGATTTGTTTGACTTGCTTTCGTAATGCCTCAACTTCCCTTTTAACGCGTTCATTAAATTTTCCCTGATTTTCAACATGCTTATTTATGTTCTGGTACTCTTCGGTTTCTGCAAATGGTAATGGAGCTGTATCATCTGAATCTCTATCCCCATTTAAACTAAGACTTGTCAATTTATCTGAAATCTCCTCAACTCTTTCCGATAAGTCACCTATTTTTTCTTTCTGTTTATTTACGTCTTCCGTAAGTGTCGCGACTCGGGTTTCAGTATTGACACATTTGGTAGTTAACTGTTCATATTGTTGTGTTAGGTTATTTAATCTGTCATTTGGTACGGATTCCTCGATTCTCTCAAATATTTCCTCCTTATCGTGTGCACGTTGTAAATTTAACTCTGAAAATTTTTGTACTATCACGCGATCTCTTTCTTCCTGTTCCCTATCCTGTTCCCTTTGTCTAATCTCTACTGCAATTAATCTATTATTGTGAGCATTCAAAATCGGTTGTACTTCTTCTCTGATTTGTTTCTTTAATTTATCTTTCATTTTTTTGAAACATGTCCCTATTCGTGAGTCTAACCGTGTTTCCATTGTTTCCATCTCTGTTTCTAAACGTGTTGCCACTGTTTTTAATTCAGATCCTAACCGTGTTTCCATTGTCCCCATCTGTGTTTTTAATTCAGATCTAAACTGTGTTTCCATTGTTCCCATACCAGTTTTTAATTCAGATCCCAAAGTTCCCATCTCGGTTTTAATTGTTCCTATTTGTGATCCCAGTGAGTCTAACCGTGTTTCCATTGTTCCCCTATCTGTTTTTATTTCAGATCGTAAATTTAATATTGCACTCATCAACTGCTTCATATTAACTTGTTCGAAATTCTTTGCGCCCCTAACATTTCCCGCAAAACCAGTTTCCTTCGTCATAGTCGTAAAGCTATCTGTGTTCGATACTATTCCAGAATCTTCTATCGTTAATCTCGTACTCTGTGAATTTTCTGATTGAGAAAAATTTTGAAATGGTTCCGGACTATCTTCCCGATTTATTAAATTGTTTCCCACTTCATTATTCATCCACTTCATTATTCATCATACTGTTCTCCTGTGTGGGCGAGTTCGCCATGTCAATAATTTCGTCATTCTGACTATCCATCATTTTTGCCTTTTTCATAGATCGCGTAATCATTTACAAAACATACAAAACTCGTCACTGTACGAAAATTACACACAATGACTCTTTATCTCCAACAATACCATTCACACGAAATGTTTCCCTCAAACACGATTAACGAACAATTGAAATAATTGCACTAAATTGTCAAACGCGTATACAAGACAACAAAATTAAATTCTGAGAAAAAAAATACCATTAGAAGAATGACAATTACCAAATCTACACATGCAATATAAACTACAAATTACTACAACAATACTACTGTCTACTATTTTTACAATCAGAAGATTCCAAGGGACGGTCCGAAGCAGCGGTCGCCACGTGCATGGGGGCTTAATTATTAAATTTGAAAATAATTTTTATTTTTCGTAGCTGTATGTCCGATTACGCTGTTTCGTAAACGGTTGGCCCTGATTAGTATTTGTACGCAATCTGACTGCATAGAACAACAACAAGAATGAAATGAAAATTTCCGTTAATACAATTAATTAATTAAGTCCCCAGCAACTATAAAACCTACGAAACCAAAACACAAGTATAACTGTTCTGTGTGTGGAAGTATGACTCAGCGTACACATCTGGCACGGTTCTTCTTCAATAAGACAAGAAATTTCAAATACCATTTATACTGAAGTGACAAAAAAAAGAAGAAATACTATAACTGCGCAAGAAAACCAGAATTACACTCTAATACAAGAACACAAGCCAGATGCTTTGTTGACTGAACCTGTAATGACGCATTATTTAAGACATTGAGATAATAAAAAGAAAAGGAAATTTTTTTTTTTTCACTTTCATATATTGACGAAAAGCACTCTGATCATTACAATATCTCCATTAGAATAACATCTCATCCCATCAAACAACTGCATAAAACATGGAACAAGCACTCTCCACTACGACTTCTCGATAAGAACTTTTCACTACGACATCTCAGCAAGCACTGACTACTACGAGTTCTCAACAAGCACTGCCCTCCGCTACTTCTCAATAATCACTGCCAGTGGAGGCGGCAAAACAAAACTCTCTGGCGCTGTGGCTCAGTGTAGCCACCTTTCAACATAACACCTGGCTCATCTATTCAGCATTTCCCTCTGACTCAACATCGAAGTTGTGAAGAAGCGTTCATGTTACATTTCGATCTAAAGTGCCAAGCACCAGCCTCGGAAACTCCAGCATATGGCTGTTCACAGGCCGTGCTACAAGGCGAGATCAAGAAAACCCACCTGAATTAAGCTGCGTGAGTATGTTTGCAATGACACTCACATTCATGCAATCAATCAAGCACCAATGTGCAGAAAAGGTGGAGAAAGCTGCATGTGATAATGAATACCAAGCGTAATAAATACGGGAATAAAAAGTAATCAGATCGGTTCCCAGTGTGACTCTTTAGACGGCTTTCGTAAAAAAAAAATATCTGAGAAAACACAGGCAAAGGAAAGACGCTCTGCAGAACTCTACAAAATTGGAAAATCACGTGAAAGGAGGATGACTGACACCTTTCAACATTATCTCTGGTCACACACAAGTGTTTCCGGCAGACATATGGGAATAATACCAAGCAGGCTTGAAAAAATAGTTATCCATTGTGGAGGTGCATGTAACCTTTTTGGAGGAATTTGTGTAATATTAGTAGGATCACAGTCTTCGCGTCACCCCAAAGTACCGTTATCCAACACCCTGGCTGTGACGTCATCCACCATGGCTGCTGTGACGTCATCTGATGACATCATCCAAAAAACAGGCCATGATGTCAGCTGATGATACAAGTATGTGACGTCGCGTGACGTTAGCTGATGACGCGATTGACGTCGTTCAAGATGGCTGCTGTGAAGTCAACTGATGATGAGTGTACCGTTGCCCAAGATGGTGGGAAAGTGCCACGCCCACCCCCCCCTCTGCCCTCCCCTCCCCCAGAAAAGGGCGAGAAGTTCAAATTCCATCAGGACAATGCAACAATGACCTAGTACGCAGTACTGCCACCAGAGGGCACTGTCATTCCTCCCATGGTGTAATCCTAGATGGCGGTCTGTGGGGTAAATTGGTAGGAAAATGACTCAGCATGTGCTGGGCTACTGGAGAGAAGAAGGAATGTACTTTATTTTTTCGAACAATCTATTTAAGGACGGATTTCACATAGTTTATCTATTACACTGATACAAAACACGTAATTTGACATGCTTTGGGTCACATCACATAGCCTACAGACCTGCAAACTACTCGTAAATTACCGAAATAATGCATGTTAATCGCTCTGCAGACATGTAAAGAAATCCTAAATTACCGAAATAATGCACTACACGGCACACAGAGATGCAAACTACTCGTACATAATGGAGTACACTGATGTGCAGACACGAAATCAACTCGTAAATTGTCAAAATAATGCAATACACGGTATACAGACCTGCAAACTACATGAGAATCACCGAAATAATGCGGTACACTAATGTGCTGACCTACAAACTACTCGTAAATCACTGAAATAATGCATGTGTAATGCCCGTCCAACACACCTACAACGCTTAAACAGCCAGAAGTAATGTAGTGACAAACACTAACTGCAGGTAGAAAGGCTTTCAACCTATCGTCAACATATCAGAGGACCCAAGGGCGTGCATGCGTCCACGCAGCCGCAAGCCACCGCCGGATGCAAGCCAGCGTGAGCCACCACTCTCAGGCTGCCGCCTACAGTAATCAGATGAAATTCGCATCTATTTTTGGGTATATGTTAGAGTTCTTTGAGTGTTGTACTGACGTCACAGAACTCCAAGGTGTGGGGATCACGCTGGTCCCATACGTGAAACGCCTCTGGGCAGCATATATGTTTACCATTGCCGACACTATACCTGTGGATACTGCTGTCCACATATCGTGCTACAGAAATCTGTTCCAGAATAGCACAGGCTGCTGTCTCTCTAGCGATCCTAATGGGATATAAGAGCTGCGTCTAGCCATGCATGCGTGCCCAGCGTGGTTGACACATCGCCGCAAAGCATTTGCATGGTGTCTCACCATCTAAAAGGTTCTCAATGTTACACTGATGTCACATGGCTATGTAAAGTAAGAGCCAAGTCGACCTCTCGGAAATTGTATAGTGTGCCAGAAATAGTTAACAGTCACTTTTGTAGGAGCTTTTATAAAGTCTCAGCTTGTCTGCATGGAAATCCTTGTCCTAACACAACCTGTTTACGAAAATAGCGCAGAATAACGCCGAATGCATTTCTCCTGATGGTCCTAACGTGGCACCCCGTCCATCATGTGTTACCCTTCCTGCAAATCGTTAAGTCCTACTTTCAAAACATCTCCGAAACACAAACATTCTCACCACAATGTAGAGGCTCCTACATCCTGGCACAAAGGATGTCTTGTGAAATAAATGGAGCATTATGATCCTTATAGAATTTACCCGCCGAATTACGGATGCCGCCGAAGTGGAAGTACCGTCCGCCATCCTTTTTTCCTTTCTGCAGACGAGACTTTCAGCGGCAAAAAACTATTTCGCTCTGATCACCATGTTGCACCGACAATTAAACCTTGAAAAGTGGCCTACAGATCGTCAAATACGGGAAGACTCCTACTCAATTACACTGCTCTGCCAGTGAGGACATGGGTTTGAATATTAGAGCGTGAAACAGATCTCCAGCCCAGCAATATATCATGTATAGCTATCGACCACCAGACACTCGTACATATACCACGAAGACAGACACCACTGTATATACTCCTCGCAAAACTAGATATTTTCCTGCAGCCAAGAGTCACAAGTCATCCACTCTGACACGTGACCAGAGTGCCCTCAGCAGACCGAAGTCATTCTCAGAACTGTTCTACAAATTTGGGCTCGTTTTGCCCTCGGCACAAACGCGTTACTATTTCTGGTCTGGACTTGTTTGCTTGCTTGCTTTTCGACAGCCTTCTCCAGACTCTGGGATTACAACAACACATGTATTTTCGCATTGGTTTGTCATAATATTATACCATTTTCGCAGTACGTCTCGATATCAAGAACACATCAGTAACCTACCAATTGCTTGCACAACATAGTTCCGAAGATATGAACTGGAAATTATTTCTCTATAAACCCGAAACTTTAGCGAGGTGGAGCGCACTGTAAACCACTGAGTAACTAGAAACTTACCACATCTGTGAAGACCTTTACGTGAGAACTCGAAAAAAATAGAAGAAACTGATATTTCCACACGCGAATACCAACGTCGGTGATGTAACAGATTCCAAATCATCCCTATAATTTACAAAATCTACTAATGTGTTTCTCATGTCAAGAAAACCAGCATACCTGTCTTCCACCTATCTTTCACCTGCTAGATGCACACACCACAATCAATGTTCCTTCAACTAAATAAAGGCCCGAAATGTGCAGAAGCAGTCAAACGAACAATTTACATGGGATGGAATAACGGTCCAGTGCAAACACGCAGCCATATTGAATCTTCTCAAATTTCCACTCGATCACGAAGGCTATCCAATAGATATTGCGTATTAGTTTACTAGTCTAGAGGACAACACAGTTAAGTTAACTACATTCTCCACTCCAACAGGACTCTGCATTCGGACGGGTCCTACCGTTAACGAGAAACGTGAATCATTCCCACCACAGGTCAATGGCGCTGCACGCATAGACAGTATCGTCCTAGGAAAAAAACCGGCCTCATATATATTATATCCCTGTACTTACAACTAAATGTTGTGATTGTGGTCTTAGTTGAACGACATTCGACAAGGAGTGAAGTATCAAAAATACACCCTGCTGACAGCTGTGGCTCAGCAAACAGAAGTATCGGTACCATTGTTATGACTTAACATGCTCTTCCCTTTGCTATCACAGTACTCCACGTCAAATCCATACCTTCCTTATGACTGGACATAGTCATTTCCTTTGCACATGTCAGAACACAAACACATACTTTATAAGCCTGATGCTCAAGGCAAAACTATCATGCACCCCTTACTACTAAGTATAGTACTGCACTATTTTTATAAACAGGTTCTGTTAGGACAAGAATTTCCATGCAGACAAGCTGAAATATCATAAAAGCTTCTACAAAAGCGACCGTTAACTATTTCTGGGACACTATACATTTTCTGAGAGGTCGACTTGGCTCGTATTTTACGTAGCCATATGACATCAGTATAACACTGAGAACCTTAGAGATGGTGAGTCGCCAAGTAGATTCTTCCTCAGTGATGTGACAGTCACGCTGGGTGCACGGGCATGGCTAGACGCAGCTCGTGTGTCCTATTAGGATCACTAGGGAGAAAACAGCCTGTGTTATTCTGGAACAGCTTTCTATAGCGCTATCTGTGACGTCAGTATCCACAGGTATAGCGTCAGCAACGGTAAACACATGTGCTGCCCAGAGGCGTTTGGTGTATGGGACCAGTGTGAGAGTGTCTTGGAGTTCTGTGACTTCAGTATGACACTCTAAGAACTGTTACTCTACCCAAAAACAGACGCGACTTTCATCTGCTTGCTGTAGGCGGCAGCAGCGTGAGAGTGACGGCTCGCGCTCACTTGCGTCCAGCGGTGGCTCACGGCGGCGTCGACGCATGAGCGCCCTTCGAGCCTCTGATAAGTTGACGATAGGTCGAAAGTGTTTTTACATGCAAAGACTGTTTGTGCAGTACATTATTTCTGGCTGTTTAAGCATTGTGAGCGTGTTGGAAGAGCGTTATATATGCATTATTTCAGTGATTTACGAGTAGTTTGTAGGTCTCCACATTAGTGTACCGCAGTATTTCGGTGATTCTCGAGTAGTTTGCAGGTGTCTATGCTGTGTATTGCATTATTTTGACAATTTACGAGTTGATTTCGTGTCTGCAGATCAGTGTACTGCATTATTTACGAGTAGTTTGCATCTCTATGTGCAGTGTGGTGCATTATTTCGGAAATTTAGGATTTGTTTACATGTCTGCAGAGCGTTTAACGTGCGTTATTTCGGTAATTGATGTGATCCGAAGCATGTCAGATTATGTGTTTTGTATCAGTGTAATAAATAAACGATGTGAAAACCGTCCTTAAACAATTTGCTCGAAAATAAATAAAGTACACTCATTCCTCTCTCCAGCAGCCCAGCACATGCTGAGTCATTTTCCCACCATTTTACCCCCAGACCGCCATCTAGGATTACATCATGGGAGGGATGACAGTGCCCTCTTGTGTCAGTACTGTGTACTAGGTCAATTGGACTCCAGACCTCATGGTGGACAGACCAGATGGCGGTACTGCCTCAAATTGTTTAAATAAAGACTGGAACCAAAATGAACACTTACGTCCACCACAGGCCGAGTTCTCTTTCCACCCATTCCTAGGAACAGATGGCAGTTGGATGACTTAAGTTAGTGGAGGTAGCCCAAGTTAGGTATTCTACCCCATTTTCTTAGATGAGTATAGGTAGCTGTGGTGCACTGTATTTTCCTGATGGAATTTGAACTTACCACCATTTTCTGGGGGACAGAAAGGGGGGGGGGGGGGGGTTGACCTGTCTTGCCTCCAAAATCCAAACTTCCCACCAGGGGGGCGTGGCAGCGGGTCGTGGCACTTTCCCACCATCTTAGATAATGGTACTCGTGTCATCAGCTGTCTTCACAGTTGCCATCTCTAATGACGTCAGTCGCGTCATCAGCTGACGTCACGTAACGTCACACACCTGCGTCATCAGCTGTCGTCAAGGCCGCCATCTTGTATGATGTCATCAGATGACGTCACGGTCGCCATCTTGGATAACAGTACTTTGGGGTTTCACGAGCTTTGTCCCCAACTAATATTCCGCTGGAATTAAGCCTAAGAAATATGAAACGTCGCGCCGGTTGGTGGGTATAATTACCAAATCCTTAAAATACAATAGCTGTAATGGTCTTGTCAAGACATCTACAACACAAAAAAAAAGCCAAGAAATGCAGATAAAGATGCTAGAGAGCAAAGTTTGAAACAAAATTCATTACGCCTTACAAAGGCTTACTCACAAAAATAAAAGCACAAATGCAGAAGTTTCTATCTGGAGTACTATTGTAGATTAGGAGACCTAAGTGCCGTGGAAGAACGCGTGTCGGCATTGCTGTACAGGGTGCCTCTTCTCCGAGTCGTCAGGCACATTTTCTCTGCTGCCATTGCTTTACGTGGCTGCAGTCAGCCGAAACAAACACCCCTCATCGCGTCTCTCATGGGGCGCGCTGTGTCGAAGGAACGCGTCGGTTCGTTCCCATTGCAAACAAAGTTATTTTTAAAGTAGAATAGTGCGTGCCTGTTCAATAGAGCGCTCCATTATTAGTCTAGTGCGATATTTCTTCGTCGGTATGTGTTAACAGAGACGAAGAGTAACTACTACTGCAGCAGCGACTCAGTAGCGCTGCACGCTTGGTGGCAGTAGTCAGCGCGGCCCAGGGCAGCGCCGTCGCTGCCGCAGTACTGGTCGTTCTTCGAGTTTTACCGTCCCTGGTAATACATATCGATAAAACGAATGTCGGACTAGACTAATTTGGGAACGCTCTATCGAATGTGCACGTGCAATTCTACTTTGAAATAATTTTGTTTGTGATGGGAACCAAACCGACGCTATCCGTTGTCAATGCGCGTTGAGTGAGAGACGAGATGAGCGAAATTCGTTTGAGCTGACACCAGCTGCGCAGTGAACAAACGAAATTGCAAATTTCTCCTTCGTGGGGGACCACAGTCAAAAGAATTTTTTTTAAGAAATTTCCGCCATTTGACTTAATTGATCGTTTATTTTACACAGTCACGATTTCGGCCTTCCCACACACCCACAACGCAGAGTATTCCACCCCTCAGCCACCCCAGGACATCCGACTCGCCCTCAGCTGTCTTTGTCTCCCCACTCCCCACAATGTTCACACTCTTGTCAACTACGGTCGCGGTGGTCTCGCGGTTCTAGGCGCGCAGTCCGGAGCCGTGCGACTGCTACGTCGCAGGTTCGAATCCTGCCTCCGGCATGGATGTGTGTGATGTCCTTAGGTTAGTTAGGTTTAAGTAGTTCTAAGTTCTAGGGGACTGATAACCACAGCAGTTGAGTCCCATAGTGCTCAGAGCCATTTGAACCATTTGAAGCAACTACCCTTCCCCCTTGACGCCCACTACCACCCATCTTCACTGTTCCTCTACTGAAGAGTCGTGTTCTGTTTCTGAGTTTTGTGGCAGTCCCGCCATTATTCGTGTGGCGTGCAAGTTGTTGCACAAGTGCGAAATCTTTTACGTCTCGATAAATTAGTGAGTTGCGACTTTAAAATATTACAGCAACGCTATCTTTTCGGGATCAAAATTTTATTGTGTGTCTTAAACGATTATATTTACACTCTGGACATGGAGTATTACAATGTAATCGTGTAAAAGTTACCAACATGAGTCGTAAGGACATGTTAAGCATGAAGCTAAATAAATATCTACCTCCCCTTTCTTGGTAACACATAGATCATACGGCTCACATAGTAGTGCCGCTTGGTTACGGTCTCTGCCACTGTTTCTGTTCCGGCGTAACGACTAACGCCGGTACGAATATGAAGAACGTAAGAGCAGAGAGGGCAGTGAGACGACGTCAACCAATAGCCCGCTGACCAGGACCGCACCACGGCAGGAGCGGCCTCTACAAGAAGAGAACACAGCAGCCAGCCTCGGCCGGACAGTAAAGACGGACACTGGTAGACTCGGACTAGAAGTGAGCACTAGAAGAGCTGTTACTTGTGATCCATATCCATTACTTGCATGCACATTCTGTATAGCGAAACACATTGATTATTTGCACGTTGTCAATAGCTTGCGAGACGACATAACCAAAGTTAAATATCGTCAATCTACATTATTGTAATAGAAGCCATTAATGTGATTTGCTTGAATTGTTGTACAGATATCCGAGAACGCAGCACCCTTGTCCAACCTATAAGAGACGAGTGGGCAGGAGTCCACAGTTTCGACATACGTTAACGTCACTTGACGAACAGAAGCGACGAATGCAGGTCGCGGGAATATAATGGCTGTTAAATACGCCATACTGTTAATGGTTTTTCACTGTGCACAATGTCTGCTATATTATGTATGTTCGATATGTACTCATGCCGTGTAATATGACAACTGCTATGTAAGACAAGGTTTTTTTTCTTTTTTTTTACGATGACATGTCATTGATAGGTCTGATATATTTTACCATGTAAGTAATGTTTCAAAATACGCAATAACTTCTTGTTCGTACGCCAGCAAATAAATGATATGTATGCTTTATTAATTTTCAGTCGAACATCCGCATGAGAATGGCTATAAAGCCGAAATCATGATTGCGTACAAGACGGGGCTTGTGCAGAAAGTAAGTCCCGATCGATCGCGAAATAGAAACCACAGTGAAAACAAGAAAAATTTTATTTGCAATAGGTACACCTTCCACCTACTGCTTTACATAGTCGTCGCCCCAGCTTCGAGTTTTGTCGTAGTGTTGTATCAACTTTCCAATATCCTCGTCACAGTAAGCACCCGCCTGTGGATCAGCGTGGATGACTCCCTTTTTCAGTCACGTAGCCTCCCATTTGCAATGAAGGCTCGCAACAAATAAAACCGACAAGTATAAGCAACATTACTATGAACCTCGTGTAGTACGTAATTTCGACTGATCCATGGAATTCCAAAGACACACGCTGTATAGCTAACATACTGCTGTATTTGCTACGAATTTATGAGTACCTATCGAACGTGAGCAGGACTGATGCAGCAGACGTACCTCTCCCCCCCTCCCCTCCTGCTCTACATGTGAAGCAAATAGGGTATACCGGGAAGAAAATTGGCAACAAAAATACAATTCTAGGATCACGTCGACGGTGGGATAGCTTTCCAACACATGTAACTCTCACAGCATTAGGTTACTATAAAACTGGCAAATAGACGTGCAGAGAATCATGCAGGTCATTGCCACATGCAAACGCGATTGAGAAATGGTCACAGTGAAAAAAGAAAAAAAAAACTTGTCACCACACAATAAGAACTGACCTTAGACTTCAAGCACCGCATAGCAATAAGCAAATCTTCCGAAGACCAATCCAAAATGTGAACAATACATGTACAATGGAACAAGAACTGACCTTAGACTTCAAGCACCGCATAGCAATAAGCAAATCTTCCGAAGACCAATCCAAAATGTGAACAATACATGTACAATGGCAACTGGAAAAGCGAGTTGCACATACCTGATGATAGTGTAGCCAGCAGCATACATATGAGGAGATGCTACTCGTATCTGCGAGCGCTACATATCTAGGAAGTATGAGAGCAGACATCAGCATGTGAGCCTGCACACAGCCCTGAGAATACTGATTGGTCTTGAGATGTGCAACAAATCTCTCGCACGAATCAAAGAAAGAGTCATTTCATTGGCTCCAAGCATCCACGGGAGAAATCGTATGCAAACTGAGAGTTGAGGGCAGTCTCCGAGGAGTAGCGGTCCAGAGCTGTTTTCCAACGGCTTTCGTCGTACACCCGGCACCGCCTGGGTCGCAGTGCCGGCCACGCGCCGACGGCGATTCACAGTGACGGCAGAGTGCGCCGCCTGGTGAAGACCCGTAACAGCCAGACCAATAGAAACGTGCTAAAATTAATTCACATTACGCGCCCGTGAACTGCTGCCTACAGATTTATTAGCACGAAAAGTACTTGTACTCGTTATAATAATAGTATCAGTAGATGTACTACCACGAATCGGCCTCTCATATATCGTTAGAGCTACAATAACAAAATGTTGTTGATGACAAATCAAAAATCAGAAGGCTAATACTTCCGGCAGGTCAGGTAGCAGAGTCTATATGCACAGCGAAACTTTATGAAGTCGATGGTACGGGGAGGGAAACGTCTTGAGACAAATATGCAGTAACCTGGGTCATGTCTGCCGTCGTGATGGAACTCATTAAGAAAAACATTTTGATAACGTATGTAGTGTTACATTACGATCAGTGTATTACAAGACAGATCCACACGCTGTTTCCTACG
Source organism: Schistocerca serialis cubense (assembly GCF_023864345.2). Taxonomy (NCBI): domain Eukaryota; kingdom Metazoa; phylum Arthropoda; class Insecta; order Orthoptera; family Acrididae; genus Schistocerca; species Schistocerca serialis. The sequence continues at coordinate 592,049,426 of NC_064644.1, forward strand.
AAGAAGAAAAAAGAGCAACGATCAACCAATGTGCTTTGTAATTTTGCTTACCAACTTCGTAACAGTTACTGTTTCGTCGCTGTAACGCATTTTTTATAAACCATTATACGCCGTGATTCTCTTTTTCTTAAAGTGGAGTATCAAGTTATTGCGTCCTACCATTGCCGGATAATTCACAGCACTTACATACCTAGCTAAAACAGAAGATGTATTCGAATTTTAGGAGTCATAATCAGAAAAGATGTGACGCCCAGTTCCATCTGAGCTAGTATTAGTCCCCTACAGAAAACGAATTTCGGACAGATCTCGGCAACTTTAATACATCAGCTCCACAAACAACGTCTCCTATACATACCGGGAAGGTAAATTCTATCCTATATCGCAACCAGCCAGACCCAATAGAGCAGAAGCTTACATGTCATGTGCATTCCCACTAGAATGTTCCATACTGACTTGTCTATGACAAATCGGCAGTCGGCTGGATGTGCAACATAGAATAACACCAAAAAAATGGTTCAAATGGCTCTGAGCGCTATGGGACTTAACATCTCAGGTCATCAGTCCCCTAGAGCTTAGAACTACTTAAACCTAACTAACCTAAGGACATCACACACATCCATGCCCGAGGCAGGATTCGAACCTGCGACCGTAGCGGTCGCGCGGTTCCAGACTGAAGCGCCTAGAACCGCTCGGCCACCAGCGGCCGGCAAGCTGTAGACCATAATGCTATTGTCCGTACCTCGTTGAGCCTTTATCGGTCCAGTTTAGTGGGGATGGACGTGCCTCCACACAGTCAAATCTACATTAATACTATAAATGGCTGTAAGCTGATCCCATGTCACTCCATCTTAGTAATTTTGTATACCTACAACTTCGCTGTTAACAAGTAAGTCAACCTCTGGAATGCACGTTAGCACGTTCAGTAATTAAGAATATAGGGTGACAGTTCTGTAACCAACTATTCGAGCTGATTGTGAGTAATACGTGTGCCTCTTTGCGCGTCATATCTATTTGAACTCGCTGGAATCTTGTGTTTTAGATACCTCAACCTGTATTAGTACTTGCCACCTCTCTCTTTCATCTGTCATCTTTTATGTGTGTATGGTAAACACAGGATGACGATCATTCGTACCAACGACAGAAAACAAAATGTGAGTAAAAATGGAAGCACCTTCGATCACATAGTGTCGCTACGCTACCAACAACCTAACATACACCTGCTCGATACGTCCTTCAGACATCTATACAACCACCTGTTACGCGCTATCTTTCCATTACGAGAATCCCTCTGACCAGTTCCCCTCACCTCTCAATGTTTTTAATACACTAGTAAAACCTCTGGGGAACTTGACGCTTTTGGCGGATTTAGAAACCATAAATAATAACCATGTCTTCCATTCTTGATTCAGTAGCGTATACCAGACCCTTAGCTGTAACAAGTCTGACAAACAGACGTTCATCCCATCTCTTCCGCATTGAGAGGGGGGAAGAAACACACTACGTGGTCAAAAGTACCAGGATACGTCTGTACGCGAGATTTACGCACTCCTAAACATCCCCAGGTCCACTGTTTCTGATGTGATAGTGAAGTGGGAACGTGAAGAGATACGTACCACACATAAGCGTACAGGCCGACCTCGTATGTTTACTGGCAGAGACCGACGACAGTTGAAGAAGGTCTTAATGTGTAATAGGCAGACATCTATCGAGACCATCACAAAGTAATTCCAAACTGCATCAGGATCCACTACAAGTACTATGACAGTTAGCCGGGAGGTGAGAATACTTGGATTTCATGGTGGAGCGGCTGTTCATAAGCCACACATCACGCCGGTAAATGCCAAACGACGCCTCGCTTGGTGTAAGGACCGTAAACATTGGACGACTGGATAGTGGAACAAAGTTGTGCGGAGTGACGAATCACGGTAAATAATGTGGCGATCCGATGGCAGGGTGTGGATATGGCAAATGCGCGGTGGACGTCATCTGCCAGCGTGTGTAGTGCCAACAGTAAAATTCGGAGGCGGTGATGTTATGCTGTGGTCGTGCTTTTCATGGAGAGGGCTTGCAGGCCTTCTTGTTTTGCGTGGCACTATCACAGCACAGGTCTTCATTGATGTTTTAAGCACCTTCTTGGTTCCCGCAGTTGAAGAGCATTTCGGGGATGGCGCTCGCATCTTTCAAAACGATCGGGCAGCTGCTTAAAACGCACGGTTGTGGCGGAGTGGTTACACAACAATAACATCCCTGTAATGGACTGGCCTGCACAGAGTCCTGACCTGAATCATGTAGAACACCTTTGGGATGATTAGGAACGCCGACTTCGTGCCTCTCCTCAGTGTAGCACTCCGTGAAGAGTGGGCTGCCATACCCCAAGAAACCTTCAGCACCTGATTGAACGTATCCCTGCGAAAGTGGAAGCTGTCATCTAGACTAAGGATGGGCCAACACCATACTGAATTCCAGTGTTATCGATGGAGGCCGCCACGAAGTTGTAAGTCATTTTCAGCCAGGTGTCCGGATACTTTTGATCGCACAGAGTATGTTTCTACAGTATACTAATTTACTTACGAGGATTGGACCACGACGACCCAGATGATTCAGTTACGACAGCTGCGGTGGCCCACCACGCATATCTGCCGTTGTCAGTATTGTTTTTGGTTATAAGTCTCAATCCAGTGATTTCGTTACCTGACGGTATTGCAGAGGACAATATCTTGGATTGATAGAAGTACGTTTCTCTTGCTTTACTATAGTAGTTTGGAGCAATACTTATGTCTTCTTTTTGGAGTCCGTGTTAAGAATTTCCATGTAGATAACTAAAACTGAATGTAGACAGAACGTAGCTAAAAAACATCCCTCAGCCTTGAGTCTCAAGACATTTTAAAGCTATTTCCAAATATTATTTTTACCTCAAGTGGACAAACTGCTGCTTTTCTGCAAGTTATCCGTTAGCTGACACCACAAGTATGTAATTGGCACAGAGTACAGCCGGCCGGGGTGGCCGAGCGGTTCTAGGCTCTACAGTCTGGAACCGCGCGACCGCTACGGTCGCAGGTTTGAATCCTGCCTCGGTCATGGATAAGTGTGCTGTCCTTAGGTTAGTTAGGTTTAATTACTTCTAAGTTATAGGGGACTGATGACCTCAGAAGTTAAGTCGACCTTTGTAATTGTATATTTCACTTTTTTTACTAGATGTAGTTTAACATGCCTACTAAAACATATGAAAGCAAAATAAGTAGAATGCCTGGTAAGATGTAAGAGAGGGCCTGTTAGCCCTAATCTTGCCAGGTTAAATAAATAAACAAAATATAGCAAGACAGTACTCCTGGTGGAGCAGTCTGGTTACAAATATCAGTCCATATCTTCTTCCTCCAGTAAATCTTTACAACAGTGACTGTTGCGTCTTACATTTATAGAAGAGGTAATTACAGCACCACAAAAAGAAGCTAGTACCGATGTGGAATCAACCATTAGGATTAATGCTGCGGTGGCCTCCTAGGTAAGGGCGAGAACATCTGGGATCGGATGCTGCACGAACATCCAGAGTACAGCTCCAACGGCGACAATGGGGACGTGGCTTGTGATTCGTACCACAAGTACCAGGAGGACGTGCAGATGCTGAAGGCGCTCGGGGTGAGTCCTCCGCTCGGGTGAGCGTAAAGTGTTTTCTTGATTACAAAAGTTTATTTCTGCTAGGTACAGCTATGCCGTTCGTTGCAAATGGTAGCTTAACTCATAAAGGTTTTTATGGATGCACTTCCTCATGTGCTCCGTTTGTTGCCAGTAGAACGTCTAGACAATATTCACTTTCTCTCCACGTCTTTGCCTCTACAGCATCTCGTATTCTTGGCGTAAGAGTTTCCACACCAGGTACTGGCGAACTGAACACTTTATCGTAACGTAAGCCGACAAAAAGAGTCAAGAGAGGTTATGTCTGATGAACTGGTGGCCACGATGCTAGACTGTCTCTACCGATCTATCTGTCCGGAAAGATTCTATCCAAGAACTGGTTAACATCTAACCGCCAGGCAAGCTGTGCAAGATCGTTTTGAAAAACTGCCCTCTGTTGAAAGTTCTGCAACTGAGCGCAAAGTGAAACTGCGACATGCCCAGTTGAACCGTTGCCGTAACGCTGTGCTAAATGGAAAAGAGCGGTTCAATAATTTTGTTGTGCATTAAGCCACTCAGCTCATTCACTTCGGCCTGTCCCTTATCTGTTGTAACATAATATGAGATGCAGGTTCTACACCCTACATATCTGGACATTGTGCTTTCTTACATTCCCAGGGATGTGAAAAGCCTTTTCATTGGAAAAGCAAACTTAAGATAATCATTATCTTCATTGATTCTTAACCAGCATGTTCCTAGAAAATGCTGCACATGTGAGCCTAGCATCTAAGCTCGAAGGAGCTGCACTTTGTATGCGTGGAAATGTAGCCACTTGGGTAAAACCTGCACCACAGTGCTCTGAGGTATGCCTGTTTCTCAGATTATACGACGCGTCGATTTCCGTGGAGAGTTTTAAAACGCTGTAGGCGCGGTCATCAGCAGTGTCGACACTCACCTCGTCACCACACTGCCAGTCACTGCCAGTCACTTTAAAATTTTCATACAAACATTCGATGCTCTTAACATCTGCATACGCACTTCGGAACTGTCGCTGAAGTGACCATGTTTTCTGAAACGTGAAAACACATTGTGCTCTCTACTGCATTGATGCCATTGTGGTCACCGGAACTTCTAAATTACGCCTCTGCGACAGGAGAGAGGGAAGAGAGAGAGAGAGCAGATGCGGCCAGAGCTTATCTAGAAGTGTACCCAAAGGGAGTTCATGAGGTAAGCTACCATTTACAAAAGACAAACAATGGAAAGACATGTGGAAGTGCATCCAAAAAAACTTTATACGTTAAACTACCATTTCACACAAATCGCATAGCTGTATGTAGCACAGTTATTTAGGAATAAGTTTTACAGGCAGGAAAAATGATACATACGAGGGTGAGTCACATGAAAACCTTAAATAGTTTTTTAAATATTATTTATTGTGCAGGAGTGGTACAAAGCTGTATCACTTTTCTACATAATCTCCCCCACGCTCAACTCCTGCAGCGCTTACAAAGTGCTTAAATTCCTGTAGAAAAAGATTCTTTTGGTAGTCCGTGCAACCGCTCATGCACCGCGTGGCGTACGTCTTCATCAAAACGGAACTTCTTTCCTCACATTGCGTCTTTGAGTGGTCTCAACATATGGAAATTACTTGGGGCAAGGTTTGGTGAGTATGGTGGATGAGGAAGACACACAAAATGCAGGTCTGTGATTGTTGCAACTGTTGTACGGGCAGTGTGCGGCCTTGCATTGTCATGTTGCTAAAGGACACCTGCTGACAGCAATCCACGTCGCTTTGATTTGATTGCAGGCCGCCGATGATTTTTTAGGAGATCTGTATATGATGCACTGGTAACAGTGGTCCCTCTGGGCATGTAACGCTCCAAACGACGCCTTTTTCGTCCCAAAAGACAGTCTGCATAACCTTCCCTGCTGATGGCTCTGTTCGAAACTTCTTTGGTTTTGGTGATGAGGAATGGCGCCATTCCTTGCTCGCTCTCTTCGTTTCCGGTAGGTGGAAGTGACCCAGGTTTCGTCCCCAGTAACGATTCTTACAAGGAAGCCATCACCTTCTCGTTTAAAGCCCCGAAGAAGTTCTTCACAAGCATCAACACGTCATTGTCTCATTTCAGGAGTCAGCTGCCGTGGCACCCATCTTGCAGACACTTTGTGAAACTGGAGCACATCATCCACAATGTGGTGTCCTGACCCATGACTAATCTGTAAATATGCTGCAGTGTCATTCAGTGTCACTCTGCGGCTTTCCTTCAGTAGGCCTGTGGCTTCAACTGCTGCAGTGTTCTGTGGAGTCACAACTCGTTGTGCCTGACCTGGACGAGGAGCATCTTCCACTGACGTCACACCATTTGCGAACTTCCTACTCCATTCGTAGACTTGCTGCTGTGACAAACATGCATCACCGTACTGAACCTTCATTCGTCGATGAATTTCAATAGGTTTCACACCTTCACTACGCAAAATCCGAATAACAGAACGCTGTTCTTCCCTAGTGCAAGTCGCAAGTGGGGTGGCCATCTTTATACTGATACTGCGACGGTGTGTGTGCATCTGCACTATGCTCCACCTACAGGCCATTCTGCACGCTGTTTGTAGCATGCTTACCAACTTACAGGATAACGGCGCTAAATTTCGATTTGTTATTACAAATTTAAAGTTTTCATTTGACTCACCCTCGTACATGTTGAAATTTTCCGATTCTAGCAAACTTAAGCATCTCCTAGGAGAGGACACAGCGATCGGTGTAATTAGTGAACAGATAACCGCCAAACATGACGTATTACACTGCCTGAAAGACAGTGAAGCACTCAGAACGCATGGTAGGATTCAATGTAACTTCGTACAGGTACATATCTTCATCGAGTATATACACGCGTTCAATAAGTAATGCAACATATTCTTTCCTGAAAGTAGTTTGCTTCAATTCAGGATTCCAACACACCATATTATTCCCCACTCTTTTGCCTTAGACATCCTGTTTCTCGACATTATCTCTGTTCAGTGCGACAGCCTTACATCACCTTACAGGGGGGACCTGTATGCCCGCATGCTACCACTCTACTGGTCGACGTCGGAGCCAACGTCTTGCTGCATCAGTAAACTCCCCATCACCCATGTACAGCTTCTCGCAGAGTGCATCCTTCGTTGGGCCTAACAGATGAAAGTCGGAAGGCGCCGGAACCGGCTCGTGGGCGGAATGAGGAAGAAAAGTCCAGTGAAGTTTTGTGGGCTCTTCTCGGGGAGCACAAACTTGCGTGAATTCTTATGATGTAGAAGTTCGTTTGCGACGAGGAACACGTTGATATCGTTTGACCAGTTTCATGAGGGAAGCAAAATATACTTCAGCGTTGATCGTTGCACCATGAGGGAGGGCATCAAACAGAATAACCACTTCAAAGTCCCAGAGGACCATCGCCATGACTTTACCAGCTGAGGATGCGGCTTTGACTTTGTCTTTGGAGGACAGCTGGTGTGGCGCCATTGTATTCCATTAGAAGTGATGAATCCATTGTTCATTGCCTGTGACAACGTTCGACAAAAAACTGTAACGATGAACAGATGGTCGTTCTTTGCAGTTTACGGTCTTCTTTTAGGCGGTAAGGATCCTAGCGGGCACACACCTTTGAGTTCTCCAACTGATAGACAAGTGTGTCAGCACTGTCAACAGGTATGTTCAGTTATGCAGCGAGTAGTTTGATTGAGATCCGGCGATCACCTAGGATGAGAGTGTCCGGACGTTCCAACGCTGCAGAAGTCACAAGTGTATGCGGATGTGTGGCACGCGGGAGGTCGAAGATGTTCGAGCAGAATTTTTGCGATGAACACAGACGCCTCACCCAACGACTAACCGTGCTTTTATTCACTGCCAGGTCTCCGCAGTCATTCGCATGCGCTAATGAATATTTTCGCTGCCTTGATTTTCTGTAAAGAGAGACTCTCTGCTTGGAATGCACCTGCTTTACAATCGCCATTTCGAAGGCCACCTATAGAAATTTTACAAAACTATAGGGTCTGCACGGGGCATATTCCACAATGTCCCACAACAAATTCATTTTTTCAACCGATACTGGCCGAGAAAAATATTGTGTTGCATTACAAACTGAATGCCCCTCGTAAAGGATTAGAGCTGTAATTCTCTGTGTCACGTAGGACAGCGACCAGAGTGTATTATTCTTGTATGTATTACGTGTTATTACAACCTGTTAGGCCAAAAAAACTGGCGAGAACAGCGTCAGATGTGGAGTGACCTCTGTGAAGAACACAGACGATGATGATGTTCGGTTTGTGCGGCGCTGAACTGCGCGGTCATCAGTGCCCGTACAAAGTCCGAAGTTTTTTCACAGTCCAATTTTTCACAGTCCAATCTAGCCACTGTCACGAATGATGACGATGATGATGAAATGATGAGGATAACACAAACACCCAGTCCCTGGGCAGAGAAAATCCCCAACCCGGTCGGGAATCGAACCCTGGACCCCGTGATCCAGAGGTAGCAACGCTAGCCACTAGACCACGAGCTGCGGATGAAGAGCACAGATGTCTCTTACTCCTGTAAAACAGCGTGTCACTTCGTGTCACTTTCAATGGGGCTTTATAGAGGGTATCGATACTGTCAAGCTCGTCGAACCCTGCAGTATCAATTTGTGGAGCATTCGGATGTGACAGTGATCCGATGTTGGACAGTACTCGTTGTGAAGTTTCTGGTGTACCACGTCTGATGACAGCAAGGAAGGACCGCTGTATTCTACATCGAGCACACAGTAACGCCTGTCATATATCCGTCTGCCATCCAAGAGCAAGTATTTTGCTGATTGTATTATCGTCATCCTGCACCATTGGTCGGAGGCTAGCAGCAACCGAACTAGCAAATAATCGTCCCATACATAGGCTGGCTGCCATTAACCACTGAAATGGCTCCGTTCGGAGTGACATTGCACTGTGGCGTGGTCCTGTACTGTCACGGGTGACCATCGTCGTCAAGTATAGCGGAGACCTGCGGAGAGGTCCCGTTCTTCCACTGTCTTACGGAGGCGCAGCTGTACGTCATAGTGCGGCGAACTGTGAGGTATGACTTCACGACACAGCTGGTACTGACAGAGGCAGCTCTGATGTCAGAGACATCCTTCGTCCTCGTGTTTACCTCTCACGCGACGGTATCGTGGTGCCGTTTTACAGCAGGTCAAACCTCGTCTACACATGGCACGTATTCTATGAACTAATGCGTGATGTTAAGTCAGACACGTGGTCAGCAATACATCCCATATCAGTCACCAATAAAAAATGTGTGCACCAGTTCGGGTGTCAACTCTGTCGCGATTCAGTATCCACGATTTCAAGGACTAGTTACGAAGCTGTGGGCCATCTGCCCTCAGGAGAGGATATAACTTTCTTTCTTTCTTTCTTTCTTTCTTTATTTTTTTTTTTTTTATTCATCAGTATTCTGACCAGTTTCACGTGGCCCGCTAAGAATTCCTCTCCTGCGCCAACCTCTTCATCTCTGAGTAGCACCTGCAGCCTACGTCCTCAATTATTTGCTGAACGTATTTCAATCTCTGTCTTCCTCTACAGTTTTTGCCCTCTACAGCTCCCTCTAGTAGTACGCAAGTCATTTCCTGATGCCTTAGCAGATGTCCTGTCCATTCTCCTTGTTAGTGTACTCCACATATTCCTTTTTCCCTCCGATTCTGCGCAGAACCTCCTCATTCCTCACCTTATCAGTCCACCTAATTTTCAACATTCGTTTGTAACACCACATCCCAAATGCTTCCATTCTCGGTTTTCCCACAGTCCATGTTTCATTACCATACACTTCTGTGCTCTAAACGTACATTCTCAAAAATCTATTCCTGAAATTAAGGCCTGTGTTTGATACTAGTACACTTCTCTTGGCCAGGAATGCCGTTTTTGCCATTGCTAGTCTGCTTTTGATGTCCTTGCTCCGTCATTGGTTACTTTGCTGCCTAGGTAGAAGAATTCCATAACTTCATCTACCTGGCGACCAGCAATCCTGATAACATACTCACTGTTCTCATTTCTACTCCTTTCATCTTTCTTAGATTTACTCAATACTTTGCACTCTTAGAATGTTCGTTCCACTCACCAGATCATGTAATTCTTCTTCACTATCACTCAGGACAGCAACGTCATCAGAGAATCGTATCACTGATATCCTTTCACATTCAATTTTAATTCCACTCCTGATCCTTTCTTTTATTTCCATCATTGCTTCTTCGATGTACGGATTGAATAGCAGAAGCGGAAAGATCATATCCCTGTCATACACCCTTTTTAATCCGAGCACTGCGTTCTTGGTTGACCACTCTTGTTATTCCCTCTTGGCTCTTGTGAGTATTGTATATTATCCGTCTCTCCCTATAGCTTATCAATATTTTTCTCAGAATTTCGCACATCTTTCACCATATTACATTGTCGAACGCTTTATCCAGGGCAACAAATCCTATGAACGTGTTTTTATTTGTCTTAGGTGCCTTTACTTTTCCTAAAGCCAAACTGATCTTCATCTAATACATCCTCAATTTTCTCTTTCATTCGTCTGTATATTATTCTTGTCAGCAAACTTGTCAGCTCTTGCAGTCTTCGGAATTGTGTGGGTAATATTTTTCCGAAGGTCAGATGGTATGTCGCCAAACTCATACATTCTACCCACCAACTTGAGTAGTCGTTTTGTTGCCACTTCCCACAGTGATTTTAGAAATTCTGATGGAATGTTTCTATCTTTTCTCCGTTATTTGATCTTAATTCCTCCAAGGTTCTTCTAAATTCAGATTCTAATACTGGATCCTCTAACTTCAGATTCAACTCCTGTGTTATCTTCTATCAAATCAGACAAATATTGCCCGTCACAGAGAGCTTCAATGTAATCTTTCCACCCATCCTCTTTCTCCTCTGCATTTAACAGTGAAATTACCGTTTCATTCTTACTGTTAGCTACCTTGCTTTTCATTTCACCGAAGGTTGTTTTGACTTTCCTATTTGCTGAGCCAGTCCTTCCAACAGTGATTTTTCTGTTTCGATTTCTTTACATTTTTCATGCAGCCGTTTCGTCTTAGATTTCCTGCACTTCCTGTTTATTTCATTCCTCAGCGACTTGTATTTCTGTATTCCTGAATATCTCTGAACTTTTTGTACTTTATTCTTTCATCGACCAAGTGAAGTATTTCTTCTGTTACACATGGTTTCTTTGCAGTCACCTTCTTTGTGCCTGTATTTTTCTTTCCAACTTCTGTGATCGCCCTTTTTAGAGATGTCCATTCCTCTTTAACTGTACTGCCTCCTGACTCCTGAGCTATTCATTGTTGCTGCATGTATAGCCTAAGAGAACTTCAAGCATATTTCGTCATTCCTTAGTACTCATGACACCCTTACCAAGTGAATCAGTATATTTACCCGTGCCAGATCCATACCTACGTCATGATCATACTATGTTCCTTGTAAATTTGACGCGCGTTTTTAATCGCTTTAATAACGTGACATACCCTTCAACCCACAACGTTTCGTTCCATTCGTTCATTCCATTCTGTGTGCTTCACTCTGTTTTTTCAGGCAGTGTATTTTAGCCTTGTGATGCCCTGTTTATTTCAAGGAACGATACACACAAGTTTACATTTTCCAGTTCTTGGCAAACGCTGGCATCTCATGGAGGGGACACAGCGACAAATGTAAGTAATGCACAGATAAACGCCACAGGTTTCTTCTTGCTGAGTTTAGGTATTTCCTACCGTCAGACACTATCGTTAGATGTTCATTATCCTAATGACACCACGTCAGAGATTTAAAACTCCGTTCGGTACCATAATTAAAACGAAATGGTCTGAGTTGGATGTGACACTTATCTCGCGCCTGATCATCGAAACTACTCAAATAGACCAAATAATTCGCGACCTGCACCTGTGCATTAATTTTCAGTCTCACAGTTATTTCCCGGTCTGCAAACAGCATTTTCTAAACCTCCTTAGCATTTATGGTAACCATAAAGTACTTTCGATACGTGTGAGTGGGTGCTGAGTAGCTGAACCTACCCGCAATAGGTGGACGTGTACCGGTTCTCCATCTCGTGGGCGCGCATCCTGCCCACCGGGGACCTCGACGTCATCAACCAGCCGGGCATCGACTACTACAACAACCTCATCAACGAGCTGCTCGCGAACGGAATTCAGCCTATGGTAAGTAATAAAGTATCTTGCAGCGAACTTTACTCACAATTGCTCCATCTGGCTGGAGAGACAACATCAAAACATGGTTAATTGTTTTTCACGACATGATTAAGTCACTCTCAGAGAATGCACGCTCCCGTAATTTTTGAAAACAAAAAAATCCCGCTGTGTTTTCAGATATCTACAGCAAATACAATAAAAAGCAATAGTGATGTAACACAAGTAATTGATTCAGTGTACGGAGGAAATTAGTGAAATGTTTTTGGTTGTGTAACGGTATATTTTCTTGGACAACCCTTGACTTAAAAGGAAAGTATTTATTGTAGAAAAGTGGTTGACCCATAGTTATGATGTAGTTGCCTGTCCTGGAATCTAAGCGTTATAAACGCACTATGACAGAAATCTTCGCTTTTGAAATTCATTAGAAGTACTCCACTTCAATTTAACAGTACTAGTATCCACAGCTACAATACTAGAACAGCGTATGACCCACATTTACTCTTGACTAAGCTTGTCAATGACTCAGAAATATGTTCATCATAGTGTACAACCACAAAAATCTTTGATCATATACCCAACAACTGATATTGTCTAACAGGAAGGAAAGAAAAAATTAAATATAGCTTAAAAACCGTTTCTTCCGAAAAAATTCTTCTATTTTATAGACAAGACTCCAAAACCAACAGCATTAGTAGTATAGAAGACAATTATGTTCACTTTTGTCGTCAAATTTAAGTACGCTTCGTTAGTGACATGAGTAGTATGAAAGATTAATACGTTTATTTTCATGGAGTTTATGCTGCGGTGCTATTTAGTGATGTCAGTGAGGGGAGTGCATATACCAAACAGACAAACGAATGAGACGTACTTACCCTTTAAATTGACTCGTTCTACATAATTTCTGCGAAAATTGTGCCATTGATTAGGAATAAAAAACTTGAATAAGCTGATGCTATGCTGTAATGTGACGTATTTCATTTTGAATTTTCTGTTGCATCTAAAATGGTTCATGAAGTAAGAATAACGTGAGAAATATTTCATCAAGAACACAGTTGCCCAAAGTGTCCGCCTAGATGAACATCCATATAAGACAGACAAAACTATCCAATATCTATGTACTTCACGAAGAAGTGCCTACAAATAATTCAGAAACTGGCGGGCAGTTTGCAGTCTGAGGGTCAAAAGCCGTATATCGTCATGTCTCCTTCTACTGTAGAGCAAATACTGATGTAAAACTCTCATTGGGTCTGATACCACTAGAATACTGTGTGTTAGCCAAGTAACTACTTAGCCACACGTCAAATTATGCTATTCCAGGCCTATCTGTTTGTTTTTGAAAGTGATAAATGCTCCCCTTTCATTTCAAATTCACAGGCGCACTGAAAAAAGCTGAGCACATAATTGAACGCCAGTCATAGCAACCTGTATTTTTCATTGCAAACTTTCCCTTCGTACAGGTACATACCATCGGTGGGATTGTAAATGATTAGAGTTGGAATTCTCGGTAACAGGTAGAACTGCCAGTACAGTGTACTAGTTTGCTCGTGTTTAGTTATGATACCAGTCCTGGTAGGGCACGTAAGGGGCGCTCACAGCATCAGACGTTGAATGAACGCTGTGAAGGACAACAGAAGTACCGCCTACTCGTGTGAGACAGCGTTGTCAGAACCTTACAGTGTTTCAATGGGACCTCCTTGTGGGCCTCCATTTGGCCGATAGGTCCAGCGATGGAATATCCTGTTCTGTGAGGCATTTGGGAGTGGCAATAGCCTGATGCTGGATTGCTTGTCAAAACATTAGGGCAGGCATACTTGTCATCTAGGTTCCGGTTGACCACGTCTGACCACTACAACGGAGGATCGCCGGATTGTGCATCGAGCATATTGTAACCTCTTCACACCTGTGCCACCCACCTGAGAACTAGTAATGGTCTCCCTGCAGCATCCCGCACTATTCGTCAGGGTCCAGCAGCAGCCACGCGAAGGGATTCCTGACCTACGAGCAGGGCGCCGTTTAACATCACAACACGAACGGCTGCATCTGGAGTGTTTCTGTGCGATGCTGACGAATGTCACCGCATTGTGTTCAGCAATGAATTGTGGTTCTGCACAACCGCAAATGACCTTGGGAGAGGTCGTATACTTACAATGCTATGGAGAGACACAGCGGTTTTACTCCTGTTGTCACGGTGTGGTGAGATATCGGGTACGACTTCAAGTCCATGGAGCTGTAACAGCGCAACCGTACATCGTCGACACGCTGTGATGTCACGTGTTGGGCTGCACACGGAAAGAAAGCGGGCTACCTGTGCAGGGAGGCCCGGTGCGAGGCTGCTTTACCTAGCGTGGGAAATATCCACTTGTTATGAAACGAACAGGCACGCAACGGCAGCTGGGTGGCCGAACCGAGCCGGAATCTGCGAGACATTCTTTGCCCGCTTTTGGCGCGCCGATTGGCGATATGCTGTGCTGACAGAACTGAAGCGCACGCGCTGCCATATTTCTCAAACGATTTCACAGAAACTAAGTGGTTAAAAAAGATTTTTTGTGATACATATAGCTTTATATGGTTCAAATGGCTCTGAGCACTATGAGACTTAACTTCTGAGGTCGTCAGTCCCCTAGAACTTAGAACTACTGAAACCTAACTAACCTAAGGACATCACACACATCCATGTCCGAGGCAGGATCCGAACCTGCGACCGTAGCGGTCGCGCAGTTCCAGACTGTAGCGCCTAGTACCGCTCGGCCACCTTGTCCGGCATACAGCTTTATAGAATGAGATTTTCACTCTGCAGTGGAGTGTGCGCTGATATGAAACTTCCTGGCAGATTAAAACTGTGTGCCGGACCGAGACTCGAACTCGGGACCTTTGCCTTTCGCCTTTGCCCGCGAAAGGCAAAGGTCCCGAGTTCGAGTCTCGGTCCGGCACACAGTTTTTGTGGTGTCACCGCCAGACACCACACTTGCTAGGTGGTAGCTTTTAAATCGGCCGCGGTCCGGTAGTATAAGTCGGACCCGCGTGTCGCCACTGTCAGTGATCGCAGACCGAGCGCCACCACACGGCAGGTCTAGAGAGACGTACTAGCACTCGCCCCAGTTGTACAGACGACTTTGCCAGAAGGGGATCACTGACAATTACGCTCTCAATTGCCGAGACGATAGTTAGCCTAGCCGTCAGCTACATTTGCTACGACCTAGCAAGGCGCTGTATTCAATTGCTAATTAATATTATGAAGCATGTATCATCAAGAGCGATGTTCTACAATTATGGATTAAAGTTAAGTATTCCAGAAGCTACGTACTTTTCTTTATAGCATTCATTACGTATCCTGTTTCAGACCTCACGCCAGCCTGCGTGAGTTTAAGCGCGTGCCTTTCGGCTTCCTCTCATTGTGTCTAGACTGTCTTGTCTAGACACAACAGTTTTAATCTGCCAGGAAGTTTCATACAGCTTTATACAACGGGTTTGTGGTGAAGTGCCCATCGTCTCGCTAATGGTCATACTTATCGTGATACTCTCATTTAGGTAAGACGCTGGACGAAGTTAGAAAAAGTTTGCAATGAAAAATACAGGTTGCTATGATTTTGCGATTTTGCGTTTGGTGCATATTACAACACATGCTGCTGTGAATAAAATTTAGCTAAGATTCTAAATTTTTCTTTGGACTTTGAACGAGGTCTCTGTCTCCAATATCGAGAAAATTGAGTTTATGTAGCATTTTCACTTCCGACTGCATGAAATATTCATAAAATACCTCATATCTCTTAAACTGGTCGATATATGGAAACGATATTTGGGCAAATGATAGCACACAATGAGGAGAGTATTTTGCCATGTAGTTAACAGACATAACGTTCTTACCCACGTCGATATAGGCGAAGATACAGTTATTTAAGTTTCTTTCAATCAAGTGCTGTAATTTTTAAAAAAAAGTCGTTAACAGCTAGTGAAAAGAGAAAATAAAAGTGAAATTCCTTAAATTGTGTTACAGCTAATCATCAAAATGAGATTTCCCTTAAGCTATTGACCTCTTTGGTCGTCTATTGCTTGTTTAATAAGACACTGTGTTTCAAGATTCTGTCGCAGTACCTATTGCAAGGTGAGTTTTTTAGTTTATACTGTGTTTTGGCAAAATAATCAAAAGCAAAACTCCCAACATAAGAAATTTAGCCATTCCTCATAACTGACAGCGTTTCCTCAAATGAGAATTTGTTAGCAATTCAGATAAAAATAAATCGTCAACTTTGTTGCAATTTTGGGCGGAATCGTGTAGCCCCTGTATTTTTAACAGTGAATGATTGGAGTGGAAGGTTACCAGAGGATTTTCTCCTTGTTTTTCATCTGAGAAATGTGAAAATATTCCGCAGTAAATAGTGTACGTTATTTCTGTTCCTATTCTATTTTGAGTGAAGTGGTGGTGAACCTGTCCACCATAATTATCTTTTAATGTGGTAAAGATAAATTATACATATTTATAATCTATTTAAACTGTAATGAGTAGCCTCAAGCGGTTCGTAAAGTAATGACTATCATGTTTTGTAACATTGTTATCCATAGATACAAAGATTTCCTATTTCTAATAGAACAATAAGGCTTTTTTGCTGCAGAGTAGAACTCAGCTTCGTAACATTGAAGGTGTGAATACACTGGTGACTTTGAGAACATTGCCATCTATTCGTCAAAGACCCAAAGTGAATATCACTGATGAATCAGAAGATATATTTAGTAAGAAAATTCACTGTCTCACTTTGTACAGGGATAGGAGTGGAAAGATGGTTCGCTATTTGCTGTACTTTTTCGTGCGTCAAATATAACTGAGGGGCATAAATCTTTCCTTTCTTAAATTTCAGCCCCAGCGGTTTATCATTAAACGTATGCTGCGTTACGGGATTTCCCTGCAGTGCAACAGAACTAGTGATTTATTTTCATCTCAGCTGTTAAACTTTTTTAGTCAGAAATCGCCACTGGTGACGCTTTTCGGAAAGAGGGAAGGGTAACAAGGGAGGCCAAGATAAATCGTTCCTTTTGTGCAGTTTCAGAGTAATCTGGGAGCCTAGTGTCTTTTTAATAAGGAGCAGGTAGTACTGAAACATGATATTTTTTTCTGCGGCTTAAACTTGCTGAAGCGGTGGTTTATTAAGTAAGGAACTGAGGATGAATCAGGTCAATATCTTATCAAGAAATACTGTACTTCCTCGATATAAGAATAAACGTGTAATTTTTTCATTTATGTTGTTGTTAAAACCCATAGCAAATCTCGTTTCACTATCATTGGTCCTGAAAATTATATTGTTTCACTACTTAATGAACCACTTGAGATAGCTCGTTAAGGTTAAACCTGGTCATAAATATTCAAATAACATATAGGAACACAGCTGGGTGACGTCGATATTTTGACACGAGCACAAGCAGACAAAGGCATATTAAGTAGACAGAGGCGGCAGAGCGGCTACTTTCTGTTTTTATTGTGTAATATTAATGAATTGTTGTTAAATTTTTAATTTATTACTATTAGCATAATTTCCTTTCAATTGTATTATTTCATAGAATTGGCAGACAAGTCTTTAATCTTTTGAAATAAATTAAGCATTGTTCTTCATTGCCACGTCACATTGTAAAAGTATTTTCAGGCTAGGGTTGGTACCATTCTGCAATACAACGGATGTCCAGCGACGACGGCGAGGAACTGCCGTTTAGACCATGTGGGAGCAAGCCCTGCGCACTGCAAGCGCTCGCGTACCTTCAGCCACGACACGCGGCAATAGGGACATTGTGGTCCCAGCAAAGCCGTACCTATTCTTATGTCATGTGTTTGTTGCTCATTTCTATCGGCATCGATATTAAAATACCTCTGATCCGCTTTTCCCAATTTCTATAATAACGGAATATTTGTAAACAATGTAAATTTTACGAATGAAAATTACGCCTTTTTTTAATTGTTTTCAAACGAAAAATTTTAGCACAGCTGCTACAGCTGATTGATATTTCGGTTTTTTCTCGATTATTACTAAAAAATAGAAAGCTTGTTATAACCGAGAGCAAGGAAATACCGAGAAATACGGATTATTCAGGACTAAATACCGTTGTCCGTTTTTACCGGTCGGTTTTTCCCGCCCCTAACACAGACTACTGGCTTTCTTTCTGTCCTAATTCACTCTTAGTCGTTGCACTATTTTATGACAAACGTGCTAGATATCACAAAACGAAGTACACTACTGGCCATTAAAATTGCTACACCACGAAGATGACGTGCTACAGACGCGAAATTTAATCGACAGGAAGAAGATGCTGTGATATGTAAATGATTAGCTTTTCAGAGCATTCACACAAGCCTGGCGCCGGTGGCAACACCTACAACGTGCTGACATGAGGAAAGTTTCCAACCGACTTCTCATACACAAACAGCAGTTGACCAGCGTTGCCTGGTGAAGCGTTGATGTGACGCCTCGTGTAAGGAGGAGAAATGCGTACCATCACGTTTCCGACTTTGATAAAGGTCGGATTGTAGCCTATCGCGATTGCGATTTGCCGTATCGCGACATTGCTGCTCGCGTTGGTCGAGATCCAATGACTGTTAGCAGAATATGGAATCGGTGGGTTCAGGAGGGTAATACGGAACGCCGTGCTGGATCCCAACGGCCTCGTATCACTAGCAGTCGAGATGACAGCCATCTTATCCGCATGGTTGTAATGGATCGTGCAGCCACGTCTCGATCCCTGAGTCAACAGACGGGGACGTTTGGAAGACGACTACCATCTGCACGAACAGTTCGACGACGTTTGCAGCAGCATGGACTATCAGCTCGGAGACCATGGCTGCGGTTACCCTTGGACGCTGCGTCACAGACAGGAGTGCCTGCGATGGTGTACTCAACGACGAACCTGGGTGCACGAATGGCAAAACGTCATTTTATCGGATGAATCGAGGTTCTGTTCACAGCATCATGATGGTCGCATCCGTGTTTGGCGACATCGCGGTGAACGCACATTGGAAGCGTGTATTCGTCATCGCCATACTGGCGTATCGCCCGGCGTGATGGTATCGGGTGCCATTGGTTACACGTCTCGGTCACCTCTTGTTTGCATTGACGGCACTTTGAACAGTGGACGTTACATTTCATATGTGTTACGACCCGTGGCTCTACCCGTCATTCGATCCCTGCGAAGCCCTACATTTCAGCAGGATAATGCACGACCACATGTTTCAGGTCCTGTACAGAACTTTCTGGATAGAGAAAATGTTCGACTGCTGCCCTGGCCAGCACATTCTCCAGATCTCTCACCAATTGAAAACGTCTGGTCAATGGTGGCCGAGCAACTGGCTCGTCACAATACACCAGTCACTACTCTCGATGAACTGTGGTATCGTGTTGAAGCTGCATGGGCAGCAGTACCTGTACACGCCATCCAAGCTCTGAGACAATGCCCATGCGTATCAAGGCTGTTATTACGACTAAAGGTGGTTGTTCTGGGTACTGATTTCTCAGGATCTATGCACCCAAATTGCGTGAAAATGTAATCACATGTCAGTTTTAGTATAATATATGTGTCCAATGAATACCCGTATATCATCTGCATTTCTTCTTGGTGTAGCAATTTTAATGGCCAGTAGTGTATTAAAATGTGTACACGCTGGCGGTAGCCTGCCGTAATAGTCTATTACTAATTACCGACCCGACCGCCTGTCCAGGTGACTATGTACCACTGGGATTTGCCACAAGCTCTGCAGTACATCGGCGGCTGGCCCAACCCGATTCTCGCAGATTACTTCGTCGAGTACGCCCGGCTACTGTTCGACGAATTTGGAGACAGGGTGAGTGTGACGCAAAGCGCGCTGCAGTCAGTACAGTGTGGTGGGAGTGCAGTGAGCGGAGGCGGCGGCTCGTGTGGGGGCAGGTGCGCTGGTGGATCACGTTCAACGAGCCGGCCTCGTTCGTCGGCGGCTACTCGTCGGTGGGGGTGGCAGCGCCCTCGCAGAACGCGTCCGGCATCGGCGACTACCTGGCCGCCCACACCGTCCTCAGGGCGCACGCGGGCGCCTACAGGCTCTACGACGAGCAGTACAGGGCCGCGCAGAACGGTCAGTATACTCTCCGTCCTCCTCATCTCAGCACTGGACAAGTCACCAGTGAGAAATCGAAAGGATGTATACGCGTTCGTGAGGTGTACTGAAATGGGGTAGTCACTCTTCCACTAGTTCACTGAACAGAGTGGACTGTAAAAGAAAATCGAACCTCTGTCTCATAAAACGTAAAGAGGGGCTATTCATGAAGAGACAGACGTAAAACGTGCAAAGAATTATTGACCAAATTTAAACATTTAAGACTCTGTCATCATCTTCTTATTAAGAGATACACTGTGTGATCAAAAGTGTCCGGACACCCCCAAAAACATATGTCTTTCATATTAGGTTCATTGTGCTGCTTGACTACTGCTCACCGGTGTGGGATTCGTACCAGATACGGTTGATGGAAGAGATAGAGAAGATCCAATGGAGAACAGAGCGATTCGTTACAGGAAAATTTAGTAATCGCGAAAGCGTTACGGAGATGATAGTACTCCAGTGGAAGACGCTCAGTAACTCGGTACCGGATTTTGTTGAAGTTTCAAGAACATACTTTCACCGAGGAGTCAAGCAGTATATTGCTCCCTCCTACGTATATCTTGTGAAGAGACCATGAGGATAAAATCAGAGAGATTACAGCCCACACAGAGGCATAGACTGGAATAGAAGCGAGAACCGATAGAGGTACTCAAGGTACCCTCCGCCACACACCGTCAGGTGGCATGCGGAGTATGGAAGTAGATGTAGATGTAGATGTAGATGTAGATGTAGATGAACATACGTCTTTCATATTAGGTGCATTGTGCTGCCACCTGCTGCTAGGTACTCCATATCAGCGACGTCAGTAGTCATTAGACATCCTGAGAGAGCAAAATGGAACTCACGGACTTCGGACGTGGTCAGGTGATCGGGTGTCACTCGTGTCTAACGTCTGTACGCGAAGATTTCCACACTCCTAAACATCCCTAGGTCCACTGTTTATGATGTGATTGTGAAGTGGAAACGTGAAAGGACACGTACAGCACAAAAGCGTACAACCCGACCTCGTCTGTTGACTGACAGAGAACACAGACAGTTGAAGAGGGTCGTAATGTCTAATAAGCAGACATCTATCCATACAACAACACAGGAATTCCAAACTGTATCAGGATCCACTGCAAGTGCTATGACACTTAGGCGGGAGGTGAGAAAACTTGGATATCATGGTCGAGCGGCTGCTCATAAGTAACACATCACGCCAGTAAATGCCAAACGACGCCTCTCTTGGTGTAAGGACCGTAAACATTGGACGACTGAACAATGGAAAAACGTTGTGTGGAATGGCGAACACGATACACAATGTGGCGATCCGATGCCAGGGTGTGGGTATGGCGAATGCCCGGTGAACGTCATCTACCAGCGTGTGTAGTGCCAAAGTAAAATTTTGGAGGCGTTGGTATTGTGGTGTGGTCGTGTTTTTCATAGAGAGGGCTTTCACCCCTTGTTGTTTTGCGTGGCACTATCACAGCACAGGACTACATTGATATTTTAAGCACGTTCGCGGTTCCCACTCTTGAAGAGCCATTCGGGGATGGCGATTGCATCTTTAAACACGATCGAGCACCTGTTCATAACGAACGGTCTGTGGCGGAGTGGTTACAAAGTCACTGTAATGGACTTGCCTGCACAGAGTCCAGACATTTGTACTATACACCACCTTTGGGATGTTTTGGAACGCCGACTTTGTGCCAGGTCTCACCGACCGACATCGATACCTCTCCTCAGTGCATCACTCCGTGAGGAATGGGCTACCATTCCCCAAGAAACCTTCCAGTACCTGATTGAACGTATGCCTGCGACAGTGGACGCTGCCATCAAGGCTAAGGGTGGGCCAACACCATACTGAATTCCAGCATTACCGATGGAGTGCGCCACGAACTTGTAAGTCATTTTTCAGCCAGGTGTCCGGATACCTACTTTTCATCACGTAGTGCATAATCTACATTAAATGTTTACTACAATAAGTCAAATATTAAAGTTAGAAGTTGTGTAAGTTACATGCCTTGAGGCAGCATGTCTTGTCGCGCCCGAATCACCTGGAGCATATTCATCTAGACGGCAGTTATAAGTGTCGAGGGGGGCATGAAAGCGAAGCAGTAGTTGAGAAGTAAGTGAGATAAGGTTATAGGCTGTACAACATGTTATTCAATTTGTACACTGAGCTAGCAGTAAAATGTAGACTGACAAGTGCAAGAAAAGCGTTTCAGAATGTAGATTGAAGAGTTAGGAAGTCATTTCTGAAAGTATTTGTATGGAGTAAAGAGTTTGAACAAGAAGAAAATAGAAACATTTGAAATGTGGTGCTACATAAGAATGTTGAAGATCTGACACTGGGTTCAGGCCCGAAACTACTGACGATTCAATAACATTATCTCAGAAAATTTCTGGCTGGTTACAGTATTTCCAACAGTATAATTTACGAAGACAGCTGCGGTGTCCTCGAAGCAAATTGGATAAAATAATCCCTTACTAGCAGAAGAGTCACGTTATTTGGCACTCCACTATGGTACGCAGTTAGCTAGGCAACGGAAGCAGCAGTAAAAAGCGACGTTGTAGTCTTAGACCTTCACCACTAACCTCGCACTCTACCGCGATTCTTTAAAGAATCGGTTCCCAATGTGTAAAAGAATTTTAAAGGTCTAATTACTAAACAAATTAATTAATTGGTCCAATATTTGACTTTAAGCATGTAAATAAAGTATTATTCAAGAGCCAGACACAAATTATATTTCTAGAATGAAATTTTTACTCTGTAGCGGAGTGTGCGCTGAAACGAAACTTCCTGGCCTGTTAAAACTGTGTGCCGGAACGAGACTCGAGCTCGAGACCTTTGTCTTTTGCGGACAAGTGCTCTACCAGAGTTTTAATCTGCCACGACCTTTCATATAAACGAACACTCCGCTGCAGACTGAAAATGTCATGCTCTAAACATCCACCAGCTTGTGGCTAAGCCATGCATGTCGCCGTAATATCTTTTCTTCTTCCTGTAAATTTCGGAGAAGAACTTACCTGAACTTCGGAACGTAGGAGATGAGGTACTGGCGGAACTAAAGCTGTGAGGATAGGTCGCGAGTAGTGCTTGGGCAGCTCAGCCAGTACAGCATCTGACCGTAGAAGCCAAAGGTTCCGAGTTGGAATCCCGGTCTGGCGCACAGTTCCAACCAGCTAGGAAGTTTCACTAATTATGTTGCTTTTATTGGTTGCAAATTATTCGCCAATAAACTAATGAAATAATCTGTTGTGACTTGGCAAGACAGCCAAGCCACTACGAGGTGAAGCCGAAAGGCACGCGTTTAAGCTCACGCAGGCTGGCGTGAGGTCTGGAACAGGACACGGAAATGAACTAGCAAAAATAGGACGTAGCTGTGGAATACTTAACTTTAATCCATAATTGGTGAACATCGGTCTGACGGTACATGCATCACAAGATAAATAGCAATTGATAATGGCGCCTTGCTAGGTCGTAGCAAATGACGTAGCTGAAGGCTATGCTAACTATCGTCTCGGCAAATGAGAGCTTATTTGTCAGTGAACCATCGCTAGCAAAGTCGGCTGTACAACTGGGGCGAGTGCTAGGAAGTCTCTCTAGACCTGCCGTGTGGCGGCGCTCGCTCTGCAATCACTGACAGTGGCGACACGCGGGTCCGACGTATACTAACGGACCGCGGCCGATTTAAAGGCTACCACCTAGCAAGTGTGGTGTCTGGCGGTGACACCACATAATCAAATGCATAAAGCTTAGAAAATACCTGAAACTTTGTTGAAAGTTTGTTGCATGTAGCTAACTGCTGTTATTATCAAACTCTGATGAGTGATTTGAGCTGCGCTTCAAGAAAAGATTTTAGATGTACGTTCAGTGGTTATGCGAATACTTTTTGTAAAAAGTGTTTCGAGTAGTTAGTAGGTAATAAGCAATAAATTAAAATGTACTGTCTGAGGCTGCAATTTTATTGCATAAACAGCGGAAGTGTAGTAAGCAATAAACTTTTCTCGTTTCATTATTTTATAGACTCTGTTAGAGGGATAAACTTTCTAAAAGTTTTGAAATTGTTTTAAAGTGAGTTGGAAATCTATAAGTGCTCCCATTCTCAAATACTGGTTGTATATGTTACTGTTGTTGTCGTCTTCAGTCCAGAGACTGGATTGATGCAGCTCTCCATGCTATTCTATCCTGTGCAAGCCTCTTCATCTCCGAATAACTATGGCAAACTACATCCTTCTGAATCTGCTTACTATATTCTTTTGCTCTCTCTCTCTACGATTTTTACCCCCACACTTCTCCCCAATACTAAATTACTGATTCGTTGATGTCTCAGAATGTGACCTATCAACAGATCCTTTCTTGTTGCGCACAAATTTCTTGTCTCTCCGATCTAATCTTGAACATTACTATGTAGCACCTCATTTCAAAAGGTTCTATTCTCTTCTTGTCTAAACTGTTTATCGTCCATGTTTCAACCGGATACATTGCTCCACTCCTTTTAAACACTTTCAGAAAAGGCTTCCTAACTCTTAAATCTATATTCGATGTTAACAAATTTCTCTTCTTCGGAAACGCTTTTCTTATCATTGCCAGACTACGATTTATATCCTCTCTACTTCGCCCATCATCAGTTATTTTGCTGCCCAAGTAACGTAACTCATCTATTGTTTTAGGTGTCTCGCTTTTAATCTAATTCCCTCAGCATCATCTGCTTTAATTCGACTACATTCCATTATTCCTGTTACGATTTTGTTGGTGTTCATCTTGTATATCCTCCTTTCAAGGCAGTGTCCATTCCGTTCAGTTGCTTTAAGTTCTTTGCTGTCTCTGACAGATTTAAAATGTCATCGCCAAATTTCAAATTTTTTATTTCTTCCCCCTAATTCCTACTCCAAATTTTTCTTCCATTTGCTTTACAGCCAGCTCAGTGTACAGATTGAATAACATCTGGTACAGGCTGCAATCCTATCTCACTTACTTCTACATCTACATTTATACCCCGCAAGCCACCCAGCGGTGTGTGGCGGAGGGCACTTTACTTCTTTACTTTACTTCTCAACTACTGCTTCCCTTTCATGCCCCTTGACAATTAAAACTGCCGTCTGGATGAATATAGTCCGGGTGATTTGAGCTCCGCGAGTCATGCTACCTCAAGGCATGTAACTTACACAATTTCGAAATTTAATGTGGGATTTATTGTGTCAGATCTTTGCGGTTGATTACATCTCTTAATGAGGAAATTACGACAGCATTTTAAATGTTTAAATTTGGTCAAATGTATAAAATATTGAAAATCCAGTTTTTGGTGTGCCTGGAAGCCAATAGACAGGCAACTTTCATTTGAAAACGTGCACCGTTTTAGTGATTTAGTAACATGGAGTCCAGTAACAGACAATGGTCGTAACACAGCAGGTGATACATAGTGGTCAATGATGACCACTTTGACGACCTGTGTACAGACACTCTTGTACCGCATCCAGCTAATAGAAGTACCTATGGCACAGTCAGAAAATAACTGGGCAGAAATGCTCCGTAGTTTCATGTAAAACTATATGCACCATGTCGCCATCATAGGTCGAAAATAATGACCTGTTCTATAAGACTGTGATACATAACTCGAAAAAAGACGTAACCGCTTTCCTGGATCACTGTGAATACGGAAATCCTTTATTAGAAGAAAACTAAACTCACTCGTACCTGAAATCACGAACTGCATTAGCAATTCATGGCTTAAACTGTGAACAATCACTTGAGTGCATTCTGAAAAGATGATTTCGGTGAAATTTCATGCCTCCACAACTCTTCAAGCACTAGGTGGGCTAGTGCTTGTACTTCTCTACCGTGGATTTAAGGGGTGGATACGATCAGTTAGGGGGTTCCAGAGGAGCAGCCGAAGACATCATTTTTGGTCCCCTGGGGTGATTATCAATATCAGAGGATGCTATTAACATTGATGAATGCACCAGAAACACTTCAGCCCTTGCTGGATGATATGGAGAGCGTTAAAATCCTAGCAGTATTTAATGACTCCACGATATTACTATTGTCTCAAGAGATATGAGGGAGCATGTACGAGGGACAGTAAGTAATGTAACACATATTTCTTCCTGGCCACATTCAGTTGAAAAAAGGGGGATTTGTTGCGCGACATCGTGGAATAGTCCTGTTTGAGCCACTGCAGTTTCATGAAGTTCTGATAGTTGGCGGCGTCATATGTAGCGTCTGTAACGATGGTGCGTTCCAAGCAGACAGCTGTCATTGAGATTCTTTTCGCGTGAAACCAGAGCGTCGCAGATCTTCGTAGGCGTTTGCAGAATGTTCCCGCAGTCCTGGCAGTGATCGAAAGCACGTTGAATCGTTGGGCGAGACGTCTGCCATCATCGCGACAACGTCGAGCAAACCTGTCCGATCTCCCGCGTACTGACCAGCAGCTCACAGCTGTGACACTTACAATGTTGGAACGTGTGGATACTCTCGTTCGAGGTGATTGACAGATCACAATGAAATACCTCGCCACCCAACTGGACGTCTCTGTTGGTAGTACTGACAAGTCTCTGCGCCCGAGAGGAACTCACAAGACTTCATTGGCCTGTTCTTCCTCATTGAAGCTACAACCCGGTTCTCGCACCTTCAGACTTCCATCTGTTCGGTCACTGAAGGACGAACTGCGCGGAAAGCTGTACGTGGATGTTTGGGAGATTATTGATGTAGTAAGACGTCGCTTCCCGATGTCCACCAGTAGAGTGGTACCATGCGGACATATAGGCCCTTCCAGTAAGGTGACCTAAGGCCGATGTATTGAGCCAAGATTACGTCAAAAATAGGTTTTCGTAGCCAAAAGAGTGAGCAATAATATGGTGTATTGGAATCGTGACTAAAACCAGCCTGCTTTCAGAAGAAAAGTGTTGCATTACTTATTGGACGGCCCTCGTAAAGATACCAACTCCCAATGTCGAAACGAATGTTTCTTTTCTCGATGTTCTTGAAATAAAAACAAATTAGTATTGCCGGTGGATTACACACAGATAAATGTATTTCGCGACATCGAAATCGTCCTTCTCGTAGCGGCGCGCAGAAATACACACATCAAAAATAGTTTTGCGTCACCCAGGTTCCCAGAACTCCTGACGATAGACGTTGACTGTGGGTATTGTATCACAAACACAGCCCCTTTGACTGTTCAGAGTGGTCACTAAACACGCTCTAAGATGTACACTATCATACATGAGCAGCGCCTATCACACGGAGGGGGTCCGACAGCCGATCAGTTCCAGTCATTCCACCAGGAAAGAGGTACACGGCTCTTGTTGTCGGTAGTTCAGCCATGCCTAGACGGTCAATACCGCAGTTCGATCGCGTCTGCATTGTTACTTTGTGCCAGGAAGGGCTGTCAACAACGGAAGTGTCCATGCGTCATGTTGTTCAGACATGAAGGAGATACAGGAACTGTCGATGACATGTCTCGCTCAGGCCGTCCATTCTTGAATCCAAATAATTCCGTGGACAACAGTGGTATAATTCTTCATTCACTTCCTTCTTACAGTTTTTTCCAGTTTTATGTACAGCTTAGTACAGAAAGCAGTTATCTTTTCAGACAGAACTCGGTTCAAAATTACATTCACGAAAACAAAACCAGTCTGATACTCATATATCGAGAGTTAACCACGCAATAATGGTAAAAAATGAATATCTCATGGAGTATGATTCATCATATTGCTGCTCAGCGAGTAACTTTAGTAGTTAATTAGTGTGAATATTTTTTATGTATGAATCTTTATATCTTGGTCATAAAAGGAGATAATACAACAGACCGAGTCAAGTCGAAAATACGCTGCTCTGTAATCCTCCAAGCTGCAATACACAATGCATAATGTTGGCCCGCAACAAAAACAGCAGAATACCGACTAGCTGTAATGGAAACAAAAATGCTTCAGTAGACATTTGACCTGACACTTTATGATAATGTCGGCAATGACGAAATACGCAGGTGGGATGCAGTGGCACCTGTCGTTGAGAAGATGAGGGAAAGCCGTCCGGAGTGGTAGGGGCACGTACTTCGAGCAGACCACGATGCAATAGCAAATCTGGTAGCAAATGGTCCCTCGGGAGACCGAGACAGCGCTGGCTAGATATCCTCCATATAGACCTCAAGACAGGGTGCAGCCCTTGATAATGTTGATATTCGTAGCTCTGTCGATTCCATCAGTAGTTTATTTTTTCATCGGAAAAACGGACTTCTTTTATTTGTACACACTTCCGTGAACTCACAACACTAATGCGTTACTTCCCCTCCAAGGCTCGATAAATATCGTACATTTCATGCTGAACTGTACAGCATTATTATGGTCTTCAACATAGAGCAATAATATCACAGTCCGCAAAATGCAGATAGTATGATTATTTTCTTAATCGTTGTAAGTTGAAGGCTCAATTATAAAACAACAGCAACACTAAGAAATTAATCTTCTCACATTCTGAGAGTCTATTTAGTGTACGGTGAAAGCACAAGCTGATGACCGCAGATTCATTTTTCTAACTAACGTCACTAGTTTGAGAAAACGTATAATGATGGTACAGAAAATGTCGTCGCGCACCTATCACCAAGAGAATAGTTTTAAACCACCCAAGTACTACATTCATACAGTCTCTGAAGAACAGATGGTCTTATTAGTGACAAGGTGACATTGTGTTCATCATCCGTTCAGTTGATCATATAATTTTCCAACGGTTTGCTGTCTTCATTTACGCATGACTTAACGTATTTTCAATGTAATTAACGTTTCTCTTATCACCCTAATTCCCAGTATTTATTTCATTTTAGGAGAGCTCTTAATATCTACAATACGTTATCGTTTTTTTTTATCAACGTTATGCCCGATGATTCGACACGTAATGCGTCTCTTATCGCTGCAGGGCGCGTGATCTCTGATCACAAAAGCAAACACACTCTACAGCAGGGCTACCTTTTCACCGTGCGCCGGCGCTCGTCAGATCACATATTCATCTCTCGTAAATACACTACGTGTTCAAAAGTATCCAGACACCTGGCTGGAAATGACTTACAAGTTCGTCGCTCCCTCCATCGGTAATGCTGCAATTGAATATGGTGTTGGCCCACTCTTAGTCGTGGCGACAGCTTCCACTCTCGCAGGCGTACATTCAGTCAGGTATTGGAAGGTTTCTTGGGGAATGGCAGTCCATTCTTCACCGAGTGCTGCACTGAGGAGAGGTATCTATGTCGGTTGGTGAGGTCTGGTACGGAGTCGACGTTCCAAAACATCCCAAAGGTGTTCGGTAGTAGTCAGGTCAGGACTCTGTGCAGGCAGGTCCATTACAGGGATGTCGTGTAACCACTCCGCCACAGGCCGTGCATTATGAACAGGTGCTCGTTCGTGTTGAAAGATGTAATCGCCATCTCCGAATTGTTCTTCAACAGTAGAAAGCAAGAAGGTGCTTAAAACATAAATGTAGGCCTATGCTGTGATAGTGCCACGCATAACAAGGGGTACAAACCGCCTCCATGAAAAACTCCACCGCACCATAACATCACAGCCTCCGAATTTTACTGTTG
This sequence comes from Schistocerca serialis cubense, assembly GCF_023864345.2. NCBI lineage: Eukaryota > Metazoa > Arthropoda > Insecta > Orthoptera > Acrididae > Schistocerca > Schistocerca serialis. The sequence goes on from NC_064644.1 coordinate 592,078,888, forward strand.
GCACTACACACGCTGGCAGATGACGTTCACCGGGCATTCGCCATACCCACACTCTGCCATCGGATCGCCACATTGCGTACCGTGATTCGCCATTCCACACATTTTTCCACTGTCCAATGTCTACGCTCCTTACACAAAGCGAGGCATCGTTTGGCACTTGCCGGCGTGATGTGTGGCTTATTAGCAGCCGCTCGACCATGATATCCAAGTTTTCTTACCTCCCGCCTAACTGTCATAGTACTTCCAGTTGATCCTGGTACAGTTTGGAATTCCTGTGTGATTGTATGGATATATGTCTGGCTATTACTCATTACGACCCTCTTCAACTGTCGGTGGTCTCTGTCAGTCAACAGACGAGGTCGGGCTAAACGCCTTTGTACTGTACGTGTCCTTTCGCGTTTCCACTTCACTACCACATCGGAAACAGTGGATCTAAAGATGTTTAGGAGTGTGGAAATCTTGCGTACAGACGTATGACACAAGTGACACCCAATCACCTGACCACGTCCGAAGTCCGTGAGTTCCGCGGATCGCCCCATACCTCTCTCTCACGATGTCTAATGGCTACTCAGGTCGCTGATATGGAGCACTGGCAGAAGGCGGCAGCACAGTGCACCTAATATGAAAGATGTATGTTCATCTACATCTACATCCATACTCCGCATGCCACCTGACGGAGTGTTGCGTAGGGTACCTTGAGTACCTCTATCGGTTCTCGCTTCTATTCCAGTATCGTTTTGTTCGTGGAAAGAAAGGTTTTCGGTATGCCTCTGTGTGGGCTGTAATCTCTCTGATTTTATCCTCACGGTCTCTTCGCGAGATATACGTAGGAGGGAGCAATATACTGCTTGACTCCTCGGTGAAGGTATGTTCTCGAAACTTCAACAAAAGCCAGTACCGAGTTACTGAGCGTCTCTCCTGCAGAGTCTTTCACTGGAGTTTATCTGTCATCTCCGTAACGCTTTCGCGATTATTAAATGATCCTGTAACGAAGCGCGCTGCTCTCCATTGGATCTTCTCTATCTCTTCTATCAACCCTATCTGGTATGAATCCCACACTGATGAGCAATATTCAAGCAGTGGGTGAACAAGTGTACTGTAACCTACTTCCTTTGTTTGGGACTGCATTTCCTTAGGATTCTTCCAATGAATCTCAGTCTGGCATCTGCATTACGGACGATTAATTTTATATGGTCATTCCATTTTAAATCACTCCTATTGCCTACTCAAATGGCTCAAATGGCTCTGAGCACTATGGGACTTAACATCTATGGTCATCAGTCCCCTAGAACTTAGAACTACTTAAACCTAACTAACCTAATGACATCACACACACCCATGCTCGAGGCAGGATTCGAACCTGCGACCGTAGCAGTCGCGCGGTTCCGGACTGAGCGCCTAGATCCGCTAGACCACCGCGGCCGGCCTAATGCCTACTCCCAGCTAATTTATGGAATTAACTGCTTCCAGTTGCTTACCTGCTATATTGTAGCTAAATGATAATGGATCTTTCTTTCTACATATTCGCAGCACATTACACTTGTCTACACTGAGATTCAATTGCCATTCCCTGCACCATGCGTCAATTCGTTGCAGATCCTCCTGCATTTCAGTACAATTTTCTATTCTTACAACCTCTCGATATACAACAGCATCATCCGCAAAAAGCCTCAGTGAACTTTCGATGTTATGCACAAGGTCATTTATGTATACTGTGAATAGCGACGGTCCTACGACACTAACCTGTGGCACACCTTAAATCACTCTTACTTCGGAAGACTTCTCTCCATTGAGAATGACATGCTGCGTTCTGTTGTCTAGGAACTCTTCAATAACACAATTGGTCTGATAGCCCATATGCTCTCACTTTGTTCATTAAACGACTGTGGGGAACTGTATCAAACGCATTGCGGAAGTCAAGAAACACGGCATCTACCTGTGAACCCGTATCTATGGCCCTCTGAGTCTCGTGGACGAATAGCGCGAGCTGGGTTTCACACTATCATCTTTTTCGAAACCCATGCTGATTCCTACAGAGTTGATTCCTAGTCTCCAGGAAAGTCATTATACTCGAACATAATACGTGTTCCAAAATACTATAACTGATCGACATTAGAGATATAGGTCTATAGTTCTGCATATCTGTTCGACGTTCCTTCTTGAAAATGGGGATGACCTGTGCCCTTTTCAAATCTTTTCTAGAGACCTACGGTACACCGCTGCAAGAAGGGGGGCAAGTCCCTTCGGTACTCTGTGTACAATCGAACTGGTATCCCATCAGGTCCAGCGGCCTTTCCTCTTTTGAGCGATTTTAATTGTTTCTCTATCCCTCTGTCATCTATTTCGAAATCTACCATTTTGTCATTGTGCGACAATCTAGAGAGGAAACTACAGTGCAGTCTTCCTCTGTGAAACAGCTTTGGAAAAAGACATTTAGTATTTCGGCCTTTAGTCTGTCATCCTCTGTTTCAGTACCATTTTGGTCACAGAGTGTCTGGACATTTTGTTTTGATCCACCTATCGCTTTGACATAAGACCAAAATTTCTTAGGATTTTCTGCCAAGTCAGTACATAGAACTTTACTTTCGAATTCATTGAACGCCTTTCGCATAGCCCTCCTCACACTACATTTCGCTTCGCGTAATCTTTGTTTGTCTGCAAGGCTTTGGCTATGTTTATGCTTGCTGTGAAGTTCCCTTTGCTTCCGCAGCAGTTTTTTTAACTCGGCTATTGTACCACGGTGGCTCTTTTCCATCTCTTACGATCTTGCTTGCCACATACTCATCCAATGCATATTGTACGATGGTTTTGAACTTTGTCCACTGATCCTAAGCACTATCTGTACTTGAGCCAAAACTTTTGTGTTGAGCCGTCAGGTACTCTGAAATCTGCTTTTTGCCATTTTTGCTAAACAGAAAAATCTTCCTACCTTTTTTTAATATTTCTATTTACAGCTGAAATCACCGATGCCGTAACCGCTTTATGATCGCTGATTCCCTGCTCTGCGTTAACTGTTTCAAATAGTTCGGGTTTGTTTGTCACCAGAAGGTCTAATATGCTATCGCCACGAGTCGGTGTTTAACTGCTCAAGATGGTTCTGAGATAATGCACTTAAAATGTTTTTGGGGGTGTCCGGATATTTTTGATCACATAATTATTCGATGGAAAATGGAGCAGGATCTTCAGTCCTTTAATACTTTGTTTTCTGGATACAAGAGAACTCTACTATAAATTAAACTGGCGCAACGAGTCCCTGATGACTCGCAAAAACCGAACTAGACAACATAACGGATCATGGCCGTATGTGAATTTAAGGCTGCATTCAAGACGAAGTTAGGTATGTAATTCATAAAACAACCGACATATTCGTGTTCACGTATTACGCATGTCTGAGAGGACAGCCTTCCCATTAGCAGAACGATGAGCGTCGCCTCGCACCATGGAAAAGCAAAGCGGCTCTGCCCAAGTTCAGGATAGGTCTATGCAACTATGCAACAGAAACATCTAACTTTTTTTGGATACTGATAACATTACCAGAGAGAGTAGAGGCAGCACTTGGAACTAGTTTCACATTGTTCAGTTCGTAGTGATAGACGGGAAAGCATGGAGTAGAACAGAAGTGATATCAGCCGTTCCGCAAGGTAGTGTCATAGGCCGTCTGCTATTCCCCATTTACATAAATGATCTAGGTGATAATCTGCGTAACAGCCTTAGATTGTTTGCAGATGACGCTGTAATTTACCGTCTAGTAAAATCATCAGACGATCAGTTCCAATTACAAAATGATCTGTGTGTGTGAAATCTTATGGGACTTAACTGCTAAGGTCATCAGTCAGTAAGCTTACACACTACTTAACTTAAACACACACACCCATGACCAAGGGAGAACTCGAACCTCCGCCGGGACCAGTCGCAAAATGATCTAGAGAGAATTTCTGTTGGTGCAAAAAGTGGCAATTGGCATTAAACAAAGAAAAGTGCGAGGTCATCCACATTGGTACTAATAGAAATCTGATAAATTTTGGGTATACGATAAATCGCACAAATCTAAGGGCTGTCAATTCGACTAAATACCTAGGAATTACAATTACTAGCAACTTAAATTGGAAAGACCACGTAGATAATATTGTGGGCAAGGCGAAACAAAGACTGCTCTTAATTGGCAGAACACTTAGAAGACGTGACAAACCCACTAAAGAAACAGCCTACATTACACCTGTCCGTCCTCTGCTGGAATATTGCTGCGCGATATGGGATCCTTACCAGGTGGGAGTGACGGAGGACATCGAAAGAGTGCAACGAAGGGCAGCTCGTTTCGTGTTATCGCGCAATAGGTGTGAGAGTGTCACTGGTATGATATACGAGTTGGGGTGGCAGTCACTGAGACAAAGGCGGTTTTGTTTGCGGCGAGATCTATTTACGAAATTTCAATCACCAACTTTCTCTTCTGAATGCGAAAATATTTTGTTGATACCCACCTATGTAGGGAAATGATCATCATAATAAAATAAGGGAAATCAGAGCTCGAACGGAAAGGTTTAGGTGTTCCTTTTTCCCACCCGCCATTCGAGACTGGAATGGTAGAAAAGTTGTATGAAAATGGTTCAATGAACCCTCTGCCGGGCACTAAAGCGTGAACTGCAGATTAACCACGTAGATGTAGATGTAATCAGTAAGAAGAATGGAGAAAAATTCGAGGGGAAAAGCAACGTGGTCAGTATATTTGAGTCGCAACCAGGGAGAAGCCTGGTTCAAATCAAAACATAGCTGTACATGTTTAGTACGAGTATTTTACATGATTTCCACAAATGGCTAAAGAGAAATGCCAAGCGTGACCCTTCGAAAAGAACACGGACGAGTACTTTCTCCTGCCTTGCCTAATCAAGCTCCTGCTTGAAATTCCCATCCCAGTTAGCAAGCAAGAAAGTTAATCATCAAACAAGATAATTACGTTTTAGCTATAAGTATTCACCATTCATCCACTACTTGATTTCATTCGGAGGAACCAATTGCGCATCAAATCCTGATTTACTTGTGCTTCTCTCCATTTTCTGCCTGTTATGTGAAGCCAGACACATTTCTTCGCCTTTTTCGCCATTTATTGGGATCAGATCAGCTGTTCATGGCACAGTTTCTACAGACAAGTGAAAAAAACGAGAAACATCTTCAGGTGAGTGGCATAGTATCTTCACAGCTCAAAAGCCAAACACAGGCTCGCAGAACTGGCTCGCAATGCCCCTGTTTCTAATGTCACATTTTTCACTAGCATTTTCTCGAACAGAAAGGGTTAATTTCAATAATTTTGTGATTAGCAAACTAATTTTGATAGAAGCATAAATTTTTAGAAATCTGAGAAATAGGGTTACAAGAATATAGCACTGGTTATTCAAATCTTATGCAATTTCACAAAATAATATAGTTGAATCGAAAGTTTTACCATCAATAACTATTCAGATGTAGTAATTTTGAAGAAAAAAGTCGGTTCAGCCAAAAGAGGAAAAAAGGAGGTCTTAAAGTCAAGGGTTGTATTACCTGTGTAGTAATTTTGGGTAATATACTCGTTGTCAGGTAGACTGTTCACATAAATGCACATTCCCCATTTCAAATGACGTATGCACTTTCGTTCCTGTTCCCTTGTTGACCCGCACAATGCCTTCCACTCCACAGTCACTTTCCCCAAAGGTACTGGTCTTGGGAACTTTCGACTAGCTGCGGATAGGAAGTATGAAAGGTGGTTACATTTCCGACGACTATGAAGTCATTTCAGACGAAGCATGAACTGTATCTTGGGTGAGGGGTGCTAGCTAAACTTTCATTATTACAGCAGTCAATACCTGTGTTTTAAATGCTCTAGATACTAACTTATATCTAAATTATACGACACATTTTGTAACGCATTGTCATTTAGTGTAACGTGCTGGTGGGTAAAGCTGTTTTGTTATCGCGCGCAAGTGGACATCTTAATGTATTCTCAAGCCCAGGGTAGTAAACAGACATTCTACATAGCTATTAATTTTGGCCCTGTAATACCACTAATGTTAGGTGCAGCTCGTCTCAAATTAATTACAAATTCTACTGTGACATAACAAGAATGCACAAATTGATATAAATGAGAGTTTGGGAATTTTTCTAAAATGACAACACAACCTCTCCCTTTTTCATTATACATTTAATTTATCGCTGCTTTCAGGGTTCAAGTGATACATGACAAGCAAATTCAATTACTTTCAACTCTCAACAAAATAATTAACATTTAGACATTGAATATGTGATTATTAAATTTTTATGTCTATATTTGAGAATGTTATAACTAGCAAAACAATTAAATCTTCATCAGTGAAATTTACATCTATGTTGTCGTAGCTGTTCAATTGACTAAGTTGGTGGAGAATGAAATTTTATCTTTTAAGGGGGGGTAGGACGTCAAACGGGCCGACTTGGAGCAGGAGAGGCACCACAGTACATTTTAATTTCCACTGTCTATACTTGTACAAGTAAATTCATAAAACTTTGTCAGCATGACCAGGAAGGATTCAGTATTCACACTAGTAGCAGCGGAAGTTCAAAAACATAACACAATAATTTTTTTTTGACATTTGAAACTTCATCATTTTTTTTACTTACTATTGGCTGCATTTGTTGCTATAAGTACACCTTTCTTCATAAGTAAGAGAGACTGTTCGAAGAATTTTGCGCAGCATACAAACCATACTTACAGGTGTCTGAAACTCTAGAATCTATTTAATTTATGAAAAATGAATGAGCTGTTACTTTTTAAAATTTATGTTTAGAAAAAAATCAAATTTTGTAGTTAATTATCTCAATTTTTACCACAGTTTTTAATAGATTTGGAAAATTCTAGAGTTTCATTCACCTGTAAGTATGATTTGTATGCTTTGCAAAATTCATCAAAGAATCTCTCTTACTTGTGAAGAAAAATGGACCTATAGCAACAAATGCAGCCAACAGTAAGTGAAAGAATGATGAAATTTCATATCTAAAAAAAAAATTTTGTTATGTTTTTGCACTTCCACTGCTATAAGTGTGAAGCCTTCCTGGTCATGGTGACAAAGTTTTATGAATTTATTTGTGAAAGTATAGACAGAAGAAAACAAAATGTCCTGTGGTGCCTCTCCTGCTCCAAGTCGGCCCGTTTGACGTCCTACCCCCCTAAAACTAATCAAACTCTCATGTACTCAGTGGAGGGTATGTTAGTATTCAACTCTTGAAATTCTATATTCAAAGCGTACACAGGTTGGAGTCAGCAAACTCTCGACTCGACATTTAATGTCGCCTAATGCGCGTTGGTACATTACCAATGGGGAACTGCAGCGGCATTGTCTCCGTGCTGGATCTGAAATGCGAGTTCCCTACGTTGGCCTCGACTAAATCGCTCAGTCTCAACTTTCCTGCGTTCCGTAGAACATTAAATTTTCCCTAGTCCAAATAATGGCTATTGCACACTCGCTAAGGGATGGAGCGGCGTGCACAATTCTCTGCCAGCAAAAATTCCCGCAGGAATATGAACTACCACTTTACATCTGTCGTCACGATACGTGAAGTGTACCGCCCTCACTTCGCAGACGTAAAGGTCTCAACGTCTTCGCTATTTTTGCACACATGGGTGTGGCCTGGTGCGAGACGAGAGAGCTCTGTTAATCTAGTTCTCAAAAGTGCTTTTATGAGACGTGACTCTCCCCTCCGTGTCTCTTCTATGTCACACAGTATGGCTTCAGCCAACCGCTTCCTCGTTATAGGTGACTTTTTATTTTTCTTGCCGGGTCGCCGCTAGCGTTGTTAGTGCTGTCGAGCCAATTACCCACAGTCTCGGCTGTGTTTATTTAAAAGGTATATATTGTTCTCGCCTTATTTCTTTCTGCGCTGCAACTGGGCCTTTTGTTGTTAATGTTAATTGGGGTTTCCCAGCGCCATTAGCCAAGTGCACAAACTGCATTCACTTTATCTCATTTATGCATGCCCCTGTCGTCATAAGGGTAGATACTGTTTTCTTATTCGGTACATGAGATTATTACAATTGCTTCCTCTTTACAATATAGAGTTATTTTCTGGGGATTTTATTCTGTATCGTAATTGTGAAGCTCATGTAAGGTCCGAAAAATGTGGACGCCTTACAATGTGATCACATATAAATAATTGTTTGATTCAGCAAGTGCTGTAACTAGCAAAAGCGTTTATTTTGAGTGGTGTTTGAGTGCAAAACGCATGTTTCACGCACAGCAATAAACGTTCATCATCCCACAATTTATTTTAAATTAAACGAAGTAGTTAAAAACAAAAGTGGGAACTAATGATATAAATAACACTTAATTTTTCTTTTATACGTTCTATTAAATATGTAATGTGCAGTACGTTCCTAATGCAGTGGGAATTTTACTTAGCATAATATGAAACACCTTTCAGCCGTCTGATTTCCAAAGTGTTATTTTATTGAGCTACCAGTTTAGGCAAATTCTTACGCCAAGTTCAGGACCCCTGACTGACGTGTAGGGAGACCCCAACCTCGGTTGAGGTCAACATAGGGGCCAACATTCAAAGACAGGTATCAGTAGATTTCTTCTTCGTACAGAATCACTATAAACGTCATCTGCCGACTTTTAGATAAACATGTACAAAGTGTACAGTACCTAAAATTACTGCACGGGGGACAGATATTTGTATTACCCTTGACTTTAAAACCTCCATTTCTCCACTTCTGAAAGCACGGATATTTACTCCAAAATTAATATATTTTAAAAGTTATTGATGATAAAAACTTTCGATTCAATATATTATTTTGTAAAATTGAATAAGATTTGAATTCTTGTAACCCTAATTCACAGATTTCTAAAAAATTATACTTTTGTAAAAATTAATTTGGTAATTGTAAAATTATTGAAACAAAATCTTTAGTTCGAGAAAATGCTAGTAGGAAATGGAATATTAGAAGCGTGGGCCTTGTGCGCCAATTGTGCGCATCTGTGTTTAGCTTTTGAGCTCTGAAGGGGCTATGCCACTCGCCTGAAGACATTTCTCTTTCGTTCCACTTATCTGTAGGAACGGTGCCTAGTAACAACAAGTATTAAAATCATCACAAACTGTCAACCCTTTTTCTTTGTGGGAGTTCTCTACCCCAACCACTTGTTACTGAAGGCGTCACTCTGCAGACTATGACGTGGTACCAACATGACGGCTGTCCTGCCCACAGTGTACGCAGTACTACAGAATTTCTTAACCAACTGTAACGCTCAAATGCGAGATGGCAAGTGATAGGTATCTTACACAGGGTGATTCACCTAAAACTTTCACCGCAAATATTTCCGAAATGAAAAGTGCTACTGATGTGCCGCTTTCACAGAATGGATTGGTAGTCAGCGGTTCGTATTGTCAGTTAATCGACAGATTGTTATGATACTTGTAAAGTGTATTTTTTGAACAAACATATCCTTTCAAAAGGCAACAATGCCTACTGACATTAACAAACTGAACGTAGGCTACATTAGAAAGTCGCTGCTGTTTGTTGCAGGATTCTAGTGCGAGTCACTTACGAGATATCGTATTTTGAAAAGTTCCCACACCGTCACTTGTACAGTATCCGTAGTAGCAAACGTTAAAGAACAACACTCCTCCATACCTAGTTATATGGATTATGAATCGTAACGAGACAACTGACCATCACAGACTGTGTTCAAAATGAACACTGGCAGCGGCAATAAGCGCTTCCTGTGTGGTGTGGAACGCCTGCTGCACACGTGCTAGCATTTCAGCGGAGACGTCTGAGCAGGTCGCAGTAAGACGTCGTTGCGTATCATTGGCCGTAGGTGGTATGTCCTCGTAGACAGCGCCTTCCAGCTTTCCCCGGACAAAAGCGTCCACAGGCGTCAAATCCGGGGAACGGGCCAACCGAAGTACAGGTCGTCTGCGTCCAGTCTAACGACTTGGAAACAATTCGTGAAGCCGCACGGCGTAGCCGCGGGGTCTGAGGCGTCTTGCCACTGTTCGCGCGGCTCCCTCCGTCGGAGGTTCGAGTCCCCCCTCGGGCATGGGTGTGTGTGTTGTCCTTACCATAAGTTAGTTTGAGTAGATTAAGCAGTGTGTAAGCCTAGGGACCGATGAACTCAGCAGTTTGGTCCCACAGGAACTCACCACAAATTTCAAATTTTTAAATTTACAGTTGGTGAAGAAATATTGCAGTACTGCGTACACTGTGGGCAGGACAGTCATCATGTTGGTACTACAGGTTTCTCTTAGTCTGCAGAGTAACGTCTTCTAGCATCCGTGGTAGATGGTGTGGTCTATTAGTAGGCTGCAATAGTGCGCATTCTGTGTTCCGCCTATGAAATCGGGCCTGTGAGATGGTGGTTCACTATCCCACACTATACGTTTACACTCCATGTAACGAAGCCAGCAGGGATTGCCAACAGATCAATAGTGCATGTTTCAGTGGTTTACGCGGCCATCCTTTGTATACGTGTCTTAATCACTAAACAAGATACAGGGTACAACTGGAGTATCCACTCTTAATGCCCGTGTACAGAAGTTAACACGTTTCTCGTAGTCGTTTCCATGCAGCTCTTGATGGAGATGTATATATATATATATATATATATATATATATATATATATATATATGATGGGGATGGGACCTATGTCGATGGAGAACGCATAGGACGCTTGCCTGACTCATGCCACTTCCTCGTGCGACTGCGCAGCTGCTAACTTACGGACCAACTGCAATAGCAGCAAGAACATTAATTTCCTCCTCTTCTGTCATCCATCACTTGTTTCCATTTGTTACGTTATGTAGATGTTACACTACCACTTTCAACTAACTGGCTGAAGAAGCTGATAAATAATAGCTGAGATGGTTGAGGTCTATTGGGGTATCTTGCCGCGTATTGTACTAGAACTAACTGCGTTCTTCCTATACTCTACACACATCATGAGCATGTCGGCTTTTTCTGCACTGGTGAATCTCATCGTCGACTCACGACCTGTTATTTGGACTGTCACGCCACTGACGAGCAAGTCGCAATGCACTCAAGAAACACACAAGCACACTGTAAGCAAACATAAGAACATCGTACCTACCAACTGCGCAGGTTTAATGGCACGAACAAGTGTGGTCTGGAAACTTTCCACAATAAGATATCTCGTAAACGACTTGTATTAGAATCCTGCAACAAACACCACTGACATTCTAATTTATCCTACTTTTAGTCGGTTAATGTCAGTAGGCATTGTTCCATTAAAAAAGTATGTGTTTGCACAAAAAATATACTTTTTAAGTAAAAATTATTGTTACAGTCTGTTTATTACCTAACAATACGAGCCACTGACTGCCAATCCACTATGGGAAAATCGCACATCAATAGCACTTTCCATTTCCACAGTACATGCGGTGCAGGTTGTAGGTAGTTTGAAATTTTTGAAAACATAGAGATCTTAAAAGTAGTTAAAATTAAAAATTAAAACAGTCTTGATCGCAATGTTGTTAAATTTTTATTTTTTATTTTTTTATTAGAGTGAGTGACCGGTTTCGATTCTATGAAAGAGTCATCTTCAGGCTCTGTAAAGATATATTGCCAAAGTAGTATAGACCTTACAATAAGCATCAATTAAAGATCCATAAAGAAAATGTGCCTATCCGCCCAATTGTCAATAATATCAGTTGCCCCTCATAAAAATTGAATGAGCTTTTAAAATCTTTTTACGTTTATGAAAAACGTTTTATTGTCAAAAACAGTTACGAACTAGCTCTGACAATCTATGATATAGATATACCGGATGCTGCTAGGTTTGCCTCACTAGATATAAAATATCTATACACTAAAATACCAATAAAAGAAACTATTGATATTATTAAAAATAACTTATTACAACATAAAATTATGGACACAGAAGAAGTAACAGAGTTCATCGATCTACTAGAACACACATAAACTTTTAACTACTTTTCTTTTAACGGTAAAATCTGTTTTCAAAAAGATGACCTATCAATGGGTAATTACCTAGCCGGTACCATAGCAGATATCTTTGTTAATCACGTTGAACTACAATGCTTTGAACAAAACCCGGAAATTACTAATAAAATCATCTACTATGAGCGATATATATATGATACACTTTTACTCTTCAATGGGACCATAGATGAATTAGATACCTTGAAAAATTGTTTAAATAGTATACATCCGAAACTGATCTTTACGGTAGAACATGAAATTCATAAAAGTATACACTTTTTAGATCTGACTACTACAAACAAAGAGAATAAACATCAATTTGCAAATTTACTGAAAACCGACAACAGATGTCGTTATTAACATCACCTCGTGCTATCCATCGAGACAGAAAAAAGCATTCTTCCAGTCAATGATCAATAGACTAAATAAATTACCACTCACCACAGAGGAACTACAGAAAGAGAGACTAATATTGAAGCAGATTGCTAGTGTAAATGATTTCAATCCCAATGACATTGATTTCATGTTTAATAAGATACAGGATGCACATAGTGCACCTGAATCCAGTCATCGAAAATACTCCAAAATGAGTTACACGGGGTATATCTCCGATAAAATAAATAAATTATTTAGAAATACCGAGCTCACAATAGGGTATTCGTTACCAATAACCAGCTTCAAAATAGACTCAGACACAATATTAATCAAAAAACAACACCTAATATCAAAATTCAGGAGTATATAAATTACAATGTAATGACTGTGAAAAACAATACATCGGACAAACTGGCCGGAACTTTGCTATTCGGTTTAAAGAACATGTGGCTGGTACCAGTCGTTATAAATCCTTGTTTGGCCAACATTTAAATGACTGCAACCATTCCGAAGGATTAATTCATACGAAATCCGTTACTTAACGCATTAGGGGAAATTGAAAGCTATGCACATCGTAAAAGTGAACCCCTAGCTCTACTCAATGAACAACTAGACTTCAGGGAAAAACATTTTTATGGCATTTTTGAAGACCTATTATAAAGAACTGCTCTTTCGATTTCGTATTATTACATTCAGTGTAGCCATGTATGGAAGTGAAACGTGGACGATAAATAGCTTAGACAAGAACAGAATAGAAGCTTTCAAAATGTGGTGCTACAGAAGAATGCTGAAGATTAGATGGGTAGATCACATAACTAATGAGGAGGTATTGAATAGAATTGGGGAGAAGAGGAGCTTGTGGCACAACTTGACTAGAAGAAGGGATCGGTTGGTAGGACATGTTCTGAGACATCGAGGGATCACCAATTTAGTACTGGAGGGCAGCGTGGAGGGTAAAAATCGTAGAGGGAGACCAAGAGATGAATACACTAAGCAGATTCAGAAGGATGTAGGATGCAGTAGGTACTGCGAGATGATGAATCTTGCACAGGATTGAGTAGCATGGAGAGCTGCATCAAACCAGTCTCAGGACTGAAGACCACAACAACGTTCATATAAAATTTTACATTAAGCTGACGCTTGTTTTATCATTAGCATTTTACAATTATGTTTTTTTAACTATCTGTATCTCATTTTTATAATGGTTCTTATGTTAAAAACCACAACACAACAGCATATAAACTGTCACTTCACACTTTTCTTATTTTTTATTTTGTTATCCATATTTTTCCATCAAAGGATGCTAGTCGTTGCTTATTTTTGATGTCCGCTTTATACTTTGCCATAGCGGTATCAGGCACCTGGTTCCCGCCAATCATCATACACTTTCATTAGCATCCTGTTGCCAATATTATAACCTATAATATGTCCAACCTGACAAAGAAAATTTCTTGTGAACAGACATTAGAAAAAAATGTAATTTTAAGCTGATTATAAACCTAAAATTTTATCCTTTTATGACGTATAATTTCGTCATAATGACGTATACAATGCTTTATTGACAAAGGCGTCAAATTCCGCCAATTATAACCCTGTTACAGCACCATAGATTATCGTAGTGAGAATAAGACTCTATTTTCATAGCAACCGCCGACATATCTACGAAAATACTGTTTTCGTGGTCGAAATGTCAACCCTTGAGATATCTTTCGCAGTACACAATAATCTGTGATCATCTGATGCCTGCCTCAACGGACTAGGACGCCTTTTCCATGGCAACTATCGATGCACTTTAGTAACATCGTGCGGTTGTTATTACAGAAATGTTGGTGTGGTTCCGCCATAGTTCAGTTATTTTCTATGGCGCTAACATCGGAAGGGAACAAAATTAACCGTATTTCTATGGCATCACATAATCGTAACATACGACGTATCTCCCCCTAGTACAAGCTTTGACAGTACCACTAACGTCCACAGCGGAACAGGACACCATTTCCATGGTAACCCTCGATTATCCACGTAAACGCTGGGGCAACGACAATCTTTGGTGCAGATTTGTAGTTCTGAGCATAGAAGGCAGCATACTCTAAGCCTTCTTTCATATGAACCATTTTAATAGTATAATTTATATTCATTGAGGAATAATGATCAATAATTGACATTACGATCTATTCCAACTGTAGCTGTTCCTTTGTAATTATGTAATAAGTTATCTAATCATGAACGTGTTTTCTGATTGGCTACTTAGGATGTCCTACTCAGAACGGTGGGTGTGAGCAGCCATATTAATACCTGGTCCCTCTATGCACGCCGGCCGGTGTGTCCGAGCAGTTCTAGGCGCTTCAGTCTGGAACCGCGCGACCGCTACGGTCGCAGGTTCGAATCCTGCCTCGGGCATGGATGTTTGTGATGTACTTAGGTTCGTTAGGTTTAAGTAGTTCTACGTTCTAGGGGACTGATGACCTCCGATGTTAAGTCCCATAGTGCTCAGAGCCATTCGAACCATTTTGAGCCCTCTATGCAGTCAGCAGTTACACGAGCGTCGAGGGTCGATGGAACTCATCTAGTAGTGTCCATCCACCGCTCTGTGTATAATTTATTACTATTTATCTTATATATATATATATATATATATATATATATATAATATGCTTATTATAACGTCTATACTACTCTGGCAATATATCTTTACAGAGTCTGAAGATGACTCTTTCATAGAGTCGAAACCAGTCACTCACTCCAATAAAATAAAATATTTTAACAAGATTGCGATCAAGACTTTTTTTAAGACTTTTTTTTAAATTTTAATTTTAACTTCCCACCTAAGTTGCAATTTCAAAATGTCTGGGAGTAAGGTCACACTATCGCCCTTTCTCCTTGATTTTTTTTTCTTCCGAAAAATACCCAAGTGGGCATTCTGCTTTACTGCATAGTGCATTAATGTCGCGTTAGAAAGAACTAAATCGACTGAGAAAAGCAGTTTTAATAATCAAAAAGTAAAAAACTTGTTTACAGAAAAAACTTGTTTACAGAACAAATAACAGGTATTGGGTAAAAAAATTAATTATATAAGTAATTATCATTTTAAAAATCATTATTATTGCCCACGAAATGTAAACAGATTAAAAATATTTTAGGCAGCGTTTTGGCACTGATAGCCATTTTCATTCCTATCAATAGCCGCACACTAATCGTGGGCCCACACTGTAAATGCCTGGACCTGACCCCATTCTCAGTGTAGAAATCCTTTTCAGAAACCCGCAATCCACCCCTTTCCAGCCCTTCTCGTCTGCTTATTAAAAATGTGAGAAAGCTTTTCCCCTTCGAGCATTTCAAATGCCGTCATGCCACAAATTCTTCTCTTGCCATACGCGAGATGATCTTAGATTTCCTTTTCTTGTTTTGACGTAAAAACGCACTGAAACCCTATAGATACTTTCTCGATGACAAACTCATTAAAATTTTCCTCAAAATCGTCGTATATAACGTGTCGTTTCGAACTCGGCAGGCGAAGGAGCGGATTTCAAAGCCCCGCAATACTTCACAGCTTGTATCGGTCTCTCAATGTCACCTGGATCCGAGGGTTTACCGATTCCGTTATCCTTACATATATACGTCATCGATGCACAGAAAAAAATATTTCTATTATTTAATAATAATGCTTGTTAATTTTGTTGGGTAGTTATATTTATTATGAATTAGCTGAGTAGTGAACATTGCCCAGGTGTATATTTATTCCAGTTTACTATCAATCCACCTCCTCCATCCCCTCCCCCTCTGTCCACTCCCTCACCCCCCACTCCCAGTTCATCTGCTCCTGCCTGTCTCTGTCCATCTCCTTCACCCCATTTCTTTGTCCAGCCTGCCAACCCCATACGTCCATCTGCTCCTTTCCCTTCTGTCCCTCTCCTCATCCTCCTCATCTAAGTTCAACTCACCCATCCCACTCTTTGTCTCCTCCTCCACCTTCTCTTTCTCCATCTCCTCCTCCCACACTCTGTCCATCTCCTTCTCCCACCTCTCTCTGCCCATCGCCATACCACTACATCAATCTCCTTCTACCCACCTCCTCCACCTCCCTCTGTTTGTTCCCCTCTCTCCGTCCATCTACTCCACCCACGTCTGTCAATCTGCTCCTTCCCCTCTGTCTGTCTCCACTCAGCCTCTAGTCCATCCCCTCATGTATTCTCTCTTTGTCCATCTCCTTCCCCCAAGTTGTGACCATTCTTCCCCCTCGCTGTCTGTCCATATCGTCATCTTCCTTTCTTCTTCCATGTTATCACACTGTTAAGGGGTTGGTGGTTCTTACTCCAACAGTTTTTATTTTCAGATTGTGACTAATATATGTACCAAGTGTAGCTGAAATCGGTCCAGTGGTTTTCGAGGAGGTGTGGAACATACATACATATATACAATGAAAGTTATTTGCTCTGACTCGATCGTTCGTTCGTTCATGAGCATTAAAATGTTCCCTGCTTTTTATTGTCCTCTGTTATAAACAGTTTGAACTGAAGTTACTATTGCAGACAGCGTATCTCAGTGCACATATTAACATGAAGATAAAACTATTTGGCGTTCATGGTTCAGGAAGTTAAATCAAATCTGTTACTCAAAAACTACTATCAAAATCAAACTGTGCAGAGCCCAAAAGAACTCAAACACTGAAATTACGTAGCAACACTATGAAACATACACTGTTTACTAGCCCATTAAAAATCTGAATTGCAAAGGAAACGCTTAGAATTTTTTCAATGGAGACGTGAGGTAAGAAACGAAAGAATCAACAAAATATGAAAAGAATTTCACCTGAAAAATTACAGCATAATCAGCGGCAATAGCACATCATGAAGATATCGCAGCAGCTAAACTATACTACAGTAAAACTGAAGCATTGGAAGGAAGATTGGAATGATTTTCTCAATTTAAAACGAAAAACTTTATGCTTGAAATGAAAATACTAATCCGTTCATTATAATGGCAATTCTGTATTTTTTTTAAACTCTTATTTCACATGAACATAAACCTCACAGAAAAAAACAGAAACTTTACTGTCTTTACAGAGATCTTACAAGGCAATGTTTTTACGATTATGTAAATTGAAAAGAATTAAACTGAAATGACCTCAGCTGAGGTGGGGTGGTGAAATGTTCTGATGCAAGTATCGCTAACATTACTAGTATGTATCAGCAAAAACCATTACTTTAAAAACGTACCCATGATGCAAATCAATTCTTTCTCTTCCATAAACGCTACGTCTGTAAGTCCTTCCATCAGATTAATGATTCCTAATAACTTTCTTCATCAAAATCTTCTTCCAGTATGCACTATGCTGAAAGTTTAGCTAACTTACTCCATGTCCAACACTCGACTACACTCCGCTCTACAACTAATCCAAAGATACACCGTTTCAGAGATACTACTGTCACTGCCGTAAGTCGACTATTCCACAGATGTCACACGCGACTGCTTCGCTCTCGTAACATGAAATTTCCACTCATTCTGACACTATCTGTTAATAAATGTCCAATCCACCTATATCTGTCCACCTTTCTTAATCCCCACCCCACTGGATAAAATTTTCGTACGTTTTTATGTTGTTTTACAATGTGAAAACTATGAAAATTTCACAAGATACATAAATATACAAAACTATAGGTACTATTATTCCAAGAATATGTCTCAACAGAAAACAGAGCTCCTAACCTATCCCTTTACCTCAAATATCGGTGAAATATGTCCTCATACTACTCATCATAAACTTCATCACACATCATCATCAAAATATAGCAACAATGGCTTCAGCGCACAAATACCCTAATATCTCATAAAACTTTATCAATTTCCCAATACAACGCTTATTCTCTGCTTAGTCTGCACAAATTGGCAGATACGAAAAACTACATCGTTAGCTGCTTACTAAGAAAATCACTTATAGTATGACTTCCATTCTTCACTCAGTATAAAGAAACTTGAGCAATTTTACCACTGTTTACTTACATACTTCATGAAATTGTATACAAACTTTCTCTATAGTTGTTTATCATGTACCAACTTAGCGAAAAAAAATTGATTGTATCCCTAATGAGCTACATAAAATTCCACACATCTGCCAACATAGTATTTACTCAACAAATCGATTTATGTGTGGTATGCGGTGCATTTCTGTGTACATAGTGACTCAAATGCGATTTCACACTCGTGCGCTGTTCTTTTAATTCTGTAGAGTCCGATGTAGAGACAGAAGAATTTCTAACTAAGAGACTTACCTTTACTTGATACTGGTTGAGATTTGACTCAAACTTTTTGTCCTACGTGGAATTTCGGGTCTTGCGCCTCTAACATCATCTATATTTCAGCCTTCACCTTTTGAACCAGTATTACAGAAGGTCTCACACAGAATTTGTTATGCTCACTAACCTGAAACTGGTGTTGAAATCCCTTAGGTGATCGGGCTATGTGTAAACACTATCCCATGTTCTTGTAAAATTATGCTAAAGTCTTTCCTATCATGTTTATCACAGTTCTCTGGTTCATATTTTGATGAATTAGTGTACTTAAATAATTACCTGATCTTAACTGTCGATTTATGTATAATGATAAGCTTTTTACTGTCAACAGAATCGGGTGAGTATATCATTATACAGGAAACATAGGCGGCTGATCTCTTCTTCTTGTGAACTTAACTAATCTTCAAATTTTATAACAACATGCTGATCCAAAATTGTTAGATTAATTTCTGCATCATTATCGTTCACTACTTATTTGTACTGATTAAAGAAATTGACACCTAAAATTATTTGAGTAGAGAGCAACGGCACAGTGAGAAAGTTCATAGCAAAACTATGTCCCTGACAAGTAAATTATAGAAAGGTCTCATGTTTAACTACAACAGTTGATACAGTGATGGCATCTTGTATTTCAATTTTCGTAAGAGGCAACGTCGGGCAAAGTATAGTTTTTGTGCATTATTATATGCTGTCTTACTGATAACTGATATTGCGCCACCTGAGTCCAAAAGTGCGGTAAAACTATTGTCAGCAACGCAAATGTTGATTACAGGTTGTACAATTAGTTTTAGTCCTTGTGCGGCTTCACTGAGTGTGGCTTCAGCTGCCAGACACTGCAGTCATGTATGTGTGAGTTGCGTTTGCGAGTGTGTGGGTGTGTTTGTCGTTAGTTTTTGACAAAGGTTTTATTGGCCGAAAGCTTATTGTCTGACAGTCTTTTTGTTGTGCCTGTCTGCGACTCAGCATCTCTGCTTTATGATGAGTAGCAACTTTCCTTTCCATAATATTGTTTACAAATACTTCATAGTTGTCACGGTTGCACTCACTGTTTCAAGGATATTACGAATGAGAAATTTGGCAGTAGAGCATCGCTCTTGTAGTAAAACTTGAAGACGTGATGTTTCCCACAAGTGAGCCATCTTTATGCTCTGGTACACTGTACGAAATAACGGTTGCTAGCCGACTTCCAATGTAAACATTCCTGAACTACACATATTGTGGAAATCTGACTCAAACCAACACTGAAATTAAACACAGTCTGCCCGAAAAAAAATTACTATTCAATAAATCAAATTAATAACTGTTACAAAAATAACGAAAATATGATTTTTATGCCGTTACTACAACTTAAAAACAGTTCAGATTAAAGATAGTCATAGATCGCAACTAGATTTTGGACGATAACGAGGGAGGGGGAGGGGGATAAAGGATGTAGTAGGCTCGGATGAATTAAAGCAATCCCCCGAATATATCTTTTAGAAACGAAGGAACTATACCCCTTCTACTCTTCACAAATCGTTACCCATCGTTCCGCATCTGAAATGGTTTTCATAATTGAATGTCGACTGGGTGACCAAATTGGGCGATGTTTTGCTATGTAATCAGACAAATTCGAGCAATCTGTTAATGAAATACAACCATCGCCGTTTGAGCTAAATTTTTGTTTATCAGCTCGATTTTTGGGCGACACAGGCAAATCCAAGTGTACCGATATTTTTAAACAGTGATGCTAATTTAATGTCATTTGTTATGATGTTCACACCTCCGCTGCCTTGCGAAATACTGAAATATTGCTACCCCTAAGTTCTGTCAGTTTCCAAATAACTGCTCTAGATTGGTAATTAGACCGTAAATATTTTTGATTTACCATAACGCTAGTGGACGATCCCAAATGATTTTCTTCTTCTTTCTTATAACAAACTTATCCACAATTTGAAACCATCACAACAACACCCAGTACGAAAGCAGTAAGGGAGGACTTACATTAAATTCAACTGCAAGTAAGAACTGAACTAATCAGCAAAACAACAACTGAGTTCAAGTAAGGCCAACAATGTACAGTAGTTGGTCTTTGCTTAAATACGGGTGGGTGACAGCCAATAGTGCTAGCGATAGCTTAAATCTATCAATGGCCTTGTTAACTCGACAGCTCGTATCCCTTTTTCGTCGTATGACTGAAAATCAAAATATCTTTTAATTTCACTATATGGCAGCTAGGTCATGTGTAATTTCATTTAGATGATGGGGGTGACCGGTCCTTACAAGCCAGCCCTTTGGCTCTGTCCTTGACCCATCTCGCAGATATTATTCTCTTCCTCAAATCATTTGCCAGAATTCGGAGTACTGATGGGGTAATTCCTGTGGCTTCAGAGAGTATCTCACAAGTAGCACTTACATCTTCTGCAAGAGCATGGGCCACAAGTTTCACACTTCGTTCATCTGTTGACGTTTTTGCGACCACCACGAAAACGATTAACCCAACGTGAAATTGTACTACGGTCCACTGTAAACTCACCACGAACTTCACCTAACGCACTGTGAATTTCTTTTGGGTTTACGCCGCCGTAAGTTTCGAGCTTGATGTACGACCTCAGGTCCTCAACAGTCACAGTACCCGAAGCCCATGCAAGGTCCATTTACAACTATTGTAAATTTTACGTCATTGTACACAGCGAGAAAACAGAGACACGTGCTTCTTCCTCAAGCTCCCAACTACATCTAACGTAATTTTCATTGTTGTTGCATCTAACAATCCACAGTAATATCGACCGGAGCATTATTTATCAAATTCCCCTCACAGTTGATGGCGGCCTTCGCTGAAGCACTCCTCAACACGAAAATTTGTAGCTAAGTAATCGGTCATTCAACACAATTATGGTAGCAAAACCAAACTTCTTTCGTACGTTCGTAATAATTACGTGAAGTGAGAGCCTACTTTGATCAGAAGCTCTTCGAAGCGCACTGAACGTGACTGTGAGACGATGTCCTGCCTTCTTGGAGTGACTATGCGTAACTGAGGAGATGTCCAGTGATACCTGTACGCTGTTGCCGTAGGATTGCAGCAATGTACGGACTGACAAACTGAAGTTGCCGGCTTTCCCTTGCTTGCCATCGTGCTCACCCCTTCCCCTACATATTCCCTTGAGTACTAACTAATATGAACTTTATCTAATGATGTAAGGTAACAATGATAAACGTTGGAGAGGCAACACTTGTCAATTAATATATTATTACTAGAGGAAAAGATATAACATAATTAAAAATATATGTCCGTTTCTATGATGAAGAAGACTTGGGCGCCTACCACATGCATCCATATCACTAATGTAGACCGAAAATTAATTTCTAAATAAAAGAGAAACTAGTAATAATAAAAATGAGGTCTAGGATTTTGTGGTGCACTAACTCTCACGAACTGCGCAGTCTGAACACAGTCTTGTTCCAGGCACTGTTGGGATCACGCTGAACAGTCAGGGCTACGAGGCAGCCACAAACTCTACAGCGGATGAGGAGGCGGTTGAGAGGAGTCTCCAGTTTCAGGTAATTTCCATGAATAAATTGATCAACGCAGGTACAGAGATGTAATTGCAACACATCGTGTTAGCAAGAGTGCAGCTCACGTTAAAAGACGCAAAAATATTCTGCGGATCTGCTGTTGCTCCACCAACGAATTTAATTCAATGAAGCACTGTCCTGGGGTGGATATCATTCAAGGCTCGTAAATAAATTGTGAAAACAGTACGTACAATACTACAACGAATATTATAAGTGGTTAAAAATACACTAAAGAGCCAAAGAAACTGGTACACCTGCCTAATATGGGATAAGGCCCCCGTGAGCAGGCCGAAGTGCCGCAACACGACGTGACACAGACTCGACTAGTGTCTGAAGCAGTGCTGGAGGGAATTGACACCATGAATCCTACGGGGTTGTCCTTAAATCCGTAAGATTACGAGGGAGTTGTAATTTCCCCCCTGCTTCCTAATTCCAGCTGTTGTCCACAATAAGCAAATTCTTTTATCAAAAATTTGAGAAGAGTGAAGATTACAGCAAACTTCCTAGTTCACTTAGATTTTCGTGTACAGTTGGCTTCAGTTCTTCTTCTCTAGGGGTCTGATTCTTGATCTAAATAAATTTGAAGTTTGTTATTGCTGAATCTTTATGGTCACGATAATTTATTTTGTCGCATTTTAGTGTATCATACAGTCCCTTGAATTTTCACATTAACAAACCGAAATTACATTGTTCGTTCGAAATACAAAATTACGTCCAATCACATGAAAGGCATGCTTACTACTTACCTCACTAAGCCGAAATACAATATTCCAAAGGATTTACAAGTTTTCTTGACAAATTAATTTCTATTAGTTTCCATTATTATGCCATAACAGAATCCAGAAACAAGCATAGTAAACAGTACTAGATTGTGAAATTAATAATAGAAATTCTGAGTGTGCCAAATAATTCGTGATTTCAAATGTTTCTAAAAAAAATAATTTTAACTGTATATTCAAAGCTACTGCTTATCGATTGTAGCATCGAAAATAAAGTAATTCCTTTTCATAAATTTTAGTTTGAAATATAACATATTGTGTATAAAATTGTATGAAAGTTTTTAGAAAAGCAGCTGAGATAATACTGACCTGTCCAAAATTCGAAAAATAATACTGGTATCGACAACTACAGTTAAGAAAAAGTAATGTTGGAGGAGGATGTCCCGTTACAGGATGCATATCTCTTCTGAACAGCGCGTTGCAAGGCATCCCAGATATGCTCAATAATATTCATGTATGGCTAGTTCGGTGTCCAGCGGAAGTGTTTAAACTCGGAAGAGTGTTCCTTGAGCCACTCTGTAGAAATTCTGGACGTGTGGGGTATCAACTTGTTCTGCTGGAATTGCCTACGTCCGTCGGAATGCACAAGAGACATGTATGGAAGCAGGTGATCAAACATGATGCTTACGTACGTGTCACCTGTCAGAGTCGTAGGTAGACGTATGAGGGGTGCGATATCGCTCCAACTGCATACGCCCCACACCATTACAGAGCTTCCACCAGCTTCAACAGTCCCTTGCTGACATACAGGGTCCATGGATTCATGAGATTGTCTCCATGCCCGTACACGTCCATCCGCTCGATACAATTTGAAGCGGCATTCGTCCGACCAGGTAATATGTTTCCAGTCATCAACAATCTAATGTCGGTCTTAATGGGCTCAGGCGGGGCGTAGAGCTTTGTGCCGTGCAGTCATCAAGGGTACAAGAGTGGGCCTTCGGCTCCGAAAGCCCATATCGATGATGTTTTGTTGAATGGTTCGCACACTGACACTTGCCCGAATGGTTCACACACTAACACTTGCTAAAGGCCCAGCACTGAAATCTGCAGCAATTTGCGGGAAGGTTGCACTTCTGTCACGTTGGACGGTTCTCTTCAGTCATCGTTGGTCCCGTTCTTGCAGGATCTTTTTCCGGCTGCAGCGATGTCGGAGATTTGATCTTTTACCGGATTCCTCATATTCACGGTACTCTCGTGAAATGCTCGTACGGGAAAATCCCCACTTCATCGCTACCTAGGAGATGCTGTGTCCCGTCGCTCGTGCGCCGATTATAACACCACGTTCAAACTCACTTATAGCTTGATAACATGTCATTGTAGCAGCAGTAACCGATCTAATGACTGCGTCAGACACTTATTGCCTGTTTAGATACTCTGCATTTGTATGCGCATGGCTACACCAGTTTCTTTGGAGCTTCAGTGTAGATCAGACATAAGCACATTTCATCTTTTTTCATCAATTGCGTGACAGAATTTGCAAGAAGGCTAAGTTATGTTACAGAAAATGAATTACTTCGGTGTTATTACGAATTAATTTTTAATGACATGTATAGAGGACTCAATACAACACATGAGAAAATAATATTTCTATCGTGTTCGCCCTTGTATATGCTTTTAAAGGCCTTCAGTAACTAACAGAACATTTGCTTTAATGGTCCTGTAACGCTTATAACATTACCTTCAATTGTAATTCAAATGAGACCAGGTGATTAGATAAATAATTAACTTTTGTTACTTGCTTTACTACTCCTACATCTGAAGGGAGTAATCAACTCGAGTAACTAGTTATGAAGGTAACTAATGTTCAGGTTCTGCGAAATTAAATTATTTCGTGACATGAAAGATTCTTATTAGCTGAACTGAGTTAAAATTGAAAATACAGATTCCTTTCAGTGTCTGCTCTGGATTAGACTCTTTCCTGTATTTCGCTGAAAATTCAATAGTCCGTGCCGAGAATTAGCGATCTCGTTGTGTAAAAGCAGCTGAAGATCTACGCCGGTCTTCTGTAAATTGCTAGCAATATTTATGGCATTGTGTAGAAGTTTCGAGAACTGATCCAGTTATCATTTGTTTCGACGATGCATAGTAGTACAGCATATTACTTCAAGACTGTAATGCAGACTCGTCAGCAAAAATCACGAACAAAATGTCCGACGGTCCTACAGAAGCCTTTCACAGAAGTTCACTCTTCGAAATGCACCGTTTATGAAATGAAACTTATTTAAATTCCTTTTCAACACTGTATTATATCGTTGAGGAAAATTAGTCTCTCTTCTCTTCAGTACCTTTAACATGTTCATCGAAATAGCAAAGTAAAATAAAAATTCCTTTAATGGCGGACAACAATGAGTTACAATTCTGTTCAAGATTTGTACAAATCTGTTCTCGATCGCATATTGTAACACAGTGTATCATCTATCTCTGCTTTTTGCTTTAGATTTAGCTCTGACTTAGAACACGACAAGTAGTGCCATCACGGCTGAGATACGTACTGATATTGTCTTAATGATATATTTGTGGAAAAATGCAAATATCTGGTTCAATAACGTATCTGTGTCTTCACTCAACGAAGTTTTGTCCCAATGGAGATCTCGGCTTCCTGTTACTTGATTTCACTGCTTCTCGCCGGCAAGGAATCTCTTGGCTCACTGAGAAGAATCTCAAGAGGCGGTAGCTACTCGTAGTCTAGCCTAGGGGAATTTGTTTTTTTAAAGACACCACATGAGCAGTACAACTTGCACAGGCTGTCGAGACATGATAGCCTCTCTAGCGTACCAGTAAAAACAGAAAATATTCATGCCGGCTACCGGATCGTGGCTATTGTGGACGACTCTTACTAGGAAGGAGGGCACGGAGCCTGTAGATGCAGCTAGCGCCTTATGGAGACATGGGGATACAAAGGAGGTCCCAGTGGCTGTCCTATCAATTAGGTCTATACTCAGCTCAATGTCCCTCCGGAAAATCTTTAAAATGATTTTAAACTATTTCAGAACTATAGAACTGATGAAATAACATTTTCCCAGAGACACGTGAGTCTCAACTTTATCTTTGATAAGGACAGAAGTTGAAGTAATGAATTGAAACCTGTGCCTTAGCCTGGACTTGAACCCAGGCCTCCTGCTTACTAGGCAAATGAGCTAATCACTGCTTCACTGCAGTACTGTGGCTGCCCCATCTGCACACAGCACTCTAGTCCATTGTCTTCCCTAACAGAAACTTCAGTTCACACTTTCAGCCCGCTTTCCCCTTCTCAGATTGTCATTATTGCCAAGGCTCTACGAAATTGGGACTGTGTTAGGGTGAGCACTGAACTTAGGTAGTCCACGCAGCTGTAACAGCCACAGTACCAAGGTGCTGTAATTGTTAGCACATGTGTCTAGGAAGATGGCGACCTGGGTTCAAGTCAAGTCCAGGCCATGGCACAAATTTTAATTTGTTGCTGCAGCTTCTATCCTTACTTCAAAACTATTTCTTAGTAATGAAATCCAGGAAGTACTTCGTTTCCCTTGGAGCAAAAAAAGCATGCTACACAGTCGTTGCGGAAATGATGGTAATTGCGTACATCATTCTGTTTCGAACTCGATTGGATCTACGGGGTTAAAAAGAATGGGAAGTGGAGACCAACATCATGTCAAAGTAAACTTTAGCTCGATTTATTGAGGAAACAGATGTACCTGTTCAATGAGGTGTCAAAGAGTTTCAGGCGTTCGTCTCAATAATACCGAAAACGTGCCTTTAACAAAGGCACAGATACTACTTCCCCTCATTCGTAGGGCCTGTACCGTTGAGCTGCTGCCCATTATCCAAGGGATGCAACTGTAGGCAACAGTTGGAGAATAACCTCTTATTTTATGCACTAAAGAAATGCCTAAACACTGTATGTGTCTTAGTTACGTAATCTGTGGTCTTTGTTAAGTTACTGTTGAAACATTTAGTGGTCAAATATAATATAGCAGTTTCAGGTAGTAGGTAAGTAAGGCAGTAAGGTAGTGAAAGCGACTTTTTTTTGTGATCATTACTTCAAACTGTACTCCAACACATCGTCGGAAATTGTCTGTGTTGTAAGAAAGACGGCTTGGAAGAAGTTACTTGGGTTTGTTAATAAGGGGTTGGACCCCCATTTTTCCCTAATACAGTTGCGATTCTTCTTCGGATACAGGCATATAATGACTGTATAATCTTCAGCGGAATGTTATGCTACTCTTCGATCAGGACCTCTTCTAACTCCTGTAGTGAAGAGGGAGGTGGAAATCTGCTCCGGAGTCTGCGCTCCAATACCACCCACAAGGGTTCGATAATATTGAAATCCGGGGACTGTGCTGGCCAGGGAAGACACTGCAGTTCAGTTGCATGCTCTTCATACCACAGTTGTACTGCCCTGGGTGTGTGAATGGGTGCATTATCGTCCTGAAATATGGCATCATTGTTTGGGAACAACACTTGAATCATGGGGTGCACCAGGTCATCAAAAATGTTCACATAAACGTTGGCCGTAACACGGCCTTTGAGAGTAGTGATGGGACCAGCAGAATACCATGATATGGCTGCCCGCACCATCTCATTTCCCTCTCCATGCTTATCCGTTGGAATCAAGCAATCTGGATTGTAGGCATCTTTTGGCGTTCTCCAGACGTAAGCCCGGCCCGATGCTGGAAATAACTAAAACGTTGACTCGTCGGACCACATAACGTGCATCCACTGATCAGCAGTTCAGGGTTTTTGCTCCTGACACCATGTTTTACGCTTCTTTGCGTTGGTTGTCGTCATTAATGGTTTCCGTATAACAACTCGTCCACGAATATTCGATTTATGATGTTCTCGGCGGACAGTGTCGATAGATACGGGGTCTCGAAGATGACTATTGAGCTCTGCAGTCACTGTTGCCGCCGTAGTTTTGTGTTGTTTTGACACAAGTCATGTTAGCGTATGACGATCTCTGTCATTTAGTTTTGATTTGCGCCCACTATTACGTTTACACGATGATGTCTTTCCATGTTCTGTGTAGGCTGTCATAGATGTTGAAACGGTTGCTCTTGACACATTCAATAAATTGGCTGTCTTGGTTACTGACGCTCCAGCTAATCGGGACCCCACAATGTGCCCTCTCTGGAACTCTGTTCGGCCTTTCATGGCACGCCGACCTCGGCCTGTGAATGCAAGTATGAAGTATGCGATACTCGTCCATCGCAACACGTGCCTTACCTGCGTTGTTGACCGTCAAACACAGTCATCCCATTACTACCACTGTTCACATTATTTTGCCTATCGCCTGTAAGTGCATTATGATATCATACTTAGATGCTCGAATAATGCCTTGGAAAAGTCATACAGGGTGTTTCAAAAATGACCGGTATATTTGAAACGGCAATAAAAACTAAACGAGCAGCGATAGAAATACACCGTTTGTTGCAATATGCTTGGGACAACAGTACATTTTCAGGCGGACAAACTTTCGAAATTACAGTAGTTACAATTTTCAACAACAGATGGCGCTGCAAGTGATGTGAAAGATATAGAAGACAACACAGTCTGTGGGTGCGCCATTCTGTACGTCGTCTTTCTGCTGTAAGCGTGTGCTGTTCACAACGTGCAAGTGTGCTGTAGACAACATGGTTTATTCCTTAGAACAGAGGATTTTTCAGGTGTTGGAATTTCACCGCCTAGAACACAGTGTTGTTGCAACAAGACGAAGTTTTCAACGGAGGTTTAATGTAACCAAAGGACCGAAAAGCGATGCAATAAAGGATCTGTTTGAAAAATTTCAACGGACTGGGAACGTGACGGATGAACGTGCTGGAAAGGTAGGGCGACCGCGTACGGCAACCACAGAGGGCAACGCGCAGCTAGTGCAGCAGGTGATCCAACAGCGGCCTCGGGTTTCCGTTCGCCGTGTTGCAGCTGCGGTCCAAATGACGCCAACGTCCACGTATCGTCTCATGCGCCAGAGTTTACACCTCTATCCATATAAAATTCAAACACGGCAACCCCTCAGCGCCGCTACCATTGCTGCACGAGAGACATTCGCTAACGATATAGTGCACAGGATTGATGACGGCGATATGCATGTGGGCAGCATTTGGTTTACTGACGAAGCTTATTTTTACCTAGACGGCTTCGTCAATAAACAGAACTGGGGCATATGGGGAACCGAAAAGCCCCATGTTGCAGTCCCATCGTCCCTGCATCCTCAAAAAGTACTGGTCTGGGCCGCCATTTCTTCCAAAGGAATCATTGGCCCATTTTTCAGATCCGAAACGATTACTGCATCACGCTATCTGGACATTCTTCGTGAATTTGTGGCGGTACAAACTGCCTTAGACGACATTGCGAACAACTCGTGGTTTATGCAAGATGGTGCCCGGCCACATCGCACAGCCGACGTCTTTAATTTCCTGAATGAATATTTCGATGATCGTGTGATTGCTTTGGGCTATCCGAAACATACAGGAGGCGGCGTGGATTGGCCTCCCTATTCGCCAGACATGAACCCTTGTGACTTCTTTCTGTGAAACACCAGGTGTACCGCCAGAATCCAGAAACAATTGAACAGCTGAAGCAGTACATCTCATCTGCATGTGAAGCCATTTCGCCAGACACGTTGTCAAAGGTTTCGGGTAATTTCATTCAGAGACTACGCCATATTATTGCTACGCATGGTGGATATGTGGAAAATATCGTACTATAGAGTTTCCCAGACCGCAGCGCCATCTGTTGTTGAAAATTGTAACTACTGTAATTTCGAAAGTTTGTCTGCCTGAAAATGTACTGTTGTCCCAAGCATATTGCAACAAACGGTGTATTTCTATCGCTGCTCGTTTAGTTTTTATTGCCGTTTCAAATATACCGGTCATTTTTGAAACACCCTGTATAAACTGTATCGTTGGAAGAAGTTTATTTCTTCCTCAAAACGTGGCATAGTTTAAGAGTTGTAAAGGGCTCTTAACTATTTCGCACCTCAAGCCCGTATCTAATCAGGGAAATGAGCTAATACGGACAAAAATATTGATACTTTGTAAGAACGTGGCTTATAGTTATTACTGCCATTTGCTGACATAAATCTGGTTACATTAAGTACTCGTTTCCTCAGATCACAAAAGTTTTAGTCGTCGTTACCTTATACACAACAATGCATAGCGCCGACTATGATGTGTGAGGGAATAACTCTTCCAATACGAGGTTTCGGTATCAGCACTGACGCTACGATGAAACATAAATTATCGTAATACATCTGTGAAAGACAGTCCAGCACTGCGCAGAGTGTGTTGCGTTCCTGTATCTGCTATGTGATTCACGATTCAGTGTGCTGGGTGTGTTTCAGAATGTATCTTCTGGCGTTATGTTCGGAGATTAGACATTCCGAGTCAGGATGTTTGAGTCACTTTGTGAGAATTAGTTCCGAAGACCACACCTCACCTAAAGATGTTTGTTTACAACTTAATCTGTTGTGACCTAGAAGTCAGATGTTTAGGTTATTTGTTAACGTTTAGAATATTCAGCTTTGGAGGCAGAAAATGGTCAAGAATGTTTCTAAAATTTATAGACACTGCTCAAAAGGAAAATGGTTCCAAATGTGACACTAGTATTGCTACGTCGATATCAGTTTCTTGTCAAGTACCCAATGAGCACTAACAGAGTCCTCTCCCGCCAACGGCAGCTCGGCCTGTACGCGCACCCCATCTTCAGCCGGGACGGCGACTACCCGGCTGTGGTGCGCCAGCGGGTGGACGCCAACAGCCGAGCCGAGGGGAGGCCCCGCTCACGGCTGCCAACGTTCACACAGGACCAAGTCGACTACATTAAAGGTAAGAGATTTCTTAGCTGTATCTTTTGAGATTATGACCTGTTACAGGACTGAAGTGTGCCACGTCCAATAGATACTTCATCATTCAAAGATTTTTAAAAACGCTCACAAATATTCTATCTCAAGTATCCTTCCTTTACACATGAAACGAGCTATCACTACACCGATTATTAACACATTTGGACGTTTCCTGAACCTGGACTGATATTTTAGAAACACACGTGAACGTGTTCAGAAGCTTTTTAGGTGAACCTGTGTTACTATATTTGCACCTGTTAGACCACCACAAATCAAAATCAGTCTTGACAAAGAGCTTTAACCAAATGCTCACTGTCTCTTAACAGTTTTGTCCTAAATCATAACTACATACTGAATTAATTCTCCGAGTCGATTTCGTGAAAAATGCTTGTGTGAAAGAGTTATGTAGGTTGCCCAAAAACATTTAACAGGTTTCACCCTTTCATATTTACTTGCATCCTGTGACTGGTGAAAACGCTACAGAAAACGCTACAGAAAACACCAGTTTCTATGATGGCAACGATCTGCCGAGAGTGTGAAGATCAAACTCGTCGCCAACTCGGTCGGCGAAAACACAGTTGATGGCGAAATTATGGCTGTAAGTAAACAGCTTAAATCAATACCGAGAAAAATAGAAGCAACAATGTACAAATCGGTAGATAAATCAACAATTCTAGCTAACGCGAATTCGTTTTCTTATTCCATTACTAAAGTGTCCTCGCAGATACGCATGGTTGAAAACCTTACCAACCGGAACAGAGGCTACCAATTATCACACATGGAATCGCACCTATTCTACCATTTGCGTTTAGCAAAGATGACAGAGTACGCAGAGGATTACGTTGAGCAACAGCCCGTATGAAAACAGAGATTAGAATTTCAACCATCGAGGGCGCCGTCAGCTAACCGTGTGTAGACCATCTACACCATTTCATAAAAATATCTGGACGTCGATTAGTCGACATTCACGCCGGGTGTGTTCACCCTCGGCTTTTATTGGGGCTTGATTTCTGCTGCGGATATTTTCAGTGAGATGTGTGACTGGTAGTGAATGTTGTGGTAATGATATTGGACGCTGGGATATGGAAAGAGATCGATGTTATGACTTAAGTCACAGGTGTTCCACTGAGATCATATTGCGACTTCGGGCAGTCCATTCCATTTCAGGAATGTAACTGTCACCAAACCATTGCCTCGTACATGCTATTTTACGACACGGTGCACTGCCAGCTGATGCAATCATCCTCTCCAAACTGTTCCTCTACTGTATGTAGTACACAGAGCTGTAAAACGTGTACGTATCCTTCTGCATTTAATGTTTTCTTAAGCATAACAAGGGGACTGTACCAACGCCGTAACACCAACTCTTCTGTCTTTCACTCTTGGCTCTACACCTGATGGCAGATAATGTTCTCCAGGAATTCGCTTGACCCAAACCCTTTCATCTCACCGACATAAGATCCAGCGTGATTTATCACACTAAAACACTCGTTTCCAATCATCTACTAAACTGTGGCTACTGAGATGTGCGGCATATGAGGAGGTTGCAAACAATCTTGTAAGTAGGCCGTTCACACCTAATACCGTTTTATATACCGTAAAGGAACCCTAAAAAAAATTAAAATATGCTGAGGTGTTGAGACGCTGGTAAAATTGGTGGAAAGTTCAATTTGCCACGTTAGCTGTTTTATTGTAGTCGCTCAGGGACTGATACAACCGGCTTGATACCATACACGTTCACCCTCAAGAGTTTTACTGCGTAAAAAAAATTATACAAACCTTTATAACAAACTTACTAGATATTTACTCAGTCCAGGATTTTTAATATCAAGATTAAAAACATGGCACGCGAATTATTAAAGAAAGGCATGAGCTCCTGTCATAAAATTACTTGTAAGGTCTGATGTACAATTTTATCTAAATGGCTTAACGTCTGAACTGAGGTGCCACGAAGAGCACTACCGACACGCGCACCAACAGAAGTCAAACTTAATAACGTCAACTGTCACTGATAATTTATAGTTCACGTTCAGAGAGCACCCTAAATTGAGAGCACCCTAAATTGAAAGTGTTATAAAAGTAACGGTGATGAACGTCCAACAGGGAATACAAGTAGACCCAAATGAAACAATAATCTTTACAATAGTGTCGGACTCACATGTGGTAACGTGGAACCGTACAGACTATTGAGCATCTGTACATTGAGCGTACCACTCCCATCTTTACAACATCGGAAATTGTAGGTGTGTTGCTAAAATGAAAGTCTAGGTGAGGCGAAATTTCTCACTGTCCTAAATACTACGAAGGAAACATGACTTAAAGACGGTACCTACCACATATTAAGAATTCTGATCTTAGTGAGTCAGTAGCACCATTGTTATAAAGTTTTGTACGAAAGTTTTTGTACGCGGAAATGCCCCTGGGGATGTAAGTGTATTGTGCGCAACTATTGTACCAGTCTCTGAGCGAGAACAATAAAACAGCTAATGCAGCATATTCGACTATCTATCAATTTTACCAACATTTCAACACCTCAGTATGTTTTAACTTGTTTGAGTGTTCCTTTCTGTACTTATAATAGTGAGGTGATGCTCGGCCATTATACCTCATCTGTTTTAAGTCCCGAATCCTAGCCACTGTCCTAGCCGGGCTGCTGGCAGAACTTCGGAAGTCACGAGTTATTCCTCCCGCAGATTTCACGCGATGTTTTCACAACCGACCTCTGCAATGCTGGACGGTCCCTGTCCCTCAGTACTTGAGTATGATCGTTCCTTTGCGTTTTCACTTCACGAGCACACCGTCAACAACCGCATTTGGCAACTTTAGAAGCGGTGAAATGTCGCGATGGGCTTCTTATGCAGCTGACACTCAACGACTAGTCGACGTCCGAAGTCACTGAGCTGTCTTGATCGACCTATTCTGCTGCTACTCTTTGTCTGCTGACAACACAGTGCTTCCCACCTCATTGTTATACCGGTGGATTCGCCTCACATCCCATATAGTGGTCAATTCCTCGTAAAATAGGGGGATCTGGCTAATCTGGATGAGAGTATTGTAGGGGACCAGTCCCAGACTACTACAGTTGTCAGGAGACAACCAGGAGAGATACGGTGGCGAAGTCATTATTCTAGAGAGCGCCAAGAAAACATTGCCACTAATACATGTATTACGTAGAATCGAACCACAGCCAGACCTGCACAGTAGCGCACTATCAGCAGCGGAATGCCGGCGTCTGATCCATTCGCAGTACCATCAGCACAGAAAATCGTCAGGTGGCAGCTGTCTCGTCAGGGGACTGCCGTTGGCGCTTGGAACTGGCGGCATTCAGCTCTGCGTAGCGATCTCCGAAGTGCTCTCTTGAACGTTGAAGATTTGAACGTGCAGGTCAAGCCTCCAGCAGGCCTGCAGGGTGATGACTGCCTCTACGTTCCGTCAGAGTCGTCTCGGAAGTACGAAGCACAGCTGGCAGCTGTAGCATCCTTGCAGTGGTTCCATAGACGGTCGAAGAGAGCTAGGCGTGCTGAAGATCGATCTCCCCCCAACGCTGGATACCTGCAGCTGACACAAGGAGCAGTCAGCAATCAGCACTCGTGAATCAGTAACCAGACATTTATTAAGAAGTGTGGTGTATTTATGTTGGAGCTTCTCGTGCGCTCTGCGGCGGTAGGGATGGCTGTGATATCACGTGCCCTCTTTTTCCCTCTCTGTCACCTATCCTACTGACTTCAGACTTTCGGAACTTTACATTTCAGAGGCTCTTTTTTACTGGCTCGACACCTGAACACTGGAAGTTGCCTTTTACATTGCCTTTGTTACGAAACTTTGCTTTCTCATTGTTATGATAGCCTCTCTTGGCTTTCATCATGTCATTATACTTCGCCTGCAAACTAGGGTGCCCGGTCGTTCCCTCGTGCTGTGATAGCTTCCGTGTTTGCCGCAACTCACTCGGCATTTCCCCCTAGCTGGCAGTCTACTAGTGATCGACACAGGCGGTTCACCTTACTGGAGCTGCCAAGATAGAACTTGGACGTATTTTTAGTGTCCGCCAGGGATATTATTCAGGGGCGTGACGGTATATACAGATAGCAGGTGAAGTCGCGCGTGATTGGCTCATAGCTGTAACGTCGTGTTTCGTCTGCAGTAGTTTCTGGTGTTGGAACATTGTTTCGAAGACCTGTGAAAACGCTTGCTGGGTATTTGAGTCCTTTAAGTGAGTGTGCTTTGGTCAGACAGCATATTTAATGCGTTCTGTGCTGTGAGCATTAATCTGAACTTTGGTCCGGTTATGACAATTTCTTTAAAGTTCACGTAAGAAGATACTCGTCACCAGTTACACACTTTCGAAATTAGAACACTATCATTTGTACGGAATGTATTTGATTATAACAGAAACAAGGAATATGAATATCAGACACAATGCCAGCTTTGCCTCCTCACGCTACTCATAGTGATTCTCATACTTTCGGATGATTATTTTGGTTTGTACCTGTAAAAATCATTCGCTCCACCAAATATTGCAGTGTACTGATTTTTTGAAGAGCAACATGTCTTTCAAGTTTCTTTCATATGACAATCAGGATTTATGTAGTCTGTTTCTGCCAGTCCTAGCTGGTAACGTAAATTTTTAATCTCATATTTATTACAGAATACCAGAGTTTGTTTTCGATTCGGAATTACGGCTGAATGTTGGAGGGGATGATATGTCAGCATATTTCTTTCGTATTTGTAGTTGGTTGCTATAGCGTGGTTCACTATAAGTAAGTGGCCACACGGAGTTGCTTCGTGAGCAAATGGCCTTGGGAAAGTTTTATAGTGTCGTGACATACCAAACGAACAGATGTATCAATAATATTCACTGTGATATATACAGAGTTTTCTTGTTATATTTGTTCTTCGATTTCATTATTGCAGTTAGTGCAGGGAATTGTGTCTCAAACAAGCAGCAAATCAGAAATATTTAGGTATCTAAATAACTTTTATATTCACTTTATGAACTCCATGTACTGTAATTCTAGCCGGCCGCTGTGGCCAACCGGTTCTAGGCGCTTTAGTCCGCAACCGCGTGACTGCTACGGTTGCAGGTTCGAATCCTGCATCGGGCATGGATATGTGTCATGTCCTTAGGTTAGTTAGGATTAAGTCCACTACTGGCAATTAAAATTGCTACACCATGAAGATTACGTGCTACAGACGCGAAATTTAACCGTCAGGAAGAAGATGTTGTGATATGCAAATGATTAGCTTTTCAGAGCATTCACACAAGGCTGGCGCCGGTGGCAACACCTACAACGTGCTGACATGAGGAAAGTTTCCAACCGATTTCTTATACACAAACAGCAGTTGACCGGCGTTGCCTGGTGAAACGTTGCTGTGATGCCTCGCGTAAAGAGGAGAAATGCCTACCATCACGTTTCCGACTTTGATAATGGCCGGATGACAGGCATCTTATCCACATGGCTGTAACGGATCGTGCAGGCACGTCTCGATCCCTGAGTCAACAGATGGGGACGTTTGCAAGACAACAACCATCTGCACGAACAGTTCGACATCGTTTGCAGTAGCATGGACTATCAGCTCGGAGACCATGGCTGCGGTTACCCTTGACGCTGCATCACAGACAGGAGCGCCTGCGATGGTGTACTCAGCGACGAGCCTGGTTGCACGACTGGCAAAACGTCCTTTTTTCGGATGAATGCAGGTTCTGTTTACAGCATCATGATGGTCGCATCCGTGTTTGGCGACATCGCGGTGAACGCACATTGGAAGCGTGTATTCGTCATCGTCATACTGGCGTATCACCCGGTGTGATGGTATGGGGTGCCATTGGTTACACGTCTTGGTCGCCTCTTATTCCCATTGACGGCACTTTGAACTGTGGACGTTACATTTCAGATGTGTGTAACGACCCGTGGCTCTAGCCTTCATTCGTTCCCTGCGAAACCCTACATTTCAACAGGATAATGCACGACCGCATGTTGCAGATCCCGTACGGGCCTTTATGGTACAGAAAATGTTCGACTGCTGCCCTGGCCAGCACATACCCCAGATCTCTCACCAATTGAAAATGTCTGGTCAATGGTGGCTGAGCAACTGGCTCGTCACAATACTCCAGTCACTACTCTTGATGAACTGTGGTATCGTGTTGAAGCTGCATGAGCAGCTGTACCTGTACTCGCCATCCAAGCTCTGTTTGACTCAATGCCCAGGCGTATGAAGGCCGTTATTACGGGCAGAGGTGGTTGTTGTAGGTACT
Source organism: Schistocerca serialis cubense (assembly GCF_023864345.2). Classification (NCBI taxonomy): domain Eukaryota; kingdom Metazoa; phylum Arthropoda; class Insecta; order Orthoptera; family Acrididae; genus Schistocerca; species Schistocerca serialis. The sequence goes on from NC_064644.1 coordinate 592,115,916, forward strand.
GATTTCTCAAGATCTATGCACCCAAATTGCGTGAAAATGTAATGACATGTCAGTTCTAGTATAATATATTTGTCCAATGAATATCCGTTTATCATCTGTATTTCTTCTTGGTGTAGCAATTTTAATGGCCAGTAGTGTAGTTCTAAGTTCTAGGGGACTGATGACATCAGATGCTATGTCCCATAGTGCTCAGAGCCATTTGAACCATTTTTTAATATAAATGTAAATAGGACTAGTGAGATGTATTATCAGTCTAGCAACGACGCATTACTTCATACATTACCAGGATATTTCTCGCAATTTCATTTTCTGTTTTTGTCTCTAGACGGAGGTATTCAACGGACTTTCCACTGGGTTATTATCAGTTCGTAGCTACGAGTGTAGGCTGACAAGTAATGCACACGTGCTTAAAACAATTAGGAAAACCATATATTTATAAATAAACCTAGTCACCGTTAAGACTAACTCATTTCTCTCAACCTGTAACACGTTTTTTCATTCTGTCAATGAAAAACTCTCCCGACTTCTCTCAAATCCAGGACTTGATAGTGGCCTCCACCTCATCGTCCGAAATGTAATGATTAAAATCTCATGGAGAAAGGAATGTGTGGAGTCGATTCGAACTACAGATTTCGCAAAGCCTCTTCAGTTGCGCACGTTGTGAGTGGACGAACTCTCTCATGTTGAAAGATTATAGGCGCCACGCTGCCTCCAGAACTACGAACCCGACATCGGAGGTTTAAAGACAGTCTGCAGTATACACCGAGAAGAATTTATCGTTGTCACTCGTAGCAGATAATCAGTTACGTAAAGTCGACGAGCTTTCCAAAACACAATCAAAAGAATTTTTTGCGGATTGTAGTGATTTGAACTTATTCGACTAGGAGAAAATGGATGTATTTTCTCTTCTGGGTCGAAATGATGGACCTCTGACTCCTCCCCCGTCGCAGCATTCAAAAGTAAGTCGCCTCCTCCATCTCGGCAGCGCTACAGTAAATGCTCGCAGCATTGCAGTCGACACTGTCTGTTCTCGTCTGTTGGACGGCTTGGCACTTATCGTGTACAGATTTTACGTTGTCCTCATTGTTCAGTAATGAAGCCGACACGTTCCTTGGATACTCCAATATGGTTTTCCCTACGTTTTTCGGTGATTCTCCAATCGCCGACGAGTTTGCGATGTTTATCATCAATGGCAGACCCGACGTCAACTGCGTGTTTCAGCAACAATTACGTCTTTTCCAGGCTTACAGCCACGAAATTTTAGTACCCATCTGTTGCAGTAGAATTATCAACAGGATCATCACCACGACAAGCATTTAAACGGTGATGAATCTCACTCAGCAATTAAAATTTCGACAGCAGCACACTCCTTAACTCGCGTTCACATTGCACTAGAACGCGCCTCCTTTCTTCCGCTCTCAAAATTGCGACACATTCAAATGGCGCGTACATATAGAGGGGGGATTTATCTTCCGCGTGGCACTTGGCGCGTTGCTCAATATCATTTAAATAGCTTTCTACAAGCATGTGAGCACAACTTTTCATCTTACCCTCCTACATTCGACGAAACATGGCCGCCATGACGGCGTAACAACTCCCTCCCTGTGTACAGTACAGCCACTTTAGCAGTGTGGATAGTCTTGCAACAATGGTCATGACGAAAGCGCAAGACGAACACAGCGCGCTAATACACTGTGCAATGTGGGCAGCCGATGTCGGTGTTCAAAAAATGGTTCAAATGGCTGTGAGCACTATGGGACTTATCTCTTGAGGTCATCAGTCCCCTACAACTTAGAACTACTTAAACCTAACTAACCTAAGGACAACACACACATCCATGCCCGAGGCAGGATTCGAACCTGCGACCGTAGCGGTCGTGCGGTTCCAGACTGTAGCGTCTAGAACCGCTCGGCCACCCCGGCCGGCTGTCGGTCTTCGCCGGCTCTCCTGAGGTGCGCAGATGCGCCCGGCAAGTGGAGAGGCGAAATATCGCGCGTGGTAGAAAACGGCGTTCAGCTGCACTCACGAAACGTCGTGGAGCAGTCAAGAGCACAACCATAATCAAACAGGTTTTCAAATCGAGGCCAGAAAAGCGAAGTGTTAGTCGTATTCTAGAATCGGCGCAACGAAAGCTTCAGTGGCGAGAAACGAACTGCCGATCCGCCAGCCGGTTCGCGTATTTGTTTCCTGTGGAGGGACAACGGCCGTCACCGCGCGGCGTGTTTAACGCGTCCTCAGGGCTCCTGGCCGCCAAATGCTGAAGTGTGCTCCGTGGAGGTAATGCTGCCTAGAGATGGGCAAACTCGTTCATCCTTGGGAACTAGTTCACTGCTGATCGTTCTTTTTTGGGAACCGTTCATTTTTACTCGTTCACCGTTCATTTGTGCTTGGTATATGGTTTTTATGAAAAACTGAAAACTAGTAGTGTAGGTGACTGAAGGATGGTGGGCACCAAGAGAGGGCACTTGCCTCCCCCCCCCCCCCCCCGGAGTATAGAATTTTTATTCAGTACAGAATTCTTACACACTTTTAGAAGTAATTTCGGGTGATTCTGCAGAACCTCTCGTTTAGCCAACCGTAGCCTTGTGCGGCTGATCGCAGGGAAATAATATAGGGTGGCGCACGGAAAACCGGCCCCGAGTACAGACTGCTCGCCAACTACGGGCGATGTGTTGTCCATTACGAGCAGATACAACAAACAGACAAGAATATGAAAATCTCACGCGACGCGCGTAAGCTATAGCTCATGTAGTCTTGTAAACCTGTTGGTGGCTGTTTCCCAACTTAATACACCACAAGGGTCTCGTATAAAATTCTTCGTTTCAACTTCCACTACATAGCTATGCTACGTTGTAAACAATAATCGTTTACACCCTGTATATGCTTCACGTTTTCTCTGAGTTCGTAGGCGAAGTAGAGACTTTATAGAAGCATAAAATAAAATGTGGTTTTCTCATACTTGCGTCACACGCTTAGCAAAAATTCGGTTTTTATGTTGCATTATTAAAGTTAATGCAGCAATAATAATAATAATTAAGTTCGCAGTAGTAAAGTTTTTGC